>NW_027040621.1:0-1200000 GCF_037179485.1 Ochlerotatus camptorhynchus
ATAAAGGTTACGTACACACTTAGAAATACCTACTCTTAAACGTGACGGAAACCATCATTGACATAAAGGATGAAACGTAAACAAACATGTCATGTAAAATTAGGTGCTCCGAGACTGAAAAGTTCGAAAGTACGTTTGATTGAACTGAATCGCACGTCTATTATGACTCAATTTTATGTCAAAATTGACGCTCGTATAAGTCATTGTCAGAGCACCTACATTTACATCAATTTTTCTAAGTGTGTGAACGAACTGGAAATATATTTTTGACGCCATTTTGAAACCCAAGATGGCGGTATCCGGTTCATGAAAAACTGGAAAATACTGTGGGTATTTTTGGAATCAGAGTGACGTGTAGGAACTAAAAATCTTTTTCTGACGCCATTTTGAAATCCAAGATGGCGGCATCCGGGTACAGAAAACCTGGAAAATAATCACAAATACCGCACAATATGGGTATTTTTGCAATGAAGGTACGTGTACGAACTGGAAATCTATATGTGACGCCATTTTGAAACCCAAGATGGCGGCATCCGGTAAATGAAAAGCTGGAAAATACTGCCTACCCCACAAATGGGTATTTCTGGAATCGGAATGACGCGTAGGGACCGAAAATCGATGTTTGACGTCATTTTGAAATCCAATATGGCGGCTTACGGTAGCAAAAAAAAAACTTGGAAATTCTGTGAAAACTCCATATATGGATATTTTTGACATAGATTTTCAGTTCCTACACGTTCCCCCGATTCCAAAAATACCAATATTGTTGGGTATTTGACGATATTTTCGATAACCTCTTTTTACGAAGTAAATCCCAAATAACGAAATTTTTTTACGCACTAATCCCCGGTTTGGTTCGTAAATGGAGGTTCCAGTGTATAGGATATTTAAAAACAGGTGCAATACTCAATTTGAGTGTTTATTTATTTTGACAATATTTCAGATATTTTCCAAGATATGTACTGAAGAAGGAGTTGTCAAAATCTTGATAAACCAGTTTTGCTATGATGTGTAGAATCTATCGAGAATCTGGGAAAATGGTTTTAATCGCTTGTTTCTCAAATTTTGAATGGCGGATGAAAAGGAAATTTTCGCGCTGTCTAAATATCCTACAATACCGTGGACCCCGTTAATCTGAACGACACTTCTGTGGAGTGTATAAATATCTGAATGTATTACTATCTGTTATTATATCATATCTATTGAAGAATCAAATTGACGATTGACTCACAGATGGCAAGTGGGTGAAAATGGTAATGACGTTTTGATATCTGTCAAATTGCATGACATTTTTTTTTTCAGTACATCATCGTTTTTGTAATTGCAGATGTTAAAACTAGGTGTCGCATGACCAGTTTTGGCTTTGCTTTGATTCGCCAATAGAAGAACCCCTCGTTGAGCTGTCACATTTGAACAGGTTCATCGTCAGCTAGTGAGCACAGCATTCGTCCTCTTTCCGTTGTTGACCATCGAGTAGGCAACACGTGTGTGATTTCCGTGGAGTGCTGGGTTATTGTCACCCGGAGTAACAGTCGAATCTCCACAATTTCATGCCTATTGTTGGGAATCACCTTGAACCACTTGCACTACAACCCTGGAATGGTCATCATCTTTGCATATTTACAGTCCACTATTCCTTTTGTCGTTGGCTACAACTGCACTATATCCAGAACAGATAAGCAGGAGCTCGTTGTTTACGGCGTTGTGATCTCAGCAACATCTACCAAACACACATAGGCTATGTGGTGGTGAGTTACGATCGGCCTGCGGGAGAGGATAATCGGCCGTTATCTCTTATCGAGATCGTGGCCGAGAGATCGATCTGTTGGAGCGGGATGGAACTTGTGATCCTTGAATTCATCGCACGTCAGCTCAACCTGGTCGTCGCGGGAAGATGTAGCTATTGGCTATCGATTTTCCGGTGAAAACCGTTCAATCGGAGGAACCATGACTAGAGTTAAATAGTAGCAAATAAATGTTAGTTATTAGTTAATAAATGTGATTCGCGTACTGTGTATTTAACTGTACAACACGTGTGCTTAGTGCAATAAACGAGAAAGGCCCCGGAACCCTTTCAAACGGGGTAATTAGGAGACCATACTCAAACTGAAGAGGAGAAGCCTGATTATGTATGCGTCATCCCTATGGAGCCATAAAGGTTGGTGAAACCTCAATTTCATGTTGGCAGAGCTATCGGAGCCGACATATATTAACGGGGCTCATTTTTTTTATTTCAACAACTAGTTACCCTATGACCACCAGCAATTTGAGTTCCTTGTAGCCTTATTTACTATTTTATTTTGATTTTGTGTTCCGTTTTGCTTCGTTCCGTTTCGCTTTGCCCATTCTATATGTGTGAATATTGATGTTGTGAAAGTGAGGATAACAACAGGGTGGCCAGATTTTTTTTTTCATTATTGGTAGCTTTTCAGAACTTTTATCGGTAGGCCGTCTTAAGAAGGCTTTCCGAAACTTAAAACCTTTGTGAGCGGGAGAAGGATGAATACAAATCACGCGCAATTTTGGACTTTCGAACCGAGCCATCAGTCCTTCAATCTCACATATTGGATAGTCTAATCTAGAGTCGGTGTATAACGAGTCACGCCAAGAGTGAAGCCAAGTCATAGGTATTGAACATTTTTTTAAGTTTACTTAAAATCTGTGATTCTCGGTATAGAAAAGTGATAAATCGGTAGTTTTGAACCTTTCGTCTGTGAATCGGTAGGAATGGCCACCCTGGATAACAATAACAAACCAATATTTTTGGCAGGACCGCAAATGATTATACAAACTTCGCTCTTAAAAATGGGACTACTCAAGTGTGCGTGTTATAAACGTCAGAAAGGTCAATTCAATGTGCGAGATGACGTTCGAGCTATGTTTAGATTGCACGGCGGGCAGATTAGTGGGGTTAGAACTAAAAAGTGTTCAGATTTGGAACGGTCAGATTACCTGGGGTCCACGGTACTGCTTAAAAGTTAACAGCTACGGAACTGATCAGGTATGCATTTGTTTGTTATTGGTTGTGAACCAATTTACAAAACTTTTTCAAATCGCATCTATATGGTTAAGCATTCCATACGATATCCCTATTGGAGGATTGCAATGTTTGCAGTGGGACTCGGCTTTTCATATCTATCAAAATGGGTAAAGTTTACCCAGAAAGAAAACGTCAACATCTGAGTAAACTTTACCCAGTTTCATATATAACTATGTTTACTCAGAACTGGATAAATGCAGTTTTGACCAAACTGGGAAGACTCCACCCAATTTTGAGTAGTTTTCAAATACAGTGCAGGCTTTGAACGCTTCAGTAGTGAGCATTTTGTCAGCTTCCAACTTAAAACAAATATCTAATATTAAATATGATTCATTTTAAAGAAATCTTGGTTTTTTTATTCTCTTACATATTATATTCTGTTTTTCCAATAAAATTGGTTTATAATTAATAACAGGTAATTTTTTACAATACTCGGTAACATTTTACTTTTATAACTCCATGAAAAACACAATGTTGAAGCGTGGATTCGACAAAAGCATCGTTAAGTGGATTAATGAGATGCTTTCTAAAAGAGAAATCTCAGCAAATCTTGAACGCTCATAACATAACAGTTAGAGTTGTTAAAGGGTATACTCAAGGAGGTATGCTTTCACCTCTTTTATGGTCTTTAATAGATGACGAACTTCTCTTAAACTTAGAAGCAAAGGGCTTTGCTGATGATATAGTCATAATTGTACGAGGAAAATTTTATAATGCCGTTTCAAATAGAATGCAAACTGCTTTAAATTATGTTTTGTCGTGGTGAGCTAAAGATGGGTTGAATATAAATCCTTCTATTGTACCGCTCACACTGAAAAGGAAATTATCTATGAATAACTTAAAATTGAAAAAAATCTTCTTTAGAACTTTCACAAACAGTCAACTATCTGGGAGTCATTCTTGACAGTAAACATAACTGGAATTCACATATAGAGCAGGTTGTTAATAAGCCAATAAATGCTCTTTGGATAAGTAAAAAATCTTTTGGTAGGAACTGGGGGCTAAATCCAAAAACTGATCTACTGGATTTATTTGACGATTGTACGACCCAGAATATCCTACACATCATTGGTTTGGTGGCCGAAAACTAATGAAAAATTGGCTCTGAGGAAGCTGTAGAGACTGCAAAGACTAGCTAGTCTCCCAATAACTGGTGCAATGAACAGCACACTGAGTATGGCACTAGATGCTCTACTTTATCTGCTTCCGTTGCATCAAATTATCCAATTAGAAGCTGAAAGGAGCGCTTTAAGGGTTCAACGAACAAAGTACTTCCTTGCAGGTGATCTTATAGGACACCTTAGGATTGTAAAAATGTTTGATATTGATTCTATTGAAATGGAATAAAAAATATGTGCAATATGCGTACTGCTCGAATGTTGCTCTATTTCATGCAGCGCATATCGGAGCAATATCTAGCACAAAGCGAATCGTGACATGTTTGTAAATTCCTTCAAGAGGCAACTTCACCTTATTGGTATTTAGTTCTTCTTGGTGCTGCTACGTATTGGAATGAACACTGGTTGCGGGTATCCTTTTCTGCCGACTGAATGTGGCGACTTCTTTACCTGCCTGATCAGATTTTATAATTAAACAACCAAGTAAACAAATATGCTATATAGGTACTCCCTGCTACGATACCGGCTACATTATAGGTAACTCTGCTAAACTAAAGAATCTCATGTAGAGGACTCTGTTCTGACCACTCGATCGGAACATTGGTCCTTTGGGTCCTATCAGGAGTCCACTTCCCAAGGGATTTGTTTCGTCAACACTCAGCAGTGTTACTGTTTTATATAAAATGGTGTGTGTTATAGCTATTAACGTGTGCCCTTACGAGCCGGACAGTGTGTCATGCTGTGTTTTGGCACAGTGTGCAGAGTTGATTACCCCTTGAAGTACGATCGTTTATACAATGCAGCAGAATTTGATCGTAATGTTTGGGAAAGTGGGGGTCCAAACAGCAATCCAGAATCAACTGTTTTTTATACAAACGGTTCAAGATTGAACAGTCATGTGGAAGCAGGAGTAACTGGTCCAGAGATGGATACTTCAGTATCTATGGGTTACTGGCCAACCGTGTTCTTAAATGCTCTGTAATGTGCTTGAGCAAAAATTATAAACATTCGAATATCTGTATTAAGTCGTTAGCTAGACTAGGATCATCTCAACAATTCGTAGGACCAGAACCATTCTGTGGAGTTTCTGCTTGTTCTCCTAAAATGGAGATCAAGAAATGAAAAAAAAAAATGAAAGTGGAGACCAATTGGAGCAACACTTCCATTGCTAGGCAATCGAAACTGTTCATAAATCCGAACATTTCAATTACTAGCAAAATTCTTGAATAATCAAAGAAAGATCTCAGTGTCTATCCTGGTTTGTCCATGTCCATTGTCAATGTAAATACCACTTGAAGTTAATATGAAAACTTCAAGAGGATATGTGTCGATTCTGTGGCACAGAAAAGGAAGACTCTGAACATCTGCTATGCTCTTGCGCAGCAATCTTCAATAAAAGGCAAATTTTTCAGGATAAGGGCCTAGCAGAACCCTTTGATATTTAGAATGCAGGTCCCAGTCAAGTAGTACATTTCATTCGAAATGTAATACCTGGCTGAGAAAATGCTTCTGGTCAGTCTATGTCGTTTGCTTCACAAGTAATATAAAAACGGGGAATATATCACAATAGATCAAAGTAGTGGTCGCAGTGATGAATATACCCAACACGAAAAAAAAAAACACATTTTACTCAACTGTGAGTTGGTTTTGATAGTCTTGTTGATATTGAGGTGCAACTGATATGTTCTCAATTTACAGTTTACTAGTCACCTTTCGTGTCACTAGTGAAAAATCGTGTCTTGGGAATAATAGAACAGTGAACCATACTGTTAAATTATAATGTTTGATGGTACTGTACCAATATAAGACTAGTCTTCATTACAAATTCCAGTTACTTTCATGTAGTCTAATGTAACGCATATTTCAATCAACATTTTACGAAATGCATCAATACAAAAACACCACCGAAAAGCCTCGTAAGGCCACTCGTACGGACCACCCTTCCACCTTGGAAAAATCAAGAGGTAACGGAAATGCACCGAAGCCCATTCCACCGGGTTTTTAACCTTGTAATTATGACAAGAACTTTCCGTCACTTCCAGGAGCATCTAAAATTCCAGATGTCCCAGTTTTTCGGCCAGAAAAGCAGCTGAATAATCAGCAAGAACATGCCCCCATGTTCACGTTTTCTGGTATTGTGGATAGCTTCTTCAGTATATTCAATGTCTCTGACTCAACGAGGAGCATTATTAATTTAGTGCTGCCAATGGTGAAAACTGTTTTGAAGCATCTAGCTTCTAGGTTCATAACTCTCCGAATGAGGTCGGGGATATGATCTCTGCTCTTCAGTGGAACTATAAAAGTCTTATACCAAAACTTGACTCATTTAAAATTTTAGTTCACAACTCACTATCTGATGCATTTGCCCTTTGTGAAACATGGCTCTTTTCAGACAACGGTCTAGCTTTCCACGATTTCAACATTATTCGCCTCGACCGTGTAGATTGTATGGAGCGATGCTTATCGGAATCATCAAACTTCATTCCTTTTACAGAAACGATCTGCCTTCGGTGACAGGCATGAAGTTGTTGCATGTCAGGTTAACATTAGCGGTAAATGCCTCAGTATATCTTGCACCGAGAACTTCGATTTCTCGTCAAAGTTTCTCGGATATCTGCATAGTTGTGCCGGTTGATCTTGGGAGATTTTAACTCTCACGGTACAGGCTGGGGGGAACTGTACAACGACAACCGCTCAACCTTGATATACGACATGTGCAACTTCTTCAAAATGACAATTCTGAACACCGGGGAAGCAACACGAGTAACCAAAACTCCAGCAAAAGTAAGCAAATTAGACCTCTCACTATGTTCGAGTTCACTATCGTTGGATTGCACGTGAAAAGTAATCCAAGATCCCTACGGTAGTGACCATTTGCCAATCAAAATTTTTATTACCAATGGTTCGTCTTCTACGAGCGACGGTTGATATCGCGTGCGATCTTACGAAAAACATTGACTGGCGAAAATTCGCGACCGCGGTTCATGATGCAAGTCAATCGGTTGAAATACTTCCTCCACTGAAGGAGTACTCCTTTCTCGCGCGTCTCATCATCTATTGTGCGCTGCGAGCACAAACGAAACGTGTTTGTCCCCGTGGTGGGATAAAGATTGCACCGACGAGAAGTCCGCCGCGTTTAAACGCTTCCGCAAACACGGTAAGGTCGAGGATTTCGAGCGGTACACCGACCTCGAAAAAACAATTAAGGGCTTGACTAAAGCCAAAAAACGCGGTTACTGGCGTCGGTTCGTCGATGGTTTGTCGCGAGAGACTTCCATGAGAACACTCTGGAATGTCGGCAGGAGAATGCGAAACGCGTCATCACCGATTAATGAACACAAAGAGTACTCGGACAGATGGATTTTCAGCTTAGCGTGGAAAGTTTTCCCGGATTCGATACCGGTTCAAACCAACGTTCGTGATCGTCCGTCGTGTATTAACGAAATAGATTCCCCGTTTTCGATGGTGGAATCCTCTCATGTAAAAACTCAGCTCAGGAATGGATAGAATCAAGTTCAACTTGCTCAAAAATCTCCCAGACGTCGCGAAGAGACGCTTGTTGAACTTATTCAATCAATTTCTGGAGCACAACATTGTTCCGGATGACTGGAGGCAAGTAAGAGTTATCGCCATTCGAAAACCCGGTAAACCCGCGTCGGATTATAACTCGTACCGTCCCATCGCGATGCTGTCCTGTATACGGAAATTGTTGGAGAAAATGATTCTTTTTCGTCTAGACAAATGGGTCGAGTCGAATGGTTTACTTTCAGATACGCAATTTAGATTTCGGAGAGGCAAAGGAACGAGCGACTGTCTTGCGTTGCTTTCAACTGAAATTCAACTGGCCTATGCGCAAAAACAGCAAATGGGGTTCAGTTTTCTTGGACATTAAGGGGGCTTTTGATTCTGTTTGTATCGATGTCCTTTCGGATAAACTCTACGATAGTGGGCTTTCACCAATTATGAACAACTATTTGAGCAACTTGTTGTCTGAGAAATATATGAGCTTTTCTCATGGAAACTTGTCTCCACCAGGGCTCATGCCCCCTTCTTTATAATTTTTATGTAAAAGACATTGATGGTTGTCTTGATGAAAATTGCTCGCTAAGGCAGCTTGCAGATGATGGCGTTGTTTCCGTCACCGGGCCAAGTGCACCGGACCTGCAAGGACCATTGCAAGATACCTTAGACAACTTGTCCACTTGGGCTATGAAGCTGGGTATCGAATTTTCTCCGGAGAAAACTGAGTTGGCTGTTTTTTCTAGGAAGCATCATCCTGCACAGTATATCTTTCAAGTATTTAGGTGTCTGGTTCGATTCCAAATGCACATGGGGAAAACATATTGCGTATCTGAAACAAAAATGCCAGCAAAGAATTAATTTTCTTCGTACAATTACCGGAACTTGGTGGGGAGCCCACCCGGAAGATCTGATCAGGTTGTACCGAACAACCATCCTCTCGGTTTTAGAGTACGGTAGCTTCTGCTTTCAATCTGCGGCGAAAACACATATCTTGAAGCTGCAACGGGTTCAATACCGTTTCCTCCGAATCGCGCTTGGCTGTATGCACTCGACGCATACGATGAGCCTCGAAGTACTCGCGGGTGTTCTCCCACAGATCGACATGACAGATCGTTTCGCGGAACTGTCCTTCCGGTTTCTTATCCGTTGTGAAGTAATGAACCCATTGGTAATAGAAAACTATGAGAAGCTGCTCGACAGAAATCCTCAAACAAGATTCATAAGTCTCTATTGCGATTACATGACGCTGGAAATTGGCCCTTCTTCGTACAATTCGAGTCGTGTTTGCTTCCAAAACTTTTATAGTTCCTCTGTAAATTTTGATCGGACCATTTTGCAAGAAATCCGTGGAATACCAGTTCACCATCGGTCGATGGTTGTTCCCTTAATTTTTTTGCAAACAAGTACCACCATGTCAGTAATAATAGGAGTTTTTTCACTGATGGGTCAACTATAAACGCTTCCACTGGATATGGAGTATTCAACGAATTTCATAGCGCCTCATGTCAACTGCAAAAACCCTGTTCCGTATATGTTGCGGAACTAGCAGCCATCTTCTACGCAGTAGAGCAAATTGCCTCACTACCTTCTGACCATTATTTGATTTTTACGGATAGTCTTAGCTCATTGGAGGCTATTCGTTCAATCTGGCCGATGAAGCACTTTTCGTATTTCCTGACCGAAATCCGAGCCAAATTGAGTACTTTATCTAAGTGCTCCTTTACCATCACTTTAGGTCCCATCTCATTGCTCTATTCCGGGTAATGAGAAAGCGGACTCGTTGGGTAAAGTGGGCGCTATGGAAGGCGATATTTTTGATCGACAAATCGTCTTTGAACAAAAATGGAATGAGAGTGATCTGGGAAGATGGTTACATTCTATTCGCCCACAGGTGTCGATCAAGCCGTGGTTCAATGGGTTGGACATGAGCCGTGACTTTATACGTGTCATGTCGAGGCTCATGTCCAATCACTGCTAGTTAGACTCGCATTTCTTCCGAATCGGGCTCGCAGGCAGCAATTTGTGCGCTTGTGGTAGTGGCTATCACGATATCGACCACGTGCTTTGGTCATGCACCCTCTATTGTGTTGCTAGATCCGAGTTATCCGCATCCCTCAGGGCCCAAGGAAAACAACCCATGCGGCCCGTTAGAGACGTCTGGGCGAGCTGAGATCTCGACTATTGCAATTTAATTTATGTGTTTTTAAAACGGATACATCTGAGGATTTAGTAGTTAGTGTCATCTTGTGTACCCCCAAGTTGTTAACTGCCAATCGGTGTACCCCGATGTTTGTCTTTTTCATCACTTTGTCGCTTAGTTCGAGATCAAGAGCACATTGCTCTCCAAACCTTGTGTTCTCAATCCCTACCCTGCCATCCATTTGTTACAATTTGTTACCCCTAACCTCGAGATAGTCGCGAGTAATCGGCCCCCGCTTCACTAACGATAATTTTGTAATCTTAACAATGAATATCGGCTCCGCAAAGCTACGGCAAATGAGCCTCCAAAAAAAAATCTGATCTCAATCTCACAAAAAAAAATGAGTCTGTTTGAACTTTTGACATCTTAACTTATTCTCGACCTTATCAGAAACGTTCCGAATCGCGTCCACCGACGGTTGTCGCCTTGTAGAAAGACAATTCAATTTTACCCTTTTTTATGAAAAATTTCCCATCCCGAAGCCAAATTCTTCACGCTTTTTCTTCGGCCAAAGCTACCATCCCGCCGGACAGCACTTGAAGATAACAGAGAGGAATAAATCACGGTCCCATATCGGCTTATAGTTTTTTTTTTCGTCCGCACGCATCGTTCCTGACCGGAGACCGGAGATTGCCTGGGTAATTGAGATGCAAAATTGTGTGCGTCCCATCCCCGAGGGCTCGCGACGCGTGAAATATGCGTGAAGAAATTGATTTCGGTACAAATGGGGCCCAGCTTTATCACCGAATCGTTTCCGTTGTTTTGATTTTATTGCCCAAGCCTCTGGAGGCGCTTGGCGCGGAATTAATTGTATGCATTTTGTTGCACCTTGAGTCGCTTTTGATTGAAATCGGTGGTGCGATTTGATAAATTTTGTTTCGCCCACCGCGAAATTGATATGTTTCATTTTGGCGCTGCGCATTGTTTCGCTCCCAGGCCGAATCCAACGACCGACCAACCGACGAAACAGTAACGTAAATTTGCATAATTTTCATGCTTGCCTTTCGTAAACATCTACATTAACCGGGCGAGGAGCCAGCGAGGCTTGATTCGTGTTGCCCAATTTCTTATAATAAAATTATTGCAATTTATGCGAATGCTCTTCTGCAGAACTTTGGCTTTCGACTGGAATCGATGTTGTGATGGCTGCAGCTGCTGCCGGTCAGGGAACGTGTTTACACAAAACCCCCCCTCAATTGGGCAACTGGGCTCGAGGAACTGGTCAATTGGTGTTGGCCAAACCGTCGAACGAACATATCTGGAGCGATTTATCAACTTTCATGCACGGTATTAATCAAGCGCGGCGTAGTTGTTGTGACTACGATACTTGCACCTCGAAAGGGCGGGCATTGCAATGAATCTGAAGATTCTGGGATACAAAACAGCCTACCGACCGTTGGGTGCTGTACTCACAAACAACTTCGACGTAAATTGGATGGTAATCACCTTGGCTCCAGCACCAGCCCGGCTGAAGCGCAAATTATTGATTTTGCAATCAAATTAATCGGCGCCGAAGGAGTGAGAAGGGTTTGCTTTTTGGACAGTCTTGAAAAATGGGTAAATGATTGCATGGTCGAAACCGAAGCGTGGAATCCAGTGGGCGCCTTGTAAACAAATTGAGACACCAAGTCTGGCCCAACTCTAAATAAAACCGAAAAGCACCATAAAAAATGTCATCCTCTAACACCCAAAAGTCACGCTCGGCACCCACGAGCCTATCCACATGTCGTTTGGCAACCGTGCTCTACGGCCATGAATTGTGGACAAAAAATAGACCACTTCCCGGCCGGTTGACAGGTTTCGTCGACATTCCGATCTTTCCTTCCCTCCACACGATGCATGTTACCGTTTCATTACTCAAATCGGCCTAGACAGTTTTATTAGATCTCGTTCGCTTTCTTCCGCACTGTGCTCCACCAATATGAATGGATGTACTTAAAGATAGTGAGAGGTGAGAGAAGATCAGCTCAGATAGATGAATTTGAATTGCCCATTTGCTTCTCGCACCCACACGGTTCACCTATAAACTTTCGAGCGAAGCCCGTTAAAGTTCCGTCCTCGGAACGATACTTGCTTTCTCGTAAAAGAGCTCAAACCGAAGAGGCAGCGAGCAGGTGAGGAAGATTTATGAATATTGCGAATTTTAATTACCTTATTATGGCGAATTTATTTTCTTAATATGTCTCTCTCGCTCGCCGGATCGTTTGCTCGTTTGGAGAAGAAGCGAGCACTTTTTCTGGGACGATCGAAGAGACTCTTCCCTTGAATTCGTGAGTTTGTGAGTGCGGTGACATCTGTGTTCCAAAGGTGCGTTTCTGATAGAGCTGTCCGGTTCAACCTCGCACTAAAACTGGACTTAATTTGATCGCTTTATTTGGTATCGTGTGTCGCTTCGGGGAGCTGTGGGAGGGGAGGTGGTCAAGAGATAAATGTGTGAGAGCAAGTAAAATTTCACGTGTTTTTTTATGATCATAGTGAAACACGAGTTTTCGCTTGGCGGAATCAGCATCATCATCATCATCATCATAGGGAAGAATTTAGCACGAGCGAAAAGATTAATGGCGTTGACATTACTACAGTTGATATGTGGTTGTTTGACAGATGGAGGATCAGTGTCATCCAGTTTTCTTTTAATAAGAGAGAAACTGTAGAAACAGTGCCAATGTAGATGAACTGAATGGAATGGTGAAATAGATACTTTTTTCGTAAATAAAAGTGCTTGTGTAGCGTGTGGTGCTTGATGTGACGTAGTGTTTACAATATTAGATGATATTTGCTAATGAAGAGTGATATACAACTCAGTGCATACCAACGTGGTTTAAAAGTGCAAATTCGTGAACTTAATTGTTTTCTGAGATGTACGTACGTTTTAGCATTAAGGTGTCTTCAGAAGATTTTCATAGTTCTGGATTCCGCACCTTTTGGAATGTTCACCTTAATTTTTCTTAAGGTGCAACTGCACTTCAAAATACTAACTTTTTATATTAACAGATATCGAGATGATGTCTTCTACAAATTTGTAGGGCTTTCAATTTCAAGAAACTTTGCTGAAGACATCAAGTTGCCATGACTTCATTGTATGAAGATATAAGAGATTATTTGCCAGTTGCACCTTAAAATCAGTTGTTTGAGTTTTTCTATGTCTTATTCACGTTGTATCTCTTTAGTGTATTCTGCAAAGTTTTAGATAATATCTAAACACACAACTTTTCTGAAGACATCAAAGTGCTATGATTTGATTGGCGAGAGATACGGTGATTTTTAAGCAAAAAATCACCCTTTTTCAAAAAGCTATAACTAAGCTGGCCGCAAATTGCCGCACTTGCAACAAGTTTCATTTGAAAGCTCAGAATTTGTACTTAAAGTACTGTGGAGATCATCAGTATCCGTTAGTATCCTGGAAACTGTAGTGGATTTTAGTAAACAAAGATTTAAGATTTTTGTATGGGGCTATTCAAGTAAAAACGATATTTTGCTAACTAACAATGGTCTTGATTTTTTGTTTAATTTCTAGTTTGTTTTTACTTATTTTAAACTAACTTAAAAGTAAAATAACATGTTAAACTAATCCAAACATAAAACCAAAGTAACAATTAAAAATTTCTGATAAACAAATTAAACTTCAAAATCATCTGAAACATCATGTTCATCCTCCGAATCCATTTCTTCTCCATCATCTAAGCTCAACAAGAACTTTGCGTCTTGAGACAAATTTTTTGTCTCCTTTTTGGGGCTTTTCCGCATGCTTGAGATTAGTGGATCTGAAGACACTAGCAAACGGCGAATCAAATCAAGATTCAAGATCGTTCTGGAACATTTTCTAGTGTGGTCTCGGCGGTATCGTTTGAGGTCTTTATTCCTCGATTCCTGTGCTTCTTCGGAAAGCTGTCCGATAGGAACCGTGAAATGATTGATGACCTGGGCACCATGAATCAGGATTTTATGCACTGAAGCTGGCATGTAGTACCAGGGGTATAGGTCCACTAGATACTTTGCTGTTTCAATGCAATAACTAGAAAACCGTTCCGTGTTGATTTTGTGCCCTGACGCTAATACCTAAGAATATTGTATTGTTTGTATGTACATCTGGTTTTTCAGTATTCCATTTTATTACCTGTAATATGGTACCACATCGTTCCAGTGCTGTCACATCCAGTTCACTTATTGCAGCTGTTTTCTTGGGATCGGAAAAGAAACGTCGGGCAGTATTGCCGTCGTTGGACGTTCCAGATCCTCCAGGCTTAGGCTTGTCAACAATCAGGCCAGTTTCCACTTTGAACCGTTTTTGGATTTGATTCTTCTAATCTTCATGGCTTGAACATTCTGTCCTCTTACCTGCCATTTTTTAATTTCAAGTCGGTAAGATAAGTGAAAAAAGTATTCCATAAAGCTATAAAATATTGATATTGTATCAAACCATAATACTTAACACTTAATTTTAATAAATCTCACCGGATCCAGGCATGCAAAGTTGAAAGCCCAAACTGGAAAGCATCGCTGTTCTCCACGCGTTCAGTTACTGGATCACGATTGTTCATCAATTTCGGGGTTGCATTACAAATATAGCAAGTTTGTGACGATTTGTTGCCCGTAACAGCATTGCAGACCTTTCCGTCTACCATTGTCAAAACCATCTCATAGCGCACAATAATGGTACGGCCTTCTACCGTAATTACTGTTGGAACAAGCTGGTCAATCTGATTCTCTATATGTTTCTTCTCGTTGATTGATACTTCCGTAGTTTCACTCACGAGCTGAATCCTCACAGGTCTACAGAATCGGGTTGATGATGGTCGGGGATTTTGGTACAAAACTTTTCGTTTACATCTGCCTTAATAGGAACTAAGGAAGTAATAAACATATTTGAATCACTAGATTCTCCGTCGTCATTCTCAAATTTTTGTTTGTATTCCGCATGTCCGCTGCTGCCATCGAATCCCCATTTTCCCAAAAGTACAACCTGAGGAAAATAAATTATTGGTTCAAAGTCTCTATAATGAAAATAAAAAAGGTACAACCTGCTTGAGCTCGTCATCTGAAAAATCTTCAAGATGCTCCTTGTTTGCCAAAACAATCCTACTTGAGGTATGGTCCAAAAGCTTTTGAAGATTTACTTCGGCATTTTTTTCATCAACCATAATAAATTGATCTTCCGGATAGCACTGTTTCTTGGCATTGACAATTTTGTTGTACGACGGGTAAATATTCAGATTTCTCAGTTTTGCTTCTCCTTGGATTTTGAGGTATTGTGACTTGGTCAAGTTGGCATCTATGATCATTGCTAGTGCTTCCAGGTCAGAATACTGTAAGGGCTGCTTCTCCTGAGAATTTCTCCACGAAACAAGTATCTTTGATGCTCGGGTAGGGGTTGTCATTGTTGCTTCCTTCACTACTTTTGCCGCATCTACGGATCCAACTTCACGCAACTTCATTTGAGTAGCGTAAGTCAAGTTGCTAACGGAATGACCCCGTCTTAGATACGCAGTCTTTCGGCGTTTTACAGCATCAGAACTATCTCGGAAAGGTGTCGTTGTTCTACCTCGGCTTGTTGAAGGAAGTTCAGAGAGCAAGAGAGTGGGAAGATTGAAGGGTTTTTCGAAGTAGCGGATATTGCATTTGATCATTTTTGTCTCGGATCGGTGGAACTTGTGATAAAGCTTTTTAAAATATTTGCCAATCGGTAACAGAGCCTTCTCCACATCATCTCTATTTAAATCGGACTCGTCAATGTTGTACGCTTTATACACTTCTTGACTCATTTTTCGAACTTTTTCAATTTCACTTCCTTGGGTTTCCTTCCAGAGTTGCAGCAACTTACGCTTATCAATTTTAACTGAACAAAAAAGTTAGCATGTTCCTTCAATGTTTCACAATTTTCAATAAGTTTTACGAAGATTAAAATCAATACCTGATGAATAATTGGACATTTTCGATGGATGTTTCTTGAAAACGATGTTCTGATCTTCTCTTGGTACTTGAAATGCAGTAACAGGTCTTACGACAGCAGCCGACAAACTATATTTTTTTTTTCAAATAAAATATATAGTTTGCTTTGATCATTTTTCCTCCTTAAAAACAAATTACAGTCGAATCTCCCTAGCTCGATATCAAAGGGTCCATTGTGTAAGAGAGGATGTCAAAATCTTTTTGTATTAAAAACATCACTTTTAAATTCGGTGTTATGTTTTGATTAATCTTACATGTTATTTTACTTTTAAGTTACTTTAGAATAATAAAAAACAAACTAGAAATTAAACAAAAAAAAATCGAGACCATTGTTAGATAGCAAAATATTGTTTTTACTTGAATAGCCCCATACAAAAATCTTAAATCTTTGTTTACTAAAATCCACCACAGTTTCCAGGATACTAACGGATACTGATGATCTCCACAGTACTTTAAGTACAAATTCTGAGCTTTCAAATGAAACTTGTTGCAAGTGCGGCAATTTGCGGCCAGCTTAGTTATAGCTTTTTGAAAAAGGGTGATTTTTTGCTTAAAAATCACCGTATCTCTCGCCAATCAAATCATAGCACTTTGATGTCTTCAGAAAAGTTGTGTGTTTAGATATTATCTAAAACTTTGCAGAATACACTAAAGAGATACAACGTGAATAAGACATAGAAAAACTCAAACAACTGATTTTAAGGTGCAACTGGCAAATAATCTCTTATATCTTCATACAATGAAGTCATGGCAACTTGATGTCTTCAGCAAAGTTTCTTGAAATTGAAAGCCCTACAAATTTGTAGAAGACATCATCTCGATATCTGTTAATACAAAAAAGTTAGTTTTTTGAAGGCAGTTGCACCTTAAGAAAAATTAAGGTGAACATTCCAAAAGGTGCGGAATCCAGAACTATGAAAATCTTCTGAAGACACCTTAATGCTAAACGTGCTAACGAATTTGCACTTTTAAACCACAGTGCAT
This sequence comes from Ochlerotatus camptorhynchus, assembly GCF_037179485.1. Classification (NCBI taxonomy): domain Eukaryota; kingdom Metazoa; phylum Arthropoda; class Insecta; order Diptera; family Culicidae; genus Ochlerotatus; species Ochlerotatus camptorhynchus. The sequence continues at coordinate 16,811 of NW_027040621.1, forward strand.
ACATTTGAATTGTTTTATAAAAGCTGTGCATTAGAGTGGGTCAAGTGTGTATGGTGGATCACAACCCTCTGTTCCTCGCTGCTCTTCCGATGTGTTTTGATGTCCCCACCAACCATATCAAATTTGAACAAATTTTGCTATGATCTGGATTTGCGGGAGAATTTTAATACGGACCGCGTAAAGGGGGTGTGGCGTTTCGAACCGATTTCAATGATCGAAGACGTTTATTACGGATAATATCAAACTCTTTGTTCTTGGCAAATTACACGCAATTGCAAACTCGGCGTTACAAGAATAATCCTACTTTTTCATTTCCCTCCTTCTTACCATACTTTTACTCTTTCCGCGTACAGCTCTGTCAACTGCTGCACATTCCAGGGTGGTATCCATTTCATCAGTTGCATCCCACATGTTCCCCCCAATTACACCAAAAGTGTCCTGTTGGTGTAACTTTAGTTCGGTGATCGCCCGAATGATGATGTTCCAAGCCAGGGTTGCATATAAAAGCAGGTTTAATCCGGTCGATCGAAATGCGCTGAGTCTTCCCAGATATTATGACATCCATGTATTTATCAGTTCGCTGTACTACCTCATATGGTCCCATATGGTCATATGGTGAAAACGTGCGTACAAGAACTCAACTCTGCGTTGACGAATATTTTTCGATGACCATGACGACTGGGCTTGGGTGATTTTACGTTCTCAAAGGAGCGATGTAACAATTGACAAAAATCTGTTCGATCAACACTTGATGCCGGCAACTCAAAAAATTCACCAAGAATACGAAAGCCTTGACCGTACACTAGAGCTGCAGCTGAGCATTTCAAAGCTTCTCTGTATGAAACACGCAATCCAAGAAGCTCGATGTACCAATCCTTCGGGTTGACGCACATAATAGAAGCTTTCAACGTCCTATGGAATCTTTCGACAATTCCATTCGCTTGTGGATGGTATGCAGTAGTCCGAATATGATGAACCCCCAACATTTGGGTCAGTTCGTTGAATAATTCCGACTCAAATTGACGTCCTTGGTCTGTTGTTATATTTTCAGGAACACCAAACCTTGAAATCCACGACGAGTACAATGCTTGTGCTACCGTTGGTGCTGTCATGTCGGTTAGTGGGACTGCTTCTGGCCAGCGATGGTGGCAGAGGTCCAACAAGGTCGATATGAACGTGCCTAAATCGAGCCATTGGAAGATCAAATTCATCCAGAGGAGACGTAATATGACGACGGACCTTCGAACGTTGACAGTTTAAACAGCTCTTGACAAATCTATTGATATCAGCATTCATGATGAAGGATTGTCTTATATCTTCGATGATGTTATTACATTGCTTTTTGAAAGATTGTTAGCTAGGAATCAGCGATGGAAGTAAAATGTGAAAGTTACGTTACATCAACGTATACCTGAATACATTTTAACAACCGAAACCCGATCCTTAAACCCCTTCAAACCTTCCCCTTTGCATACAATAGAATCACACTCGACACTTTGAGGAAATCGATAAACTTTTTTTCAAAATCCCTGCTAATCCTGATGTAGCTGTCCTCCACTTGCAGCCGATTGAACAGTTCCACCTCCACCTCACAGTTGTTATCGTTGTTGTACTGTTCCATAGTCAACGCCACGGATGAAGAACCACATCCAGCTTTTCGGAATCCATCTGACGGAGTATAACTAAGGAACCGACATGCACTAGGGTTGCAATCAGTCTTTTTGGAACAGATTTGGTTTGGTTTACTTATTCTGGCAAAATTTCCGTGCTGCAGCAGTGATTTTAGGCTGCATACATCAATTAATTTTTATCACGCTATGTTTTCTTACACAATCACAAATAAACTATCACAAAAGCCATTAAATCATCAGGGTTGCCAAACTCATTTAATTGACACGCTTCGGCACAGCGTTTGGCATAGCTTACGGCACAGCGCAAACTATCGGCACAGATTGAGGTGTGGAGAGTTAATTCCCCCTTGACAAGTGATTGAACATTTCTTTGTACACGCCGACTGAGGTTCTAGAATGCTGAGACTTCAACAGAAAAATAAAGCCTGCAGTCTCTTCGTCGCATCGATTTGGTCGATTGAAGCTGATATTGTGACGCCCTAGATGTGAGCTGGGAGGGAGACCCAGACTCGAAACATATAAACGTCAAAAGGAGCCAGACACAAGTTGTCAGGAACTGTCATTGGGAGCCAAGTAGTTTGACGATGCTTTTCTTACTAGTGAACAAGAATACAGAAGGCGGTATTGAAATCTTGCGTAAAGTAATTTCTGACAAACTGTCGTTCCTAGCTATCTTATTCAATGGGACACCGTTTTTAAGATTCATTAATTGAATATGCCATATATATGTATGCTTACATCCACATTGAAACCATTAACCAAGGTTTTTGTCAAAATTTTTGGTGGCATGATAAAATACCAAACAGAAAAGTACATTTTCTCACTGCATACTGAACAACGTCAAACAAGCACTACACGCTCAAAGTAAAATAGGTAATATTGCTACACACAGAAAAAAGGGCCACACGAAACGCTCTGATATGAGTTTTCTTGTAGCCCGAGAACCGGGATGCGCTAGTCCATGAAAGTGCGTCATGACATTTACTCGATGTAGCTTGGGAATATACGGACGATGATGGCCAGTTGCAATGTCACAATATACTTTTAGACCGTACTGTGGCAGTGACTTGACTTCAAATTTCAGGGATGTACTGTTGGATTTCATCAGAGCTTCAAACTCCACGTCATCTTTCTGATCACGACTAATTAAAGTCGCTGATAGAATGTTATCTACACGCAATCTACAATTGTCTTTTCCACTGACATGCTGGATGTCGGTTGTGAATTGCGATATAAATATTCATCGCTCTTCATACGGTAATCGTGAAGTGGATTCAGTTGCCAACGCAAAAATTAATGGACGATGATCCGTGAAAATAGTGAGGTTACGCCCTTCTAGCAAATGTCGAAAGACCTTCACAGCCATTTTCATAGCGGTTAACTCACGCCCAAACGTGGAACAGGAACACTGAGATTTTGAAAAAAAAAATCAGAATGAAAACCTAGTGGTTCCCAAATAGTGCCGTTTAACTGTTGTAGTACAGAACGCAGCCGTGTTCGAAGCGTCGATCACTAGCCCAAGTGATTTTGTGGAATCATGATAATGAAGAAGCGTAGGGGGGGAGGTAGCTCATCGATTCTTCCGGTTCGCCTCCTAGCATCGTGCTATAAGGTACCAGGCGATAACCAGGGTAGTTGATCGATAGCTCGATGACGTCATTTCGTTGGCGTCTGCAATGGGAAATTCTCATAGCATGCGTTGACGATGGTACGTTGTCGAGTTGTTGAATAGCAACTATCGTGGTAACTCACCGATTACCTGTCGATCTGCCAAATTTGGAAAGACGTCTGCATTGAATTGTCTCATATAATAATATTCCGCCCACTATATCACAAGAAATTGCGAGTAGCTGAGTGGAATGGAGATAAGTTAAGCATTGGGTACAGGACCAAGTCTCCCCTGGGTGGTGCCAGAAGATGAGCGCAATAGAATCATCAAGTTGCCATAAGGCACGGAATGAGACTATTGCATGGCTGGGTAGTCAAAGTCTTCCATTCGTTAGTCATTTCAGGTGGATTAGAACAGGTTTAGGATTAGGGTGGGCGTTGGCCAGATTTGGATTTTTCAGATATAATTTTAAATAGGACCTAGATTATTTAATACACTAGTAACCTCAACTTCTCTCACAATGTTTCATTGTGACTAATCAACACTCAATGGGTAAAATATAAAATTTGCGTTAAATTTGAAAAACAAGGTAACTTGGCGTGTAGAGCGCACTGCCCACTGGACGATTCTGAAGCCTGACCAAGTGAGTGGGTTACGGGTTTATTTGATTGTACGTCATTTCCAAGTTATATATAGATACATTCATACCATTGGCATTTTGTATTTGAGATAAGACAGAGACAGGATGCGGAGGGCCTGCTTAGGGGGAGCGTAACCCATGTGATGGCTTCCATTTATTAAATAGTTCAGATAGGCTGGAAATGATAGGTTCATGGTGAGAAAATGTACCATATGGTGCCCGTTCGCTGATCAAAATTAGATTCAAATCGTCAGGCCCTGCCCTGTAATAAGGGGATTGGCGATGATTTGTCAAGTTTCATTTTGCATTTGCATATAATTGTAAGTTTAGGTTTACTTTTGTAATTGTAAGATAGATAGTTTGCCTCAATTGAAACATTGAGTTGTATAAACTTGACGAATCATACCTCTAAAATAGTAGTAGTTACAGTGCCGCATTATCTAACAACCACTGCCTGCAACTAATGTTGAGGGGTCGGCAGGGCTGATTACGGATCAAAACTAACATAACTCTAACACTGAAATGATCCCGAAACTAACGCTCATTCATTGCACTTTGAGTCATAAAGTAGTTTTATTTATTTTCCTACTAATCTATCTACACACTTAGTTTTTTCTACCGAGCTCGGCTGTGCGGGTCTCGGCGGGAAGGGGGTTTCGCTGAGATCTCGGCGGGAGTGACATTTGATTGCTGAGTCTCGGATAATGCCTTTTCTAATAATCTGCCTACGTTTATTTTCTTTGTTATCTACTTTATCCCCTTTTTATTTTTCTGCTCTTCTTTCCTCTTCTCTTCTTTTGTTTTGTTTGTTTACATATAACTAATACTAATACCTCCTTGTTTTCTCTCTAATTTGTCTACTATGTCCCACCATCACGATGAGAGATGAGCTACCGTACATGGTACACGCTCATATACACTCCCAAAATAGTATGCCGCAAGTAAGTATATCACAGAGGCAACTAAAGATCCAGAAACGCCGATAACGCTGAATATAATGAGCTGTGGTGATTTATATGACTATATAGTATTATTTATTTATACTAACCTAAACACAACGTGGGGTGACCCAAATCCAAACGATCACTAACCAAAATAATAGACTTATCTTTTTTCAACAGGCGTAATTTCGTTTAGTTCTGTTTCTCTCTTTTCAGCAAAACAACTACAAAAAAACCTCTATAACTCTTCTCCATTCTTTTAATCTCCTACTATCCCCTATAAATGTATCGGAAACTAGTGGGACTGTCTGTGCAAACAGAAACAGACCTGCTAGTGGAAGTAGGTCGTTATAACTCGCTTAACTCGTTTTCGGATTTGAGAGATCGTCGGTTACAGTGGCCTGCTTACTGAGCAGGAAAACGCGGTCCAAGGTCCTTACATATCAAAGAGATTTATGGTAAAATCGCTTGTGTATCGTGTATTTTGCGAAACTCGTTGTTGTAGTTAGTTCCGGGATTGAATGGATACAAAAATTTGAGCAACGGTATTATGTGATATGAGGGGCTCGGTGGCCTTAGAGCAACTGTTTTTGCTTACTGAGCAGAACATCATGAGTCTAATCTCAGGCCCATCCACATTCAAGATTCATCAATCCTTTTATTTGTTAATATGACTACATGGTAATAACAGCAACTCGGTGATTAAAAAGGTGCTCGTCTGCCTAGTGGCAAACGTTTTTGCTTACTGAGCAGAAGACCGTGGGTTTAGTCCCAAGCTCCTTCGCGTTATATGATCGTTAGGACATCAATTCAGCTTATCGTTTACCAAAACGAACCCTGCTGCAAACCCAACCCTCTTATCCAACATCCCAGTGATTCCTCGTGGAAGTGCAGAGGTGTTCTCGGCTTCCATCAAAACGAGTGTCATGTCAACACAATCCTTCCCATTCCTTTCTTGACCTGTGTTCGGGCGCGGCCGGCGCTGGTATTGCCTAAATTAAGATCACCAGTTTTTACACATTGAGGATGATTGCTAGTCCCAAGCATTATCTATTGGTTCTCTGTGTAATTACAGCTGATCTGGCAATAACAGAGTAGCAACCGTGGGCGGTCAATCAAGCTCAAGCAAGCTCAAGCTCAAGCTCAAGCTCAAGCTCATGATAATGAAGAAGCGTAGGTTCTGCCAGAGAACATTTGCACTGTTCGAAACTTTTGCGTGTAGCCTCCGTCCAATGTAGCTTCCGAGAGTCATTTTTCCTGTTGTCTGGAATCAGTTTCCGCAGCTCAGCTTGTATATCCGTGGCATGACGAATGAACCGCTTATACCCGTTCACAAGCGCTAAAAGAACCGGCGCAGTTCCTTAACGCTCGTAGGCAATTCGTAGTCCATAACAGCTCGTACCCGTGCCGGAAGAGGACGCACACCACTTTCGCTGATGAGGTATCCCAAGAACTCCAACGGTTTTGGTCACGTTTATGACCAGACCATGTTGACGATCTTTCAAAATCGATTCGTAGGTGTTCGAGATGCTCTGAAGCGGAGGAAGAAGCAATACATATATCATCAATAAAGACAACCACAAAGTCCAAGTCAGCGAAAATCCGATTCATGTAACGCTGGAACGTTTGGCTAGCATTACACAAGTCACATTGCATCCGTGTGAACTCAAACAAACCAAACGGGGTAATGACCGTCGTTTTTGGAATGTCGTTCTTTTCTACAGGGATTTGATGGTAAGCTCTCTCTAAGTCTAAAGTAAAAAAAAAAACTACAAGGGTAATCCCTATGGGGTTGTACGCAATGATGACGTAGGACTACTTAGTCTTATAATATGTGTTATTTGTTGACTGCAGCAGGAGCTTTTTTTTTATCTATATTAAGGAGACTTTCAGTCCTGGGCTGGTTCGTCTCCGGACACCCCAGAAGGGGGTATCCCAAAGGGAGAGAAGGTACAGAGTTTTTATTTTGCGGAGTTGAATGGTGGTTGCGGTTCCAGAGGGGAACTTATTTTGCCTTACTGTCCTATGTTGCTGTCATCTTTTGTGTTTTCGGTTTTGTTTTGAGGACCCCAGCAGAGCCCCACCGGTAGCAGCTGCCAGGAGAGACCTGGCACCCGCTACCGACAGGGAATGCCGGGCCTACTGTAATAATATATATATGGGTTAAACCCTGTTGTACATATCAGCTGTGCCTCTGCTACCGGGTCGTTCTGAAGGGCGTCTCGGATGTTGCCCGGGATCCCGTTAAGTTCTCGTGGTCCGTGGAAACAAGGGCAGTTTATTAGAATGTGCTCGACCGTCATTATTGTTCTGCAGGTGTCGCATCTTTGGTGGAAGTTTCTGCCACTGCTGCTCCCCATGTTGTGGGTGATGAGGGTGTGCCCGGTTCTTAACCGGGACAGAAATCTCTGGTCGCTAAACCTTGGGACATCCGTCCAGGGAAGGGTTACCCCTTTGGTCTTCCGGATGAAGAGGTCTCTCCTGGCGAACCATTTGCGGTCCCATGCCGTCCTGAGGGTTGACTTGACCTGTCTGGGGACCGAAGTGTTGGCGAGTCGACCATTTCGTCCAATAGCTGCGAGGTGGTCTGTTTCTGTGTTTCCGGCAATTCCGCAGTGTCCCGGTATCCACATAAAAGTGGTGCCAGGAGGGGTGTGGTTTTGTATGGCCTGAATCCAGGGGTGGCGGGCGGTGGCGGATTTCAGAGCCACGAGGGCGCTAGCAGAGTCGGTTAGTACACATAGCGGAGAGGAGGACGGTAGGGAAGCTGCGTAATGGAGGGCTGCAGTCTCGGCCGAAAAGACCGAGAATTGATCGGGGAGTCTCCAGAAGTGTGAGGTCTGTCCATCAGTTACTCCAAAGCCGACCCTGCCTCCTGCCTTGGAGCCGTCGGTGAAACGGAGTTCGTAGTTGTGGTACCGTGTTTGTAATAATTCGGTGAGGCAGGATCTCATTGCCGTAGAGTTGTCTCCTGATCGGAACTGCTTGGCCATGGATTTGTCCACTCGAATGGGGGAAGAATCCCACTCTCTGGCTCCGTTCAAGTGGAGCTGGGCCACCGGGGGGAGCTCCTGGTGAGCGATTTCCTGGAGGATTCGTTTCCCTTCTGTGAGGAGATAGAATTCTCCGTCTCCGCTTAATATTTCGTCGGGGCCCACGGCTCTGGTACAGATTGTTTCCGCAATGTAATATCGGAAAGGGAGCATTCCGATTTCAATACAGGCGGTATCGGCTGGTGTTGAGGGCAGAAGTCCAGCCGCAATTCGTGTTGCCTGGTTATATATCGGTGCTAGTCGGGTGACGACCGAATCACTGGACGCACAGAGGAGCTCAATTCCGTAGGTCAGTCGGCTATGAACAATGGCTCTGGCGGTATTGAGTACGATGGCCCTGTTGCTCGTTTTATGCTGCCCGGAGAGGGAGCGGAGGATGTTCAATCGTGTTCGACAATTAGTCCTGACATCATTAAGGTCAGGCCGAACTGAAAGTTCCGGTCAATCGTGACCCCGAGGATGGATATGGTCATCTTTCTAGGGATAGTGTGGCTGTTAATTTTGATTGGTGTCGGAAGTGGTCGGTGGCCAAGGCGGCAGACGTGGGAGATTGAGCTCTTTTCAGCAGATATCTCAAAGCCGCTCCTAGCGACTCATCGGCCAACAGCGGAGACCGCAGCTTGGAGCTTTATCCTCATGGCCTTCAGGGTCTTCCCTATGATCAGTAGCAAAATGTCGTCCGCATAGATGAGAATGTAAATCTCCTTGGGGAGCCCCATGAAGATTCCGTTCATTGCCACCAGGAAGATGGTCACTGCAATTACGGAACCCTGGGGAACCCCGGTCTCTTCCCGTCTGGGGAACTCAAGCCAATCTTCCCGTCCGTTAGGCGTTGATGTTTCAGGTCCACTAGAATGCCGAAGTGTGCAATAAAATCGGCTCCAATTATCGGCATTGTAATGTCGGTAATCGAAAAATTCCAAAGGAAGCTCCACCTGAGTCCGAGGTCTGGGCTTAGAAATTTTGTCCCGCATCTTTGAATCCTGGTCCCGCTTACCGCGTGAAGTGATGTAACAGTGAAACCCTTTGCTTTTTTCTCGCTTATTAGCCGGTAATATCGACACGTCTGATCCGGTATCGATTAAGAAATGGTAGTTGGTTGTGCGATCGTGAATGGTTAAACGGCGGCTTCCATCAGACATTGCCCCTAGTTTTGGAAGCTCCTAGTTTTGACGTAGAAATACGTCTTTGTCGACTATACTGGGGTTCAAATCAAAAAATATGTGTGGTGAAATAATGTTAGGTTTTGAACGCTTGTAACTTGGTCATTTATAGATGAAATGAAAATCCGAGTACACCAATCGATAGGATATTATTTAACAAATCTGCTGAAATAAATACTTTTCCAATTTTTAATCAAAAAACTTTTGAAAAATGCGCTTATGATAATTTTAACATTAATTTTATGAACTAAACGTTTTCCCCAAACCTAGTCATCATAAACGAATACCACTTGGTTGCACATCATTCTGCTTGAACCTGAAAAGATATAAAACAGCGCTGCTTCCCTGCCTCTGCTCATATCAAACCAATCCCACCAAGGTGGTCATACTTTAAAATAGGCCTGATAGGACTAGTAACTGTAAATAATAATTAAAATCTCAAATGAACTAAAGTTGAAAAGACGCATCTGTGTCACTTAAAAAATTCTTACATGTAAACCACACAATCACAAGAAATAAAGATCATTTAAATGGCAAATGGCAACGGCATCAAAAATGCCTCTGCTCATTACCGCTTCGGACGGCGTGGCACTAGGTCCTGCAGCAAGCAGGACCAAGTCAGCGGCTAAAGGTGGATCATGGCGACCATCACAATGAGCAATGAGACATGGAAAATTATGTATGTAAACCCCCTCTCCCCTTAACAACAACCCGAGAAAGACATGGATTTTGACGATCACTTTTTTTCCGGGAAATAAAATTTAAGCAAACCACAAGGTAACAAGGTAACTCGGCGTTACAAGAATAATCCTACTTTTTATTTCCCCTCCTTCTCGCCGTCCTTTCTCTCTCTTCGCGCACAGCTCTGCACGCTATTTCAAAACTACCCAAATTTGAGTAGAATCCACCCAGATAAACCATAGACAAACCGACATAACACATTGAATATTTCTCACTGTAAAACATCGTCACTAAAACATTACCGCCATCTGTTGAGGACACTCTGGTGGGCACTACACTGAACAGATGGTGGTAGTGTGTAAACGTCAAACGCAAGGGAATTGACTATGCGTGCCACATCAACAATATTGATATGAATCCGATCGACGTTGTTCATTTGTCAACTTGTCACTCCCAACACTGTTTACCCATTTTTGGGTAGGTTCAGTTTTGACGGATCTGGGTGGATTCTACCCAAATTTGGGTAGTTTTGAAATAGCGTGTGTCAACGGCTGCAAATTCCAGGGTGTATCCATTTCATCAGTTGCATCCCCCTGGTGGAACGGTCAAAATTGGTCAATCATGATTAAGTGCACACTGGTTATGTCATTGTATAAATGATCAAACTAAATATATTTCTTTTTGAAGTCCAATTACTACAAATTACAGGAAAATTATTTGATTAGGCTTCCGATTTCTCAAATGTGAACTGTCGGACTCTATGCTTCATACCTTCCATCAGATTTTGTACTGCTGTTGTATCAACCTTATTTGATGCTAAACGTCAATTTGCTTTGAACTGTTTCTCATTTCTGTTCTGTTTTCTGAGTTTTCAATTTGGTGCAGCTCCGGCAAGTTTGGAGGGTTTTTGTCTTTGGGTACAAATTGCACGTTTTTCGCGGTATACCGTTACTCAGCCATTTTCCCGTAGTGTCAGGAAGCGAGGTCTGGCCAAAACAGCACGGAACAACTTTGTTTATTCAAAAAAGGCATCAATCGTTTTTGCAAACATTCCTGCACGCTTAGACCTACAAAATGAGGGGTGTTGAAGTTTTTTAATTGCACGATTTAAAAAATCGTTAAACTTAAGTCGACCAATTGTTGACCGTTCCACCCTTTAAGCAACAATGTTGATTTTATTAGGGCTCTGTAGACCTTGATTCAGACTTGTTCAATGCTTTAAACCCCCAAATAAACTTGCAATGTTACTTGGGCTGTGTGGTATCGTTTTGGTATTGCATTTGTTAATTTGGTATTGGAATTGTGGGAACATTTTTTTGATATTTTTCTTTGATATACAGTAATGTCCCGATTTTGTTCGCATCATACTTTTCTCGTTAAATAATTTCACATAACCAGAATCCCAAATCTTTCTCATTCATCTTCAAGATGGATGTTCAAGGTATGTTTGAATGCAATAAGACCACTGAAAATGCAAAATGCACATGGAATTCGTAGTACATTGGAAAATAATTTCAAAAAGGGGGCTGACACAATCGGGTCATTACTGTATTACCTCTTATGTCAGCCTAATCCATACCAATTGAAAGTATCGAGATGTTCGCTCAGGTAGTATCAAATTTTTCTTCAGAAAATCCGTCAAAAATAAATTATATATTTAAGTAACCGATATAACCGTTATTAAAATTGTTCAATTATCTTCGGCCAACTGCAATCCAGAATGTGTGCACGTAGTGATTTGAAACAAATTCTGCATTTATAATAATCAAATTATGCAAGAGCGTCCTACATTCCCCGATCGGGTGTATAAAATCTCGTTCTATTATGCCAACATTATCACGTTGAGTGAGACAACATTTTTATGGTCGGCTCGACCTTCCCCAGCTAGAGCCAACAAGTTTATGACCCCAACGATCCAGTTTGTTCGCGTGATCTCGCCAAGAACCTGCGGTTACCAAGCCAGCTACCAGTTTCCTGTCACCGAGGATCATTAACAATCCGATCCCCGAACACGAACCGGAGGGCAGTGATTTTTGTTTCTCGTCTTCTTCCTCAGAACCATCATCATCAAGATCCGTTCAAGGATATTCCACTTTTTCCAACTGACTGACCGCCAGCCAAACGGGACTCTCCGAGGTGCGGTCGGCCAGTTGGTCGCGGTCGCGGTGCGGATCATTACATTGCAAAAAAGTGAAAGGAGAAAAACAGGGCGTTGTTCCAAGTCCCAGCCTGAGTCCGGATCGCTCTCACTCGCTTGAACCGAAATTGAGCAGCAGTACGGGGAAAAAAATGAGATCACGTAACCGTATCACACCGCGGTAGAGTGCAGTTTTTTCACCCAAAACAAAAAGTGACATCCACCGGTTTCGGATTACGCTCGGAGCTATGGTCCCAAAAAGAAGAAAAATGGTAATAAACTGCGATGGGTAATCGATCCTGATTGAAGGCTGATCCAATTCTGTCACATTTCGGTGGAATCAATTCGGCCAAAAAATTGATCGAAGCCGATCCTTAACGAACTCAATCATGGCAGGCGGTTTAATTGACTTCGTGTCGCTGTGGATGATCCGTTGCAGGTTAATCGCCGATCGGAACTACCCTAATTAGCTTTTAATGCCGAAACTGTTCATCAATCCCGACTTCGGCTCCAACTGCGACGACGACGACCGAGGCAGAATTTAATTTCACTCGTAATCAATCAAGCTCGGCTGAGACCTTGCTGCAATCAACCTGACGGCGATCTCAAGGATGAGAGGCGAAATTTCTCCCAAAACGTCGTCTGCCCAGGAACGAAGTCGCGGGGAACGAAGGGCGAATCTTACAAAATGACATGCAAACTAACAGGCGAGGTCAGATTGTGGTCCCTCGGTGAAAGGATCGTAATGATGGTGCTGATGACGATGATGCAGACGATGGAGCGAAGCGGCATGATTTATAAATCAATTTGTCATCTTTGTTTACCATTATTTTTAACGGCGTTGAATTTTGTTATCGTTTCATTGGCCGGGCAGTGTGCAGGTAAAATGTGGAAAATTGCACGTTGCACTGCCCGGGATAATTATTATTAATGAATGTCCGATTTGACGGCAACTTGATCCAGGAAAGTGCAATCTCAACGTCTGATGAAATTTTGAATGAGTTTGATACATCATAAATCAATGATCCGTTCGCGCAGGCGCTTTTGGAGAGTTTCACTCTGGTCACATTAGCTGGCGCCAGGAGTTACGATTTAGGGCTGAAATTTTATTGGTGAGCTGTATCTTCTGGAAATTTCAGCATGATTTTCAGCAGAAGAATACGACCCATGGAGTCAGTTAAATTTTCACTTTTTTCCTTGAACGAGATTGGTTCCATTGTCTCTTCGAATAACGAAAACTATTAGCGAATTTGTTTATTATTCAGTTCCAACCTGAATCGGGTATCAAGATCGGATCTGCTTGTTTTCTGACAAACGTCAGTTTGATCGTTTGTTTTTAAAACCTACCTCAGGTTGAGGTTCGCACTGACAAAAATTTCGGTTTCGCACTGGGTTGGAACTGGTTCCAACCTCGATAAAAAAAACAAATTCGCTATAGGGTTAACTACCCCATTTCCGGCCTATTAAGCACATCCCGCACTTAGTTTTTCTTAATCTAGCACAATTTAGCACCAAACGGAATGTTATCATTACTGATGGCTTCCAAATTTATTTACCTTTCTGCATGTACCGTAAGATTTGATAAAGAGAAACCAATTGTTGAGATATTGTCAAAAGCCAAACTCGGCCTACGGATTCTTAACTCGGCCTAACGCATTGAAACGTCATTGAAACGCCAATGAATTCACTTCGGCCTGTCAGATGAAGATAAAAAGTGATTCGGTCGGAGCGCTTTTTTTGTTTTTGGGAATAACGGGTGCAAACCTTCATATCACGCGTTCTCATGGACTTCGTTCCGTAGCTTATTAACTAAAGTATCGTACCAAATGCATAATTGACTTGTTAACTCTGAAACCAATGCTTTATTTGAAGTTTTCTGCTCGATAGGCCCAAAATGGGTGATTAGGCCGAAGTAGTTCTCTACCCTACACACTTAAAAAAATTCATGTAAATTTAGGTGCTCTGAGACTGACATATACGAGCGTCATTTTTGACATAAAATTGAGTCGTAATAGACGCAAAACTCAGCTCAATCAAGCACTTAATTTTACATGACATGTTTGTTTACGTCTCATCCTTTATGTCAAAGATGGATTCCGTCACGTGTAAATAAGGTATTTCTAAGTGTGTATGTATATACAATCCAACTTCCACTGTCCGGCAGTGTTTTTATGGAAGAAAAATGTTTGCAATATAACCTATTATTATTTTATACTGATCCCATTGCAAACAATTTTAGCCCGGAAGTTGAAAGGTGATAACTCTGTTGAGATTCAGTAACCCATTTCAGAATGCCCGGTCACTCACGTCCATTCCGAGGTTTTTTTTCACTTACAACAAGCCCCACATACACGTAGTATGTATGTATGTAAGTTAGCCACCATCCCTTCGAAGATCTTGTCTTGTATGCAGCTCCGCTTAATAGCAAGATCAATTTGAGCTACCGATCTGAATTCACAATATCGCTGTATGAAGGGCCAAAAACGGTGGGGTGGACCCGTAAGCAGAGGCACTTACGCGAAATCCACGGGAATATAAGAATCTCCTTCCAACGATACGATCCAACAAATCGAATAACGCAATTCGCAATACTTATCAAGCTTCCTACAGGATAGTTTGTTAAGAAGGGCGCATCAATCTCCATGAAACTGTTGGAGTAGAATTCAAACCATCACAATCGAATCGGTAGGATAAAGAAAATGATAGTGTTTATTCCCTCCTAGACTCCGGTTGTCATACCACTCTAATTGTCCAGTTCCAGGTCAAATGATACCCTGATGCTCCCTCCCAACCCAGTATTTATTTATATATATAGTAAACATATGTAATGGAGAAATGAAATATATCAGAACATTAAAATACGTAATAATGAAAATACATTTATATGGATAAAAAAAACTGGTATTCCGCAATGAAAATAATAATAATGTTACATACAATATGATGCAGCTCTATGTCTCCTCAGCTCCCAATAAGAAGATATAACCCGCATACACGTAGTTCCGATATAAAATGTATATTGGTACTGCGTGTACACTTTCGTGATACACTTCGACACTTCGATCATCAAAGCAATTTCTGCTTTGTAGATGGCACGTAATTTAGTAGGATGCATTTTATATTTTTATATCTAGCTGTAATCAGTTAGATCTCACCGCTTATGTATTGTGTCACATTGTGGTCTCGTCGTGAACGTATCCTGAAGCTTTTCAAGCATCTGCTCTTATTATTCAATTCGGTCGATGGTAACGTTGCCTACCGGGCGTTGTCCGACCGAATGGCTGTGCTTGAGAACAAGTCCGCTTGCCTTTTTCAAGTATCAGTTCCGTCAATCGGTTGTTCTGTACGATGTTCCATGCCACCTCCGCTATCTGATTCCGTGTTGCTGTCATCTTCCGAGCCAAACTCGCTAGGTGCTCCTTCGTGATCCGTCGGATTATCGCCGTCCTCGATGCTGTCGCAACTTTCGCTGTCCAATCCCGCGCTGCGTTCGTCTTCATCCGAATCAGACCCGTCAAACGGTGTTCGTCGTCTGCGATTTTCTTCCTCATTTCTCCGCTCCCGGACGTGTTTTCCCTTGTCAGCCATCTAGACAATTTTGTGAAATGCCATAAAATACTCATAAGTCGATCCTGTATTTTAATTTGTAATTATTATTTTTTACCGAATGATTGCGTTCTATTTTTGTGGCCTTGCCACTGCACAGTGGTCCAGAGCGGAAAAATACATGGAAATTGGGTTTTCCGCAAAATCTACTGGTTGTAGCGTTTTGATGTCTTGGAAAGAATTGTTGTTAATAAAAAAGCGCATCTTTTCATTGGATCAGTCATTAGGGTGATTCAGTTTTAGGGTGACTTCAAAAATCTAACTCTTCAGGGAAATTTTTGGGAACTTTTTTTACTTCTTCAAAGTTGTAGAGGATGCAAAACCAAGTAACTTTGTGTAAGACGTCAAATTTTTATCTCATCATCTACGCAGTCTACGAACTGAAATGAAACAACTAGAAGGTTAGGGTGATTCATGAAAAAACAGTTTTTTGACCATAACCTTTTTTGCTTTGTATTTAGAGAAAACTAGTTTGGACCACTGAATCAAAAGATATAGTAATTTTAAGGTTTGAAACAAGTATTTTTCAAACTAATATAACTTTAAAACGCGCAAGCCAATTGCAAATCTATTGAAAGTAATGGAAAGAAGAAATTTGTTCCTTAATTTGCTTAAAAAATGGCAGAGGTATCATTTTTTTAACTCGAGATATTTGAATTAAAAAATTGTCATTTTTTAAGCAAAAAAGCCTTAGAACATGAATAAAAGTGGCAATAACCGGCCATTCCTCCTAAAAACTGCTAAAAGCTATTGTAAAATAATAGTGACAACTAATCTAAGCTGTTTGCTCACAAAAAATGTTTTGACAACTCGTTCTGAGCTGAAATTTTGGATACAAACAAATTAAAGGGAATTAGTTGCTGTGATTGAGCAATTATTCAATGTTTAATTTTTTTTAAATAACGATCAAGGTTATCAATAAAATGAACTAAAACAAAATTTAACGTGGACCGATCATACAAGCCTGCAGTTTTCCCAGCTCGTCGTGGAACGAGTGCTAGAAGCGAGCTCGAAGATCACCCGATTGTAACCATCATCGCCAGCAGCATCAATCCCTCAGAAGCTTGATCCCAACGTCGCCGACCGACCCCCTCACACTACACACCCACATCACACACCGTAAGTAGGGTCGGGTGGGGCTAGAGTGACATATGGGGCAAGAGTGCCACCCCCTATAGTTTTGAAAATAAACATGTTTTCAATGCAAATTCACCCATGACAATATGAATGGTGTTCCTTTGCAGCATTATAGAAAGTTCTGTCCAAAATGAAGTATTGCAAAAATTGCAAAACAATATTTTGTGCTGATGTGTCAAAAATAGAAATTACTTATAATAATTAGACATCATAAAATAAGGATTTCGGAATTTCCCAATATTGTTTTTTTTTTACAATTTTTGCATTGAGGCATCACTAATAATGAAATATTGAAACACCAATAAGAAAGAATGTATAACTATTCCCTATAATTGGTTAAAACTGATTTTCTTAAAAACTCACACGGGGCAAGAGTGCCACCCCTTTATTTATGAAATTGGAAATTGGAACTCCGTTCATAGTGACTATGTGACTACTACTAGGTTTCAAAAAGGAAGCTCTAGGTTTATGTGGAAATATTATAAGTTGAGTTTTGGAAGCGTTGGGAGAAATCTTCCATTTTTGTAAATAAGAAGAGAAAATATCTAAACTTTTCTGCAGTCTGCTGCAAATAACACGAAGACTTCTTCCTTTCGCGGAAATGCCTGTGTCATAAGCGAACAAAGATTTGTGGCAACCCTGAGGCAAATCAGGGAGGTCCGAAGTGAAAATGTTATACAATATAGGCCCAAGAATGCTACCCTGAGGCACTCCTGCTCTAACAGGTAGTCGATTAGATTTGGAATTTTGATAATTTACCTGCAGAGTTCTGTCAGTTAAATAATTTTGAACTAATTTTATAATATTAAGTGGAAAATTAAACTTTTTCAATTTAGCAATCAAACCTTCATGCCAAACACTGTCGAATGCTTTTTCTATGTCTAGAAGAGCAACTCCAGTTGAGTGGCCTTCCGATTTGTTTGAACGAATTAAATTGGTAACTCTTAAGAGTTGATGAGTAGTTGAATGCCCATGGCGAAATCCAAACTGCTCATCTGCAAAAATTGAGTTCGTATTGATGTGAAGCATCATTCTATTCAAAATTATCTTTTCAAAAAGTTTACTTATTGAAGAAAGCAAACTTATTGGGCGGTAGCTAGAAGCTTCAGCTGGATTTTTATCCGGCTTCAAAATTGGAACAACTTTTGCATTTTTCCATTTATCAGGAAAGTATGCCAAATGGAAACATCTGTTAAATAATTTTACCAAGAAAGACAAGGTACTCTCTGGGAGTTTTTTGATGAGGATATAGAAAATTCCATCATCACCTGGAGCTTTCATATTTTGAAACTTTTTAGTTATAGACCTTACTTCGTCCAAATCAGTCCCCCAGGAATCATCAAAAATATTTTCCCGAGAGAAAATATTCAGAAAATCTCGAGCAACCTGATTCTCAATACGACTAGTAAGACCCAAACTGAAATTATGGGAACTCTCGAATTGCTTAGCAAGTTTCTGAGCTTTTTCCAAATTTGTGATCAAAATTTTACCACCTTCTTTAAGCGCTGGAATAGGCTTTTGAGGTTTTTTCAAAATTTTTGTGAGTTTCCAAAAGGGTTTGGAACTCGGGTCTAATTTAGAAATATTATTTTCAAAAGTTTTGTTCCTCAGGGCAGAGAATCGCTTTTTAATTTGTTTTTGCAAATCCCGCCAGATAACCTTCATGGCAGGATCGCGTGTTCTTTGATATTGTCTCCTGCGGACATTTTTAAGACGGATCAAGAGCTGAAGATCGTCGTCTATTATAATTGAATCGAATTTAACCTCGCATTTTGGTACTGAGGCAGCTCTTGCTGCAACTATAGAAGTAGTCAGAGATTCAAGAGCATAATTAATTTCATCTTTGGTTTGCAAAGGAATGTTTGGATCGAAGTTATATTCCATAAATGTTCGATACTGCTCCCAATCAGCTCTATGGTAATTGAAAGTAGAGCTGTTGGGATTACAAATTATTTCTTGGGATATTTCAAAAGTTACTGGAAGGTGATCAGAACCGAAGTCAGCATGGGTAGCCAATTGGCTACAAAGTTGACATGAATCAGTTAAGACCAAATCAAGAGTTGAGGGATTTCTTGCAGAAGAAAAGCATGTTGGGCTGTTTGGATATTGAATAGTATAATAACCTGCAGAACAATCATCAAACAGAATCCCAAGCAACACCAAAAACATCTCAATTCTTTAATTTTTTTATTTAAGTTGTCCTGAAATCACTTAAATGGTACAGGAAATACATCTTGATACGACAAAGTTTCAACTTTGTTGCTTCATTTACTTTAGGTCACAATAATGAAACTCAACTGTTTCAATGTACTGCTTGGATGACCTGTCAAATCATGCCTCAATTGGGAGGAGCAAACATGTTACACTCAAATTGGTATGAAGTTATATGCTACGTGATATTGTATAAAACACTTGAGCAACAAATCTAACTTGTGTTGTGTTTGTTGAATGAGAGTTCCATAAAACATTATGTTTCTTAAAACTTTGGTGCAACAGAGTGTGAACTATATGTTTTTTGCACCTATTGAGTAACTGTTTCGAAATGTTACTAAAAAGTTGACGAACCAAGATGTGTTAAAAAACCTATTTGCAATCTTGTTCGAATTAAGCGTATGAATCTGTAAGTTTTCAAACTTCGTTTTGCAACCAACTGAATCAAGTTGTCACTGTAAAGGTTTGTTGTAACCATCTAGTATCTACCATGGCTCAAATATGTCTTGTCACTTTGATGTTGTAAAATATTTTTGGACAACATTGGCAAAAGCGGAGAAATCGTAATGCATGCCCTAACATCTGCATAGGAAATGGAAGACCACGACGAGGATGATAGGATTACGGATGGCGGGGGACGATGGTGACTTAAGACGATGCCAACAGCGGCTTGCGTGGCCGTAGTCTCTCAACCGACCGGTTGTTCCAAAGGGCTAAATAGAACGGTGAGAAGCCTCAAGTGACGATGGATTGGTTGTTGCGTGAGCTGGGGGAAGCAAATATGTTGATACCGCCGAACGGAGATTGCTGCCGTTGAAGATCCGTTAGAGACGGAGCTCGTATTTGCCGAAACTGCTGGCGAACTGGAAACGGCACCAAATAGCGGGTGGATTGCCAGAAGTAGTGGCTCATAATGCTGAAACCTGATGGCTGCTGGCGGAGGAGCTGTACCGATGTCGCTACCGCTCGATGTCACATTGCTACTGACAAGTGACGCACATACTCAACAAATTTTATGATTGTTCAAACTACGTAGTTGCTACTTATTTTCAACATAACTGGAACATGGATACCATCGATAATACGTGGTGCAGTTATGTTGACAAATCGTTTCGGTGTTGTTTTGCAGTTCAATATGAATCATTAATTTTAATATCCACTCATCTGCAACGTAAAAAATACTTGTTGTAAACTTTTCATGATGTCTTGAAAAATAGCTACATTATTGTAACGTACTATTTAAAATGTTTGCAACAGTTCAGTGAGCTGGATTATATCTGAATGAACCGTACACTACCGACCAAAATTATGTTGCTATAATGGATAATGTTCATAAATATTCCAAGCATTAAAAAAATTAAATCAATTCAGAATTTTACACGTGTTAATGGTTATGAGAGGGCGTTTTGATGTGTTATCGGTGCAGGACATTAAAGAACTATATTAAGTTCTTCATTTTGGTTGACTCTATTTTATTATGGTGTAATGTTGTTCAGGTTAAGGCTTTGATTTGTATTTTGTCAAAATTTCGATAGAAATCTTTGCTTTATAATTATAAGCTATTTTTTTTTAAGATCAGTGAATGATGACTAGATGATTATGAAAAGAAGTTTTACGGTTTGCGTAATCGACGTAATGAAATCGCTTTAATTCTCGCGCAATAAACTGGGAGTTTGAATCCTTAGGGTTTGAAGTATGAACTTTAAGCGTTGAAATATTGATCTCATTAACTTATTATTGGATAGTAATATTATAATCGACCAAGGGGTCAAAAAGCAAGGATTTATGTATTAACCAGAAATTGATGATACGCAGCAGCTAGCTGGTATATTTATTCAGAATCCGTAACAGCTCAAGTTTTCTCATTTTTTTTTCTAGAGAATATTGACAGTTAAACACATTTTTTTCAGACATCATCGCACAAAGATGGACTCAAAAGCCGCAAAAAATCAACCTTTCGCTTTTAATGGGAGTCCATCTTTCTTCGATGAGATTTAAAGCGTATTGTTACATGCTAATTTTCTATGAAATCTTTGGAAAAAAAAATGATTTTCTTGGATTATTTATTTTTTTTTTCCAACATTTGGGATCATCCACAATATATTACCATTGGAATTGCTTTGAGCATTATTCCATGAGCGGTGTTTTGCATAAAAATCACTAATAATGAAGAATTTAGACCTATGACTGGTAAGTTTCTGGAGGTCACCCTTGAGAAAATTCTTTTGCTGGCCTACGCATTGGAATGGCAAATAGGCAGCTATAAACTTAAGTTGTCCACATTTTGTTTCAACAAAAACTCCCAAAGTTTCAAAAACTTTGGTTTCAAATGAAGAAAAAAATTTATGTTTGATTCGTCTATGAACAATGATGGCAACGCCACCACAGGGTCGATCAAGACGATCATTTCTATAAATCAAATAATTTGCGCCCTTTTTAACCTTATGGTCAGGTTTAAGGAACAATTCAGTTATAACGGCAATATGCACGTTATGAACTCTCAAAAAGTTAAATAGCTCGTCTTCATTATCTTTAAGAGATCGAGCATTCCAATTTACAATATTTAATGCTTTAAAATCCATTACTGAATTTTAAAGTCATGACAATATTATTTGCAAATTTTACTCCAGTTTGAATAGCATCAAACATGGAGTTAGATTTAAGCATATCAGAAATCATGTCAATAAATGAATTCTGTAAAAAATCCATTTTAGGGGCAGTAATGCTTCCTAAGTCAAAATTGTCAAAATTTCCGTTAGAACGTTGGTTAGTATTTTGATTTCTACCCGCTGCAATAGCAGCATAGGTAGCTCCATTAACTCGCTGAACATTGTTAGCAGCGAGGGGAGTAGGTACAGATGAAAAATTTGAAGCAGGGGTGATATGTAGAATTTGTTCCTCGCTGACCGTTGTTAACAGCAGAGGAATTTGTACCTGTTCGGAAACGTGGAGCGTTTGTTACCTGTCGGTTAGAACGAGATTGTAGGATCGCTTTGCGAGTCTTACATTCCCAAAAATTGGATTTGTGGTTTTCACCACAATTTGAACATTTAAATTTTTTAGGATCTTCCTTCACAGGACAGTCGTCCTTTGCGTGAGAGGAATCACCACAATTCATGCATTTAGCTGGCATGTAGCAATTTTTAGTTCCGTGACCCCATCTCTGGCACTTACGGCACTGAGTGAGGTTTTGGAAATTTCCTCCAGTCTTCCTGAAGTGTTCCCACTTCACTCTGATATAGAGCATAAGGCAAGGCTTTTCCAAGGCCTTAAGGTTGTTTAGTTCACTAGACTTGAAGTGAACTAAATAAAAATCATTAGAAATCCCGTTGCGCGAATCGCCAGGACGGGATTTCATTTTCATTTTGATTACTTGGAGTGGCACAACTCCAAGTAATTTTGCCAGTTCATCTTTGATCTGATCCAGGGATTCACAACTGGGCAGTCCTTTCATGACAACCTTGAACACACGTTCAGTTTTGGTGTCGTAAGTAAAAAATTTGTGCTTCTTCTCAGTAAGATACTTGAGAAGACATTTAAATCCGTCCAAGGTTTCTGCCAATACACGGCATTCACCCCGACGTCCAATTTGTAGTGAAAACTTAACTTTCACGAAATTCAAAAGTTCCATGCAAAGAGCATGGAAATCGGAAGTGGTTATCACAATAGGAGGAAACTTTTCCTTCTTGGCATTAAGCCGGGAAAGTTTACTAGAATTTTTCTTGGATGATGGATCATTCTCATCATCCGTGAGCAAATCAAATTGATTACTCAAATTAATTTCATCAGAAGGGGGGTCAAGAGTTTGCCCCTTTCTTTTGCGTTTAGGCGCCATGGCGGCAGTAAATTTTTATCCAAATCGACTTCCAAGCAGATTACTATAAGAATCTGAAGGATCGAAGAGGAATTTTCCAAATCGATATCCAAGAAGGATTACCTCGGGTAGGGTCCAAACAAGGATCGAAGAGGAATAAGTGTTGAACAAGGAAGAAATTTTACAGGTTGAGCACTGAAAAGTGCTGTTTAAATTTGTTGTAGCTTAAGGTAGTAGTAACACTTCCTCCAGCAAAAAGCAAATAGATCCGCACGGCAAGAGAGCACGATGCGGACTGAGTCAAATATATTGATTTATCACGTTTAACGGTCATTGGAAAATTTTACCGACTTGATCTGCTGTTCAAAAACCCGGTAAAACTCTACTGTCTTCGATGAATGACCGGTTATTGCCACTTTTATTCATGTCCTACACAGATAAAAATTCTCAATTTTAATTGTTATGTAAACATTCATTCACGTAAACTTAAATTTAATTTCACACAACCGAGCAACTTGTTAACAATGTTGTTTACAAAGATGGGCTTTTGTATACAATATGTATACATTGCATGAAATGTGCCAGAACTTTACATGATATATAATGTAAACTTATATGATATATGACGCTCCATTTATGTGCATCATATTGAACAGAAATTTACACTACTTTTCGAACTGTGTATGGCTTTTTTCCTTAAAAAATGACAATTTTCTAATTCAAATATCTCGAGTTAAAAAACTGATACCTCTGCCATTTTTTCAGCAAATATAGAACCAAATTTCTTCTTTCCATTACTTTCAATAGATTTGCAATTGGCTTGCGCGTTTTAAAGTTATATTAGTTTGAAAAATACTTGTTTCAAACCTTAAAATGACTATATCTTTTGATTCCGTGATCCAAACGTCAAAATTAGGTAATCAAAATGTGTGTTTTTAAAGTTCTAAAAGTGTTCTGAAGACTAGTTTTCTCTAAATACAAAGCAAAAAAGGTTATGGTCAAAAAACTGTTTTTTCATGAATCACCCTAACCTTCTAGTTGTTTCAGTTCGTAGACTGCGTAGATGATGAGATAAAAATTTGACGTCTTGGACAAAGTTACTAGGTTTTGCATTCTCTACAACTTTGAAGAAGTAAAAAAAGCTCCCAAAAATTTCCCTGAAGAGTTAGATTTATGAAGTCACCCTAAAACTGAATCACCCTAATGACTGATCCATTGAAAAGATGCGCTTTTTTATTAACAACAATTCTTTTGAATACATCAAAACGCTACAACCAGTAGATTATGCGGAAAACCCAATTTCCATGTATTTTTCCGCTCTGGACCACTGTGCACTGGGAGGAGACGATTTTTTGCAATTCCGTCCTTAGTCGTTTTCTCAGAACAGCCGTTCCGGTCGCGTTCTTATCCTGTGGCCAGATCCGTCATCACTCGTTTCTCAGAACGACAGAAATGTGAAAATCCACCGATATTGACTATGGGCAAATCATCCACGACGCAGCTAATAAATGTTCAACTTGCCCGTGCAGCAGCTTGAATCCAAATGACCTTTCCCCAACTGTCAGGAAATGTGTTTTAAAAGTCATAACCTACCTAGTTATTATACATCTCATATCAGGCTCAATGAGTTATTTTCATACGAATTTAACAGCCAGCCGTCTTTAATGAGCTGAATTACCGAGGTGAAGTAATCGGTTAAGTTATGTAAGTGAAATTACTGTACGATACAAGAAATTAGTGACGCCACTATTGGCGTTTAGATGTTTTTTTTTTATTTTTTTTGGTTTACTAACCATAATATTTCACTATCTGCCCAAGTAACCAAAAGTTCCGCATTCAACGATTAAAATCACTTCCAAGTTCCATAAAGTTCAAATAAAGTCCCGACAGAACTTTCAAGTTCCATAAAGTTCAAATAAAGTTCCGACAGAACTTTCAAGCCACATGAAGAAATTCACACAAGTCTTTATTAGTAACAAAATTTAATGTACGTAAATATGAAATGTGGCCCAAACATAAAAAAAAATTAAAAAGTAATTTCCTGGATTCGAACCCGTGAATTCGGCATGCGATCTACGATTGCTGACCACTGCGCCACAAGTGTGATGGAATGCCATGCGGGTAAACACCAACTTAAAATTCATCAAAGTGTTGTGTTTCGTATTCAAGTCAGTCAGCTGGCTCAGAAAACTCCAACAATAGGCGGAACAACAGCTCATTTTAATATATTTCAGATGACGTAGCGGTTCGTGCTGAGGTTCTCACGCAGAAGGACTGGGTTTAGTTCTTCAAACTACTACGTTAGCTACGTTACTTCTACTAATGCTGATAAAATGAATACACATAAATACCTGTCTTTAGAAAATAACTTTCATAAAAGTGCGAACTAAATATAAAATTGGTGTAGAGGACAAAAACCTTTTTTAATTTATTTTCTAAAGGTTCCGTTCAAGTTCCGCCAGAGGCTGTTTAGAATGCTCTTAAATTATGGTACCGGAACTTTCAAGTTCTTATAACGACTTAAAAATGAGGCTCCTTAGAATTCTATAGACCACCTTCAACCAAGCTGCTTAAGCCTTTTATCAGAACTTTTGGTTACTTGAGTGCTTCACATCCGTACTTACATATTAGGTCTGTTT
Source organism: Ochlerotatus camptorhynchus (assembly GCF_037179485.1). Lineage (NCBI taxonomy): Eukaryota > Metazoa > Arthropoda > Insecta > Diptera > Culicidae > Ochlerotatus > Ochlerotatus camptorhynchus. Next base: position 42,073 of record NW_027040621.1, read on the forward strand.
CCGTACTTGCTTTTATTTAACACTCCGAACACGATGCCTCCGATAAACGTCACTCTATCCAGCGGGACTAACTTCAAAGTTGATACGTGTTTTGGAATGTACCAATAGCGTACCATAGCATACCTTCAAGGATTTTGAACGTACCCCAAAGCTTCCCGGAAAACCCGTGTCCCACTGGATAGACATACGATTTCAGCAATGACCAAGTCGATCGATCAGATTTCTACGGAAATGTGATGTACCTTGGTCATTGCTGAAATCGTATGTCTATCCAGCGGGACACGGGTTTTCCGGGAAGCTTTGATGTACGTGCAAAATCTTTGAAGGTACGCTATGGTACGCTATTGGTACATTCCAAAACACGTATCAACTTTGAAATTCGTTAAGTTTGTCCCGCTTGACGTCTCCTATAAAGCGTAACGGCAAATAGAAAATGTTTTAAAAATCATTAATTAGCAATTTATCCATGGACTTTACACTTATTATACCTGAATAAATCTTAAAAGTCTGTACTTTCAAGTGGCGTCAATAGGTTTGAAATCAGTCAATAAATGGCTGGGTTATGATTTTTCAATCATTGCAAGTTTGCCGTTACATATTTTACCGGAGGCATAATGTTCGGAGTCTTTAAGAAAAGCAAGTACAGGAACAGACCTAATATGTAATTGCGTTGCAATGAGGTACAGAGAGAGGTGAAGCAGATAGTGACCTTCCCTGACCTTCTGAACTTTCTTAATGATCCGACATTTTTTATGATATTAATAAAAGTTCCCTGTCGTGGCGCCGTCATTTAAAGAAATTTCAGGAATATTTCTGAAATTTTTAGATTTGCCATATCTCTTTGAGACTTCTTGATAGTTTCTGTAATTTTCCTGAAACTAATGGGGTGCTCCGAAGTTCCTTGATCTTGCTCAAGATAGAGCAACTACCTAAAATATTTAAGCTTTTTTGAAGGTCTTTGCATCCTCCTGAAGATCTCGGAAATCCATTTTTTTTTTCATAAATTAATTTAAATTAATTTCATTCTCCGATCTTTGTAGAAGTCCTCGTAATTTTACTGAAGTTCTAGAAACTGCCACGATGATGTCGGAATTTTCCATAAAATGTTTCCACACTTTCCCTATGGAGTTTCCCTGAAGATTCCGCAATTTTCCTGAAATTCTTGGAACATTGTGAGCGTTTTCGGAAGTTCCTGAGATTCTCAGAACTACTTTGAAAGTTCTGTAATTTCTTGAAGACCATCTTTGCTGCTCTTGAAGCTTTCCGGAAGATCTCGCAATTCTCTTGAAGTGCTTCTTTGAAGCGCTGAGGTAAATGCAAAATGCCAGAAATTTTTTAAACATTCTTAAAGTTTTTCTGGACTTTTGTAAAGTCCCTAAAATATTTCTAATTTTTTTTTTGAACTTCTTTGTAGTTTTCTGGATTTTTCTGAAATTTACGGATCTTCTTAAAGATTACCAAAGCTTTCCTAAAATTCTCGGTAGTACTTTGAACTTCTTCAAGCCAGTACAACAATTGAAATTTAAAATCAAATGAGTACAACGGTACGACAAATCATGTGTGTCGATGGTATTAACGTATTAAGCTATAAGATTATAATTGTAGCATGCTAAGAAGGGTATTTTTTTTTCTTTTAATTTGGTGAAACGTTTGTGTTCACTGTAAATGTTCATTTGTTCACTAACAAGAGTGACTGTTGAAAATTGGGATCTAATGAAAATGTATTTGGGGATGCAGGTACCGTAAAACGGGTGAACTTGATCATTGAGATAAAGTTGATCAGTACACCGTTCAATTTGTGTTGCTCAACAATCTATCTACCACTATGAATGTATAGTTATGTGTTAAAATATGCAAATTTTAACTGTTCCTAAGCACCCTACTAGAATGAGCATTTATTTTGGTGCTGTGTTCGGTGAAATTATTATTATAGTTTATGTTGGCAGTCACAAACGGCGCACTCCGTTTGTCACATGAGCAGATCGCTTGCTAAATCATGTATGGGCATCATGTATAGGCAAACTTTGAAAGTTTCTGCTTCCTTACTTCCTCCAGAACATCAAACTTGTGCTGGGCGGTGAAGAAAAGTAGCTCCGGAAGTCCGCCTTGACGTAAGTCTCATAATCCATGATGAGACAATGAGGCTTCGTTAGAGTTTGACCATCACCCATCCCTTATCCTCCTGTTTCTGTGCTACTTGCCTCTGCCCAGCCAGGATTTGGTCAACCGTCCGAGAGTAGTATCTGAAGGAAGCTTCAGAAACAAGTTTGCTACCTAATTCCTTCCAATCAAAATTGTTACCCATTTACCTCAAGCCCGCCACGAGTAATTGGTACTCAATTCTAACCTACAACTACTGCTGTTTAAAATGTAAAATCAAACATTACTGATTTTTGGCTTCGCAAAGTGTCACACAATACTGAGCCTAGTAAATAAACGAACTAATAAAAAAAGTAGAAGGGTCTGTGCCTAGGGGCACGTACGGAAGCTTGACGTAGGACCGCTAGTAGACGGAATAAATGTGAAGAGCATTAAGTTCTTTCAAATATATTATATTAACAATATGATCCACTCTTCCGCTTAGCTGGCGAACCAAATTTATGCGATGAAAGCACCTCTGTGGCCAAAAAGGCTACCAATGTATTTGTTTATCGTCATGAGGGGTAAACCAAACGAAAATTTGTTTAAAATTTCAAATAAATATATTTCAGCATATTATTTTATTTGATGACAACAGTAACATGTCAGACAAATTTTAAAGTAATATACACAATGTAATTAATAAAAATAATGCGACTCTTACTTTTGTAATAAGTGCTATATTCGCACCCCTCGATTGTTATTGAATGATTGTTGCTGACCTTTTCAACGCTAGATGGTGCGTGAAGCAATATATTGCGGGTCGCCATTGCAATATTTGGAAAAGGCTTGAATGGATCATATTGTTAATATGATATATTTGGTTCTTTTAATTGATCAAATAACTATTATCTAAACTCTTTCCATTTTTGAATTGTAGGCGTACCAAATTTGTAGTAATCTTTTTCAAAAAGAATGTTGATTACGAGAATCAATCAATATCACTTGCACCCCTGCTTCCAAGTTTGTGTGGTCGTTGGGGGCTTGTGGTTCTGAATATGGACAAACAAGCACAGATAAATTCTATTCCAACTCTTTACTGATGTAAGCTTGATGGCCCTGAAAAGGGCCGTTTTATTGAAGAGGACATCCATGGCCACTTACGCTTGGCATGTTTAGTGTAGGTGACAGCATCACGGACCTCATTTTCCAGGAACACCTTCAGCACACCTCGTAGATCAGACCGGAGATACGTCAGACACCGCCACGGCGAGCCAGACGACGGATGGTGGTTATCTCGAAGAATTTGCGATGACGATTGGCACCTCCTTTGCCACGACCAGTCAATTGTTTCTTGTTGGTTATAGAAAAGTGGAATAGCCACCTTTCTCCGGCTGCTATTGCTGACCACGCCGTCCGAAGTGAAAATGAGCTGATACCATACAGCAGCGCTGCTTTATATCTTTTTAGGTTAAAGCAGAATGATGTGCAACCAAGTGGTATAAAAGCTACAAAGACTCCTTCCATTATTAGTAGTTTGCTATTAAGTAGCGACACTGGCTATTTTCTTTTTGCGTACACGGCGAATGAGAACGACCCAAATTTGAGTTTAGTTCACTCATAATCGCCAAAAGTGTAGGAACTCAGCGATGAGTAAATTTGTATCATGGTTTCCTGTGGAAAACCTAAAAGATCTGCCAGAAAATGAGGAAATTGACGAAAATTTTATTCAGTCTCGGAGCAGTACCAATAGACTGAGTGAATCCAATCTTGACTTTTCTCAAATTCGGGAATTTTTCCCTGGAAAATCCTGGAAAAACCTGGGAAAACATGAGGCAAATTTACTCATCGCTGAGTTCCTGCACTTTATTTCTTATTTCTGAGATAACTAAACTCAAATTTGGGTCGTTCTCATTCACCGTGATAGATATCAGCGCCGGTGGTTAGCGTGATTACCTCTCAGCCCAGCAGGCCTAGGTCCAATCTCAGTTGGCGCCACCGGCATGTTCTAAGGCATAACATCTCTGGGAGCTGCCTCAATAGGTTTCAATAGGTCCTATCTACATTGATCGATTCACTTCATCGACACTCTCTTTCTTAAATAACTCGGCTTCACAAATCTGGATCAACAATAGAAAAGAGCCCATCAGCATTTGTAAGCAAACCGTTCCAAAGCCCTTTACTCACAAAGCAAAGGCCACCCACACAAACCAACACCATCATTGGATAGGGGAAACTTCTACCTACAAGATGATGGTGTTGGTTTGTGTGAGCGGCCTTCGATTTGTGAGGCTTTGGAACGGTTTGTTTACAAATGCTGATGGGCCCTATTCTATTGTTGATCCAGAAATGTTTCCTGCCGTCTTCGTCGAATTAGATGCTAGATTGTTGCTTCTTCCATCGAAAATATCCGGCCGTGGCGATTCAAAGTTGATCAAGGTTGATCAAAATAATTTGTATCCCTGCTTCCAGTTTGATTACATGAGCATTTTGTGTGGTCGGTGGTTCTGAATATGGACAAACAGCCAGATGAATTCTATCCCTAATCAAAATAACCATAAAAAGGAGCTTAACGACGTGTTCGGGGTATCATCCAAACCATTTGTGTAATAGTTGACGCATCCGGGTTATCGTTCGTTTATAGTATTTGTTTATTAGGGATTCCTACTCTTTACTGTCAAAAGCTTGGTGGCCCTGAAAAGAGCCGTTTTGTTTCCAATGTTGGTGATGATTTAACCTCCGAAACCAAACAGAGTGCGTCTATGTCACTTCAAAAACGTAGATGACATCCATGGCCGCTTACGCTTTGCGTGTTTAGTGTAGGTGACAGCATCACGGATCTCATTTTTCAGGAACACCTTCAGCACACCTCGTAAATCAAACCGGAGATACGTCAGACACCGCCACGGCGAGCCAGACGACGGATGGTAGTTATCTCGAAGAATTTGCGTAAGGTTCTGAATATGGCGATGAGTGTGCAAAATATTACGCAATTCCATCCTCCCTATTCGCACGCGCCCGAGGATCGAAGGCGAATGCCTATTCGACTTGTTTCGTCTACTTACTACTCTCTGACGACTGTGCTGGGGAAGCAGCATATGCATGTAGGTAATTGGTGGATTTGTTAGTTAAATCGACGCTTTTGGACAATGCTGGACATTTACCAGTTTTTCAATAGTTTCTTGTTGAAAATCAACATTCGGAAGCATTGTTATCAATGCGTAGCTATATTTCTGATCGATTGGTGATAAAGTTATTGAAATTGGACCAGGGGCAGCTGAGTTATAAACGTTCAAAATCTTTCTTAATTTGTTACATGTTCCATTTTCGGTTTTCACAAAGTGTACCCCCAGATAGAAATCAAAGACGTAGTCCTACGTCAAAAATGAGGCTTCCTCAGTATTTGGGTGTACAGTTTCCAGGCCCGTGATTTTCCTACCGTCGTCACGATTTGGAGCCTTCTGTAGTTTGTACGTATGCAATCCCTCCCGGTCCTTGGCTATCTGAACGAAATACTTGGACAGATTCAATTATTTGGCCACATCCCTGACCGAAGCGTTGGGATTCCACTTAAACGCTTTCACGACACGCTTGTGATCCTGATTACTAATAGAACATCCATTCTGACCGTATTTCTCCTTCCGGTCCGTAGTACCGTTTAATCACACGACTCACCGTTGACTGTACGATTCCGAGTTGTTTTCCGATGTCCCGGTGAGAGAGTTGCGGATTTTCCAGGTGCTTGCGCAAAATCAATTCGCGACGTTGTTTTTCGGGTGACGCCATTTTTTTTCCAACTTACGAAAAACTATCAGCGATAAAAATACAGTGTAAACAACACACTCTAAACTACTCCTACCCAAATGTTCAAGAGAAAATACCCAATGGGTAATTTTCTACAGTGTTTTTTACGTGATGCAATTCAATGTGGGACACCCTTTAATGCACTGGAACTTTCACTTGCTTGATTGACGCGTATTTAATTAGTTGTAAATGTAAAGTACGAAATATTATAAAGGACAAAATGGAACGAACTCACCAAATCTGGCCAAGTGAACCCAACAAGATGGCCTGATGTGTTAAAATGGAAGTCGCAATTGTAGACGGTTCGCTCCACGGGCTATTCCGGTCTGTGGTGCAGCTAGCACGGAATGTCCCGTAGTCCTGAAACACCTCTTGGCCGTCTGACACAATCCGCACACTGTGAAACTCGATTAAGGGAATTCAAGTATCCGTTCGTCACCAATATCACTCTACTGTAAAAAAAAAACATCCGGAACAACGCAGAATCCAAAATATTGACGGGAGGAAAAAATGTCGCTTCCATCTACAAGCACAGCACTCTTCGATCATGAAATTATGGAATATTTAGTGATGCTTTAAGAAGATCTGGGATTTTCACCGAAGTCGAGAAAATTCCTGAGAAGTTTAGAATATTTCAAACATATTTTGGAAACTTTCAGAAGCCCAGAGATTGTCAGGGATGGTTAAGGGTTTTTAAGACAATCTCATTTATTACAGAGCATTACCAAAAACTTCAGGACAATTGCGACAGCTTCAGAGTAGCATTGATAACAACAGAAAAGATCAGCGGACCTCAGTGCAGTTCAATTAACTTCAAATTAAATTGCAGGAGCTTCACAGAAGGTATGAGAAACTCAGGGGAGCGAATCCACTCCAACTGAAGAATGAATTTTACTTTAACCTCTCAGAATTCCATGAATCTTCACATATTTGCTTGCTAATGGTGATACACCAAAGTTTTGCTGGAATTTAGCCAAAATAGGTCATTGGGGAAATGGATATAATGTCGGCCTAAATGCCCCTAATTTGGGCCCATACATAAATTCAACAATCGACTAAATTTTCAATAGCGACCAAAAATATCATTTAGTACCCTCCCAATGACGCGTTCATCTAGATAAAATTGATAAATAGCAGATTTTTAGCGATGGGCTCAATCTAAGATCCATAGGCCAACATTAAAACCATTTCCCCTGCCTATTTTTTTTCAAAATTGCGTGTTTGATATTTTTCATTAAACCATAGCACAAAAACGACTCATCCAATCGCAATGATGTCTGAGACAACGTTGGAGGATACTGGATGTTTTTGTCAGTTAAAAAAATACACTGATACAAAATAGAGAGAAAAAAAACGTCAACAATTTTCCTTTCTATAAGATATAGTAATTAATTATTATTTATAAAACTGATGCAACTTGATCAATGATATTGCTATTTCAATCACGATAAAATTTTCCAACAATTCGAATTGTTCAGAAAATGTTCGGTATTTTAGAAAGTTTCAAAACCGGCTTTCAAGCGTATTTTTAGGAACAAAAGGTACAAAGAGAACATCGAACATCACTTCACAAATTATCAGAATAGTAAATAGTTTGAATTTCTATAATGATAAAGAAGGCTTTAGCCCTTTATCGTTTAAATTTCATCATTTAAATGAGGCTATCAACACTCCCAACTCGCAAGAAACCATGTGAACCTGCCTACCCGGTACCAGTTTCCTGAAATACCATAAAAAGCTAAAATTCAATAACCACCAGATGCATGCCGGTGGGAATCAATTTGCGTTTTTATTTCACTTTTTTTTTTTCGCCTCAGCTGGTCGCAACAAATCCACGGCGACGACGGACGGTAGGAACGCGCGTTCTTCTGCACCAATTTACACACTGCTCGCATGTTCCAATTGAATAAATTACCGCTGAGGCTTTATTTTATCATTACACTTCCAGTTAAGGTGCGCAATTTATTGTGATTTTTTTTTATACCTTCGTTCGTCGACATGGTTCACATACTTACGACGGGGGGGACCATGTGTGTGGGAGAATATTTCTTTGTTGCCCGGGTGGGTGGTTTGGATGATTGGTCAAGATTTGGTCTCTTCATTGTGTTTTTTTTTCGATTGCGGATCGTCACTTGTTGGAGCATGCAAGTCTTTTATTTTACCACGAAGGCTCCTCATTCACATGAGCGACCGAGTCGATTTGCAAATCGGATGATTCTTCTGTGCAGGCAATTTTCCCACCAGTGAATTGAGTAAATTATGACCGGTTTTGTACTTTGTTGCAGCTCGCGTATTGAGTTGTTTCAAGTTTTTTTGCAATTTGAATGATCCTTGACGCACATTGCATCGTTATCACATAATTTACCCCGCATTTTCTCTATCAATTCAACCATCCAAACAAGGCACGTGGATAATGCTTTTTATGTGTTTATTGGCATCAATCGGCCGAACTTAAACGAGCCGTTTCATGCGAAGCGCAATATAATAGATCTCTTCCTTCCACTTATCGAAGCCTTCTGAGCAGTTGTTTATTTTTATCTGCGACGACTACTGAACACGCTTTCAGACCTAACGACAATCCAACTCACCTCGAACTATCAAACAAAAAAAGGCAAACTATCCATCGGTTGTAAAAGTTTGCATTTTATGATCACGCACTGACCAAAATTAGATTTTCAGCAGCAAACCAACCGGACCACTTTGGCTACTATCAGCAGCGCCGGGGAACCGGCTTTCGTAAAAATAAATCAGACGTTTACGAGCAAATTCCAGCGAGGAAGAAGACAAACTTGATCGATGACGTGACATCGAAGCACGAAGGTCCACGAAAGGAGCTGTTAATTTAATTGCACACTGCGGACAACATTCACTTTGACATGGACGAATTACCAGGACCGGATAGACGATATTGCATGGCCAACAGCAGTGTTGACTGATCGCTGGCAGGTGATAAGAAGGCTCCCCTCCCTGCCGACACCCATTTTGTTTCGATTTTCGGATAGCAAAATAGAGGTTTGACATCAAGGAGGTGACGCTGCAATGATGCTAAGGGATTGGGCCGGCCTGGGAGGAGCAGCGATTAACGGTCATTTATGTTGGGGTGAGTCTACGGAATTACATTTTTACACTACGGAAAACTCATGTCAATTTTAGTGCATTCAGTTCGAACATGAAACTGCTACCATGAATGTTTTGAGTTGGCTGTGGGGGACGGAAAATATGGAATTTTTAATTCTTAACCTGATATTACCTAATATTCTCCAAATTGTTCAAGTGCAAGTATAGGTTTATTGGACGGGGGTATTAAATTTCATGAAACATATTTATTTTCGCATTGACCGAGTTCCAAAGTCAGTAAGATTTTAATTATTTTGTGCAACGGCGCGAGTGCTGAAAGGTTAAGAAAACTCTAATCCATTCGACTCAAAGGCAAAGGTTGGGAGTTTTGAACTATTTTTCTACCTGATAATTATTCAGGACCATTCCAGAGTAACTATCTCTGAAAACTGATTTTTTTTTTGTAACGGCGCCGGTGGTGTAGTGGTAAGCGTGATTGCCTCTCACCCCAGCAGGCCTGGGTTCAATCCCAGTCAGCGCCGCCGGATGTTCTGAGGCATAACATCTCTGATCACGCCTTCCTTCGGATGGGAAGTAAAGCCGTTGGTCCCCGGTTCATGAGTTGATGGGTCGATAGGTAGGGTCCAGGTGTGGGAGCTACCTTCCTGGCACGTCGGTAGCATTAGTGCTCAACACGGAAAACAAGATCGACGGAAAAAAATAAACCAAAGGAAAAAAAAAAAAAACTGATTTTTTCCTTATCAAAACTTAGTGGGCGTTCAAATTTCAATCTACATGCGTTAATCTCATCAAAAGTGTAGCACAAATGACATAAAAATTGGTGTGGTCAATTTGTGTTCCTAGCCTGCTTTTAATTCAACACACTTTTAAACTGGATTAACTAAAGCTGTTTACGACTCCTCATACTTCCGAATTTGTTAATAAATTTTCATCAATATTTCGTACTCAATATTCCCGATCAGTAATCAATTAAGTTTGGTCGTTAGCATCATTCAATTTGTTTTTGATTCATTTTAATATATCTTGAGCAGTTTGTCGTCATAACTGAAATAAATGTCTTGAGGATTATTTCCACATTTGGGAAAACCAATTTCTCAAATTGCAAATGTTGGTTCTATGACAGCCTTGTTGCCCATGATGTGGACTCATATAATACCAAAACGAACCCTGCTGCAAACCCAACCCTATTACCCAATATCCCAGTGATTCCTCGTGGAAGTGCAGAGGTGTTCTCGGCTTCCATCAAAGCGAGTGTCATGTCAACACATTCCTACCCCTTCCTTTCTTGACCTGTGTTCGGGCGCGGCCGGCGCTGGTATTGCCTAGCCAAGCAACAACATTTGTTTCTCAGCGAGTAACAACAACCTTAGTGTGACTAATAGACGGGCTAAATTATGGACAACGCACCGCATATAAAACTTCATTGTACCTTAAAAAGCGCAGAAGGTGGAGTCTCTTTGCAACATATGTTTGTGGCATAAGGTGTTGCAAATATGGTGCATGTAACATGATATTTGAATGACACAAGTTGTAAAGAGGTTTTAACTAACTTAACTGCAATGTTTCACTGAAATATTTAAAACAGTACTGTGATGTTTTCGAATACATGTAAATGACATTCAAGTTAACCACATAAATGTATTGGATATTTTTGTGAGGTTATGCGGAAAAAGCATACTGATGTTTTTATTTAGAATGCAAAATCAGAGATAACAATCGAAGAAAAAGTCATTTGAATAAAAGTATGAAATTAATTACTTTAAAATATTGATAACTAGTCCGTTTTTTCAAATGCATCTAGTTTTATGGTGAAATTACACATTTTGCTTCGATTAAATATATAAGCCTTCAAAACCTTACAAATTGATGCCACAAATTTGCAGCTAAACAAAATTGATCTCTAAAAAAAATATTTATATTCAAACTATTGGACAACATTACAGATGTAATAAGCATTTCACGTTTTTTTGTTAATGGGGTGTGAAACATGAATAAATTGAAAAATAAGTTTATTATGTTTATTTCTGCTGGATAACATATGGCTGCCAGTCTTACCAACAGCATTCTAATTGTGTACATTGCGGGTCAACATGTTCAGTATAACCATATTTATTTGTATGTGAGGTTGTGTTTGCGAATGTGATTAATTTTTGGTTTCATTCAAACCGAATAAAATTAGCATGATGATGAGTTCTTAAAACTCAAAATTATGTTTAAAATAAGTAATAAGGTCAGTGGTCACTCTAAGTAATGTACCCAGGCACTTTTTCGGCTCTCTAAGGCAAGGCAGCACTCTGTTGTGGACCAATCACCGACAAGATATTCTGACAAGCTGGAAGATGCCACACCCCGTCACATCAGTGGGCAACTAATTTAAAATAAATACTTAACAAGTAACAATCAATCAAGGCCTAATAAGTGATCAGCTTTTTTAAACCAAATAAGCGTTTTTTATGCAGTACCGATAGATTCAATTAATTTTAACTTTTTTAGCTGACAGAAAGTTTGTTGAACGCAAACAATGCTTGAAAACTAGTTGAAGAAGTATTTTATGCAGCTATTTAAACTTAAACATATTTTTTTAAATAAAATAAATGGTCTAAATTTTTATCAATTTCAAAAATCAATCAATCAAAAAGTAAATCTTCTTCTTCTTCTTTCTCGCATTTCAAGCTTATTGCGTATGGCATATTAGCTTGTTGCGTGCCCTCAACTTAGTGTTCTAGATGCACTTCCACAGTTATTAATTGAGAGCTTTCGATGCCTGTACCATTTTTGCATTGGTATAATTGTGTGGCAAGCAGGGCGTCACAATATCAGCTTGAATCGACCAAATCGATGCGACGAAGAGACTGCTGGCTTTCTTTTTCTGTTAAAGTCGAACAGCTTCGCAGCATTCTAGAACCTCAGTCGGCGTGCACAAACAAATGTTCAATCGCTTGTCTCTCTTCCTCCCGTCGCTCCATTGGTCTTCCTTTCAAGCTTCGTCGAAACGGATGAGCGAAAGAGCGCTCGACTTTGATAGTTTTCTCTTTCATGAAACACATCAACAGAGGTTTCATGACGTATATGACGGAAAATGAAATAACACATTTAAAGCATTTCTCACGTCAAAACACTTGAAGATTACACGTCATATTTTTAATTTATCTTCCATCCATATATTTATCTAAAAAAAATGATCGTAAACGGGACATAACGCATTTTGAACAAATTGAAAGAGCGGTGATAGAGTGTTCGTGAAAGGGGTTTAAAGCCATAATGAGGTTCTTTTTTTTTTTTTTTTGTGTTTTCGAAAGAAATTGATAGAAAGTGTACCAAAAGTGCTTCTGAACGTGTTTCGCAGTTGGGAGTGGTGAAGTTCGTAAATTCGCGGTTTATGTTCAGTGAAAATTCCGTATCACAAAATTGCTCAACGAGTTCCCTTTTTTTGCCGTTTGACGACGACGGGCATGCGAGAGAAAAATAAGCATCGGGAATGTACTCCCGGATGTATTGATTTGGTGAGTTCGTTTCAGTTGAAGATTGTTCTTATACATATCTCGATTGCATTTTCGAGGGGACGTCCGGAGAGCCTTGAGATTTAGGCGTTGTTGCTTTTGCGGGCAGACGAGTTGGTCGCCGGTAAGGTCCAGTAAGTGCTGCCAGCAGATGAATCAAGAGGTATTCGAAACAAAATTGGTAAGAAATGTCCATTCAAATCGTTTTATTACAGTTAAACAAATTCAAAACTATATACGTGCCAGATTTGGAAATAATATTTTTTGAATCTGGAAGTGTGTTTATGATACCATTATCCATTTGATAAAGGTAGAGTGAACATGCGGGGCTTATTGTAAGTAAAAGTGACCTCGGAGTGGTCGTGAATTACCAGGCATTTTGAAATGGGTCACTGGAGCTGCAATAGAGCTAACACCTTCTAACTCCCGGACCAAACCTGCTTTAATTGAAGGGTAATAAAAAGCAGTTTTCTTCCATAATAACACTGCCGGACAGTGGGGGTTAGATTATACACACACACACACACATAATGAGGTTCGTTTAACTAGAAAATCGACGTTAGTTACATTGAAAGCGATGAGCAAAGCAACGACGAGAAGTTCCACAGCCAGCCTTTCCTTCTAAGCGTCCTGCTTTTTTATTTTCGTTTCTTGCTGATAGTCTAGCTAGGCGTTATAGAAATGAAGCGTCGAACACGTATGTATGAGAGAAACAAAACACGAGTTCATTTTAGAGCTTCGAAATTGTAGAGCCCTGGTGGCAAGTCCAATGATACTTATATGCCCAGGGAAGTCGAGAAATTTTCCAACCCGAAAAATTCCTAGACTGGACCGGGAATCGAACCCAGCCACCTCCAGCATGGTTTTGCTTTGTAGCTGTGCCTTTACCGACTGTGCTAAGGGAGGTCCCAAAAAGTAAATAAATAAAAGAAATAAAAACAATTTAAAAAAGCCTGTAAACCAATTGGAATTAATAACTTTAACTCGCAAACCCCCACTGTCTATTACTGAAAAATGCTAAAAGTTTCATAATTTCGTCATTTTTTAAAAGAATATTTTTATCTATCCATTGCAATAGAACCACAAACTTCTCAAGTTTTGATGAGCATTGCAGTATTTAAAAAAAAATTTGATTCTGAAAATATTATAAACTGAAATAGTGAAAATCAAACGAAAATTTACCAGTTCGATTTTTTTTTCCGGTGCGTTTTGATTTTTCTAATAGGAAGACATCCACTAATTATGTAAGGATTTTTGAATGATCATTGAATCCCCCTCCCGTCCTTGTAAGACTCTGTAAAATTTGCAGTTGGCAACCCTTTTCCCGAAAGTCTTTCTAAAAAATTAAAATTTTCAGTAGATCGTTAGATATCGATTTGGGTAAATTTTTACATGCATTTGCGCATTTAATGTATTTGAAGGTGTTTTGGCATTAAATCGCTTAAGATAAAATTATGTTTTTCACCTACTAAATTTTATTTATGAAAATTTCAACCCTCCTCTCCCCTCATTCCGTTACTAAATTTGTGGATGATCCCAAATGTTGGAAGAGAAATAAATAATCCAAGAAAATCATTTTTTTCCAAAGAATTCACAGAAAATTAGCATGTAACAATACGCTTTAAATCTCATCGAAGAAAGTTGGACTCCCAACAAAACCGAAAGATTGATTTTCTGCGGCTCTTGAGTCCATCTTTGTGCGATGCTGTCTGAAAAAAAATATGTATTTAACCGTCAATATTCTCTAAAAAAAATCAGAAAACTTGAGCGGTTATGGGTTAGCAGTTGTGGGACTCATATGACTCCCAGAAACAAGAAATAAAAATTCTACTCCAAATAAATATACCAACTAGCTGCTGCGTATCATCAATTTCTGGTTAATACATAAATCCTTGCTTTTTGACCCCTTGGTCGATCATAATATTACTATCCAATAATTAGTGAATGGGAGCGATATTTCAACGCTTAGAGTTCATACTTCAAACCCTAAGGATTCAAACTCCCAGTTTATTGCGCGAGAATTAAAGCGATTTCGTTACGTCGATTACGCAAACCGTAAGATTTCGGGGGCAACCCCGGCGTAGTGGTAAGCATCCATACCTCTCACGCCAAAGTCACGAGTTCAAATCTCACCCCCGGACAAGTCACGAATGACCCAAGAGCGTTAAAGTGACTATAATAATAATAATAAAAAAAAAAAAAACCGTAAGATTTCTTTTCATAATCATCTAGTCATCATTCACTGATCTTTAAAAAAAATAGCTTATAATTATAAAGCAAAGATTTCTATCGAAATTTTGACAAAATACAAATCAAAGCCTTCACCTGAACAACATTACACCATATGAAAATAGAGTCAACCAAAATGGAGAACTTAATATAGTTCTTTTATGTCCTGCACCGATAGCACATCAAAACGCCCTCTCATAACCATTAACAAGTGTTAAATTCTGAATTGATTTAAATTTTTAATGTTTAGAATATTTGTGAACATTCTCCATTATAGCAACATAATTTCGGCCGGTAGTGTACGGTTCATCCAGATATAATGCAGCTCACTGAACTGTTGCAAACATGTTAAATAGTACGTTACAATAATGTAGCTATTTTTCAAGACATCATGAAAAGTTTACAACAAGTATTTTTTACGTTGCAGAAGAGTGGATATTAAAATTAATGATTCATATTGAACTGCAACAACACCGCAACGATTTGTCAACATAACTGCACCATTACGTATTATCGATGGTATCCATGTTCCAGTTATGTTGAAAATAAGTAGCAAATGCGTAGTTTGAACAATCATAGAATTTGTTGAGTATGTGTGTGAGTGACGTTTAAACTTATCAGTAGCAATGTGACATCGAGTGGTAGCGACATCGGTGCAGCTCCTCCGCCAACAGCCATCAGGTTTCAGCATTATAAGCCACTACTTCTGGCAATCCACCCGCTATTTGGTGCCGTTTACAGTTCGCCAGCAGTTCCGGCAGATACGAGCTCCGTCTTTAACGGATCCTCAACGGCCACATCTCCGTTCGGCGGTATCAACATATTTGCTGCCCCCAGCTCACGCAACAACCAATCCATCATCACCTCAGACTTCTCACCGTTCTATTTAGCCCTTTGGACCACCTGGTCGGTTGAGAGACTACGGCCACGCCTGCCGCTGTTGGCATCGTCTTAAGTCACCATCGTCCCCCGCCATCCGTAATCCTATCATCCTCGTCTTCCATTTCCTATGCAGATGGTAGCACATGCATTACGATTTCTCCGCTTTTGCCAATGTTGTCCAAAAATATTTTACAACATCAAAGTGACAAGACATATTTGAGCCATGGTAGATACTAGATGGTTACAACAAACCTTTACAGTGACAACTTGATTCAGTTGGTTGCAAAACGAAGTTTGAAAACTTATAGATTCATACGCTTAATTGGAACAAGATTGCAAATAGGTTCTTCAACACATCTTGGATCGTCAACTTTTTAGTAACATTTCGAAACAGTTGCTCAATAGGTACAAAAAACATATAGTTCACACTCTGTTGCACCAAAGTTTTAAGAAACATAATGTTTTATGGAACTCTCATTCAACAAACACAACACAAGTTAAATTTGTTGCTCAAGTGTTTCATACAATATCACGTAACATATAACTTCATACCAATTTGAGTGTAACATGTTTGCTCCTCCCATTTGAGGCATGATTCGCCAAGTCATCCAAGCAGTACATTGAAACAGTTGAGTTTCATTATTGTGACCTAATGAAAATGAAGCAACAAAGTTGAAACTTTGTCGTATCAAGATGTATTTCCTGTACCATTTAAGGGATTTCAGGGCAACTTAAATAAAAAATAAAAGAATTGAGATGTTTTCTGTGTTGCTTGGGAGTTTGAGATCATCAGTTTTTACACATTGAGGATGATTGCTAGTCCCAAGCATCGTCTATTGGTTCTCTGTGTAATTACAGCTGGACTGGCAATAACAGAGTAGCAACCGTTGGCGGTCAATCATGCTCATGCTCATGCTCATGCTCATAGCAACAGTTGCACATACGTGCAATTCTCAATAGTGACATTTTTAAAAATGATAAAGTCTTAATTTTAACAGATTCGTAGAAAAAAAATCCTATCGATTGGCGTATTTAAGAATTAAAATTCATCATCTCTAGATCAAAATCAGACCACTTTCATGCCGCGACCGACTTTGGTTTTTGAAATCGCACCCCCAATGTTGCATTAAAGTACATGGTATGTTAGATTTAAACATATCTAGATATAATTCAACGCACGCCCACACAAACTAGCATAAGCGGCGGGTAGAAGAACTCTTACCCTACCTGATGGTGATGTTCATTTGAGTGGGCGAGCCTTGACTTTCAAGACATCATCGAAAGAAGTCATTGTTTACATAAGCTGTTACGCCCTAATTTCAGCTCTATCTTGATATGGGAACTGACATCCGATTGATGACCTTGAAAAATGTCCAAAAATACTGTTTGAAAAATGTATAGTGGTCCTGAAAAGGACCGTTTTGTCGTGATGGTTGAGTAATGCTGAGCTATTAGGATGTTAAACACAGATGAGGCTGGTGAGCTGTATGTTGTTTGGAATGAGGGTGACGCACTTGGCATAGATGGCCCACAGCGCCTCACGAAGAGCTACTCAATCCTACCAATAGCAGAGCGGCTTCTTCCTCTTTCTATGGATCCTCATGTGGGCTGCAACTCACTGCTTGCAGGCAGCCTTTCGTTGTGTACTGGAGAACAATGTTCAACGCCACGCGCCGAAAGCACTGCTGCTGCTGCAGCTGATGCCGACGACCGGACATCACCACACACGGTGATTGGAACTGAATCCGATCAGTAGTTGAGGCCAGCCTTGGTAGCTAGCTGCTTGCGGGGAGCCTTTTTTTGTGTACTGGAGAAGACCACCACTCACCACGCGGTGATTGAATAAACACCGTTTGGTGAGACCGGATGGAATTCAACTTTGAAATCTGTGTTAGGGAAATCGATTTTCGCAAGCAATCGGTGATTATTTTATTTATCAAAGCAACAGTTGCACATTCGTGCAATTTTCAATAGTGAAATTTTTAAAAATGATGAAATTTTAAATTTAACAGATGCGTAGAAATATATCTAATCGATTGGTGATAAAATTATTGAAATTGGTTCAGAGGCAGCTGAGTTATTGACGTTCAAAATCTTTCATAATTTTGTTACATGTTCCATTTTCGGTTTTCACAAAGTGTACCCCAATATAGAAATCACAGACGTAGGCCTACGTCAAAAAAAATATTTATTTCACTAGTTATAATACGACGTCAATATTGTTCGGTCCGCTGGCCGCATCCACGCTGGAACCTCGTTTTATAATTTGTCCTTGCTCATCACTTTTACGTTGCATCGATCGTTGGAGTCGATCGATGTGGCTTGTTGAGTGGCTCGCATGGGCACATCCTTTCCTAACGCCTCCTCCCTTAAGTATCAAGCGCCCTCGTTTGATTTTTCAGGAGCTCAAACCTTGGTTCCGGAATTAACCTCATCTGCTTGAAATCAGGTCTCCTTTCGGTTGCAGTTTGGGTAGCCTCGGTTTCCATGGATTCGACTTCTATGTTCGTTGACGTGAGTAACTCTGGTACAGTAGAGCAGTTTTTGTGTATTTTAATATCGTTTGTGTCTACGTAGGTTACTTCATTATCAGTGTTGACGGTTGTTTGTTTATAGGGGTTTTGATCTTTAGTTTGTCTTTCTCCATTTTTAATGTACTGATTTTCGTTAGTGTTTAGTGATTTAGGAATTTCGTTGTCGGAAAATTTATTTTCGTAATATATTTTTTTTTTGTTTAACTCTACTTTAATTGCAGATTGAATTTTGTCAAAATTTTGTACTATTTCTTGATAACACAACTATTTGTAGTGTTAAAAACTACGTCTCGCGGTTTTTGATTAATTGCCGAGTGAAATGTGTTGTTGTAAATATTGACCAAGATGTTCATAATTTCGTTAATTGCCAAATCTTTACATTTCCCGTGCTAGGTCCTATAAAACTCTATCAGTGTCGAATGGAATCTTTCGACGATTTTGTTTGAACATGAGTTGCTCGCGGGGTGCATTTCTATTCCCAAATCGTTAAGGAATCCTATGAAGTCAATGGATTTGAATGAAGGTTCTTGATCGCATACTATTGTTTTCGGTCTTCCAAAGTGTCTGATATGTTCGGTTATTGCTTTTTTCATATCGACTTTGGTTCTAGTCGGAAGTGGTATAATGTTTGCAAATTTGGAAAAGGAGTCGACAATAGTAAGCCATTTTTGTCCCTTCATGAAGAAAACGTCGACGTGAATTCTGTCGAAAACAGTTTCACCAAAAGTACTTTTTTGAATTAATTTTGGCGGTGTTCTGTCATACTGCTGCACTTGCAAATGTCACAGGAACTTAGGAAGATTTTGAGCTTTCTATCGAGCTCCGGAAAAAGTAGTTTTGGTGAATCTGTTTTTTTGTTCTCTTTTATGCCACGATGGCCATATTTGTGGGTTTTCTTTATGATTTCGTCCTATTGCATGTCCTTTCTAACGTCATGCAGCAGTTTTTTTTTTTCTGAAATGAAAATCTTGAATATATCATTAGCTGATAAGTGTTTTTTATATGTTATGTTTTATATGAGACGGGGCTCTAATACAGTTAATGATTTTTGAATGCATTTACTATGCCGATTGTGATTTAACGACGACCATTTCGTGTACATCCGTTTCCAATCCGGCGATTCTGAATATTAATTGTGTTTTGAATATGTTTATGGGTCTTTCTGTGCAGTTTATAAAATAATCGTCGCTAGAATCTAGGTCACCTTCGCTGGTTGTGTTAGAGTTTACTTCTTGAGTTGGTTGAATCCTTGACAGAGCATCTTCAATTACGTTTTGCTTGCCAGGTTTATATACGATTTCGTAATTGAATTCACCTGAGTCTAGTTTCCATCTTACAATCTTCACATTCGAGTTTGTAAGAGAGTAAATCAATGGTTTGTGATCTGTCACCAATTTGAATCTTCGGCCATGCAAGTCGAGTCTGAAATGTTTAACTGCCCATACAATTGCTAGAAGTTCTTATTCGGTTTCGTTCAAAGTTCTTGAAGCGAATGCTACAGGCCGATCTTTACCAAGTGGGGGAAAAAAACTGCGCCTATGGCATAGTCACTCGCATCAGTCGTCAGTATAAATTCCTTTGTGAAATCCGGATAGATTAGTATAGGATCTCTTACCAAGATTTGTTTGCATTTCTGAAAGCATTCCTCTACTTCAGGAGTGATTTCAAATTCCACGTCTTTTCGCAGTAATCTTGTCGGTGGTTTAACAAGCCTTGCGAAATCTTTTATGAACCTGCGATAATATCCTAAGGTTCCAAGAAATTGTCTAATTTCTTGTTCATTTTTCGGTAGAGACCATAATTAAATTACATCAATCTTGTTTGGACGGACTCCTGCTTCCGTGATGGTGTGCTTCAAAAATTGGACTTCTTTCCTAAAGAATTCACATTTATCAAGTTGAATCTTTAGTCCGGCGTCCTTTAATCGGGTCATAATCTGGTTGAGGTATTTTTTTGTGTTCTTGAAGAGAACTGGAGTAAATGATAATATCGTCCATGTTGACGAAACAGCATACTCCTATTACGTCTCTTAGAATGCAGTCCATGACGCGTTGGAACGTCATTGGAGCATTCTTTAGCCCAAACGGCATTCTGGTAAATTCGTATCTACCCAAAATTACAGAAAACGCTGTCTTCTCTGTATCTTCCTCTTCGAGTTGTATCTGATGAAAACCAAAAATAAACAAACACGCTCTTCCTAATTAATCTAATATATTAGTTATATCAGGTATTGGGTTTTCGAAAATAAACCCGGAGCTATAGGATCACGTTCGTGAATTGACTACTTTTACGGATGTTCCGGATCGTTCCCCGTTGTCTCCAGGATCCATATATATAAACCATGAATGCATTCTGGCTAATTATGAACATATAATCTAAATTAAAGATTGTAAGCCAGTTGCAAAACCCATAAACACACCTTAAAAAACATGTAACGACTCTTTTCGCTTTGAAAAAAAGTAGACGACCCTATTTTCAATCTTTTTAAAATAGAAATAATTTACAGACCCTAGGAATTCAAGAGGTACCAACATTGCACCATGGGGCGGCTCCATACAAAGTGGTGGCCAAAATTATTTTATTGGTTTTTCCGCACTTTTTGATGGTATTATAGTAAGTTAAGCATAAAATTAGTCATATTTATGTATTTTCATCGCATCCGGAAGGTGTAACTAGTATTAAACCCAGTAATGAGCTACTTATTCCTGAACAATAAACTTGAAAGTTTGTTTTTAATTTTAGGGATAGTTCAAATGCAAATCAAAACTAGAATAAGGTTGCTGTGCATAAGATTAAATAGGAAAGGTGGAGGTGGAAACCCCCCCCCCCCTCCTAGCCAAGACCTGACCCCTCCCCCATTTTTTTTATATATGTGATATAAGAGTATTGTTTTACCAATCAGGTATTTTGATGAAGAATTATTTGTCTATCGAACCTCCCCTCTACTGAAAATATTTTTTCCGTCCAAATCTCGCCTTTAGCATCATAATGCATTGATCGATTTTCTCTTTCGTTAATAACTTGGCCAAACCGAAACCGATCGACGCAATTTTTGGACTGTGGCAAGATGTTATGATCAGTGCTGCGATTTGTCATTTTCATTGAGAAAACTTCAGCGGATATAGACAAAATTCATTTCAGCAGCAACACTGATAGAACTGAAAATCAAAATTTCCTTTGTCAAAATCTCACTCTTTTCTTTGTCAGTGACAAAGATTCCCTTGGTGAAAAAACTGTGAATTTGCGCATTCTGTGTCACATTATTGTTGTCCAGGCTGATAATGATGATGATTCGTATTCACTATGATGGTTCTATGTTACTGTTTTGCTAAATTATTTTGATTTCGATAGTAATTTAGCAAATGAAAAAACTGCACATCGTCGTCACTGATAGTAATATCACTGACAATTGATATTGATTGCTACTGATGGTGACTCTCTGCTGAAATGAGTGACCAGGGTTGTTTTGTTTTATCAGTTTTTAGTGTCGAAATTTTGCAGCACTGGTTATGATCCTTTTCCATCAGTAAAAAAATCACGTCGATTGGCTTCGATTTGGTCAAGTTATTAACAAAAGAGAAAATCGATGAAGACAAATCGATCAATGCAGTTAAGCCGTTATGATACTCAAGGCGAGAAATAAATCATTAAAGCTAGTCGAAAGGATTATTTTTTTACTATGTTTCCATTATTTTTACTGAACACATATCAACATCGTTAACTTAGTTGAACTACATTTTTTATACTGCAGGGATGAATATACTACAAAATAAAACATAATTTTCTTTGACTAATTGTCATAATAAAATTTATTTAATAACTTTCTCTTAAAACTAAATTAAATTCACAAGCAATTCTACTCATTTTCTACATTTTCATCAAGACCAAAATCATCATCCAGTTGTTCAACATCATCCATTAATGCATCTAGTGCATTGCCTTAAGTGTTTATATTTTCAGAGCTGTCAAGATCTTCGAATACTAAAAGTGATTTCACAACATCTGGATATTCAAGTGATGCCTGCTTTCGGATTCTATTACCTAGATTTATTGAACTTATCAAAGGATCAGATGAGTTCATAGCTCGAATAAAGACGTCATGTAGATTATCAACTCGTGACCTTTTCCTAGCATGATGGGTACGACATTTTTTTAGTAGTTTATGTTGGCACTCTGCTGCTTCCTCAGCTAACATGCCAAGAGGAGCAGGTGAATGGATTATTACGCTTCCAGCGTGAGCGAGTACTTTATGCACTGTTGCTGGAATTTTATACCAATCATACAAATTAAGATACCGCTGATATGTTTCCTTACAATAGTCATCCATTTTTTTAGGATTGATCGGGTCTTGGTAATTGATTACTATTAAAATATTACGAAATCTAATAATCGATATCCAAAACTTTGGAAAGTAATTCAGGAGTTGAAAATGCTTTTCGACACACATTTCCTGTTGTACTAGTCCCAGCTCCGCCTGCCCTGGGTTGATCAACTCGTACTCCGAACGCTTCGTACATTTTTTGAGTAACGAGTTTTTTTCCGTTCAAGATATTTGGCCTTTAAATCCTTCGTGATCTTCCACGTTTTAATTTCCATCCTATAGGAAATATGTAATAAACACTCAAAAAATCGCATCCAAGCGTGCAGTGGAGATATGCCGTAATGCAGAGCATCTTCGTTCGAAGCGTATCCTGCTTCTAACTTCTGTAAAGTATAAAAAAAAACATTGTTATTTTTATGGCCCTTAAAATTTGAAAAAAAAAATATTACCTCTATATCACTCATTGCATTCGGAGTAGCTCCACAAATTGGACAGTTGGACATGGAAGAAGTATCAGTTACATAATTAAGAACTTTGCCGTCGATCATACTCATAACGACAATAAAATCAACCAAAACATATTCACCATTCGATAATTGGATTTTTACTGGAACAAGCTGACTTATTTGATTTTCAATATATCTCTTGGTGTTAAGCACCATCTCTTTTGACTCTTTGATAAATTCCAGCATAATTGGCCTACAGAACCGAATGCTTTGGGGTGTTAAATTATGCCACAAAATGTTTTTCTTGTTGTTCTTATAATAAAGTTGTATAGGAGTAGTTGTCACTGAAAAGACGTCACTGTCATCTTTTTGATTTGGCGTTGATAGCGTTTGGTTGTATTGTGAATAGCCTGTTGAGCCATCCATACCCCAGCTGCTTAAAAGCACTAGCTCTGTGTCATCGTTGATATTCATTTGTTGGACGATTTCCGCATCGATGATTTGAATGATTGTATGATTCATGAGTGCCTGAAATTTGACCTGAAAAGAAAGAAACATTTAAAGTTGGTGTACTGGAAAAATATGTGGATATTTATGTCTACCTGAATTTTTGATGATGACTCTTCGATTGACTCGGCTGAAGGTGAGCATACTTTTTTCATACTCTTAATTACATTGTAGCTCGGAAATCTTGATGGGTTCTTTTTCACTGTTTGCTCATATGCATATTTAGAAAAATCGCAGTCTAAAAAATATTCGAACGCCTCTTCAGGTGACATCATTCCATGCGAATCTTTGAGAGTCGTAAACATTTTAAATGCACTTTCTTGATTTTTGAGAACATGGCCAATCAAATTCACCATATTTGAATCCCCATGTCTATACGCAATTTGTCTTGTGGTAAAAGAGCCCTTTCTATAGTGCCAACATTACCGCCAAATATTTAATCGGTTTTCCTTCGCTTACTTCTATCACTAAGCTCATCAAACTGTTTTTGTGGACGTCCGCGTCCATCATGGCCAGTTGACGTTGAAGGTGTTTCTGCGATGTACTCTGCAAGTTCGAGCCAATCCTTATTGTATTTCTCAAAGCGCTCTTGTAGGCGGTGAGCCTTTTGCCACGCATTGTAAAAATGTTGTATAGCGGAGACGAGCCAGCCAACGGCTGAAAGTCTCCTTAATAAAGATATTAAAAAAAAAAAAATGTTGTGCTACGTACTTCAACTTTTTAAGAAGTTGTTCTTCTTTGGCAAGATCAATATTATATTTTTTCTTGATATATTCAAATGCTTTTGTTGCATTGACTACTTGAGATTCTTTTGGATCAAAAAGTAACACGATGCTCCTATGATCCATATTATCACAAATAATTGTTTTCAGTTTTTCGATTAAACTACTGCACAATATTGTTGTTAGCACACACACGTTGTTAGCGTTAAAACCGAAAACAAACTCATGATTTGAAAATATTGTCCTCGTCTTTTAAATGCAAGTAGGTAACATCAATAATAGTTTTACCTAAGTTTAGTGGGTAGAAATTGTAAAATGGCACTTGAACAGGTAATTTCCTTTTGGTAGTGGTCTTTTTTTTTCCGTTGGTTATTATGTATTGAAAATATCAAAAGGTTATCGTGAAAACATTGAAAACTTTTTAGTCCACGTTTTCTATATGTAATGATAATTTTCGGTCTGTTTTTACCCATTTTTAACAACAATAATAATTAAGTGTGTAACATTTTTAAGACCAAATTTGACATTTAACAGTTCCACTTTTCAACCAGTGTTTAATTTGTACGATTTTTTCGGTTAATGCTCGTATAATCGATAGATGTAATTAACAAAAAAAAACATTTAAAAAATCATTTTTACGACTTTGTGCCAAAATGACGCTCATACGCAGCTATACGCAGCTGGATCCTTGTTCCGCAGATAGTATAGACCCTAAACTAAAACGTAGTGGTGGTCTCTTGAGACTGCTCGGCCCTGCTCGTTAGATACAGTCCAACTTAGGCAAAAAAACATTTTTTTTTCAATAGTTGCCAATTTTTAACCAATTATAATTAACCGTGTAACCTTATCAACAAACCCATTTTAAAGTTTAGACAATTAGCTTTCCAACGGTGTAAATTCAATGTTTAGACCGTTATTCGCTGAGAAAATTGCATTTGTTTCAAATGCATTTTTTCTACAATTTTCAAAATTTTCCTAAGTCTGATGTCTGTCGCGCAATGAGTTTTCATCACAGAGGGCTGAAATTTTGGGCATCTAGGTTTGAACTATCTGGCTATCAAATGGTTTACAAGATACGTCATTCAAAGCAAGTCAATTTTTCGATTTTTGGCCACCACTTTCCCCATAGTGCATTGTTGAAATTCATCAAGAAATGGCTATGTCATGTTATTGCAAACTTGTCGTTACACGCTTTTCAGAGGCTTCGTAGTTGGCGTAAAGCTTTTACCCACCGTATTCGGAGTGTTAAATCGACCCAACCCAACCAACCCAACGGCTTAACCAGGTATTAGAATTTTTTATCAATTTGGAATAAAAATTTGCTTGGGTTGTTGAATTTCGTGCAAATTTTTACCTTGTCCATGTACTATTCCTGCACCGATATATGCTAGAGAATCGCTGTCGGTACCAAAGCAAGCTAAAGCAGATGATTTTCACAATTTGTCTCGAGAAGCATTCCAGACAATGTTTGATAAAATATACTTTAAAACAATCAAGAACCTTCAAATACTCTACATGAAAGCATATGTATATCTAGTATATTGAAAAACAAGAAGTCACGGATTTTATCTATCGCCAATCAACGGTATCCACTTTAAATTGCCATCAACCAAACTAATAAAAGCCCCTTCACGGAAGTCTCGCCAAAACTATAACAAAATGAACTAGATTTAAGGCCTCGGTTCAAGATTGCGATCATCAACCGCTCTTGGACGACGACGACGACGACGACGACGACGGCATTAATTTCACCTATTACGAGTGACCGAAAGCACCACCACCGCACGATTCGAGCAATCAGTGTTGTCATCGTTCGATCACCAGCACCAGCACACGGAGACGAAGCGGGGGCCCTACATTGGATCAGATTCATCCATCGTGTGGCAAAACCATCATCATCGCACACGCGCGACAAGTGAAAGTAACCATTGCTCGAGATTCGACCAAACAGCTCCAAACTTTCAGCGACTTGGCTGGTGAAGATCATGTTATAAATATCTCCCGTCGTCGATCGTCGCCGATCCGCGAGGACTGCCAGTTTCATAAATTGATGCTGGCAAAAAAAAAAACACAGTACCGCTTGCGGTGGTCAATATTGTCCTTGCCGCGCAGATCGACCACAGCACCATGCACCACAACAAACAGAGGGAGACCCGGAGGAAACGAACTCATTTGAATAACCCAAACGATCATCATTGTTTATGGCCCTCGGCTCAAATCACTATATTTAGCCCAACCGGGTGACCGACTGAGTGTAGTTAGAGGTCCCCCTCGGTCCCAGTATTCGTCCACTTAGCGTGCTACGACCAGCGTCTGGTTGTTTACCTTAAATGGAACTTTGCGGACGCTCTTCTCCTGATTACGGTGCTGAAGCAAAACTCCAGACGAAGGAGAAAAAACCCACGGTCAACCGACGATGACAACGACGGCGACGACGACATAAAATTAGGCAAGTGTTGTCTGTTGTCTCCCGAGTGTCGGTTTTATTATTAATGCAAGGCTTTGCGTTGCGTTTTTATGCTCGGTGCACAGGTTGATCCGACCGAGAAAGGCCTGCCACCATTCAAAGTACGGTAATTTACTTGCAAATTTCGAATGATAGTGGCACAGCTTTTGATATCTCGTCCATAATGCGATGACTTATGCTGCAAAGTAGCTTTACTACCCCCCCTCCCAATCAGGAGTCTTTTTTGGCGGTCGGTGGCAATCGGATTTGCAGCTAATTGATTTTGGAGGCCCGTTTCTGGGGGTGAGAGGCTAATGGAAGCCCCAAAATGGAAGCCGCTTCGAGTGAAAATGATAAAGCAATTGAAGTAATGTCCGAAGCATACTGGAATGTGACTTCGATAAGAATGCCTGTGATAATTGGGGAAAATGTGAAAGTCCAAGTCCAAACATTGGAACTTAAATGTGGGATTTTGATTAAATCGTCAATGCCAGGCTTGATAGAGTTTCATTCGTGTATCGAGTGAGTTGATTTTAATTTAGGAATGTTTCGAGGATAAGAATTCCAAAGAAAAATTATACCTGCTTTCACTTATTCTCACTCTCGTTCACGGTCAATTTAAGGCCTGAATTTTGATTCAAAAATCTTCTTGACGAATAATCCTCTGGCTTGGGTTGACTTTTACTCTTTCCAAAGTGATTTCCTGAACCATCCCCACGTAAAAAGCAATAACATACAAGTACCAAATGCTCCGAACAAAGCTATGTTAATTAGCTTGGATTGTTTCTTGGTAAATTCATCTGAATAGCAGTGCCCACGTGCCAATGTTTCTAAGATTCGTGTAATGTCTTCGATCTCTCTGCTAGTCCACGGGAAGACGGCTCCAGCTTCAACCTCCTTTCCTCCGCTTTCTAGCAGCAGGAATGTTCTAGATTTGCTTGCAAAAATTAAAACAATCTTACCAAATACCGAAGGCAAGTATCTAGCACACGACAAAGAGGAACCCATGCTGATTAGGGGAGCTTCCCAGCAGTACTGTAAACAGAGACTACTGTTTTCAACCTAAATTCAACAAACGGCTAACATTACAGAAGTGTCTTCAACCGTCGGTACCCTAATGCCATTATTGTGAGGCACATTGAGTCGCGTGTTTTCGCGCGCGCCTGGTCCATTTCGATGCTTCTTGTTTTACTCCTTCGGTCCCCTCCATTTCGACTACACAGCATGCGGCTACCGAACTAACTTCGTTTTAAAAAAAAACTAAAGCAGACTGCCGAAGGAATACGAAAATCGTGATTAATTAGCCGGAATAAAAGTGTTTACGATTTTAAATCGATGCTCGATCGTCTCATTGTAGATGCTCTTGTATCATTCAATTCTTCGTTAATTGCATGCCGGGTCTCCGGTGAATTACGCTGAACAGGTTGAATAGGCTACCAAAAATGCTTGGCGTAGGACCAGAAAAAAAAATCAATCAGCAAATCTTCGGTGTGATCTACATGATTGCAATCACACGCCCAAAATCAACCATTGAATTGTAGGCCTTTGCAGACCAAAATATTAAAAAACGTGCGTTGTTTTGCGTGGCTAAATTTTGGTTTTGTGTCAAGATTAATTTGCGTGCGTGGAAATTGGCCTAAATGAAATAATTTTAACGCGATGGACAAGTGATTTCACGCTTTCTTTTGTGTGGGCTGAGACAATCGATGTGAGCGGGTGTATGTATTACTACTTTTGTTTTGAGCTGCAATGGGAGGATGTGGACTTGTGAGTGAATGATCAAACAAAATCGAGAATGTTATGGAAGAAAAGTAAATCATATTTAGTTATTTTGAGGTTGGAATCGCTGTGTATCTGAATAACGTGGCGAATGCCATATGCAGAATGTATACATTTTGTAGATGTTCGACGATTTGCAGGTCATTTTCTGCCATTTCTTAATCAAGTGCAATTTGAATTCATAATGTATTATCCACACCATTGGACAACGATCATGGTTGTATCTTGTGAGTTTGGGGGTTTGAAATATTTAATAGCGTATATCTCTTTAATTAAGGCTTAAATCACGATTTTTACATCGAGTCAATGTCGAAGGGCGGAAGTTTTTGCGCGTGAATTTTCGAAATTTAAGTTCAGTATTTTTTTTTTATGTATATTTATATATAAATAAAGTTAACTTTTCTCAAAATATGTATATATATTTTGTAAGCGGTAAACGTTGAAGAGCGATTGATTTTAAGTTTATGATGCATGGAAGGCGGCTAATTGCAGATCATTCGGATGCGATCCTTTCCAATTATTTGTCCAAATTTGATCGGAAATCCATATCTAATCCTTTTCAAAAGCAGTTATTGTCGTTGTCTGTGAGGTCGCCACTGGGACCGAAATCTTGTAACCAGGGTACCTTCCATTCATTTTGGATAAAAAATGTTTTATTAAGGAGAGATTTACTTGGATTTGGCTGAAAAACAGTTGAACTTTGGATTTTTTTTTCAGGAGAATGAAAAGACATACGAACTTCCGGTTTCGATAATTATATTTGTCCACTATTCCTGAATACTTGTAAATTTTTTGAATGTAAAAAAACAAAATGGTGGCTCAAAATGGCGGCTCGCGTGGAGGAGTGTCAGTCAGGTTTTGCTGCAGAACTTCGAGTGCACACCCTCTGGTGGTGAACTGAAATGAAGTTTTTTTTATTGTGGTTAAAGTTGATAATATTCCCTATGGCTTATACCTAACTAGAACGAAATCCGACAAAAATTGACCAAATTATGGACATTTGAAAATTTAGTGCTTTTTTTACCCCTTTTATTTCTCACTTTGACCTTGCTTAAAAAATAGTAACTAACAACTTTTTTTTCATTTAGGTATAAGCCATACAAAAAATAGTATCCTTCAAAGCGCAATTTTCCGATTGTAAATCGGATCATTTGTTCAAGCCCTATGCTCTAAGTTGTTATTAAAAATATGGTTTTGAGAAAAACGCGTTCAAAGTTTTTGTAGCGTCCCTCAGCGCGCATGACAAAGGTTCACTCAAAGCGCTATAACTCGCTAAATATGTTTCGGATCATAAAATCCTTTTGGCCACATATTCTACACACTTGCAGCTTTCATTTTATGCAAAAAAAATCAATTTTTTTGAAAAAATCCAAGTAAACCTCCCCTTAAATTATGGAATAATAAGATATTATAGTAGTATTTTGTTTGTTTAAGAAACAAGAAAAGACTGTGAAGTTTGTGTTTGACACATAATACCTGCCAATTCTGCTACACGAGTGTCGCAATAAGCGATTTTGTCATTTATCTCACCTACTCTTCGCTCATCACTCTTCGCGAAGCGGCGATTAGAAAATCGCTCATTGTCCCTCTGCCAAAGCTAAATTTGCAGGTTTTATGCGTCAAACACAAACATTACAACATTTTCTTGTTACTACCACATACAAAATATCATTATAATATCTTATTATTCGATAATTTAATAAAACATTTTTTTAGCCAAAATGAATGCAAGTTGAACAGGAACTTGGTCGTAATTGTTTTGTGAAATAAGAACCCTAATATACAAATACCATATACGAACAATAACCCGAATAGTCGAAATTTTCCACAAATGGTTTGGATGATACCCCAAACACGTCGTTAAGCAAAATAACCATAAGAAATTTATTAGGGAAGCTCGATTTTCATGTGGCGACCGATTTCGTTTAATGAGCATAAAATTATGGGGTTTATCCCAATCTCCTTCACATTATAGAGGTATACTTTAAATCAGTTGTCTTTCATAATATGATGTAAAGCTTAAAGATATTCGGTTAGGGTACGTAAAAGAAGCAATATTTAAGTTTCAGGAATCCATATCAAAGCTGTTCGCACACGAAGAAGTCTTCAGCGCTATCTTTATGTCATTTGCATCGTAACTCGCCAATAATCGAATTAGGTCGACATAGAATCCATCTTCGTTGCTCAATGTGACAGTAGCCGCCTACATTTCCGGGACAACGTACTTCCTATGGAGCAACTATAAAAGGCATCTACGAAGCAGTGGAAGATCTCTTTTTCATCATCATCTGTTGTGCTGAAACCATCATCAGTAGAAATTTGTAGTAGTGTAGAATTGTAGCAGAAGAAATATAAAGTGAAGTTTAATTTTCATAAAGTGCATTTAATTTAGTTCAAACAATTTGTACTCAGTGAAAAGAAGAAAAACTACTTACCTGCATGTGAAGATTAAAAGTTAAGTGCATCTGAAAGAAAGTTTATAGAAATACTTACCTGAACCTGAAGACGTCCACTGGGAAAAGTGTACACCTGAAACTTACCTGTGCTGCTCTCGCTGATACTATCAAAAGCCTTCTCAAGAGCAGTTGTTTTCATCGTTTTTTAATGATTCTGTTTCCAGTCCCGTGGGGAATAAACTTGGAGTGCCCCAGGGAAGTGTATTAGGGCCCCTGTTATTTATTATGTATATTAATGACTTGCGACGTGTTTTACGATTTTGTGACATTAATCTTTTTGCAGATGATACTGTGTTATTCATTGAAGCTAAGGATTTAGATGGTGCCGTTTTACTGAATGGGAAATTCAATTGCAATCGGGTTATTCGCGAAAGAGAACATCGATGAAGAGAATCGGGCTGATTGATTATTTAACTTTATTGGTTCGTCAAATATGGTACTTAAAGTTTTTTTTTTTTCCTTTGGTTTGTTTTTTTCCGTCGATCTTGTTTTCCGTGCTGAGCACCAATGCTACCGACGTGCCAGGAAGGCAGCTCCGACACCTGGACCCTACCTATCGACCCATCAACTCATGAACCGGGGACCAACGGCTTTACTTCCCATCCGAAGGATGATTAGAGATGTTATGCCTCAGAACAACCCGGCGGCGCCGACTGGTATTGAACCCAGGCCTGCTGTGGTGAGAGGTAATCACGCTTACCACTACACCACCGGCGCCGTTAAGTGCTTAAAGTATGTAGAGCACAATAAAGCAGATTAAGTGTAAAGTCATAAAGTGCCAGTTGTAAGCCAAGAAAAAGAAAGAGATTTATATTCACTTCACACTACGTAAATCTTATATCAGTTCCAGATATATAAGCCACAATTATATCCTTAAATTATTGTCATGTTAGGAAATAAACGTGAAGACATAAATCAATTATTTATTGAATTATGATTTGGATCGATGTGAGTTTTTAGGAGATAAATCGATTTAAAAGTTTGGGAAACCCAGCGGCTGACAAAAAAAGATTTATGGAATATTTTATACTGGGAATATTGGGTATGAAAATTTAGAGCATCTGAACACCCCCAAATCGCGATTAGAGGCTTATTTAAGGAGATAAATTGATTTAAAGGTTGGGGAAACCCACCGGCAGACAAAAAGATTTATGGAATATTTTAGACTGGGAATTTTGGGTATGGAAATTTCGAGAATTTGAACACCCCCCACATCGCGATTAGAGGCTTATTTAAGGAGATAAATCGATTTAAAGGTTTGGGAAACCCACCCACATAAAAAAAGATTAATGGTATATTTTACACTGGGAATTTTGGGTATGAAAGTTTCGAGCATCTGAACACCCCCCAAATCGCGATTAGAGGCTTATTTAAGAAGATAAATCGATTTAATGGTTTGGGAAACCCACCGGCTGACAAAAAAAGATTCATGGAATATTTTACACTGGGAATTTTGGGTATGAAAATTTCAAGCATCTGAACACCCTTCAAATCGTGATTAGAGGCTTATTTAAGGAGATAAACCGATTTAAAGGTTTGGGAAACCCACCGGCCGACAAATAATGATTTATGGAATATTTTACACTGGGAAATTTGGGTATGTAAATTTCGAGCATCTGAACACCCCCCAAATCGCGATTAGAGGCTTATCTAAGGAGGCCAAAATCTATCATGCGAAATATCAATCCGCATTGGCTACACCTGGTCATGTGCCGGCCCAGAAAGTGGCCCTAATCCAACAACTCAAATCCCATGAGACAACAAGAGCAATGGTTTTATTGTTAAAATAATAATGTTGTATTACAAGTCCAGGAAGTTTCTTCTGCTTGCAAACTAAACAAGGAAAGGGGCCTCTTCATTCGATAATGAATCCATTACACACAATGGTGACACGCATGCATGCATGATGATGCATGATTGTTGTCTACCACCCATTGTAGCACGGAAACTAAGTACGGTAGCAGTGGGCTCTCTTATCTGTTTGTCTTGATCAAGTTTAATAACCTCTGATTATCCTCAACATGTCGTTGTATGAAGGGCCAAAAACGGAATGGGTGTATCGATATGCAGAGTCACATATACGAATCTACGCGACAGTAAAGAATCTCCTTCCAGCAACATTATCGCACAATTGGTCAAAAAGACGAGCCCCCAAACAGGAAGCACCCGCGTACATTACCAAAGCCCACCAGTAAGCATTACTTGGCTACTATGATCACTCTTTGTTTACCATCCACTCTGCCTTTGGCGCCAATTGAACTCCCTGGTGGGCTTTGGTAATATTCGCGAGTGCCAGAGCAAAAAGTGGTAGTGTTGCTCGGCAATGTAAAATAAATAGATCAATAACTCAATAACACAATTTTTTGCTGCAAATGTGGTCTACTTTCACCTCCTTTCACATGTAACAAGAATTACCAGTCACCCTGTATATGAGCAACAAAAAAAAAAAAGACAAAATTTAAAACGATCTAACCAACCTTCGCTGTTCTTTAACTCTTATGTCCAATTTTCGTGCCTACTTGTGAACATCTCTGCACCGCTGCTACTGTGTTATCTGACTTATAACGAATACACGTTGTATACGAGTACCCCGAATACAACGTATGACTCGTCTAATTTTGCATAGCATTTGCAATGTAAAACTAGACGAACTATACATTATATTCGGGGTACTTATAACGTATATTCGTTATAAGTCAGGTAACACAGTAGTCGCTGCTAGTCTCCCGAAAGACTCTCATGTTAATTTTTTTGTGTTCCACGACATAGCAACGTCCATAATCTTTAGCTCCTAGTTGCGCGTTATAAAACTGTAACACCAGCGCGAAAAATAGACAGTGCTCATCTTTGGGCATTTTCGTAGCGAGCATCACTCAATTTTTGTATCGCATGTGCTCCATTGTGCTGCTCTTCTTCCCCTTTATGTTGTTGCCTAAAGACTGTTCTCGAAAAAATGCTACAGACAAAAATGATCACCAAACATTGATTTTAAGTCCGATATTTTTGAAACTCTCAAATAAACACATATTAGCTATGTTTTTACAAAGTTGGTTTATTCAACTTCCTCTTCTAAGCTTAAAGCTTACACTTGCGTCATCTTTCTTACACATTTTCATCCACTCTTTCTTCAAATCCTTGTCGTTTTTGAAGACCTTTCCTGTTATCCGGAGCTTGCCCTTCATAATCGTCCAGAATTTTTCTATTGGGTTCTGGCGAGTTTTGCGGATTTGTCTCCAACATCGTTGGCTTTGTACCACTCCATCACCGGTTTCGTGTAATGGCATAATGCTAGATCTGGCCAAATCAGAGTGTCACCTTCGTGGGACCGGAGAAAGGACAGCAGGCGCTTCTGGAGGCATTCTTCTTTATATATTTGGCCGTTGATGGTGCCGGTCGTTATGTGCGGCTTGCTGAATTTGCCGCACCCACAGATCCCCTGCCACACTAAGTATTTCTTGACAAATTTGTCGACCTTCTTCATCCGGAACTCCAGGCCGGGGATCTGCTTGGCGTCCATTTAATGTACGTCTCGTCGTCCATTACAATGCATTTCGGCTGCACCAACCACTCGCTGTACAGCTTCCTGGCACGGGATTTGGTCACCGTATTCTGTTCGGTTCCGTTAGGCGCCTTCCTTACCTTGAAGACATGAAGTCCGGTCCGCTTTATTGTCTGCTGGACGAAACAGACGGAAGAATTGACCTTCTTGGCCACGTCCCGAATCGAAAGGTTCGGATTGCGCATGAAGTAATCCCTAACCTTCCTTGCGTTCACGGGGTTGGTCGTCTTCGCTTTTCTTCCGCTTCCAGCTCGTCGCTGGGTCGTGTGGGTCTCCTTGAACGATTTTACCACACGAGACATAACTTTTTATCGAAGCACTTGGATGAGTATGAACGCCATCTAGATAACCAAGGTTGCAAAGACTCATTTCAGCTAAAACAATGTTTTTCTAAATTATGAAATAATTACATGCCATGATCAAATTTTGAATTGGTAGGATACAAGAAGAGGTTGCAAAGAATGTGTTTGACATATTAAACCTGTTTATTTCACTTCATGAGAGTCACAATCAGCGATTTTTCACAAACTCACTCACTCACTCACTCACTCACTCAGCGATCAGCAAATCGCTGATTGTGACTCATAGAAAGCAAAATTTACAGGTTTTATGTTTCCAACGCATACTTTGTAACCTCTTCTTGTAAGTTACAAGTAAAACATGCCATCATACCATCTTTTGGTTTTATTATTCCGAAAAACATTATTTTAGCTGAAATGAGTCTTTGCAACCTTGTAGATAACCACTAGACAGATTTTGCATATATAAACATTACACTCTAAACTAGTTTTACTCAAAATTTTATTAATTTTTACCCACACAAAAGAAAGGGTTGCATTTTTTCGAGTACAATCTTTACATGATACCGGAAAAGATATAGATAGGAGCAGGGCCCCACATAGTCACTGTCAATCGAAAATCGTCAAGTGACGATGAAGCTGTCAACCATCACTTTCAATTGAAAGTCATTCTGTCTTCTCTTCGAGCAGATCCTTGTCAACATCAACATAACCCCTTTCGATTGGTTTTCATGCTGTTTGTTTTGGCTTGACTCGTTTTCATTTCTTCTTTCATTGTCAAATGAACTTTCTTTTTCATTGAAGCAAAACTGTTCGATCCAAAGTCGCGCAGATTTTATTACTTTTGTTGATTGTTCAATCGGTTCATTTAAGCGTATGCGCATAGATCTGCACACGTGGATGTTAAATTTATCATTGTAGGGTGGTTTGTTTATCCATCAATATGGGTATTTTTTTAATCGGGGTGACGTCTAGAGATCGAAAATTGATATGCGACGCCATTTTGAAATCCAAGACGGCGGCTTCCAGTTTAAGAAAAAGTGGGAAATGCTGTCAAATACTTATCAATAAAGGTATTTTTGGAATCGGGATGATGTCTAGAGGATGAAAATCGATATCCGACGCCGAAAATGTGGAAATGCTGTCAAATACACATCAATATTGGTATTTTTGTATTCGGTACAAAGTCTACAGATCGAAAATTGATATGCGACGTCATTTCGAAATCCAAGATGGCGGCTTCCGATTTCAGAACAAGTGGGGAAATATTGTCAAATACCCATTTTTTATTAGTATTTTTGGAATCGGGATGGCGTCTAGAGGCTGGAAATCGATATCCGACGCCATTTTGAAATCCAATATTGTGGCTTCCAATTTCAGATAAAAATGGGAAATGCTGATGCCGTCCCATCAATATGGGTATTTTTGAAATGGGAGGACGTCTGGAGATTGGAAATCCATATCCGACGCCATTTTGTAATCCAAGACGGCAACATCCGATTTGTGGAAAAGTGTCAAATACCCTAAAATATGGTTATTTTCAGAATGGGGATTAGACGTAGATGCCAAAAATTGATGTCACGTCGTCTTTAAATCCAAGATGGCGTCTTTGGTTCAGAAAAACTGTGAACTACTGTACAATACCGATCAATGTGGGTTTTCTGGAATCGGGCTGACATCTAGAAGCCAGAAATCGATGTCCGACGCCATCTTGAAATTCAAGATGGTGGCTTCCGATTTCAGAAGAGGTGTCAAAAAACCCTACAAATGGCATCGAATATCGATTTTCAGCATCTACGCGTCATCCCTGTTCCGAAAATACCCAGATCTTTTGATACCCAGGGTATTTGACCCTTTTGTGAAACAATATGACCGCCATATTGGATTTCAAAATGGGATCGGATATCGATTTTCGGCATCTACACGTTGTCCCCATTTCCGAAGATACCCATATCACAGACAAACAGACATAACACTCACATGTTGTTTATCGAATAAGCATTTAACGGACAATTTAAAAGTATCGTAGTTGATAGTACCACCACCTGCAGCGCGCATAGTCAATTTCCTTGCGTTTGACGTTTATACACTACCGTCATCTGTTCAGCGTAGTGCCCACCACAGTGTACTCAACAGATGGCGGTAATGTTTTACCGACGATGTTTTACAGTGAGAAATATTCAATGTGTTACGTCTGTTTGTCTGTGCCCATATAGTAGGGTATTTGACACTTTCTGAACCCTGATGGCCGCCTATTGGATTCCGAAGTGATATCTGATATCGATTTTCAGCATCTACGCGTTGTCTCTGTTCCGAAAATAACTATACTGTAGGGTATTTGACACTTTTTCTGAAACCCTATTATGGTGGCCATTGGAGTTCAAAATGGCGTCGAATATCGATTTTCGGCATCTACGCGTCGTCCCCGCTCCGAAAATACCCATATTGTAGGATATTTGACACTTTCTGAATCCTGATGGCCACTATATTGGATTCCAACATAGCGTCGGATATCGCATCTACGCGTTGTTCCCGTTCCGAAAATACCCATATCTTAGGGTATTTAACACTTCATAAAATCAATGGCCACTATGTTGAATTCCAAAATGGCGTCGGGTATCGATTTTCAGCATCTACGCAGCATCCCCGTTCCAAAAATACCCTATTGTAGGGTATTTAGGGTAGGGTAGGGTACTTGGAGTCCAGAATGGCCACGCTAATTTAATTTTCGTTTAATATAAAATAATATATTATTACTATCTATAATCCGGATGCCATCCCTAACGGCAAGCGATATTGTGCGGATACTATCCGGATACTATATTTTGATGCCTACGTCGTCAGGTCGTAACAAGTCGAATGAGCCCCGAATTGAAGTGAAAGTGGAAAAAACGAAGGAAGCAGTTTTCGAGTCATTCATTGCGTCAATTGAAACAAGTCTTTGCTTCTAATGAAATGAACTGAAACACTTGACGAGCGAGACAAGCGATAGTCCAGTCATGCTTGAAAAGAGGAATGATCATCGTGAATCCATAACAAGAAACACGATGACTTGCACGAAAATGATATTGCTCGAAATGAAGCGATTCTGCCGAGAGTTAATTTTCTTTTCTTTGTTTCGAAAATGCAGAACCCTGGATAGGAGAAATGGATGTAATGTCGGCCTTAATGCCCCTAATTTGGACCCATTCATAAATTCAGCAATCGACTAAATTTTCAATAGCGACCAAAAATATCCATTAGTACCATCCCAATGACGCGGTCATCTAGATAAAATTGTTAAATAGCAGCTTTTTAGCGATGGGTCCAATCTAAGATCCATAGGCCAACATTAGAGCCATTTCCCCTATTTACATTATTAGCAAAGCTGTGAGCACAACAAGCACAACAGAATGGCAATTCAGAATGGTTCAACGGATGTGAATTAAGGGAACATTCAAATTTAACACGATTTAAAGTATTTCGATGCAACATTAAATTTGTTGACTAACAATTAATACATTTTTCAATATGTTATCTTAACTTATTTCTGGAAGTATTAACTTGTGTTTTATACAATTAGTATCAATGTCAAAGTGATCTTCGCTAGCACCACATTTTATTCAGGCTCTTTGGAACTACATGTGGTGAAATATGAAACGCACCTTTTAAAGTGAATTGCACATAACAATCATCACTTACTTACACATGAAATCTGCCTCGACCAACCTGACAGAACGCACCCTTACTCTCATTGGACCAAAAGCAGCGCGAGTCTCGCTGCCACTGCACTCGATTTATGCGCTACCGCTGCAGTCGCGAATAATTTTTTTTTGTACTATGATGGCTGTCAAATTGACATTTAAACTTCAAATCAACCAGAATATTGTATAACTGTACACAGGAACAAATCAAAAATCCGAAATGATATAAATGACTCATGATTTCTTGAACGTATCGTATTTTCTTGTTATGAAAATACACCATATCATGATATCATGAGCTCTGTTTGCGTAACGGACCTAAGATTCCCGAAATCATGAATCATCCGAGTTAAAACCATGAACAAAATTCATGAGTTTAACTTTTAGTTTTAAACCAAAACATATAAAAAAAAATAAAGCAACAGACTGGATTCGAACCAAGAACCTTACGATCATTAAACCCATACTTTAAAAACTAGAATATCATTACTTGCATAAGATGGAAGCCAAAGGATACTATGTAGTTCAGTGAACACGATTTTCTAGGTAACGCTTGAAGCGGTCATGATTCCGTTGCATTATGAAATCATGAATTTCCATAACGAAATCATGAATCATTGTTATGATTTTATGTGACGTTTACGAAACACTATCAGATCTGGTGGTTTTTACAATAACTATAATAATTATCAATTGAATAATAAGTTTTGGCACGGTATCATCGAGCCGAACACGGTGGGTTTTATTACATCGAACCCTAAATTCAATATATGGATTTACTACAACATTCTTTATGAATTCTGACAACTTGCTCAGAGGTAGCTGCAACATGTTTGGATTAGAACTTTGTAGTTTTGGGTACTCATTACTGACTTCTATTAATCTTGTGGTTGGATTCTCATTTGATAAATTATAGTCTTTGAATACATACTAACCTGAACATGTTCTATCCGTATCTCTGGAGCCAGTTTGACCGATTTATAAAATTTGGTATTTAGTAAAAACAGAGACAAACAGACGTAACTCTTTCTCCTCATTTGTCGTACATGCAATTAACGATCAATTTATATAATATTAGTGTGTGTGTGTGTGTGTGTGTGTGTGTGTGTGTGTGTGTGTGTGTGTGTGTGTGTGTGTGTGGTGTTTGTGTGTGTGTGTGTGTGTGTGTGTGTGTGTGTGTGTGTGTGTGTGTGTGTGTGTGTGTGTGGTGTGTGTGTGTGTGGTGTGTGTGTGTGTGTGTGTGTGTGTGTGTGTGTGTGTGTGTGTGTGTGTTTGTGTGTGTGTGTGTGTGTGTGTGTGTGTGTGTGTGTGTGTGTGTGTGTGTGTGTGTGTGTGTGTGTGAGTGTGTGTGTGTGTGTGTGTGTGTGTGTGTGTGTGTGTGTGTGTGTGTTTGTGTGTGTGTGTGTGTGTTTGTGTGTATTCCCTCTAACCCCACTCGCCGGCAGTGTTATTATGGAAGAACTCTCTCTACAATGTCGCATTTATAGTCATTGTAGTCAGCTTTAGTCCGGGAGTTAGAAAGTGATAGCTCTACTGCAGATCCAGCAACCCATTTCAGAATGTCTGGAGAGCCACGCCCATTCCGAGGTTACTTTCACTTACAATAAGCCCCGCCGTTATCAAATGGATATTGGTATTACATACACGCTTCCAGGTTCGAAAGTATTCTTTTCAAACCTGGCACGTGTTTAGTTTATGGTTTTTTAAATTGTAAAATGTATTTTGATTGGTCTCACCATGCTAATTTGATCCTCCAATCCATGGGTTCCGTAGTTTTGATTTTCTCTAAGCTTTGCATCTCATTTCGTGATGCAGTTTTGTCGTCACAATACTTCCTTCAACGAACACAAATTTGCATTGCCATGGTCATCTGGGAGGAGGTTCACATCTAGTGCTTTCCCAAGGAACAATTCGCGGCCACCAACTACCACCCGTCCAGTCTTGGGCGTATCCGGCGACACTGGCGAGGGACAAGCAGCCGAGTACTTTTGCAAGCGGAAAACTTGCTGATTCACGGCAACGTCGGCCACCGAATCACCACCAAAACTCGCGACGGACACATTATCAATACATTCCCGGGCTAATTTCACCAACCGGTCTGATCTCTCAATAGAAATACACGCCGAAAGTGTAGCATCCCAACTCGGAGAACCGGGCTCCCGGGAGGCAATGAAAACCGACACCGAACAATGGAATTAAAGCTGCGTTGTATATTTTGGAGACAGGCAAAACACGATATATCACTAAATGATAACTTTATGAACACTTGAAACTAAATTTCAGCACACAAATTAACAAATTTAAAGTAAAAAATGCGAAAAATACGCAGCAAAAGAAAAACACGTCAGCTTTCAAGCGAG
This sequence comes from Ochlerotatus camptorhynchus, assembly GCF_037179485.1. Taxonomy (NCBI): domain Eukaryota; kingdom Metazoa; phylum Arthropoda; class Insecta; order Diptera; family Culicidae; genus Ochlerotatus; species Ochlerotatus camptorhynchus. The sequence goes on from NW_027040621.1 coordinate 82,757, forward strand.
GCCTACTGTGATCAATCATCAATTTATATAATATTAGTTGCGCAAATCTCCAACCACAGCACTGGCATCGGATCACTTTGACGTTTCTATACATTAGATCGAACTTGTATGCAATATTGTTTGAAACTTGGCAAGTGAACTATTTTCCACGAATAGCTCGCGAGTTCTCGTTAGTGAGTTCCGTGACGATACATTCAATGAAAATTTATTTAAAAAGATACGTTTGTTTGTCTGTGGTAAAAATACAATTAACTTGGTCTGTGCAGTGGTTGGCAAGCCACGCGTCTTATGCATTTTAAAAGTACAAAAACACATATTTACATTGCCGGCGTATCAAAAATCATCACGGCACTGTGGGCTCAAAAACGGTGGTGGCGCCGGCGTGTGAAAAAGTGTAGGTGGCGGCGGCCTGGCGCTGTGGAGCACAAGTTTAAATCCTTGTAACATATTAAAATAATTATCCATAAGAAAAAAAATATACAAATGCAACCTTGTAACAGGTTATAACAGGCTAATGCCATGTTCAGACAAGAAATTTTTCACCTGTAAAAAGCGGTTTTCACAGTACAATAACAATGCATGACAATTGTTCTTGAACCCGGAAAACCGCTTCCAACGTCTGAACATGACATAAGATAATCGTTGAAATGACCAATACTGAGGATCAATGCGCATTAAAATTAGATCACCTGAACGTAATCGTATCCCTCTTCTGAATAAATGACAACAGGCCTGTGCTTTGTGTTACACTTCCAATTGTACCCATTGATGTCAATTCCCCAAAAATGTAATAATAGGCTCACAAACAGCACTTCACACCCCTCACCGGCCGGCCATTCAGAGGGTCGTTGTCGTCGCGACGGTCAGTCTGTTGTCAAATGCCATACCAATCTCGAAAATGTCTCCATTGATCCAATCGCATTGACAAAATCTACATCTCGACGTTCTCGCTTCACCCGGGCACTCACAAGAGTGACAATATAATAATACTCATTTGCATTCCAAATAATCATGACCGAGACGTGTGTCGTCCAGAGCAGCTGCTGCCAGTATGAATGCCAGGACAGAGAATAGATACCCCAATCCAATTGGCCACGCAGCAGCACCAGCACCAGCAGCAGCAGCTGAGCTGAAAGTGAATGTTTGAACAACCGAATCACGACGGACGTGTCTGTGTTGATCTCGCGAGCACCCGCGCGCGTATGATGAGAGTCCTTACTGTGTTGGGGACATATCGCCGTCCCAAGTGGTCACGTGGCTTAATCACTATAATTATTGTCACTGTGCCCAGAGTGATCGTGGCCTGTGCGAAATGTGACATGACCTGCCCATGAGCATGAGCCGAAGCTGAGGTCCGCCGATCGCAAATCGCAGATCTTGTTTTGTTCCCGTGTCCCTGACAGTCTCGAGCGTGATCAAATGCGGACATGTAGGTACACAAACGTACGGGCAGATCCGTTAGCCGCACCAATCAATGGAGAACAGCGGATCCGATCAGGAACTCGATCCTGCCTGACTGAACATTGTCAGGAACCTGTTTCTGCTGCGAGCAATTATAACTGACCAAGTGACAGTTTTGACTGCGGATTGCGTGAACCGCAAGCAGGGAGGTGACGATGCGAATCGGTGTGAAATCTGTGGCCGTGATCCGGCCAAGTCCTTTCGGTATCGTTTCACACGCATGCGATTCTTACCGTCGCCGTTGTCTCGTGGCTGGGTCGGTGAAGATGGAACAGAGTGTGAACATTTTGCGGTGAGCGTTTTTAAAATTTACGAAAACACCTGTCAATCCTGTCACCGGTGGTGTTAAATTTGACGTTTAAATGGAGGATCGCTTGCAGCAGGATGCAGATGGGTGATCTGCATGTTGACCGACGATCGTGTACGTTTTTCGACCGTTCGGCAGAGGGCTAATGAGTGTCGGGTTTGTTTGCTCATTTTTCTTGTCTTGGCCGTTGGCAGGATTGGGGTTTTTGCGTTCACAGATTTGAAAGAAGTGCGTAATTTGCGATTTGAAATGATCACTACGTGGCTAGTTGATTGATGAATAAATGAAACCATGTCAACCCAAAATTCAATCGTCCATTTGATTCAATCAATTCAAGTGGTTACAGCACAAAGCTACCATAAATTGTGTCTAAAATGTATAACTCAGTTGTGTTCACTTTCCTCTGATTCAATGCCATCTTGTTTTCGCTTTCCGTTCTGCTCATTAGTCGAAAGTCGTCGCAGAGACCACGACGACGAGATGAAAATCTCACTGATCCGCAACGACACTAAATTGGATTAACTTGTTTTCAATCAGTCTACATTTTCTATCGATGGACAGCGTCATCCTCCACATTTTGCCTAGCGAAATCGAAAGACAGCTCGCCAAAGCCGTACAGCCCACGACATTGCGGATTACACTCCACACCGCCACCGCCAGCACCACCACCGTAGCGAACAATCGCTAATTACTCGGCGACAAATCATATCCCGGTCGGTGGAGCCCCCTCACAGTTCGAGGAATGACTACTGCCTATCTCTTCGGGGAGGCTGCGGAGCTCACGAATAGGAGAGCGAGCACGGGGAAAATGCCGAACAGTCCTCCGCAGTGCAGTGCAGTTCTGATGAAATCGCGAGCGAAATTTGCATACACCTCTTCTAATCCAATTAAAATGCAATCGCACACGGATAAAATTGTGAAATGCCAGCGTCCGCGTAGTCATTTCTCCCATTCTCTACAGGGTAAGGCCATTTAAGTGCCCGTGCTTCTCCGCATAGGAACGGGCGGTGCTCTCCGTGTTCGTTCGGCTTCCTAGACGCCACCTCTTCCAAGTGGACGCTCGATCACCCGTTTAGAAAAACCCCATCCACGGTCGCTGTCCAGCCAAAGTCATGCCTCCTCTCACCCGGTTGGTATTGATTTTGATCGCTATTTTTAATTGCTGTTTGTGTTTTTGCACCGTTGCTCGCAATTATTTTCATTAATTTTGTAATATATTTAGTGGCGTTGCAATAACCGTAACAGCACCAGGCGCAGCATCGATTAACCGCAACTCGGGCAAATGGGATTTTACGGCTGGGATTAGAGCAGCCCAGTGAGCGATCCACACTCTAGTCAGAGCTTAGAGTGCTCCGCTGCTGAATTGAGTAGGTTCTGCCCACGCGCAAAACACACTCCGGCACTGTTGTTGTTGTTGTTGGTGTGGTTGTTGTACTTTTGAGGCAGAACAACGAAAAGCAATCGAAATCGATCCATCGCGATGGTTGATTGCAAATTGTTGTTATATTTATTCAGGTTGGTTGATTTGATAGGTAAGTTGGCGAGTTACTAGTTAGGCCTTGATCGAGTCATTTTCGAAATGAGACCACCGTTTTCCGTTCCTGCAGGGTCTGAGCTCCAGCCAGGTGGTGGACATCAGAATTTCGAGTCCGTGGTGGACTGGGGCCTCCCTAAGCTCAGTCGGTACAGGCGCAGCTACAAAGCAAGACCATGCTGGAGGTGGCTGGGTTCAATTCCCGGTCCGGTCTAGGAATTTTTCGGGTTGGAAAATTTCTCGACTTCCCTGGGCACATAGGGTATAATTGAACTTGCCACACAATTATACTAATGCAAAAATGGTACAGGCATCGAAAGCGCTCAATTAATAACTGTGGAAGTGCATCTAGAACACTAAGTTGAGAGCACGCAATAAGCTAAATAATATGCAATATGCAATAAGCTTGAAATGCGAAGAAGAAGAAGAAGAAGAAGAATAAGAAGAAGGTTGACTGTTCAGGATCATCCTAAGGATCTTGTTCTCGATCCTTTCCAGTTTGAGGTAATGGCATTTTGCACAGCTCTCCAAGATTGGCAAACCATATCCAGTCATAGATAGGATCACTTACTTATAGACAGCAAGCATATTTTTCAGGGTGAATTTCCTGTTGATAAGCGGATACCTTAGTGACCTTATCAAGATGTTGCACTTGGTGTTAGTTTTGTCAATGTGCTCGCTGAAAAAAAGTTTGTTGTCTAGTGTTAGTCCGAGGTAGACTATCTTTTCGAACCATTTTACCACCGTCTCATCATTCTCAGACGGATATTCCAGTTATTGAAATATTCAAGTCTCTCTGAAGTTTGGATCCTTCTTGCGAACATAGGCAACGTTCCACCATCTGAGAGAGCCGGAATATCGGAGATGAACAGATTGAACAGAATCGGCCCAAGGATACTATGCTCTTATAATATTCATCAGAACTTATCTGGAATGATCATTTAGATTATGTACATAATATTCTTTGAATTATATTCTGAATTTCTTCAAATTATATTGCGATCACCTTTGGAATGCTCTTAACAAAACCCATGAAATTAGCTTCAAAATTCTGATATTATTATTCCCTAATAATTCTTCTTAGCATTCCGTATCTCACTTCCCAAACTGTCAAAAAATGATATTCGCGGTAGATTTTCATTGGAACTTTCTTCTGGTTGAGAATTTCCTAGATAAGTTTGCAGAATGACGAATGACCCAAGAGCGTTTAAGACTATAATAATAATAAAATCTCTTCGATTTTTTCAAACTTGTTGCAAGAATTTTCTGAACATTATTTTCATAGCTTTCTTTAACTTCAACCCAAGCTTCTTATAAAAATTTCTTCTGAATTCTTTTGGAGTTCTTATTCAAATATATTCGCAAATATTCTTCAAATTTTTTTCTAGAGATCGTTTCAGAAAGTTTTTTTTTTCTAGGGATCCCTTAAAATTTTAACAAACCGAGTTCAGTTTCGAACCCCTTCGGATACGATTGTGTTGTAAGTTTGCTCTCTGTTTTGTGCGAGCGTTCGCTTTTAAAGTTTTCGAGTGGTTTTGCCTGATTAGCGCTGGCATTCTGCCTCCCGGACGGTTAGGCGAAACTTACCAGAAAGCGAGGAAACCACCAATGGCACATGTATATTGGAGGTTTCCTCACTTTGTGGTAAGTGGTAGAATCGAGAAAGAAATCGTGATTCATCATGTTTGCAAGCATCAGAAGAGATTTCGCTATACGCGTTGTTTTTTTTTTTTTGTAGACTTTGTTGCTGCTAGGGTGGGGTACCTAGGGGGCTACCAGGACAAACACCTCGGCGGGCTTGGCAAAGCAACGGCCTACCAGTGAGGGTGGGTTATACAACATCCTCTTTCTCAAGGTCGGCAAATCAGACCTCGGATAAGGTGTAGTTAAAAGAAGCTGATGAAATACAATTTTACCATTTATTTCCCTAATTTAACATGGTGTGTGTGTGTGTGGGGGGGGGGGGTGTGGTGTGTAATACCTGACCGGCCGGTGGCTGCTGGAATTTACTGGTGGGGGTGATGGTGCTGGTGGTGGTGGTCTCGATGATGGTGGTTAGCTTGATGGCGGGAAACAGTGAGGCTGATGAAGACTCGGTGAAACCGTTTGGCGACGCCGGTCGGTTAGCACAATGGCGGACTCTGGCGAACAAATGTTGGCTATGCTGAGAGTCTGTGGTTCCAGGCTTGGAGATGGCAGACTTGGATTTCACGGGTGTGTGGAGACCTGTTCGGTACCATTTGGGTTGGAACCCAAATCCTAATCTTACCGAGTCCAACCTCGGTATCGTCGAGAGGCCAGTTCTCCACCAAAAGCTACCCTCACAACTAACGGGTCCTGACTCTCTCTCTCTCTATCCACTCCTGCTACTACGACACTCTTACTCTTCTTCAATAAACTTTTAACGGATTTTAGCTTATGCAACTGCTCTTGTTTGAGTTTACTTGGCAAGTGGCGGAAGAAGTTTCCGTGCTACTCGCCGTTCCCTTCTCTGTACTTCTCGTACCCATTCTCCTATGTTCCACTGAACTCAGTTTGTTGGCTCATCACCTATTCCAGCAGTTGGTAGTAAACTGTGGTAGTGTATTGTGTACTAAAACTAGGGGTATCAAATTGGCAATTATAATTCAAATTTAAAATACATCAACAAATGTTACAAACGGTAACAACTTAGAACTACGTTTTTGTCGACTATACTGGGGTGCAAATCAATAAATACGTGTGGTGAAATAGTGTTATGTTTTGAATGCTTGTAACTTTGTCATTCATAGATGAAATTAAAATCCAAATACGCCAATCGATAGCATATAACTTTACAAATCTGCTGAAATAAATACTTTTCTAACTTTCCCATAAAATAATTTTTTAAAAATGCGCAAATGATAGTTTTATCATGATTAGTTTTCATGTAAACATGAAATAAACGTTTTTTTCCAAATCCAGTTGTCATTTTTTTCCTCTGTTCGGGACATAACATCACTGCGACCAGTAATTTGATCTATTGTAGTATATCCCGTGTCCTTAGTTTAGTGCATGTCGTATTACTCCATCACTATTGAGAAATGATGAAGTATTCGGTTTTGATACAGTTGTCATTCTTGCCTTCATCGCAAGGAATCGATTCTAATTGAAAGGTCCCGCTATTTATACCCTTCGGAGTGTTGGAACACCCTCCAAAGGCGTCAGTCCAAATTGGATTCCTAAGCAACAAAAATAAGCAATGACACCGATAATGACCATGCATCAGAACCCTAGCCTTAACCACTTCAAACTATGAAACTACGAATAGAAGATTAGGAATCACATAGATGCAAACTAACTAATTCATTTTTCCTTGTTACAAGATCATCATCGGTGGACAAAGCCGAGTCTTATCACTATCAACAAAACATAAAAAGTAACAAGGACTAAGATGTGTTCCTTTGATTACTGAAAAATCCTGTCCCCCTAGTTTGAAGTAGTCAGGACTAGGAATCGGTGGTAGATCTTACATCCCGTACCGTACCACGAAAAGGTGATCTACCCACGTTACGGGGTATCCAGTTGTCATAGTCGATAACACTTGTTTGCACATCGTTCTGCTCGAGCCTGAAAAGATATAAAAAAGCGCTGCTGTCGTGCCTCTGCTCATTACCGCGGACGACGTGGCACTGGGTCCTGCAGTAAGCAGGAGCAAGTCAGTGGTTAAAGGTGCACGTTTAGTTTTTTTCTACCGAGCTCGGCTGTGCAAATCTCGGCAAAAAAAAGTTGTACTGAGATCTCAGCAAACATTTCATTTGTTTGCTGCGAATCAGCTAAACATAATCCGAGACTCAACAATCAAATGTCACTTTTACTGAGATCTCAGTGAAGCTTATTTTTGCCAAGATTTGCACAGCCAAGCTCGGTAGAAAAAACTGCAATTAGATTAACATCCGAAAACTTCCAAGTTACAGCATTAGATGGTTAAATTTCTCCAGTTCGAACGAAATATCGAACCTCTCCCCGCCGTCGAAGTCGCTGCTTTGAAATTGACCAGTATTTTACGATTGGTTGAAACTCCGGGCAATTCGAAGGATTCATTAGGTCGTATGAAAGCGTTTACTTTACTTTCGCCGTAAGAAAAGCAGGGGAAAGTAAAGTAAACTCATTTTATTCATACGGCACATTAAGGCCTGTACTCGAAAAAAAAAAATGCACCAGACAAAAGTGTTCGCCAAAAAATTATTTTATATCGAGTTTTCTTGAAACTATCAGGGAATGAACTTATACATATGGATTATGTTTCGGCATAATTACTTTATTAAATTTCTTTTCGATAGCTGAAAGCCCGCACCTTTCCCTTAAGACCGCTCATTACATTTTGTGTAATGGTGGAGCAGACCTTTTTAGTCACTTTCATCAATTTTTTCTTCAACTCCAGCTCGTTCTTAAACACCTTGGACGATTTTAAAACTTTGGCCTTCACTATGGCCCAAAATCCTCCCACCGGACGAATCTCTGGTGAATTTGGGGGGTTGGTGATTTTTGGTACAAAAACAACGTTATTGTCTCTGTAGCAATCCAACGTCGATCGCGCGTAATGGCATGATGCCAGGTCCGGCCAAAATAATGTCTCGCCTCCGTGGGACTGCAGGAAGGGCAACAGACGCTTCTGGAAGCATTCGGTGCGGTAAATTTCGCTGTTGATGGTACCCATTGTGATGTACGGTATACTCAGTTAACCGTATTGGCATATGGCCTGCCAGAGCAAGTATTTTTTTGGCGAATTTGTCCACTTTCTTCTTCCTTATGTATTCCGGAACATCGAACCGTGATTTGGCAACATATAACTCCAGCCCCGGTATCTGCTTTGCGTCTGCCTTGATGTAGGTTTCGTCATCCATAACAGCTTCCTTGCGCGGGATTCGACCGCCGTGTTTTGTTTTTTCCGTCGATCTTGTTTTCCGTGCTGAGCACCAATGCTACCGACGTGCCAGGAAGGCAGCTCCCACACCTGGACCCTACCTATCGACCCATCAACTCATGAATCGGGGACCAACACGCCTTCCTTCGGATGGGAAGTAAAGCCTACTTCCCATCCGAAGGAAGGCGTGATCAGAGATGTTATGCCTCAGAACATCCCGGCGGCGCTGACTGGGATTGAACCCAGGCCTGCTGGGGTGAGAGGTATTCATGCTTACCACTACACCACCAGCGCCGTTCGCCGTGTTTTGTTGATCACGCCGGTTCGGTGCCTTCCGGACCTTGAATACACGAAGCCCAGCTCGTTTCATGGTTTGCTGAACGAACCAGGCGGAACACTTTGCCTTCAGAGCCACGTCGCGAATCGAAAGGTTCGGATTACGCTTGAAATAATCCAACACCTTCCGGACCTTCACAGGGTCAGCTGTCTTCGATTTTCTTCCACTTCCAGCCCGCCGCTCGGTCGTCTTGGACTCCTAAACGATGTTACCACCCGAGACACAGTTGTATGGGTGATTCCCAGTTGTCTTCCGATCCATCTCATCGTCGCAGTCGGATTTTCCATGACGGCGCGCAAAATTCTCCGGCGATTTTCTTCTTGTTTCGATGACATCTCAATAACCACTGAACCGATTGTTATGAAATTTTGCACATGTAAACAATTCACTCCAAACTAGTTATACCCAAATTTTCATCAATTTTTACCCACGGATAAAAAAGTTACACACGGATAAAAATTTTGTTTTTTTTTCGATTGCAAGCCTTAGCTTGGAAAATATCGATCTTGTTGGCAGCATACCACTCCAGAATCACCTTGGAGTAGTAGCAGATGGCTAAATCGGGCCAAAAGATGAGTTTGCCCCTATTTTTGCGGATGAACGGCACTTTTTCAAGCATTCTTCGATGTCATCGTCATCGTCATCGTTTAGGAAGTGACGAATGGTTTCGTATTCAGGCCACAACTGCAAATCGCTTGCCAAATCATGAATCTTCCCGGCACATCCCCACGTCCAATCGCGATGTAAAACTGTTGGCCGGGAAGCTGCTTAAAATCAAGTTTGACATATGTTTCGTCGTCAATCAAAGTGCAGCCCTTGTGTTCTGTCGCACAAGAACCATGTACGCTTTTTGGCCACGGAATTCTGCTTCATGTACCGATGTTTACTGGCTTTGTACGACTTGTATCCTTCCTTGGCAAGGATGTTCAGCACCGTTTGAAAGTTGGCCTTGTACCTTCTGGCCACATCTCGGATCGAAAGACCAGGGTTGGCTTTAACGCACCAGTTTTTTCGTAGGGCCGCTGATTCCTTTCCATACTCAGGCTTTCCTTGTACATTTTGAGCAATCGACAAACTGTTGTTTTCGGCATCTTCAGCACTTTAGCCAGCTTGGAACCGGACCACTCCGGTTTTTACCAGGTGTTTGTGCACAATTTTTTTCTTCTTTCGAGTTCCATTTGACGTTATTTCTGAACGCGATCGACCACTTTGATCAAGCTTGCACCAGTTGTTCTATATAGAAGTGTAAACAAACCACTGTCAAAGATTTTCGTTTCCCAACACTAGAGGCGTGCTAGCGGCGTGCGATGGGCGCACCAATTTACTTTTAGTCAGCCTATACTGCCGTTCTACGCATATCTGTCTTATGTTACTTTTGGGTGTTTTTCACTTTTGTTCATAAAACAGTACTTTTTAGGTAGACTTTGGATAGATAAACATGTTGTTTGTTCTGGGTTTGTATAAAAACAACATCAAGCCTAATTGTCCCATATTGAAATTCTACGCATAACTGTCCCACAAAGATTTTCTCGACTGAATTTATCATTAACGAATCGATTTGTGTACACAAATTTTTGAAAGGATTTATACAATCAAAAGAAACAGTATGAACCAGTTTAGGAAGTGACACTTTTATTTAATGGTGATAAATATTAAGAAAAACGAGATTTCAAATTAAAACGCCAGTTTCTAATTTCAAACAATGCAATATTAGACACTAACGTAGACACTCGCCACCCCCCACACTCCCCCTATAGTGTCTACTAGAGAGGGTCTAGTATAAAAGAGGAGCGGATTCAACACAAACTGTCTTGGCAACCTATCCCTGGGTAGTTTCTAGCAACACTGCCAATGCAATCCAGATAGGCGCTGCTTGATTGACTCTGGCTCTGACAGTTCGTTTGGCTCAAAACCAGCTTGTCCACTCCTTTCTTATACTAGATTTTGTATTTATGGGAAACTCGGTATGTGAATGGAAGGTCTCCCTATATACGGAATAACTGCCGTGCACATTAACTGATAAAATATAATTTATTACTTAGCTAAAATACACGCGACATTCTACTGACGAGTTAAAACGGAAGTCATTCCTGGTTAATGACAACTGTGCATTACACACACATTTATGCGCATTGCAGCATCGTTGCAGTGACATATGAACTGCCACTCGAGAGCTCAGCGCCGCAGTCGTCTCCAACACTAGACCCTATCTAGTGTCTACGTGTTTCATGAAAATCCCCTTATATAATATAATAATACGAAGTATAATCATAGAGGTAACTCTAAGACTAGTAGGTCCCGAAGAAAATCATTATTATTTTTGGCTCACTCAGTACCAGAACAACGGTCCCAAGCAGTCCCAAGCTATTTCACTCACCCCTGCATGTTCTGCATGAATCCACACACCCCTGATGTTATCTGTCAAACTTTCATAGCGAATCAAAACAAACATAGTGTAGTAATAGAATTTCAACTAGAATAGGGTACGTTAATCGTTTGCTTGGGACCAATAGGCTACTAAAGTGGTGAGCCAATTTAAAATCGTTAGTTTCGTATTGATTGTTGGTATAATGGTCAACTCAGTACGGAAGAAATTTGGATGTGCATGTCAACTCTACCAAAGTATTTCTTGAAATCATCGAAGCCCACGTTCAACAATCGTGTGACGTATTGATCTTTTGTCCACAGCATGTCAGCCTTAAATCTATGGTCGGACTCAAAATGATTAAGCACAATCTCCTTTAGGCCTACGTTCATCTTGCTAAGGAGTAGAACAAGATGCTAAGAAGTATATGTTCTAAATAGTGCATTCATCATTAGTATCTTGAGATGCTCATACTTTTAATGGTTTTATAGAAGTGTCAACAAATTTATTGTTGGTATAATTTAATGATGGAAAGCTATACAAACTATCCAGGATCTTCTAAAACTGCGGAGAACGCAAGCACGCTTATGTAATCACAAGAGTAAAGACGTCAAACGCAACATGGCCATCAAAGCAACACTGACAGTAACAGTTCCTAGTGGGACTAACATGCGTAGAATTTCCTACTTCAGTGCAAATTTCTAGGCATAACAGTCCCATTACATATTGTTCTTATAAAAATAGGCTTAACTGATCTCATTGAAGGTAATTTCTGTAGTTTTCACTAAAACATATTGATTCTGTTGAATGTGAACAATTTGCTAACTTATTTTAACGTATATTTCTTCGAATGAGCAGAAATGATTTAAAACATTATTCGCGAACTTTTGAAACATGGGACTGATATGCGTAGAACGACAGTATAGTTATTAATTGTCTAAGAGATTGATAGTCTTATGCATGCTTGGCATGCACAGTTGTACACACCAACTACTCATTTTTTAATAGCTTTTCTCTCAGTTATTGAAAATTGATTTTCTTTAAAGTAATAGATAGATTAGGATCATAGCTTACTATAGATATGCAAAGAGTTGGTAAATCTTAACATTTGAATCAACACCAATGAATTTTTACACTTAAAGTTCGAAATGTGCTGCGAGCATTTCTCACTTGATTTTTACAACGCAAAAACAAATACAGTTTATTACTAGAATTAAAATCTACTTTTCCTTACGTACCTATTACAAGTTTAAACTTTGTTCTATCTACTGCTTCAAACAGAACTATGTTTTGTCAACTGTGTGCAAAGTTATTAGCAAATGAGCAGTTCGTGATCAAAACTGTGTATGCCAAGCATGGTCTTATGGCATGATCAAGCAGCTTGTTCTTATTCATTCCTTTATTTAACGTCGGTCTCTGTTCCGCAATCTAGTGCCAATCACCGACGGACATCGATTGCAATCCATTGACGGCAATCGAATGTGCAGGAAGGCAGCTTTCCACACCTGCGTAGGATATCGCACCCATTCAAATACACATGGGCCGGGACCAACGGCTTTACTTCCCTTCCGAAGGAAGACGTGACCAGAGATTTTTATGCCTCAGAAAAATCCCACCGACCTCAGTTGGGATTGAACCCAGACCCATTGGGGTGTGAGAAAGCAGTCACGCTTACCACTACATCACCGACGCCGGCTTAAGCAGCTTGTTGTAGCTGAGAAAATTTCGTACAAGCACAGCTATCATTTTTAAAAGCAGAGGTGAAATGATGAATATGGTTTTCCCACAGTAATTTCCATATAAACTTCATTACGTTTGTGCCAAGTCAGTTTCTTAATAAATTATTTTAACTTATGGTAGACTAATCAGGAACCAATTTGGAACCGTTTGAGCACCGTGGATCGAAAATTTCAAATCTTTCATCAGTCTAATCTACATCATCCAATAGGTCTCTTTCACTTGAAGAACTTTTCCAACGACAGAAACCTTCAATCTAGTCAAGATGTCAAGTTAAGCAAATAATTTATCAGTGCCACCTGGAAGACGAATTCAGAACTCAACTGTTCACCTTCCAGTAGGTCTTATCGTCAGCCTCATCCATCTGAACTCATTTGATCAAGCCCGCAAACCAGTGATGTAATGGTAAATTTGAATGGTGAGAAAGTTGGGCTACGCACTGAGTGAGTAAAATTTTCTACAAAAATATGCTCGAATATAATGAAGATCACGAAAAAAAAAACCCTAATTTACACAACAGATAAAAGTAACTCATTACCTGAATCGACTTCAACTCAAAATTGCATTGCGTAGCGCCATTGGGCATTGTAAGGACCCGCTAAGCAAATTCAAAGTAAGCGCCGTTTAAATGCTATTTTAGCTATTCCAACTAAACGGGGTTCTATGGTATTCAAGAAGGTTTTCCAGGAAAATCGAGGGAAAGTGTACTCACTCACTAGTACCTAAAAGTTACCTAATTTTTTGTAATTTTGATTCAAATTTGACTCAATGTTGAGTTTCTCTAATCAAGGAAAGTTTTACTCACTCAGGGAGTAACCACACTTTATACTATTGCGAGAGACATCCTACTCAATTTTGAGTTAGTCTCATCGGCCGTGTTCAAGGTCTAAAGATGTGAGAACCAGACAAACTGAAACATTTTTTTTACCTTTAAATGATATTTATTTCTTGTATTTATGTGATTCACACATTTGAAATATCAAATTTTTTTTTTAAATACTTTATTATAGAGATTTTTAGCCATAGGCTAGTTCATCTCTTAAGAGAAATATATATCAAATGACACAGATGTCTTTTCATCTTTAGTTAATTTGAAATATTTTAAATAATTATTAAAGTTCATAGTCCTATCAGGCCTGTATAAAATTGAAAAAAAGACGACTTTTAACTACTATTTACAACTGCAACTAAACTAGAACTAGGTGAAGGCCTCTAGGTGAAGATAGGAAATTCTTGTGTCGAAGGGACGATCAAGAACCATCCCCAGCCCTCTATTATGAGTGACCTGTGTTTTGTTACCATGAGTCTGTGCACATGACTCCCACACCGGAGCTGCGTATAGGATCGCAGGTGCTATGATTTGTTTGTAGACTACCAGTTTATTTACCCATGAGAGGTGGGATCTGCGACAAATCAGCGGATATGCTTCAAAAATTATTGAAAAGTCATTATGACAGCTATCCATACAAAATAATCCGTTGGAGATAACTTCGTCAAGATACATAATTTGTCAATTCATAAAAAACACTGGATAACTGTTCAAAATGGATGAGCAAAAGTCTAGATGACGAGAGATGATTGATTTGTATAGCTGTATTTTACTGGCAATAGTTAAATCGTTTTTCAGTCGACATAGAATTCCAAACGTCTTGGCAATTTTCTTGACATTGTCAATGTGAGAGTTGAACTTAAGTGTGTCATTGATAATCACGCCAAGATATTTAATCTCCCGAACGCGATCAATAGTCTCATCATCAATTACAACAGACACGTTCTCATTCAATCGATTCCGCGAAATTACCATAAATTTGTATTCAATTTCAACTGCTTATACTTCAATCATCTACTCAGAGAACGCAAATCTTCATTCAAGTGTAAAACGGCATCTTCTAAAGCCTTAACTGCAATGAATAACACAGTTTCATCTGCAAAAAGATTAATAAAGCAAAATTGTAAAACACGTCACTAGTTATTAATATACATAATAAATAGCAGGAGCCCTAATACACTTCCCTGGGGAACTCCAATGTTATTCCCGATGCGACTGAAAACATTTAAAAAGCTTGCTTAAGATCCAAAAAAACAGCAACAATCGTATCTTTACACTTCAAGTTATTTTTCCACTTCGCTAATATCAAATTCAACGTGGTTTCACAAGAATGACCTTCCCAATATCCCGATTGTTCTGGTATCAACAAACTATTACTATTTAAATACTCCAATACCTGGTCTTTAACAACAAGTTCTAAGATTATCTCTAATGTCTGCAACATGTTGATGGGACGAAACTCTTCGGCTTTAATCGTTCCAGCAACTTTTTGAATAGGAACCACTAAGGATTCCTTCCAAATGAGTGGCACATGTCCAGTTTACAATAATTAATTAATAAGGTCCAGCAACATGTGGCCAACGACACGAAAGCAATCTTGATTAACTCTAGCATTAACATTATCTATTCCAGCCGATTTTCCTAATGAAAAACAAATAACTCTAAGTTCATCCAATGTAATTGGGTGAAAACCTTCAAATCTACAACTATTATTAACTGGCTGTTTTATTTCGTCAGGTTCATCGACCAATTCAATAGATTGATTAATCAATGAAACACTGTCTACGAAATAATCATTAAACTTAGCTGCAATTACTTGTTCTGACTGTTCTAATGTGCCTTTAAAATTTATGGAGCGCGGTTTGCAATAACTAGGTTTTAATAAATATTTCAAAATTTTACATAACTCTTTGCTGTTGTTTTGATGCTGATCAATCTTCCTTTGAACATATTCACAACAAGGTTTCTTTATCGATTGTGAATACTTATTACGCGCAATTGTGTACCTAGTCCAATGATTGTCATTATTTGATCTACAAAACTTTTTGTACCATTTGTCCCTTTTCCATTTAAGACGCAAAAGATCCAAATTGTACCAGCTGTTCGAGTTTTTCAAAGAAACAAACTTTTGCCCAACTAGTTGATTAGTACACGTTTTCAAAGCGTTACTAAGAACAGCTGTAGATTCATCTAAGTTACCGGCCGTGAATGGAAAATCCACGCTCCTCTCAACAAGATTCGAAACAGCTTGCTTCGAATATTTCTTCCCGCACTTCAAGTTTACAATATTATCGTTAGCGTTAACATGGTCTAAGACATTAATCACTAAGGTCTCATGATCGCTTATTTTCAAATCAGTATCCGTAACTGAACAAATGGAATCAAAATTGGAATAAACGTGATCAATTAAAGTTCTACTGTGCCTGGAAATACGCGTATATTCACCTACCGTTTGTATTAAATTGGAAAAATTAGCTAAACGCTTCAAATGATTCGAAATATGGCTGTCACAGCAATTAATATTGAAATCGCCGGCTAATATATTTAATTTACTAGAATGTCTCGAGCCAGTTATCTTAAACCTCAACAAAACGCTGGTCATTAGAACTGGGAGAATGATACAAAACATCATAATAACCCATCTTCATGTCACGTACAACTGTAATGCATAAGAACCAGTTGCCATCAATAACTTCGTTGGTATGAAGGTTGAATTGAACTGATTCTTTGACATAAATAGCAACACCGCCAGTGTGTCTAGAATGTGATAAACAAGCAGCAACAATATATCCCGGAATACTATACTGATCAAAAGCTTCAGTTTCTACAATATGAGTTTAAGATAAGAAAACTAAAAGAGGACGTTTTTCCTCAACAATCTGATGTAATGCTACGTAGTATGTTGACAAACCCCAATATTCAAATACAAAAAATCGAATTGATTCACATTCCTGGAACTTGGCTGCTATTTATCTTAGAGCATCTATCAAAATTTTTGCAATCCATGCTCTTGTGCCCAAATTCTTCACATTTGAAGCGTCTCAACACATTAGTCGTGGAAACTATCGAGCACCGATTAAACCTACATTTACTTTTTTTACACATAACAAACATTTATACGTATTGACATCGACTTAAATTATAAAATAAACTTGTTATAAGTGAAGCGTGGATTTTCAAACATGTTCACTATTTTTTCATCATTTATAACGATGTCATAATTTTGACTTTTTAAGTAGTCAATGAAGACATCGAAGGAATACTAATCGCTCATGCCCACTATTTTCAATCTTGGCACCGAAGTGGGAACATCAGCACTATATTTTTCACCCAGATTGCTTTCAATACCAGTTTTCACATCATTTAGATTAGCTCCTGTTGCACACTCAACAATAATAGAGCCATCTTTACCATTCCTAAATTACTTATTTTGTGTGTTTTTGGATCTAACTGTGTTTTCAAAAACATACGAGTATCTTCGCAAGCTTGTTTGCACTCTTTTGGTTTAATCACAATGACCGGACTGTTACTGTTACGCAATTTTCTTGAAAACATCACCATCATGATCACTTTTACTAATTACTAATTTACGTTTTTTGCGTCCGGTATTTTGGTCTGATTCCAACTGAATCATCCTAGATACACTGCGTTGGTCATTCGTTACAGCTAATTGTTATAAATAAAACAGCAAAAAAGGTTATCTTCCATTTAATTCCACTAAATTAATTTTGGTATCCATGACAGGTACGTATTTCATCAGTGTCATTCCCACTAAAGAACTTATCAAAATCTAACCCCCTTAAGTACTCCTCCCTAGGTAAAAAAAGTCAAGATCACAGGTATAAAAATGAAACTACAATGTGTTGAATCGGAACCTACATAACTAATAAAAACCAAAGATTTAAACTGCATTTAAACTAAAGGAGAAAAATCTATGCAACTTTTTTAACAAGGAAAATAAATCGTTTTTCTGCAATAATTTGATAAAGAATGAGTATTTCATATTGTTCAATTTCTCACAAACGAATTTTTCAATACCATTTACATTTCGGCTAATGTCTACCATCTCGCTCTTCAACGCGATGTCTATCTGAGCAGCAATGTGATCTCGCATGCCAGTGATCAAGTCCGAGAGTTGAAATACATTCTTCATCTCTTTCTCTATCCTTTTGACGCGCGAGATCAGATCATTCTGCTCGTCGCAACTCTGATCTGATAGACAATTATCACACTTGAACAGAACATTTGCATTATCCGTGATAAGCTTTTCATGAGTCGGCGTAAGTGTAGTGCTTTTGCAATTAAATACACGAGCACACTTACCCACACAGATAACTGGCAAATCTGTTACCAAATCCCCAAATTACATATTACACACTCTGCCATATATATCCACCTATACACATAAACCGTACATTAGAGTGATGCAAATTTTGAAATTTTCGATCCACAATACTTAAACAATTCCAAATCGGATCCTGACTAACCTCTCAAAATTTGAACCCATTTGGTGAGAAACTGAGATGGCACAAACCATTTGAAGTTTGTATGGGAATTACTATGGTAAAACCAAGATTTTTGTTAATGTCTATCTAATAATTCACCATATTAGTCTGCTTCAAAAAATTTCAACTGTGCTTGAGGAAATTTTCCCAGCTACAACTTTGCTGAAGATCACATTTTGAATAAATGCAAGGATCGAAAGTTATCAATGGCTCAATGCGCTGATGTGTTATGATCATGCTCAATCAACTGCTCATCAGGCAACATTGGTGTTTCTGGGGCGTTGAATAGGACACAAAAATCATGGCTACTATGTCACACTGCAAAATACAGTGTTGCCTACAGAGCAGCTGCTTGATCATGTCATAAGTTTACCAACCTCTTAAATAATTAATAACTTTTTCCTGTCTCGTTTTACATAGAAACTATCTTCAGCAAAGTTGTAGCTGAGAAAATTTTCTATAAGAATGGCTATCGAACTGTTTCGTAGCTTAATATGGAAAAAGACTAGAAGGCAATGAATAAAAAGTTGTGATTTCCCATAGTAATTTACATGTAAACTTCAAATGGCTTGTGCGAAGTCTGTTTCTAACCAAATGAGTTGTAACTTTGGGAGGCTAATCAGGACCCGATTTGAAACCATTTAAGCACTGTGGAGCGAAAAAGTCAAATTTTGCATCAGTCTACTGTACATGCAACACTACAGGACCAAAAGTAAAAACAACCGAAATCAGAAATTTACAATGCCGCAGCTTACTAATGGGTGCCAATAGCATGTCGGACGAAGGAAAAAAACACAAATTGAACAAGAACCAGCTGCAGCAGCAACCGTTCTCCTACTTATCCACTTAATGATCACTACGGGGCACGCGTAGGATCAATTCTACCGCGGCACAAGCACAATTTCACACTTAATTAACCGAATATTTATCACAGCACGGCGAAATAAACTACAACGTTCGCCATTACAAATACGACTGTTGTACTGTAATTTTATCCACCGGAGGCACGACACAAAGGGAGGCATCTAGGTTTTACTGAATTTAAACGTACATGTAAGCTCTTTCATAAGCTCGGCAAAACTCTTCAGAACATGAAAAGCATGACAAATACTATAACCTTCCCATCTTGTCTGGTATGGGGAAAGGAAGGATATTGTTGAAGTAACATCTACTAAACGGGAGGCCAACAGCTCACCGATGAACCCATAGGTGCTATGGAGTTGGATAGTTGGATAGTTTTGTTGGATGGGTTGGTTTTGGAGGAGCTTGGTCACGATCAGTAAGCAAAACCGGCAGCCGCCAAGCTAGCCGAGCTCCTCAATTAAACAAACAAAAAGCAAGGGTCTCACCCGAATGATCCTAATTACTCCAGCCATGTGTGATAAAAATATTTGAAAGGATATGCATTTTGGGTGGACACTTGGCCAGTTCCAACGACGGTCGACAGTCGTGAAGATTAATTCGCACTCGCGACAATTTAGACCCTTCTGCAGTCAGTTACACAAAAACTATTTCAAGAAGCTCGACTAACAAATAAGTACACTGAAGTCTTTTTTTACACGGTTTTTTTTTACGCGGTTTTTTTTTACACGGTTTTTTTTACGACGATTTTCGAAATAACGCGGTTTTTTTTTACGCGGTTTTTTGAAATAACGCGGTTTTTTTTTACACGGTTTTTTGAAATAACGCGGTTAAAGAGCCAAAACATTCTAAGTGTTTTCTGAGGAATGGACTTAGCCAAAAAAACAAACTTGGAAGTGTACATCGAGTGGATTCACCGGACAACATGAGTACATACATATTTTCGGAACGGGAACGACGTGTAGAGGCCGGAAATCGATGATTCATGCCATTTTGGAATCCAAGATGGCGGCTTCCGGTTTTGTGAAAAATTGTCAAATAGCCAACCATATGGATATTTTTGGAACGGGAACGACGCGTAGAGGCCGGAAATCGATGATTCATGCCATTTTGGAATCCAAGATGGCGGCTTCCGGTTTTGTGAAAAATTGTCAAATAGCCAACCATATGGATATTTTTGGAACGGGAACGACGCGTAGAGGCCGGAAATCGATGATTCATGCCATTTTGGAATCCAAGATGGCGGCTTCCGGTTTTGTGAAAAACTGTCAAATAGCCAACAATATGGATATTTTTGGAACGGGAACGACGCGTAGAGGCCGGAAATCGATGATTCATGCCATTTTGGAATCCAAGATGGCGGCTTCCGGTTTTGTGAAAAACTGTCAAATAGCCAAAAATATGGATATTTTCGGAACCAAGACGACATCCAGAGGCCGGAAATCGATGATTCATGCCATTTTGGAATTCAAGATGGCGGCTTCCGGTTTTGTGAAAAACTGTCAAATAACCAACAATATGGATATTTTAGGAACCGAGACGACATCCAGAGGCTGGAAATCGATGATTCATGCCATTTTGGAATCCAAAATGGCGGTTTCCGGTTTTGTGAAAAACTGTCAAATAGCCAACAATAAGGATATTTTTGGAACCGAGATGACATGCAGAGGCCAGAAATCGATGATTCATGCCATTTTGGAATCCAAGATGGCGGCTTCCGGATTTGTGAAAAACTGTCAAATAGCCAACAATATGGATATTTTTGGAACGGGAACGACGCGTAGAGGCCGGAAATCGATGATTCATGCCATTTTGGAATCCAAGATGGCGGCTTCCGGTTTTGTGAAAAACTGTCAAATAGCCAACCATATGGATATTTTTGGAACGGGAACGACGCGTAGAGGCCGGAAATCGATGATTCATGCCATTTTGGAATCCAAGATGGCGGCTTCCGGTTTTGTGAAAAACTGTCAAATAGCCAACAATATGGATATTTTTGGAACGGGAACGACGCGTAGAGGCCGGAAATCGATGATTCATGCCATTTTGGAATCCAAGATGGCGGCTTCCGGTTTTGTGAAAAACTGTCAAATAGCCAACAATATGGATATTTTCGGAACGGGAACGACGCGTAGAGGCCGGAAATCGATCATTCATGCCATTTTGGAATTCAAGATGGCGGCTTCCGGTTTTGTGAAAAACTGTCAAATAGCCAAAAATATGGATATTTTCGGAACCAAGACGACATCCAGAGGCCGGAAATCGATGATTCATGCCATTTTGGAATTCAAGATGGCGGCTTCCGGTTTTGTGAAAAACTGTCAAATAACCAACAATATGGATATTTTAGGAACCGAGACGACATCCAGAGGCCGGAAATCGATGATTCATGCCATTTTGGAATCCAAAATGGCGGTTTCCGGTTTTGTGAAAAACTGTCAAATAGCCAACAATAAGGATATTTTTGGAACCGAGATGACATGCAGAGGCCAGAAATCGATGATTCATGCCATTTTGGAATTCAAGATGGCGGCTTCCGGTTTTGTGAAAACCTGTCAAATAGCCAACCATATGGATATTTTTGGAACGGGAACGACGCGTAGAGGCCGGAAATCGATGATTCATGCCATTTTGGAATCCAAGATGGCGGCTTCCGGTTTTGTGAAAAACTGTCAAATAGCCAACAATATGGATATTTTTGGAACGGGAACGACGCGTAGAGGCCGGAAATCGATGATTCATGCCATTTTGGAATCCAAGATGGCGGCTTCCGGTTTTGTGAAAAACTGTCAAATAGCCAACAATATGGATATTTTCGGAACGGGAACGACGTGTACAGGCCAGAAATCGATGATTCACGCAATTTTGGAATCCAAAATGGTGGCTTCCGGTTTGTGAATGTTTCAAAAAAATGTTATGCAACAAATTTTAATTAACTTTTTTTTTCGATAATCTGTAATTAATCTTCTTACATTTACAAGAACTTCATAAATTCAATGTTGAACAACATGTGATACCAGTGACTTGGTTGTGGAATGCATGTAGCACTAGAGGTTATACAGGTACAAGTGGTAATGGCCTGCCGAGATTTGCTCAGCCGAGCTCGGTAGAAAAAAAAACTTAGTGTGTGGATAGTACTTAACATAACAGGAACTGGGGTTGAAGTTGTCGCTGACCGAATAGTCAAAGTCATGAAACACAGTGAACGAAGAATCCTTGTCACTGAAATCGATGTTTAGCCAATAAGACATCATGGACACTGCCACTGCCAAAGTAACTCTAGTCGGAAACCTGACAGACTTAAATCTTATTTACATAACTAAGACTTATCGATACTTAATACAAGCAAATGATGAAATTAAAGCATACCCCGTCAGTCAATGCTAACCAGTATATTATTGCGGTAATGCTCTTCGACAGAGGAACCATGCCATTAGTGCGAAGCATTTTTAGTCCACTGCACAGTGGTCCAGAATGCAGATTTAGGTGTAATGATATGTTTGAGCCTGAAATTGGAACTTTAGACTAAAAGTCTCTTCTACAAAGTTGTTTTTTAAAGTTAGGTCCTTATTTTTATGACAATGAATTCTAGGGTGGTTCTTATTATCATTAAAATCAAAAATATAACTTTTTTGTTTGAATAAATTAAGGTATACATTTTTCGGCAAAGTTATAGCTGAGCTAATTTCAAGCAACTTTGTAGAAAATAACTTTTTTGTATCTCTTAAATTGGCCGATTTAGAGCTATTTTCTTGAATTGAGTTAGGGTGGCTCTTAAAAATACAGTTTTTTTGCTCTATTTATCTTATTTCGAATTTCTCAGCAAAGATGCCTACAGATAACTTTTAGATCTTAAAAAGGCGCAAATTTTTAATGCACAAAGCTTGTCAATATCTTTCGCCGATCAAGAGTTATTGACGTTTTTATACTAAAAGTATGCACTTTTAAAATGTTAATATCTCTGTTGGGCGCAAACAAAAAAAAAAGTTTTTTTGCAGCATTTGAAAGAGCGTATGTTATTCTCAATAATATGAAAAAAATTGGAGGTATGTTATTTTTAAAACTCGTATAAAATCAATTTGAATTTATTCATATTTTTTACTATATTTGAGTATATCTTTTTTATTAGAAGAGATACAGGCAACAAATTCAGCTATAAAACATTCGTCTTAAAGAGTTTCAAAAGTCTCTAGAAGATGACTTTCATGATAAATTTCAAATAAAAAAGATGGATTTCATAGGACCACTCTAATGACAAATTTATATAAAATGTGCTAATACATTTATTTCAATATTTGAACATTTAGTGCCTTGGAAGAAGTTTTTGTTCTTAAAAATTCCCTTCTTTTGGTGTTTGCAAACGTCAGGGTGGTCCTCAAATTAGGAAATTTTTAAAACTAACTTTTTTGTTTTACAAAATATAAACATGTGTTGTTCAAAAAAGTTGTAGTTAAGTTACTTGCAAGCAACTTTGTAGAGAAAATTTTTTTCTATCTCTTAACGTTCTCATTTCAGAGTGATTTTTCGGAGTTGACTTAGGGTGTTCCTGGAAAAAATAGATTTTTAGCAATAACTTTTTTATTTGAAAATTCTCATGTAAATTATATTCTAGAGACTTTTAAAACTCTTTAAGACAAATGTTTTATAGCTTAATTTGTTGCCTGTATCTCTTCTAATAAAAAAGATATACTCAAATATAGTAAAAAATATGTATAAATTCAAATTGATTTTATACGAGTTTAAAAAATAACATACCTTTATTTTTTTTATATTATTGAGAATAACATACGCCCTTTCAAATGCTGCAAAAAAACCTTTTTTTTTGTTTGCCCCAACCAAAGATATGAACATTTGAAAAGTGCATATTTTTAGTATACAAACGTCAATAACTCTTGATCGGCGAAAGATATTGACAAGTTTTGTGCATTAAAAATTTGCGCCTTTTTTAGATCTAAAAGTTATCTCAAGACTCCTTTGCTGAGAAATTCGAAATAAGATAAATAGAGCAAAAAACTGTTTTTTTAAGAGCCACCCTAACTCAATTCAAGAAAATAGCTCTATATCGGCCAATTTAAGAGATACAAAAAAGTTATTTCCAACAAAGTTGCTTAAAATTAGCTCAGCTATAATTTTGCCGAAGAATGTATACCTTAATTTATTCAAACAAAAAAGTTAGATTTTGGCTTTTTTTACGCGGATTTCAGAATTGACGCGGTATATCGCTTTTTACGCGGTTTTTTCTTACACGTTTTTTTTCACCCGGTTTTTTTTACGCGGATTTCGGAATTTACGCGGTTTTTTTTACGCGGATTCCGGAATTTACGCGGTTTTTTTTTACGCGGGACGTATCACCCGCGTAAAAAGCGACTCCAGTGTATAGGGCGCCTTGATAATGTTGAGCCGACTCTTTCAATTAGTAATGGATGAAATGGTTTTGCAGAACATACATGTATACCACATTTTTTTTTTGACCATGTCAAACAGTGGAATTTAAATTGAAGTTTAATTTAAAGGGTCTACTTCAGTACATACCGTGCACTGGTAGTGGCAGTGTCCATGATGTCTTATTGGCTAAACATCGATTTCAGTGACAAGGATTCTTCGTTCACTGTGTTTCATAACTTTGACTATTCGGTCAGCGACAACTTCAACCCCAGTTCCTGTTATGTTAAGTACTATCCACACAATTAGTTTTTTTTCTACCGAACTCGGCTGAGCAAATCTCGGCAGGCCATTACCACTTGTACCTGTACAACCTCTAGTGCTACATGTATTCCACAACCAAGTCACTGGTATCACATGTTGTTCAACATTGAATTTATGAAGTTCTTGTAAATGTAAGAAGATTAATTACAGATCATCGAAAAAAAATTAATTAAAATTTGTTGCATAACATTTTTTTGAAACATTCACAAACCGGAAGCCACCATTTTGGATTCCAAAATTGCGTGAATCATCGATTTCCGGCCTCTACACGTCGTTCCCGTTCCGAAAATATCCATATCGTTGGCTATTTGACAGTTTTTCACAAAACCGGAAGCCGCCATCTTGGATTCCAAAATGGCATGAATCATCGATTTCCGGCCTCTGCATGTCGTCTCGGTTCCGAAAATATCCATATCGTTGGCTATTTGACAGTTTTTCACAAAACCGGAAGCCGCCATCTTGGATTCCAAAATGGCATGAATCATCGATTTCCGGCCTCTGCATGTCGTCTCGGTTCCGAAAATATCCATATCGTTGGCTATTTGACAGATTTTCACAAAACCGGAAGCCGCCATCTTGGATTTCAAAATGGCATGAATGATCGATTTCCGGCCTCTGCATGTCGTCTTGGTTCCGAAAATATCCATATCGTTGGCTATTTGACAGATTTTCACAAAACCGGAAGCCGCCATCTTGGAATTCAAAATGGCATGAATGATCGATTTCCGGCCTCTGCATGTCGTCTCGGTTCCGAAAATATCCATATCGTTGGCTATTTGACAGTTTTTCACAAAACCGGAAGCCGCCATCTTGAATTTCAAAATGGCATGAATCATCGATTTCCGGCCTCTGCATGTCGTCTCGGTTCCGAAAATATCCATATCGTTGGCTATTTGACAGATTTTCACAAAACTGGAAGCCGCCATCTTGGATTTCAAAATGGCATGAATGATCGATTTCCGGCCTCTGCATGTCGTCTCGGTTCCGAAAATATCCATATCGTTGGCTATTTGACAGTTTTTCACAAAACCGGAAGCCGCCATCTTGGATTCCAAAATGGCATGAATCATCGATTTCCGGCCTCTGCATGTCGTCTCGGTTCCGAAAATATCCATATCGTTGGCTATTTGACAGATTTTCACAAAACCGGAAGCCGCCATCTTGGATTTCAAAATGGCATGAATGATCGATTTCCGGCCTCTGCATGTCGTCTCGGTTCCGAAAATATCTATATCGTTGGCTATTTGACAGTTTTTCACAAAACCGGAAGCCGCCATCTTGGATTCCAAAATGGCATGAATGATCGATTTCCGGCCTCTGCATGTCGTCTCGGTTCCGAAAATATCCATATCGTTGGCTATTTGACAGTTTTTCACAAAACCGGAAGCCGCCATCTTGGATTTCAAAATGGCATGAATCATCGATTTCCGGCCTCTACACGTCTAGATTATACCATGCAAGAGTGGAAATGGCTGAATTCCAATACAAACCTGGTTCATTGTCTGGCTTTGTGGAAGCCAGCTGCTTTCAAGATGGTTAGGATTTACAAATGAGAGAAAATTCCGTAATGGTGTGATCAAAGCATTCGGAAGGTCTTTACCTCCAGAAGAACTTTATCATGAACGAATATGTTCTAGGTGATCATGACTTACAAGTACCGAATAAAATTCCATGCACACTGCTCAGTTTTTTTGTTATGATGAATTTTGAAATAACACGGGTTTATCACACGGTTTTGTGAAACACATGGTCTTTTTTTACACGGTTTTTTGAAACAACGCGGTTTTTTTTTACACGGTTTTTTGAAACAACGCGGTTTTTTTTTACACGGTTTTTTGAAACAACGCGGTTTTTTTTTACGCGGTTTTTTGAAACAACGCGGTTTTTTTTTACACGGTTTTTTTTTACGCGGTACGTATCCCCCGTGTAAAAAAAGACTTGAGTGTATAGTGACAGTAACGGGGGAACAAAAAAATTCGATACGTCTGATCGCGATACCAGTTCATCCAAAAACGTAAGAAGCACCATCCATTCTGAATAATCGAACATCATCGATGCAACAATAAGTTCAATGAAATTTGATCATCGAATTGCAACACAGTATGTCGTGTTATCAAATATCTGAACCTGGACATAGCTGATTGACTATTGAAATACTTTGAGCTGTTGGGCTACTCAGACCTTTTCGCATTGATTCAAAAGTGATGATGTCTTTGGAACAAACAACGACCTCGAGAGATTTCATGCGGTCAACAATTTCAATCTCAGTTAATCTGAGATTTCAAATGTTTGATCTGCAGCAACCGCATCCAGTTGTGAATCGCAAAAGTTTTTAACTTGTAAACACCGTCAAAAGCCTTCTCCTTTGATATGACATCCCGTCAGTTACGTAAGCCATAATTTAATCAACGTCTCGCCACACCGCGATCAGCCTTGGCCCGGACGCATTCGAAGCTCCCTTCCAGGTCATTTAAACGAAATGCATCTCAAAGTGGATGCATTTTTTTCGTCATCTCTGTTGATTACCCACAAAGTAAACTCAAGTTGCAAAATCATATCAACACTCGGACGAATTTGGACGTCGGTGGCGGCCGATCGGTCCATTCTCTTCGGCTCCGTAGGCAGCAAGAGCAGCAGTGGCAGCGGAATCCCCCGAGGGACACAATTCAGTTCATGACCTGCGAATTGCACGCCTTTTAGAATTACCCAAATTACAGATCGCTTACCGGAGACGAAACGAATTCGTCCCACAAACGGAGAAAAAAGAACATGTGAAACCGAAAAAAGCCGTCGTAATTTAAAAGACATTAAAATGAAATTTTCCCCCTGTAAAGAGATAATAACTCTATTAAACGCGGATCCCCCCTTCCCTCGACCCGACCTACAGAGCTATTCGAGGGTGTGTTCGAATTAAATTTGCGGTTGCGAATCATTCTCTCGCTGGTTTTGTTTGGGTTTCATATGATATAAACTGCATCAGCGGAGGAACCACTGCTGGGGTCTGATTGCTATGCTATGACGAGTGAAATGAAACATCCAAACAGACGCGACTGGCGACCGACGTCGGGGACTGCATTTCACCAAGTGGTATTTAACTGCCCAAGAGCAAGAGCATTGATGAATAATGAGCGAGTCCTCGCCGGCCGCCGTAGATCTGATGATGATGCGTGTGAGTGGCTGATAAATGGGGGGCCCATCGGAATTGAGTTGTTGTTACCAAGAAGCGCCCGCCAAGACGGGAACCCATCAGTCTTGCTTGCGGTACGGTTGAGGACCTACCGGGAGATTCAAGTCAGATGACTTAATTACCCGGTGTGCAGTGGAACAATTGCATCGGGGTACTTTGGATGATCACGGGTCTAGGATTTTATTGCGTGCGTGACGGAGGGGTTTGATCGATTTCATGGACTATTTGTTTGCTTTGGATCTTGCTGGCGAACGAATTTCAAGGTACCTTTTCAGCTTGGTCTGCTGGCTTTGCTATTGAAATTTATCTAGATCGAACATACGATATGGTGTGCAAACTTTATCCAATGAATCCAAAAACGAATAAATCATAAAATTCACTTTATTCCCTCTGCCCATCATGTCCGGAGGTGTGAATTTTGACAAATTTAAGCGTACATTAATTGGCAACGTTGTCCATTCCAGAGAGAGACACCCATTGCGCCGTCCTCATATTATATTCATATCTTTAAAACCCCTTTGCCGTGAAAGATGAGACAGACAACAAAACTTGCATAAAATATTGCCCCCGATCGTATCTTTCAATCTCATCTTCTTAATGAATGATGAATTCAATAATTAATCGCCATTGATTGCACACTTCTCCTTCTCGTATGTTCCGAACGGACCGAACCGACCGACGACGACGCGTCGAAGCAAAAGCCACCCTTTGCCAGCTCAGAAGATAAAACTTCAATAAATGATTTAATTTGCAGGTGAAACGTGCGAATTTAAACAGAAACCATTACCAATTTCTCATCAGATCACTTGCCATATGTATTTCGAGAGTGGTGCGTTGATGATTGTGAACATTCACACTCTCCGTGTCTGAAATACTACGAGTCGGCGTCATTTCGGACCTTTGCTCATTTCGAGTGTCGGGGCAAAAAAAAAATTACCATCATCTGAAACTTGGACCCCAGACTACACAGAGTACACAGGAAGTCGTACGTGTTTATTAAAATTTACGACGCTCACAAAGGATGACGATGCAAGATGCCTTCCTATAGCAGCCTCCCATGCTTCTATGCTTCGGCGCGGGATGCTGCAATGGTAGCAGCATATCAGTGGAACTTGGAACTTGAGCGTGGATGATTTATTTTTGTTTGTTAGAGAACCTGTTGTCTTGTTCGGTCTGTGATACCGGATTGTTTGCATTTCTACGTAAAGGACGATAGATTGTAGTGTTGAAAAAGAACATATGATACATTTCTAGACGAGCATTGCAAAAGGTGCTGTAAACGCTGAACGATTAATTTCTTTGATTTTCACAGTGGGTCGGTCTTTGTTCAAGGTTAATAGTGTAAATAGACTATGAATCTTGAGAGATGGAGTGTAGAGCAAATATAGTATATTGAGTTATGAACGATCAAAATGAAAAATTAGCAAAAATCCATGTTTTCACAATAGTACGGTGGGCCAGGTCCTGAACAAATGAGCTGATTTCCTGCACAGAGACCAGTGAGGCATATGGAAAGCGATTTATAGAAAATGCTGTCATAGTAAATTTAGAGTTGAAATCCATACACTCCCTTCAAAGAACGCACGTAATTGGGTATAATTAAAAATAAAGGGTGTAACGTTTGAAATCCGCTCACACAAAATTCATTCACAAAATTCGAATTTTTTAGAAACAATTACGGTTAGTGTTGGCATCATTTATTTGATTTATTTCACTTTTATATCGAAAGCGCGAACCTTGGTCTTTACCCCAGCCATAAGGTTCTGCATGACCTCAGAATCGACAGTTTTTTGCATATTAATTCATGCTTTCTTCATTTCTTCTACATTATTCACCACTTTAGGTCGTTTTAGAAAGTGCTCATTCATAATGGCCCAGTGTTTTTCTATTGGGCGCAGTTCCGGTGTGTTTGGGGGGATCAGATCTTTCGGCACGAAATCGACATCATTCGCCTTATACCACTCTAGCACGTCCTTCGTGTAGTGGCATGATGCTAAATCCGGCCAGAAGATCGTCGGACCGTCGTGAGCCTTCAGGAGAGGGAGACACTCTTCCAAATACACCTCTCCATTCATGGTACTTGCGGTAACGAAAGGTGTACTCCGCTTTCCGCACGCACAAATCGCTTGCCAAATTCTTGGCGAACTTCGACATCTTCTGTGTCCGGAGGTTACCGGGAACATCACACTTATCCTTGGCAGTCACATACAGGTTTCCTGGAATCTGGTTGAAGTCCGCCTTCACATATGTCTCGTCATCCATTACGCAGCAGTGTGGTTTCGTTAACTTCTGGTAGTACACCTTCCGTTCACCACTTTTTGTGACCGTATTCTCTTTCTCGTCACGGTTTGAGGACTTCTGAACCTTAATCAAAAATCTTGCTCACATACATCTTTTTAGCCACATCTCAAACTGAGGCGTTTGGTAACCGTTATATAAATATTTGCCATCTTTTATTAAGCGCAAAAAATATACGCTTCAAAATTTCAACGAGCCCTGATGAAGATCTTAACCTCTGGACCGAAACGTTGGCTTTAAAAACTGTAATTAACACTGTTTCTTGAAGAATGAAAAGTCAAAACATAATTGCTAATTATTCATGAAGCCCAGACTTTTCTAAATTATTCAGTGAAGTTATTTGAACTGCCCTTATGATCTCTTAACTTCAACTAAGTTCTCTAGACTTCCGCAAATTTCTCAGAACTTTTTGAAAGTTTCCGCAATTGTCCTGAAGTCGATTGAACTGCATTGAAGTTCTGTGATCTATACTAAAGTTTCCGCCATTTTCCTGAAGTCTTCGTTCCTTCATGAAGTACCCTTATTTTTCAATTATTTCTCGGAACTAATCTAACGTTCCATCAATATTCCTGGCATTCTTTTCCTCGAGTAACCTCCAACTTCTTAAAAGTTCCTGCAATAAATTAATAGCACAGCTATGGGTTTCTCTGATGATCCTTTAAATACATTCAAATCTTTTAATTTCTTTGAATTTCTCTGGACATCCCTGAGAATCTCGGAACTGTGCTGAAAATGTTGGAAGTTCCCTGAGATTTACGGAACTCAATTCCAATTTGTGTCTAAAGTTTTCTAAACTGCTCAGAAAATCTGTGGACTTCCATAAAATTTCTGAAACTTCTTAAAGTTTCTCAAAATTTTCCTTAAGTTTATGAAGCTGTCCTGAAATAAATGAATCTAATCTTTACAGAAACCCGTAACGCTGGTAGATCACCTTTTTGTGGTGCGTTACTGGTATAAGATCTACCTCCGAATCCTAGTCCTGACATCTTCAAACTAGGGGAACAGAATTTTTCAGTAATCAAAGGAACACATTTTACCTAACAAACAATTCAGAGTCACAAATAAGCACATATATTGAATAAATGCTGTATTACAGTTTACAATGCTGAATAAAACGAGTTGTCGAATTATGTACTGAAAAAAGCTCATTGAGATCGATAGATGCACATTTATTCCACTGTTTGCTCTGATCAGATTAATTTTCTTATTAAAAGCTGAATAAACGTTGGCTCTCTTCCCAATTCAACGCCAGAAGTTTGATCTAATAACAAAGTGAATAAGTGAAATTTTCACATACATTGACGCTTTAATTCGACTGTAAATCAATACTTTATTAGACGTCTAATAAATGTTTTCTAGCTTCATTATTAAATTTCATTGCCTTGTTTTACAATAAAGCTGAATAAAGGTGAATTCAGTCAGCATAAAAGCTCTTATACCACTATGCGTCCATGTTTCAATCGCATGCCTTGTAAATGCTATTTACCTCCTGACCGCCGCAACGATGTCATTAGTATTCAGGACCATGTGAACTCTATCGGTGCTATTGTTTCCAATTCGGAATTCAATGACTATGCTCTGCAGCTCTGCAGTAAGTCGTACGATGGGTCTTTCCAGGTTGAGCCTCAATCGGTTCTACCGGCTGCTAGTTCAACGCTTATCGACGGTTTCGCTTTACATAGCTTCACGCAGATCAATGGTGTATTGAATAGGAACGCCCGCTTTCTAGACCTTGTTCTGTCTAACGAAGCTGAAACGCTGGCATGCACCGTTTCGGAAGCCATAGAACCTCTGATCTTGCTTGATGCAGACCACCCTGCTTTAGACGTCCTGATGAACCTCCCAGCGGCAATCGTTTTTGAGGATTGTTCCGAAAATAATCGGACACTGGATTTCCGTCGAGCCTACTAGGTTGCGATTAGTGCTGCTATTTCCAGTATCGACTGGCGACCATTAGAATAAGCTGTATGTGTTGACGATGTCGTTGAATATTTCAGTCAAATCATTTAGGATATCATGGCTAAATTTGTACCTATTACCCACCCCGCACCAAAGCCACCGTGGTCTAACGGTCACTTGCGTCGACTGAAACGGTAAAGGGCTAAGCCGCTAAGAAAGATACTGCCAAAATCATTCGCACATTACGAAGCAGGAGTTCAACCGCACAAGTAACGACTATAGGATATGCAACAGATTCCTGTAACGCCGATCTGGTCGTTTGTAAACTCTAAAAAGAACGAAGTCGATTTACCATTGTCAGTTCATCTCGGTGAGCAAACCGTTGAATCTGAACCGAAAAAAATGCCGCCTTTTTGCTTAATATTTCATGAGTTCGTTCAGTGAATCTTCGGCCTCACCAAATCAAGTCACAATTGCTATAAGCGATTCTCCAACACATGCATTTGAACTCCGTCCGTTTCACATCAGTGAACATACCGTCAATCTAGCTCTTCAAAGGTTGAAACTCTCGTTTGCTGCCAGACAGCATTCCTGCGTCCGTTCTGAAGCTGTGTTCGGAGTCGTTGCTAACTCCCTTAGTGAAGTTATTTAATCTGTCACTACAGGAGAGTTAATTTCCTGAGGCGTGGAAATTTTCGTATATGTTCCCCGTCCACAAAAAATAGGCGATAAAAGGAATGTCCAGAAATACAAAGGCATCATCAATGAGGCGCTCTTCAGCTCTTGTAAAAATTACATCTCCACGGCTCAGCATGAATTCTACCCAAAACGGTCAGTTACAACCAATTCGACAAATCGACGCTGTTTACACTGATCTCAAGGCTGCATTTGACCGAGTAGACCTCAACATTCTTTTGAGCAAGCTTGAGAAACTCGGAGTATCTGGATCATTCATCTCGTGGTTCATATCTTACCTTACGAACCGTTCGCTTTGCGTTAAGATTGGAGCTTCTCGTTCTGAAGTGTTCACGAACGTTTCCGGCGTTCCCCAAGGAAGTAATCTGAGACCCCTTCTGTTTTCGCTTTTCGTCAACGAGCTTTCGTATCTACTGCCACCTTTGATGCCGGCTATTCTACGCTGACAATGTCAAAATGTATGTGGTTATCAATAGCATCGGTGATTGTGGATCGTATGCAGAGTTGGTGCTGTAATTTCGTGGAGCTCAGCATCAACAAAAGCAATGTGATATCATTTCACCGCAAACAAAACTCGATAATATTTGATTATGCAGTTTCCGGGAAAACATTAGAGAGGATTAGCCAGGTCAAAGATTTGGAAGTAACACTCGACTGTGAATTGACCTTCAAACCGCACTACACTGACATCCTGACTAAAGTTAACAGGCAGCTTGGCTTTATGTTCAAAATATCTGAAGACTTCCGCGATCCGCTTTGCCTGCGGACGCTCTATTGTTCGTTAGTACGTTCAATCTTAGAGTATAGTGCTGTCATCTGGTGTCTATACCAAGCATGCTGGATAGCCAGATTTGAGAGTGTACAGAGAAAGTTTGTTCGCTACGCACTAACTTGACGTGGTGTGGTGGTGTAGTGGTAAGCGTGATTACCTCTCAACCCAGCAGGCCTGGGTTCAATCCCAGTCGGCGCCGCCGGGATGTTCTGAGGCACAACATCTCTGATCACGCCTTCCTTCGAATGGGAACCCAAGTAACAATTTTGGTATTATGAGGGTTCTGTAGACCATGATTTAGACTTGTAGAATGCTATAAAACCGCAATAAAACCTTCAATGTTACTTGGGAAGTAAAGCCGTTGGTCCCCGGTTCATGTGTTGATGGATCGATAGGTAGGGTCCAGGTGTGGGAGCTGCCTTCCTGGCACGTCGGTAGCATTGGTGCGCAGCACGGAAAACAAGATCGACGGAAAAAACAAACCAAAGGAAAAAAAAACTTGCCGTCTAACGTGGCTCGCTGTCGTCTGCTTGGAATTGACACCTTGGAACAAAGAAGACGGAACGCTCAAGCTGTGCTTGCTGCTAAGATCATTACCATCGAGATTGATTCCCCCGAATTACTTCGGCAGCTTTTCTTTTACGCACCTGAGAGAGTGATTAGACAGCGTAATTTTGTACATCTCGCAGATCGTATTTGGAAATATAGGTTGAATAAACTTATCCGTGCCGTCGTTAATGCGTTTAATGACGTGTCCTGTTTTTGTTTCAATTATACTTTTTTTTAATTCATTAAGATAACCATATGTCAGATGAATCATCGAAACAATAAATAAATAAATAAACAAATAAATAAACTAATAAATAAACGACGTATTGGATTCATTATTCCACAACATTGGTTCAGTCTAAAAACAAGACGAAATCAGTAGAATATTGGTTATCGTTTCCGCTTTCCTAGTAGAAAGTTGTGAGTTCAATCCCAAGCTTAACATTTTTTTTGATTTGTGTTCTATGCCTAATTAATTTAAATAGTAATCATTGATCACAATGAATGCATTGATCTAGTTTAAAAAATAGCCGAGCATCTTTTCCTTGGAATTGAAGAGGTGAAGAGGTAACATTGGTCTTATGGAAAACAACGATGAATGAATTAATAATTCCCACAGGGCCTTGAAGGAGCTAGAGTGCTGATAGGTATTCACTTTCAAGCAAGCTTTTAATGATTATTGAGCTAAGGGATAATGAATTCTAAGATAGCTCAGATGACAAAGCAAGCGGCTGGTGATCGAAAGGACCATGGTTCAAATCCCATGCAACGACATGTATATGTAGTTCATTTTCTAATATATGTGTGGTACATGCCACGTCAAAAATAATGAAAACAATCACTACCAAAGAAAAACTGACACCCATCCCTTGTCCTCCCTGTCTCTCTTTCTTTCGGGTTAATTTTCCACAGTTGAATAATCATGTAAATCATGTAAAATAAGGTCTAATTAAACGTTACTTCACATGAATCAAGCGTATATAGAGCATCACTGTTTTAATTAAGGGGAAGCAGTGGTGTTTAATAAACGCTGAATAATCAAAAAAATTATCGAATAAGGTCTGTTACAATTCATATAGGTCGAATAACAGCTTCTCGACATACCTTATACAACACCAATAGTTCAATGTGTTTGAAGAAATTCTCTATATTTGTGTGAACAAAGCCTGAACAGAAGTTATTATTAAAAATAATGCAGGTATTATTAAGCATGCAGTTGAACAAAATCGTCAAGTATTAGTTTCTTCAATAGACGATTGTTTTTTGGGTAGTCCTTCTTTCTTTTAAGGCCTTGTTAATAGTGACAAGACTCGGAGAACAAAGCTGAGAAACTTGCTAAGCAATTCGAAAATTCCTTTGGGTTAGTCCTATTGAGAATCAAGTTGCTCGAGATTATCTGTATATTTTCTCTCGGGAAAATATTTTTGATGATTCCTGGGGAACAGATTTGAACGAAGTAAGATCTATAACTAAAAAGTTTCAAAACATGAAAGTCGATGATGATATTTTTTATATCTTCATAAAAAAAACTCCCAGAGAGTGCCTTGTATTTTTTGGTAAAACTATGTAACAGATGTTTCCATTTGGCATACTTTCCTGATACACTGATAGGCAAAATAAAGTGCCCACCCCATCATTTTTGAAATTTCTCTCATTTATTTGGTTCAAATTCAAATAAACACACCGTAGTCTGTTTCGATGTCTTACCTTTATTATTCTTTTAAAGTTACACCTATGGAATACTGAAAATATAAAGTTTTACTTGAAGTAAAAGAAAATCAATTTGGATTGAAAAAGAAAACAGTGACAAAAAAAAGTGCCCACTTCAAAAATCGGTATGTTTTCGATAAGTTTCCATCGGAAAACCCCTCGATTGTTTTTGTTTTGAAAGTTTGACATGTATTGAAGCAAACGGGTGGAACTGGTGCATTTGTACACGTGATCGCATTTGAATCAGTTGAAAAAAATGGAGGACGTAGTGATTTCGAAAGCAATTCCCGTGTGTATCCGAAAATTGGTTGTTCGTGATGTGCAAAACGGTGAATCGCACCGGTCTGTCGCTAGGAAGTACAATATCAGCAAAACAGCGGTCGGGAAAATTCTGCAGAAAATGAAATCGTTCGGATCAGTGGTGGATCGCCCTGGCAGAGGCAGGATGCGCAAAACGGATGCGAGAACGGACACCAAGATCATGCGTGAAGTGAAGAAGAACCCGAAGGTAACTGTCCGCGAGATCCAGGAGGCTCTTCAGCTAACAGTTTCCAGTCGAACTGTTCGTCGCCGTCTCGTAGCACAGGGGTTGAACAGCAAAGTTGCTCGGAAGCGCCCATTTATCAGCAAGGCAAACAAAGTCAAACGGCTTAAGTTTGCTAAGGAGCATGCTGATAAGCCCCTAGAGTTCTGGAAAACGGTTCTCTGGACGGACGAATCAAAATTCGAACTGTTCAACCGGAAGCGACGGGTTCGTGTGTGGTGTAGATCGGGTGAGGAGCTTCAGGAGCGCCACATACAAGGCACGGTGAAGCATGGAGGAGGAAATGTGATGGTCTGGGGGTGCTTTTCGTGGGGTGGAGTGGGAAGCCTGGTGAAAATCGACGGGATAATGACGGCAGATTCCTACATCGACATCCTGCGGGAAAATCTGGAAGTTTCGCTGATCCAGACGGGCCTTGAGGAGAAATTCGTATTCCAGCAGGACAACGATCCGAAGCATACTGCCAAGAAGACTAAGTCTTTCTTCCGGTCATGTCGAATTAAACCACTGGAATGGCCTCCACAAAGCCCGGACCTCAACCCCATCGAGAATTTGTGGGCGATTCTCGATGCCAGGGTTGACAAAACTGGTGTTACCAATAAAAATAACTATTTTGAAGCCCTGGAGCGCGCCTGGGAAGAACTAGATCCACAGCACCTGAAGAATCTAGTGGAGAGCATGCCGAAGCGCCTGCAGCTGGTCCTGAAGGCCAAAGGAGGACACATTAACTATTAGGCTGGTATTCTTTTACTTTATTTTATGTTTTCTGGAGTTAAAATGCAGTGGGCACTTTTTTTTGCCACTGTTCTTTTTTACACCCATTTTGATTTTTTTTTCTTCGAGTCAGTCTCTTCTTTTTATCTGGTATTCTATAAGTGAAACTTAAAAAGAATATAAAGAATAAGATATAAAAAATACTACAGTGTATTTACTTTAATTTGAACCAAATAAATGAGAGAAATTCAAAAAATGATGGGGTGGGCACTTTATTTTGCCTATCAGTGTAAATGGAAAAATGCAAAAGTTGTTCCAATTTTGAAGCCGGCTAAAAATCCAGCTGGAGCTTCTAGTTAGAGTCCAATAAGTTTGCATTCTTCAATAAGTAAACTTTTGAAAAGATAAATAGAACGATGCTTCACATCAATACGAATTCAATTTTTGCAGATAAGTAGTTTGGATTTCACCATGGGCAGTCAACTACTCATCAACTCTTAAGAGTTACCAATTTAATTCGTTCAAACAAATCTGACGGTTGCTCAACTGGAGTTCTAGGCATAGAAAACACATTCGACAGTGTTTGGTATGAAGTCATCGTTTCGAACAAGTTTAATGTTCCTCTATACATTATGAAATTTGTTCAAAATTATTTAACTGACAGAACTCTACAGGTAAATTAACCGAATTCCAAATCGGAGCGACTACCTGTTCCTCAGGGTTGCATTTGTGGGCTCATATTGTATAACATTTTCGTCTCGGTCGGACCTAACTGATTTGATATAATAGGTGATACGTCAAAATCAACAACAACAAAAATTGTGTATGGCAGCGGCTGGCACTCGGAATGAATTAAGCCTTCCAAAAAGATCGCCCATTGATTCAACAAACTTCAAACGATCGGCCAACAGCAACAACAACATCGTTGAACACACAGCTTCCGGCCACGTAATAATTCAAAAATTCCCCAACCGAATCACTTTGACAGCTACTTTGTACCCGTCAACCGATCCGTTCCACTTTAATGAAATTATTTCGCCAAGCCCATCGGAAAATTAAGGACCTCTACCCAGGCGACAGTAGTGACGACACCGCGGCGTCAACGCACACACATCGCATCGATCGATCGCATAAAAGCATGTCAAATTCAATCATTTCGGACCTCGACGAACGTCCACTGTGAAATAAAAAAAAAAGGACTCCACGACGCCCCATAGGCTCCGTTTGTTTGCCCCGGGGAGAAAGGTCCGTCCGTCGTGTCCGTTCGCCGAACGTTGATGATGGTTAATTGCCCACGGGCATTGATTGCGTTCGTACCAGCGAACGCACCATCGCCGATAATGCATCATGTAATCGAAATGAAAAATGAGCTCCCCTCGATAAAGGAAAAAAGGGCTTCACCGCAGATTCCCAAGCTTTCGTTCGAGTTTCGAGGGGCTGTTTCATTAAATTTTATAATTACAGTGCCACGTTACGGGCCGATTTTTTTTTTCACTTTTGCCAATATGCAGACGACAGAAGCAGCAGTGCAGTGCGTGTGTTGTTATCGGAAGGCGACGCACATTTTAATGGCCGTGACAATAAAACTTTTCGCGACCAGGCGAGCTTGATTAAAATGTAATTTAATTTATTCCTCATCAAACGGTTGCACAGAGCTCGAAATTGCTGCCCTCCGATCGAGTCACTTTAATTACCTTTAAGCGCTTGATGCGATCAATCTCACGGGCTGCCGACAGAGTGGGACTTTCTGACATGAGACGTTGACTAGGAACAATCTTGTGCCCGGAGTCCATCTCTGCCAGCGATCGCATTGTTTTGCAAAAAAAATATCTCAACTTTAATGGCTATCATATCACTGCAGCTGGCGTTAATTGGATTGGTCCTGCCTAAACACTTTCTATCTACGGTTGGCGATTAATCGGTTCGGATCGCTCACCGGGAACGTTCGGCTTGGATGAAAGACTTTAGTAGAGCAAAAATATCGTCACCAGAAAATTTCGTTAACTGAATAGCCGAGTTTTAATTGCATCAGGTGTCAAACTGCACTATGAGAGGTTGGTGATGCTTGCTTTTTTCCATAACGGCCGTGAATTTAGCTTATCGATTTGAGTACTGGTTTTTTATTAAAAGTCAATAAATCAAGAGATTGATAGCGGTGAAGTTGTTCTGCGTTTTCTTGTATTTTATATTTAGTACGGCAAGTTTTACAGTTGGAATAATGTGGTTTTAAGAGCTCTGGTAGCTAATAGCCGGTTGATTGCGCTTGTCACACAGGATGACAAGGATGATTGTGTTTTGTTATTCCGTGATTTGTTTTCCGTCAAACTTGTTTTTCGTGCTGAGCACCAATGCTACCGACGCCATGGAGGCAGCTCCCACACCTGGATCCTACCTATCGACCCATCAACGCATGAACCGGGACCAACGGCTTTACTTCCCAGGGATTTTATGCCTTAGAACATCCCGGCGGCGCCGACTGGGATTGAACCAGGCCTGCTGGGGTGAGAAGTAATCACGATTACCACTACACCACGGGCGTCGCTTCAATCGCAATAGTTTTGACAGTTTTTCTATTCGAAAAGTACTTTGCAAGTTTTAAAAGTTTCTTGATCATTGATAGGATGGAGATTTTGAAAATTGATAATTTTCAAAACTTCCTAGGGATACGATTCCTATTGAAACTCCTGGCAAATCCCAAGCAACAATTATGGTTTTATGAGGGTATTGTAGAACGTTATTTAGACTTGTAGAATGCTTTGAACGCTTGATAAAACTTCCAATGCTACTTGGGATGTTTCCCTCTACGTGTTCATTATTTCTTAATGTAGGTATGTCTAACTTGTCTACTCCACTACTTCATAGATACGTCCACAGACAGAAACGCTACCAAACTTAAGGTATGGTGGCTGATTTTCACTTTACACTTAGAAATGATTACCGATTTCGGTAATTTTTACCAAACTTTCAACAGCTGATCTTTTCGGTCAAAATAAGGCATTTTAATTCATTAGTTATAATATGGAAGATTTCACCAACATAGCACGACTCGATTATTTAACAGTTACGTTCATGAATAGAAAGTGTGTATTCAAAAAATAAGAAATAAAGGTTCAACGTTTATTTTTTCTTTATAATTATAATAAATAAGCATTCTTGCTTGTGAGATTGAACTTAAAAAAAATAACTACTCAAATAAGAGTATTATTCAAGTAGCAGCTGTCATCCACAACTGAAATATTATATACCTGCTAATCTATCTGATTGCATCGTACTTCTAAAGCACGAAGTTTAGAACAGTCGGGTAGATGGCAAGGCGGAAATAGCAGGAGACGGCAGATAAATTCACTAAACCATAGTTATTTTTACAGCAGAATGTTTTCGAACTATGTCCGCAAAATCGACAAGCTCCTCAACGAACTGCCCTTTCGAAAACTTTTCCGCTTAAGCGTCAGTACGATAAATCGTACTGCGAGAGGGCGTGTTCAAATACCGTACCCACCTAGTCCTCTCAGGGCAGGTCAGACCAAAAATTACCGGCAAAACCCAAAACACGAACAAAACCAAAATCTCCTGATATAGGCTAGATTCTTCCACAGATCAACCCAGCGGTCGACAAGAAAATGTGAAGCAAGGACTAAACTTTGACACTCAATTTATTCTGGGGGTTTTTGTCGTAAGGCCCTAAACGTGCACGTTTTTTTTATATAAAATTGGCTCGATCTAATCTGGTATTTACTGCTGCAGTTACCGTTGCCGACGGTGCTTGCTGTTGACGCCACGATCTCCGACGTAAATGGTGTCACTCGATGAAACACGTGGGCCTAGTTCGACTTGGTCGCCGCCAAGGAACTACTCGGAGCAACCACGTTTCAAGCGCTAGTCTGGGAGCGCAGTAGACGGTTCACGCCGTTCACTATCGTCGTTACACGGCCGGTCGATGATGACGGTGAAACAGCTCCATTCGTGGGCCTAGTTTGACTTGGTCGCCGTCAAGGAACTACTCGGAGCCACACGGGGCACGCGCAGATCTGGAAGCGTGGGGTGCCTGGTATGACTACGTTTCGCACACTGGCCTGTGGTTTGGGAGCGTAGCGTTCCGGATACCACACAGTCGATGGTGCGACTATCGCCACTGCTCGATTTCGTCGTCACACAAACGGTCGATGGTGGACAAGTCCACACGTGGGCCTAGGAACGTGGGCCGCCAAGGAACTACTCGGAGCAACACGTGGCACGCGCAGATCTGGGAGCGCAGGACGCTCGGTATGACCACGAAGATGGTGACTTCTAGAGTCCAATAAAAAAAACCTTCGCCTGAAGGTTCTTCTGGCGATAACGAAAACTTTTAGGGAAACCTGTCGGTCTAACTATTTGCAGTATATTGTTACCTTTTTGCCTATAGCCTTTTAAGCT
The DNA here is from genome assembly GCF_037179485.1 of Ochlerotatus camptorhynchus. Lineage (NCBI taxonomy): Eukaryota > Metazoa > Arthropoda > Insecta > Diptera > Culicidae > Ochlerotatus > Ochlerotatus camptorhynchus. Next base: position 124,066 of record NW_027040621.1, read on the forward strand.
CCACTTAATCACACTATGCTACACTTGTGGTAAATGTCTAAAGCATACACGGTCTTCTCTACTGGTGGTACAATAATACTTCAGCAAATCTGCTTAACGATCCGAACACTCGCACAGGTCTCACCGGAACGAAATGTAGCTCACATCAGGACAATTATCTTCCACTTCGTGGGTACGAGGATTGAATAGAATTCTTACGTGTCTTACTCTGATTGGGTAAAAAAAACATCATACGATGTTGCGCGTCACAAATTTAAATTGTGAAACAATAATATTTAGCGAAGACTACAACCATCAAAAAAGTAGTACGATCCGAGGCTAATCTACGGGAGTTCTCAATTTCTGTTGTACCTGTTTTTATGTGTTCAGTTTTAACATCGACCGCTCTGCCCGTAGCGGCGCTGCCATCACTTATCGGTTACAAGTTTTGGCTGTATCTCTTCTTCTTCCTCTTCGCATTTCAAGCTTATTGCATATCGCATATTAGCTTATTGCGTGCTTTAACTTAGTGTTCTAGATGCGCTTCCACAGTTATTAATTGAGAGCTTTCGATGCCTGTACCATTTCTGCATTAGTATAATTGTGTGGCAAGTACAATCACACTCTATGCCCAGGGAAGTCGAGAAATTTTCCAACCCGAAAAATTCCTAGACCGGACCGGGAATCGAACCCAGCCACCTCCAGCATGGTCTTGCTTTGTAGCTGCGCCTTTACCGACTGAGCTTAATGATGGCTGTATCCCATAGGAGGGGGCGACCCCGGCGTAGAGGTAAGCATCCATACCTCTCACGCCAAAGTCACGAGTTCAAATCTCACTCCCGGACAAGTCACGAATGACCCAAGAGCGTTAAAGTGACTATAATAAAAATAAAAAAAAAAAAAAAAAAATCCCATAGGAACGTATTTTTCACTTTTAAGATCACAACTAAATTATGGACAGAAGTAAATAAATAATGAGCTAGTTAAGATTTCATATGATGAGAATCCTGCCCAGCTCAAGTGAAAAAATTCAAGCAAAAAAAATTTAAATGGCATTGATTTTCCACCAGAAAAGCTCAAAACTTCCTTTCACTCATCTGGTCATATCTCAAAAACTATTTGTCCAAATCATTGCCCTTGGAAACACATCTTTAAGAAGAGCTTTCCAAAGTGTGGTGAAAATTCGAGCCCAAAATATTAAGAAATTAAAAATCATGGTGAAAATATGCATTTTTTGACAATTTGGATACCTGCCGGTAAACAGCCTGTTTACTGTTGTTACTATAACAAAATCAAAATGTGGGTACACCTATAAAAATATATATTAAAAAACCTTAAAATTGACATTCTAAGATCACGAATAGCCTATTTGGTAGTGGAGTAATCCCTTTTGAAAGTTGAAATTTTAAAAAATCTAGAAAATCCAGGGTTGTAGCCCAGAAGGATCTAGGCACTTTAGAGCAAAGGCGTTTGTTCAGAAAGCCAAAACAAGCGCTTAGGCCAAATTTGGCTAAAATCGGTGACATCGACCACATTTTTTTTAAATTCTGTACACACTTGAGCTGGAATGACCCATAAACATTTCTTAGTTTAATCAAAAAAATAAAGTGCGTTTAATATGATGTTTCCATAAATCATTGAAATTTGTATCTTACATTCTTATCAAGTCTGGAATTCATTCTAAAAGTTCTTCTAAATTCCTTTGGAATTGTCATCAAAATTATCGAATAAGTTCTTCAAAATGATTGTTTCCGGAAAATCTAGTAGTTGAGAAGAATATTATTTTCCAAAGAGAGGACAGAGTATATTTTTTCCCGGATCATCATCGAAATTCAAATAAACGCATTAAATAAAAAAAAAAAATAATTGAAGTTCACGGTCTTCTGCCGTTGATTTAGAATTTCCGGCTATTTCCCGAATTCCCGGTTCACTGTCTTATCCATCTGAATAACATTACAAGAGATAGTAATCTCCTATCTAGTCGAAACACAGAAAGCGAAACTACCTCAGAGAGTGAGTAACTTTTGCTCATTCGTAAGGATATACATCTAAAAGCGTTGGTCACTCAGCAATTTGGGTCGAAGTAGTTTAGAGTGTATTGTTTACCCTTATCCAAGGATGAGGGACTTGATGATGATTTGTCAAGTGTCGCTATGATTTTTTTGCATTTTGTTAAAATTGTAGTTTTTCTCCAGTTCATTGATTTGAAAGGTTCAAGCGAGTTAATTTAATTTATAAGAAAGTTCTAACAGTTTTTTTGCACTTCGAAACTTGACGGGTCATACCTCTAACATAGTAGCTGTGACAGTGTCGCATGTCCTAACAACAACTGCCTGCGACTAGTGTTCGAGGGGCCGACAGGGCTGAATACGGGTCAATACTAACAAAACTATAACACTAACATGACCCCGAAACTAACGTTCATCCATTGCACTAATAGTTATAATATAGTTGTACTTTCCTTATAACCCATCTATCACAGACAAACAGACATAATACTCGCAGGTTGTTCATCGAACACGCATTTGACGGTCAATTTGAGTGTTTTTGGTTGGTGGTGCCGCCACCTATGGCGCGCACGGTCGGTTCCCTTGCGTTTGACGTCTGCACACTAGCGCCATCTGTTCACCGTACTATCCATCACATGATACTCAACAGATGGTAGTGTTTTAGCGAAAACAACAAAACAAGAAGACTGGCAACTTTGCCAGAATCCAAGCGACAGATACAATGGCGCTGCGCTTGAGTGAAGGTCGAAGCAACGCATGGAAAAATGAGCAAATACACAAACCCTTCTTCTGAGGATGTAGTCTTTGCTATCAAATTCGTTCGAAGCATTTACCTTTGAGCGGCAGATGACGCGATTGTACCTGTCTCATAGCGTTCATATGAGAAAATGAAAAAGTTGCCAGTCTTCTTGATTTGTTGTCTTCGGTTTTAGTGACTATGTTTTGTGGGGAGAAATATTAAATGTGTTATTTCTGTTTGTCTGTGCATCTATGTTTCTTTTTCGTTGGGTATGTGTGTAGGGGGGGGGGGGGTTATTGAACCAATACTAATACCTTTCTCTTTGTTCTTTTATTCGTTTTTTATATCCCTTCACCATCACCCCATATCCCATCATGTTGACGAGAGATGAGTTACTTGCATGGTGCACGCCCAAGTCGTACTACAGGATAATATGCCGAACGGAAATCGATGGAGCTGAGGAATAATGAGGTAAATTCTACACAGTATTTTAAACTAGCCAACTCTAAGCAGGTAATAATAGCAATTAATAATCAAACAACCATAAAAAGGTAAGAATGAACTTATTTATTTTAAATACAGTAATGACCCGATTTTGCCAGCCCCTCCGCGCTTCAGACTTTTTTTTTTTCAATAATTTTACATACCCATGAATCTAGATTTTTCTCATTCATCATTAAGAGGGATATTTAAAGTATATAGAGATGAGTTACTTGCATGCTGCAATCGAAGTTCAATAGGTTCAAGAAGATTACTGAAAAAGGGCATGGGTTTAGTAGAACATTGGAAAAAAAAGTAGTTTAGAGTGTATTGTTTAAACTATATTTTTATCGCTGTCAGTTTTTCGAAAGTTGTAAAACATACTCAAGGAACACGTTTTGTCATAAAGAAGTTGAAAATTATTTAATGACTTACATAAAGAATCAATAATACTTTGATATACATCATTTCATACATTTATACAACCTTAAAAGCACAAGATGCGGAGCTTATATAACTAAATACTGGTCTTATAACATGTTTGGGAAACATCATAAAAACCAGCGGCAAAAAAAACTATAAAAAAATTTGAGCATGGGATTCGATCACTGTTCCTTGGCGTGATAGACTTATTACTACCTAACTAGACCAACTCCGCCTGATGAGAGATTTATGATAAGTATCTATCATGTTCTTGCCAATAGCATGAAAATTAAATTCTAGTTCAACACGCCTTCGATCCGCCATAAAGACGTTTTGTTAGCAACAAAGCGTACATCTAAAGAATGTTATCTAAAAGTATTTTCAACTCCTTGTAAGACAAACTGCACATTTTCAGTTGTATTAATTTATGAGATATCATAAAATAGTGTTTCAACTTTCTTTACAACAAACCTCCAAATACCTCATAAGAAACTGTCAATCACTGCGTGAAGAGACAGTCCGGCTCAATGGCACTGTCAATGTTTACGTCAATCTGGGAAGTGCAGAATCTCTTCAAGAACTTTATAAATTCAACTAAGATTGATTTTGTATATGACAAGTTTTATAGTGGTATTAAAACAGTAAGATGCACGTTTAAACAACTTTCAAAGATAAAAGCAAAAGAAAACTATTTGGAAAAATGTTGAATCTATTTTTGGAGAAAACATCTTTAAACCTCATATATCACGTGGGATGTTTTCTGCATTACTTATAATACATTTATGCAACAAGCCGTTCTAATTATTTTTCAAAAAGATGTTTTATGTGTTACTTGGGTAGCGTCACCCGAAAAGCAATGTCATGAATTGATTTTGCACAAGCACCTGGAGAATCCTCAACTCTCTCATCGGGCACATCGGAAAACAACTCGGAATCGTGCAGTCCACGGTGAGTCGTGATATTAACCGTTGCTACGGAACGGAAGGAGGAATACGGTCAGAATGGATGTTATATTAGTGATCAGGATCACAAGCGTGTCGTGAAAGCGTTTAAGCGATGTATCCAAAAAGTTGAATCTGCAGTAGTCTTTTGTTCAGAGAGGGACCGGGAGAGACTGCATACGGAGAAAGGGCAGAAGGTTCCAAATCGTGACGAACGGCTAAATACGGTGGGAAAGTCACGGGCCCGGAAACTGAACACCCAGATGCTGACGAAGCCTCATTGTCTCATCATGGATGATGAGACTTACGTCAAGGCGGACTTCCGGCAGCTTCCGGCGCTACTGTTCTTCACCGCTCAGCACAAGCTTGATGTTCCGGAGGAAGTAAGGAAGCAGAAACTTTCAAAGTTTGCCAAGAAATACATGATTTGGCAAGCGATCTGCTCATGTGGCAAACGGAATGCACCGTTCGTGACTACCGGGACTGTAAATGAGGAGATCTACCTCAAGGAGTGTCTACAGAAGCGTCTGCTTCCTCTGTTGAAGCAACACGAGGGCCCTACGATCTTCTGGCTGGATCTAGCTTCGTGCTACTATTCAAATGTTGTCCTGGAGTAGAACGAAGCCAACGGGGTCACTTTCGTACCCAAGGACATGAACCTGCAGCCAGATGTTGTACAAAACCTAATGAGTGGAGTTAAGCGAAAGCAGCGAGCGTACGGTTATGGTATTGAAGCTGAATGAAATGAATATGCCAAAAGCTTACTAATGGGTTATATTTTATTGTCTGAATTTTTGAAAAGGTTCTGTCAACTAGGAAATTTTCTACGGCTTTTTTTTTTTCGTGATGCAATTTGATATGGGACCCTTTAGAAAACACAGAAGTAGTCCTACGTCAAAAACTGAAAAAAAGGAGAAAACGAAAACTTGCTTCACGAGTTGCACCTCAGACACAGGTACAGTCAGATTTCACTCGTTGGGCTATCTTTAAGTGGGTTACGTTTTAGTTGGCCTTCCAAGTCAAACGTCATTTCTGACAGTGCTGATTCCTTTTCGTAATTTCGAGCGATTTCATGTCTTAACCGGCACACGAGTGGAGTAATGATACAGATTATTGCAATGCCATACAAAAAGTTGCTTTCTTGATGGTTGTCAACGATGTGACTGAACGAGGGGTGAAGCTAATTTCTGACTTTATCAAGAACTCCAACCGAGACCCACGTCAACAGCAATATTTGCTTCAGGTGATCGAACAGCATCGAAAAGACCCAAGTAACCTAGAAGCCCGCTAATAACCCGATAAGGGCCCTTTTTGCAATATCAGGTTAATATAGGGCTTTCAAGTTTTATATCAGTCGTATATCAGCTTGATATTGCAAAAAGGGCCCGTATCGGGCTTGTTGCTTACTTGGGGAGTACCCCGAGAGGAATATATTAAACTGATATATAATCATTATAATCCAATGGCATTTGGGTAAATATGTCTGACATTGTACCTTACACCAAAACAGTAGGAAAGGGGGTGGGGGTATTCACTTTCAAACTTCTCTTATGAGATTGAGCAAATGTTTTTGAATAATTCATCCGAACAACTCAAGAGATTGGAAACTCCGAAGTTATTTCAGTCTTTATCTTTACTTTCATTGATATAATTGAGGGGGCGTAAGGGATATAGTAAGCTCCCCCCATATCCAACATCGCCTATTTTGGAATATAGTCTAGATACTGGCCCAACATTTAAACAGAAAAAAAAATAAGAAGAAGAAGAACTACGCCTATTAAATGAAGCAAATGTTTTTAAATACATCTGAACATACCAACTTGACAAAATCAGAAACACCAAAGTTATTTCAGTTTGAAGCTTTACTTCCATTTATGTGAGTGAGGAGGGCGGGAGTATAGTAAGCCTCTCCTCCTCTCTAACTATGCCTCTAATATTGAGGTATTGTTTTTTAATAACTGAACATACCAAATTGATAAGATAAGAAACTCCGAAGTTATTTCGGTATGAAATTTTACTTCTATTGATAAGAGTGAGGGGGCGTGGAAGGGTTTAATAACCCCCCCCCCCCCACTCCCCTCCAAATACGCAAGTGAGATAGATCTATTTATTTTGAATAATGCATCATCAACTTCGAAATTATTTCAGTTTGGAGGCTGACTTTCATTCGTACACCGGCAGTGTTGTCAGGAATAGTGATTTTTTGCATTTAATTAGATACATTGAACTTTGAACAGTTATAACTTTTTTTTAAGCACGGTACATCTGCTGGCACAATTGTTAGGAATTTCTTGGACTCTGCTTTTACATGATTATATGCATGGTTCAAGCGAAAAAGGGGTTCCTAGGAATAAAGATGCCCATATTAACGTCCATACAAATTTCCAATGCAATGCGGAAAGCCGGATTACAACCAATCGTCTCCAAATTTTGCATAGTTGTTTGGGACCCTAAATGGAACCAAAAAAAAATATTGTTCTGAAAAAACGATCATGATGACCCATCTTAACACCCGGGTACAAGTTTTGCCGTTCCCCGCTTGCTGCATCGCACAGTGGTGCCAAGGATATCAAAACACGCGTTTTTTTATTTACGCTGAAATGGTTGATTAAAGGTACTAGGTGTCTTCTGAGAAGTTTCTCCGGTTACAACACTCCTTCTTATGGTAAAAGAAAATTAAAGATTAATCGACCTAAAAGTGAGATGCAATTTTTTTTAATATGATGAGATACAAAACAATTTGGTTCGGCAAAGTTGTAGAAAACATTACCGTGAACAACTTTGCTCACGACTATAAGTGTCTAGTTCTTATAACTGCTGCGATATAAAGGTTTTTTTTTGTAGAGACATCGTTAAAATCAATTTTGTATCTGTAACTTTTTCTACAATATTTGCATGTTTAGCATATTCTACAAAGATGATATAAATATCAAATTACATATCTTTTCTTTAAACTGCAAATTTCTATCATAATTATTTGAAAGGTTATTTACATTTTATGGTTGAAAATTCCTTCCAATACCAATAACTTTTAAACGGGCAAAAACGAGCAGACCATTCTTTGAGCAATTTAATGTACAAGAAAATGCAATGAAATGGTTAAGAAACCAGACCACCCCCACGTGACCCTTAACCGAAATACTTGCATTGAAACTTGTCACTTTTCAGAATTTGGAATGGCAGTTATTGAGTAAGTGTGAAAAGAGGCATAGAAATGGATAATCAAGCAACCTGGGTTATTTCAAGTGACGAACAAAATGACTCGGGATCAAAACCAGACCACCCCCAAACGACCCTTGACTGAATCGCTTATGTACTTTAAATATTTTTCGATTTTGTCAATAAACAATACCAAAATCATTCATGTTTAATGTTTATTACGTTCCGATTCAAATTGTACGAATCTTAAAGAGCACTTGCAGTTTCCTCACTGTTCTCGCCGTTGTCATCTGTGATGACTAAAAGATGCAGAGCATCCCTGGAGCACACCTCACTTTTGTTTTTCGGTAGTTCCCTCATGTTGGAAATTAACGGATCGGAGGATTCCAGAAGACGGTGAAGAAGATCTGTATTATGCATCTCACTTTTAGGTGGATTAATCTTTAATTTTCTTTTACCATAAAAAGGAGTGTTGTAACCCAAGAAACTTCTCAGGAGACACCTAGAACCTTTAATCAACCATTCCAGCGTAAATTAAAAAAGCGCGTGGCACCACTGCACAGTGCACAGTGGTCCAGAATGCAGATTTAGGTGGAATAATATGTTTTGAGCCTGAAATTGAAACTTAAGACAAATAGTCTCTTCTAGAAAGTTGTTCCTTATAGTTACGCCCTCATTTTTATGACAATGAATGCTAGGGTGGTTCCTATTATCATTAAAATCAAAAATCTAACCTTTTTGCTTGAATAAATTAAGGTATACATTCTTGGGCAAAGTTATAGCTGAGCTAATTTAAAGCAACTTTGTTTGAAATAACTTTTTTTTATCTCTTAAATTGGCCAATTTAGAGCTATTTTCTTGAATTGAGTTAGGGTGGCTCTTAAAAAACAGTTGTTTTGCTCTAGTCTTCTAATTTCGAATTTCTCAGCAAAGGTGTCTTCAAATAACGTTTAGATCTTAAGAAGGCGCAAATGTTTGCCACACAAAGCTTGTCAATATCTTTAGCCAATCAAGAGTTATTGACGTTTTTATACTAAAAGTATGCACTTTTCAAATGTTAATATCTCTGGTTGAGGCAAACAAAAAAATAAAGTTTTTTTACGGCATTTGAAAGGTTGTATGTTATTCTCAATAATCTGAAAAAAATTGAGGTATTTTATTTTTTAAACTCGCATATAATCAATTCGAATTTATGATTTTTTTTTTAACTATATTTGGGTATATCTTTTTTTTAAGAAGAGATACAGGCAACAAATTTAGCTATAAAACATTCGTCTTAAAGAGTTTTAAAAATCTCTAGAAGATTACTTTCATGATAAATTTCAGATACAAAAGTTATTGGCAAAATATGGATTTCATAGGACCACTCTAATGACAAATTTATATAAAATGTGCTAGTACATTTGTTTCAATATTTGGACATTTAATGTCTTCGAAAAAGTTTCTGTTCTTAAAAATTTCCTTCTTTTGGCGTTTGCAAACGTCAGAGTGGTCCTCAAATTAGGGAATTTTTAAAACTAACTGTTTTGTTTTACAAAATAAAAACATGTGTTGTTTAAAAAAGTTGTAGCTAAATTAATTGCAAGCAACTTTGTCGAAATTTTTTTTTCTTTTAACGTTCTCATTTTAGAGTAATTTTTCGGAGTTGACTTGGGGTTTTTTTTTTTTTTTTGTTAACTTTATTAAAGAGATTTTTAGCCTTAGGCTAGTTCATCTCTGGTTGACTTAGGGTGTTCCTGGAAAAAAAAATAGTTTTTTAGCAATCACTTTTTTATTTGAAATTTCTCATGAAAGTTATCTTCTAGAGAATTTTAAAACTCTCTAAGATGAATGTCTTATAGCTGAATTTGTTGCCTGTATCTCTTCTTATAAAAAAGATATACCCAAATACAGTAAAAAATATGAATAAATTCAAATTGATTTTATGCTAGTTTAAAAAATAACATACCTCCATTTTTTCAGATTTTTGAGAATAACATATGCCCTTTAAAATTCCGTAAGAAATTTTTTTTGTTTGCCTCAACTAGAGATATTAACATTTGAAAAGTGCATATTTTTAGTATAAAAACGTCAATAACTCTTGATCGGCTAGATATATTGACAAACTTAGAGCTGCAAAAATTTGCGCCTTCTTAAGATCTAAAAGTTATCTCAAGACACCTTTGCCGAGATATTCGAAATAAGAAAACTAGAGCAAAAAACTGTTTTTTTAAGAGCCACCCTAACTCAATTCAAGAAAAAAGCTCTTAATCGGCCAATTTAAGAGATACAAAAAAGTTATCTTGAACAAAGTTGCTTGAAGTTAGCTCAGCTATAACTTTGCCAAAGAATGTATACCTTAATTTATTCAAGCAAAAAAGTTAGATTTTTGATTTTAATGATAATAGGAACCACCCCAGAACTCATCGTCATAAAAATGGGGGCGTAACTATAAGGAACAACTTTGTAGAAGAGACTTTTAGTCTAAAGTTTCAATTTCAGGCTCAAAACATTTGTTGCCTGTATCTCTTTTAATAAAAAGATATGCCCAAATATAGTAAAAAATATGAATAATTTCAAATTGATTTTATACGAGTTTAAAAAATAACATACCTCCAATTTTCCATATTATTGAAAATAACATACGCCCTTTCAAATGCCGTAAAAAACTTTTTTTTTTGTTTGCCCCAACCAGAGATATTAACATTTGAAAAGTGCATATTTTTAGTATAAAAACGTCAATAACTCTTGATCGGCGAAAGATATTGACAAGCTTTGTGTAGCAAACATTTGCGCCTTCTTAAGATCTAAACGTTATTTGAAGACACCTTTGCTGATAAACTCGAAATAAGAAAACAAGAGCAAAACAACTGTTGTTTTAAGAGCCACCCTAACTCAATTCAAGAAAATACCACTGAATCGGCCAATTTAAAAGATAGCTCAGCTATAACTTTGCCGAAAAATATAAACCTTAATTTATTCAAACAAGGAAGTTAGATTTTTGATTTTATTGATAATAGGAACCACCCTAGAATTCATTGTCATAAAAATGAGGGCGTAACTCTAAGAAGAAAACTTTGTAGAAGAGACTTTTAGTCTAAAGTTTCAATTTTAGGCTCAAAACATATCATTTCACCTAAATCTGCATTCTGGACTACTGTGCACTGTGCATCGTCGTGGGATTGACCGAGAAGAAAGACTTTAAAGGGCCCAGCACAGTCAAGTATGTAGTTAGAGAAAACCGTACCCACACCAGTTGGACTAGGTAGATAAATAGAAAAGAGGAGAAAATACAAGCAATCCCACATAAATTCGTAAAAGCATGCTAGTAGTTTTAATAAACCGAAACGTACGGTTTTCCGTTACTGAAATAAATGTTTGATTTGATTTCAATATAATGTTAATCAGTCCTATTACTAGTAGAAATAAGAGGGAGAAAGTGTCTTCACGTTGTTTCGGGTTCGTGTAATTCTGATGTTGGCTTCCGCGTGGTTGGAATTGGACTTTTATATTGCATACCTCTTTTGCTGCAGGTGTGCCTCTGGCGGAAACAAGTGGAACAACTGATGAGGAAAACTTGACGGGTAACGTCGTTTTGCTCGTTGTTTGCACTTGATGGGTAATGTCATGTGCTCTCTTACCGTGAGCTTTGTAGAAATATTTTGAGGCTGTGAGAGATTATGCTGTTTTGCAATAAGGTTTTCTACCCGATTAATTTCGGTGGTAGTGAAGCTGACTCGATCACTTCTTTTTAGGAAGATTACACTTGGACTCGCCCTGAGGCAATCTCATTCGGGCAAACTAAACTTGGCCTGCGGTCTCCTTTACCGGAGTGGTGCTTAAGCCGCATGCTTACCCGAGATCGACCAATGACTACTACAAGATGTCTGCTGCCAACAAGCTTGGCATACTCATTTTTGGTCACGAGCTGCTCATTTGCTAATAACTTTGCACACAGTAGACGAAACATAGTTCTTTTTGAAGTTACCAATAGAGCTTATGCTTGTTATAAATACGTAAAAAATAATAGATTTTAGTTCTAGTAATGAGCTGAATTCGTTATGGCGCTGCCAAAATTAAGTGAGAAATGCTCGCTACACATCTCGTACTTTTCGTGTAGAAATTTAATGATGTTGATTCAAAAGTTAAGTTTAAACTACTCTTTGCATATCTTTAGTAAACTATGATTCTAGACTATCAATTACTTCAAAGAAAACCTAATTTCAACAAATGTTAACAAGCATGGCTGCCAATTTGAGGATTGAGTGAAAGCTGTATTGTTCGGTTGTTCCAGTCAAGTCTTCCGTATCGCTATCGGTTTCCTTCCACTTCCATGCTATATAATCAATACATTAAAGTCTTTTTAATGTTGACGTTCATCTTCCCGTTTTCGAGAACAGGTTTACGATATTAAGCACAACACATGAATTTTAATCATGATTTTCAGAACAGAGTTCACGTTTCCATTAATTTTGTTGCCTTTTCTAGTGCCCGGTGCAACGTAGCGCAGGCATTACGTTCATTTTGCGGAACAATGTTCACGATCCAACGATTTTTATTCATGGTGTACTTTCGTAAACGAAAAATTGACTTGTTCCGAAAACCGTGACTCAAAGTTGACGAATTTCAGAACGGATTTTTCCCGTGTTATATTGCGATTCACAGAAATCACAACATGCTACGGTGGGCTGGGCATTTCGTATGGATGCCGAATGAGTGACAAAGTAAAAATAATATCCATCAGAGAACCCGGACAAGGTCGAGCAACATTAGAACATTAGGTGACTTGAATCGATTGCCTTGGGAGAGTCCAGTGAGGAAGATTTATTCATTCATCGTCGGATTGGATCAATCAATATAAACACACACAAAAAGAGATAACGAATTAAAAATCATTTCAGAAGTACATTTCTTATATTTTGATGCTATTTAACGCTACATAATAGCTGCGTCCAATAATGACACGCAATTTCCACGAGTCAGCGGTGAGCGAGTTGAGCCTACCTCAATCATCCATCAGCAAAACGCATTCCAGACGCACATGACAGCTCGCGGGCAATCAATCACTTCGAACCAACCGAACCCAAATGGTTCAGCCAGCATCAGCCAGTGGCAGCACCGGTCTGTCGATTAATAACCTATCCGAACCGAAATATTCAAATTACTTCATCACGAACAACGATTAACTGCGGACCGCGGATGCAATTGGATCACGATAAGGATGCAGCTTGGAGCCACAGCCACGAATTGATGTTTTACATTTCTTACCGTTTCGAATCGAACAACAATCTGTGTCTGATTAATATCCCCACCCCTTTCGTTGATTGACGGAGTGAATCACTTGAAGAAACATCGAAAATTTAAAAAACCAACAAATGCGTCCCTAATTGATATTCCATCCAGCTACAATGTTGCTCTCCGGTGGCAGACAAACCAGTTGCAATCGGTCATGATGTAGGTCCTCCCCGTACGTCCAATATGCAGCAAAATCAAGTGGCAGAGCAAATATATCTTGCGTTTGCTCCTCTTCAGTTGCGTGGAACGGAACCTCTTGATAAATTGGAAGGTGATATTTATCGTTCTTTCAACGCATCATTAGGAGCACGACTCAAGACGTCCTGAGGTGAGATTCCACGAGGAAACTTTCATCTTCCACAAACAATAATGGAACACTGATTGAGCCATGTTGCGAACAATCTCACAATTTGATAACCCTTGCTTGGCCCCGGGAGAGCCCATCGCATTAATCATGTTCGTGGTGGTGGAAAATACCTTGCTTCGTTATTAATCTGAGCAACACTCGGATTTGACCCGAAATTGGTCGCATGCAAATTTCAGCCCATAATCTCATAATGATCCTCCCTTCTCGATCGATGATTTTTTTTTTTTTGGGTAGGAGCCACTTCGGAGGGCCTGAAATTGGATCATAAATTATTTTCTTCGCTCGGATGAGGAATAAGTGAAAACTTCAATAATGACGATGATCATGCTGATGGTGATGATGGTGTTTCTCTGTGGAACATTCGAATATCTTTGTTCCCGAGAAGAAGAAAAACTGAAGCGGGAAGAAAGGGGGAAGGACCCTCATGCACGCAAGGAGGGGTTACACATATAAAAATGGATGTTGTATTTCATTTCATTATATCGCATGGAGCGATGCAATTATGTTTGACTGCCCTAGCTGATGGGAGGAGGGGGCTGGGGGAGTTGGCCGGGGGTGCAGTCGTTATGCAAATATTGTTTACAGTTTCCATACATTTCAATAAAATTTAACTGACTTGTGTAAACAGGCACTCAGGTGATGTCGGTCGGCGCTTCTTGAGTAAGGAGTGGTAGGCAGTTGCGCCGCACCGCAATGAATAATGAGCTCAAATTTCAAACACATGAAAAATTTACGTTTTCTCTAAAAATTGCCATAAAATCGAGCGTTCAATAATAATGAGTTTTGCGATCAATACTTCTTGGGACACGAGGATGAATCGATCGGGTGGTTGATGGATGGAAATTGTTTAGCCAGCAGCTCCTGACTTTATTAAAATATGCTGATAGCTGTAAAATGTTATGTAAATCGGCCCGCATCCGTTTGAGGGATTGATGATGGCAGTGACCGTGAGAAGATGCTGTAGCATTTTAGGTTTGGCTGTAACCAAATTAAAACAAACATTTATCAGCGTGCCTTCCCATGGTACAATGTTGAATTTAAATTGCCTGAAATTTAATTGGAATGGAATCATCTTTTTTTATTATTGATTTGTGGAATTATTTTTATTGAAAGGTCATCATTTTGTGAAGAAAAATTTGTTCATTATTTCAAGGATCGGCTACTTAAAATCCGTTTTCGCCGACAAATTTGTTTTAAATTCAATGATCTGGCAAGGGATTTGAAGCTTTGTCGCAAAATAGAGCGGGAAGTTTCAACGTAGGCTATTTTGTCGAAGGGGTCATTTGACGTTTGCAAGTTGACTATCTACAAAACGTTGATAAGATCGGTAGTCCTTTATGGCTACATGGACATTTATTTTATTTATTTTATTTATTTATTTTGTCAACCAACGTAGACTAGTACAATTAATACAGTTTTGTTTTCTTAAATATATATTTATATAAAAAAGTAGTGTCAGCTTTCTTGTCTTTTCTTTTATGAGTTGTTATTTCTTATGGAATAAAAATATTGCTTTAGTTTATGCCGAGACATTGTAAAGTCAATGGTTTCGCAGTGTTTATTGTAAGAGGCCATCATGCGGTTTAATGGCCCATATTTTGCATAATTTGTGCGATGATGTTTTAAGGCAAATAAATTTCGATTTCGGAGTTGCCGAGTGGGTGCATGGAAGTTTAATTTTGATAAAAGTTCTGTTGAGTCAATTCGCTGCGAAACGATATCATTTACAAATGAAACCATTGCATATTCACGACGCTCTTTTAATGTTTGTATGTTTATAAGCATGCAGTGTGCTTCATATGATGGAAGAGGAAATGAAGTCCAACCTAATTTACGAAGAGCGTATAATAGAAATTGTTTTTGTACTGATTCTAATCTTTCTTCGTGCGTGATTGAAAATGGAGACCATACAATGCTGCAATATTCCAGTATTGACCTCACATAGGCAATATATAGTGTTTTAATTGTGTAAGGGTCCTGAAAGTTATAGCAAAAGCGCTTGATAAAGCCTAGCATGTTATTTGCCCTGTGAATAATTGTATTGTAATGGTCTATGAAAGTTAGCTTAGAGTCTAAGATGGACTATGCTTTCGGAATTATGCATGATCAGTGAAATCACACAACAGAGCAACATATCTGTTTGGTCAATCAGTGTAGACCATTTTACAACAGTGCTGTTGCCTTGCATGCTATTTTAAAACATATGTTTTATTTTAAATTGTCATTCAATGTAGACTACATATGCAAATATTTAAGAAATAAAAATGTTTTAAACTTAACGAGATGAAAGCCAAGCAGTTGGTGTTCTCCTTACTGTATCTTTAGACATAGTTAGATCTATACGCTCAAAATAATTATTATACACTCTCATCATTCTATTGCTTTGCCCATTATTACCATAATTCGTTCTGTGAGGTGACAGTTGAAATACATTTCGAGTTCTTAACATGCGATGATACGTAAAAATTGAAGCTTGCTAATATTTTTTCTGAATTTACGCGTTGTTATATAATATCGTTAACAAAGGAAATCTCCAGCCTAGTTACCTAAGAGCAAATAACAAAAACTGTTTTTGAACTGATTCTATACGATTTACATAAGTTTCATGGAATGGAGCCCAAACCACACTGCAATATTCGAGAATTGATCTCACGTAAGCTATATAAAGTGTTTTGATGGTACTTACCTTACCAATCAGGCTAAGGCCTTGTTGTCCTCTGCTGTCCGAAGAAGTCGTCTCCACTCTACTCGATCCATGGCCACATTTCGCCAGCCTCGTAGTCTGCGAAGGGTCCGCAGGTCGCCTTCTACTTGGTCGATCCACCTTGCCCGCTGCGCGCCTCTTCTTCTTTTTCCTGTTGGGTCGCTTTCGAGAACCATTTTCACTGGGTCGTCGTGCGGCATTCTTACGACGTGCCCAGCCCACCGTAGTCGCCCCATTTTTGCAATGTGGACGATGGATGGTTCTCCCAGCAGCTGGTGCAATTCGTGGTTCATTCGCCTCCTCCACGTTCCGTCATCCATCTGCACTCCACCGTAGATGGTACGCAACACCTTCCGTTCGAAAACACCAAGGGCGCGTTGATCCTCCACGAGCATAGTCCAGGTCTCGTGGCCGTAGAGGGCCACCGGTCTAATCAGCGTCTTGTAGACAGTCAACTTCGTGCGGCGGCCAATTTTATTCGACCGGAGCGTCCTCCGGAGTCCAAAGTAGGCACGATTCCCTGCCATAATGCGTCTTTGAATTTATCTGCTGGTATCATTTTCGGCGGTTACCAGTAAGCCCAAATACACGAACTCATCGACCACCTCGATTTTGTCACCGTCAATCTGAACTCGGCGTGGGAGGCTAACATTGTCTTCCCTAGAACCTCTTCCTTTCATGTATTTTGTCTTTGATGCGTTGATGGCAAGTCCAATCCGTCTAGCTTCAGCCTTCAGTCTGATGTACGTTTCCGCCATCATCTCAAAGTTCCGTGCTATAATGTCAATGTCATCGGCGAAGCCAAGGAGCTGGATGGACTTCCTGAATATCGTGCCACTCGTGTCTATCCCAGCTCTTCTGATCACCCCTTCTAACGTGATGTTGAACAGCAGACACGAAAGTCCATCACCTTGCCGTAACCTCCTTCGAGATTCAAAGGGACTCGAGAGTGTCCCCGATACTCGAACAACGCACATCACTCAATCCATCGTCGCTTTGACCAATCGCGTCAGTTTGTCCGAAAATCCGTACTCGTGCATAATCTGCCATAGCTGATCTCGATCGATTGTGTCGTATGCGGATTTGAAATCGGTGAACAAATGATGTGTGGGCACGTTGTATTCGCGGCATTTCTGCAGAACCTGTCGAATCGCGAAAATTTGGTCCGTGGTAGCGCGGGCACCCATGAATCCCGCCTGGTATTGCCCCACGAACTCTCTTGCATATGGTGACAGACGGTGGCATAGAATTTGGGAGAGTACCTTGTAGGCGGCGCTCAGCAGTGTGATCACGCGGTAGTTGCGGCAATCCAACTTGTCGCCCTTTTGTAGATTGGGCATACGACACCTTCCATCCACTCCTCCGGTAATATCTCCTCCTCCCTCCTCTCCTGTGCAATTACCCAGTGCAGCGCTCTAGCCAGTGCTCCACCACCGTTTTTTAATAGCTCACTTGGTAGTTGATCTACACCAGTTGCTTTGTTGTTCTTCAGTCGACCGATCTCCTCCTCAACTTGTTGAAGATCAGGGGCCGGTAGCCTGTCGTCTTCTGCGCGTGCTCCAAGGTCTGTTGCCGTGCCACCTTCGTTTTCTGCTGCTTCACCTTTGAGGTGCTCGTCATAGTACTGCTTCCACCTCTCAATCACCTCACACTCGTTCGTGAGAAGGTTACCGTCCAAGTCCTTGCACATATCGGCTTGCGGCACGTAGCCTTTGCGCGAACTATTTAGCTTCTCGTAGAACTTCCGTGTGTCCTTTACGCGGTACAGATTTTCCATCGTCTCGCGATCTCGGTCTTCCTGCTGACGCTTCTTCCTTCAGAAAACCGAGATTTGTCTGTTCCGCGCTTGTCTGTATCGCTCCACATTCAATCTCGTGCTGCATTCTTCTCCTCTACTAACAGTTTGCATTTGCCGTCAAACCAGTAATTTCATCGGTCCGGGATTGCAGTACCTAGTGCCGCTGCAGCAGTACTACCTATGGCTGAACGGATGTCCCTCCAGCCATCTTCAAGAGAAGCTGCGCCAAGCTGCTCTTCCGTGGGAAGTGCAACTTCCAGCTGCTACGCGTAGTCCTGGGCAACTCCGGCGTCCCGTATTTGCTCAATGTTGGGTCGCGGCGTTCGACTTCGACGTGTGTTATGCACCGTTGAGAGTTTTGAGCGCATGCATACTGCAACTAGGTAGTGGTCTGAATCTATGTTCGCACTGCGGTACGTATGTCGGAGAAGAATTTCCCGTCGATTAGAACGTGATCGATTTGGTTTTCTGTGTGTTGGTCAGGTGACCGACCTCCAGGTGGTTTTGTGGATATCCTTGCGGGGGAAAAAGGTACTTCGAACTACCATACCCCGAGAGGCGGCAAAGTTCACGCATCGTTGGCCGTTGTCGTTCGATACGGCATGCAGGCTGTTTGACCCGATTGCCGGTCTATACATTGCCTCCCGTCCTACCTGAGCGTTCATGTCGCCGATGACGATTTTGACGTCCCGTTGCGAACAGCCGTCGTACACCTGCTCCAGCTGCGCATAGAACGCTTCTTTCTCGTCGTCGGGTCTCCCTTCGTGTGGGCAGTGCACGTTGATGATGCTGTAGTTGAAGAAACGGCCCTTAATCCTCAACTTGCACATCCTCGCGTTGATCGGCTGCCAACCAATAACGCGTTGGCGCATCTTACCCAGCACTACAAAGCCGGTTCCCAGCTCGTTGGTGGTGTCACAGCTCTGGTAGAAAGTAGCCGCTCGATGCCCGCTTTTCCATACCTTTTGTCCCGTCCAGCAAAGTTCCTGCAGTGCTACGACTTCGAAGTTGCGTGATTGAAGTTCGTCATAGATTAATCTATCGCAACCCGGGAAGCCGGTATTGATGGTATATGGGTCCTTAAAATGATAGATAAATCTTTTTATGAATCCCAAGCGCTTGATAAAGCGTAGCCTGTTATTTGCCCTGCGAATTATTATATTGTAATGGTCTATGTTAGTTAGTTTGGAGTCTAAAGTTCATTATATTTTGCTGTAGAGATGATTTCTGAGTTAAAATTGGCCAAAAGAGCTATGAGGACTCCGCCACCTGACTTCTTCTGAGACGCATGAAAGAAGAGACAGTTGAGAAGATTATTATTTTCCGAAGAGAGGACGAAGTACTATATACTTTTTTTTTCCCGGTTCATCCATAGAAATTCACGAACTTCTCCCTCGAACTTGATTTAGAATTTCCAGCTTTTTCCCGATTTCCCGATTCACTGGTCACCCTGCTTCTAATATATAATAGGTCTTATCCATCTCTTATCTAGTCGAAACACAGAAAACGAAACTAACTCAGAGAGTGAGTAACTTTTGCTCATTCGTAAGGATACATTTCTTAAAGCGTTGGTCACTCAGCGCATGAGTAACCTACGTAAAAGAGAATCACTCTCTAAATAAGATTCGTTCCCAGTCAATCTAGACTGCTTAAGCAAGCCTTTTGAATCAAATCTTACTAGCGCTGCATGGTGAGTGAGTCCTGAGCTAAGAGGCCAATCATGCGATAGGCATTGTCCATCCGAATAACTTCACTGAATACAGAAACCTGCTTTCTGGCCGTGCTATCAAGTTAAAACATGGAATTTGATACAAATTGCACACTGAGCTTGACTATCCAATATCCAATTTCTAGTCCAGATGGCAAGCTAAATACATTGAAACCGAATATTACTCAGAGAATGAGTCTCTTTTACTGATTGGTATGGATATTTTTTTTTAAATCGTAGTTTACTCATGCGTTGAATAACCTACGCTTTAAGAAAAATTTTCATACGAATCAGTAAAAGTGACTCACAACTGAGTTATTCACTCTCTGCGATACTTTCGTTTTCAGTGTGCAACGCAACGAACACTCCTATTTATCACTCGGCAGCCAACCGATGACTGCAGTCAAATTTTCTACGTTTAGCTTACTTAAGCATTTGGATTATCATTCTATGCCCCTCTTTGTTTTCTGTATTTAGCTGATGTGATGAATTAATAGAAAAAATGCTACGATGTCCACGCTGCACCGAACAAGTTTGAGGTCGACCGGTCCACGTGCAACGCTGAGTGATTATGCGGTTTTGGCTTGTGTTTTAATGGACCAACTTTCTGATGACTGTGTTAGGGGTGACCACCATGCGGTCGAAGAAAATGTATGAGAAATTTGTATGTTTCCATATTTCCTTATTTTACATTTATAATGTGTGACATACCACACAAATTTTATAAGACTGCCGATTCGATCGACATACACATCATCAAACCAAATTATTAGAATTTAAAGTCTGACCTATTTTCGTTGCATTTCCCTGGATTGGCACCGTTCCCGAAAAACGTAGTCCTACGTCAAAAAAAAACTACGCAAAACGAAAAAATCGGAGAGGGAAACATTACATCAAGATCGTCTAGAAGTACAGTGAAGTTTTAATATGCATCTCGAAGGGTCAACTCTGATCGCTATACGGTCCCATAGATTTCACAAACTACATCGAATATCAAAGAGCTTCAGAGCAGTTTCATTAACCCATTAACACCCAGTGATCTATTTATAAACCAGGATTTTTTTTTTCTTCAATGGAAATTGGGAACGTTAATTAAAATTTCAAATATCACTAGAATGACCCTTGGAATATCCTCAACGTCTTGTTTTCAAATAATGTGAGAATCATCCTTAGATTACTCCTGGAAAAATTGTGCATTGGCGAGCCTGAATTCATACAAGTTTTATTCATACCTCAGTGTCAGTTTGAAGGAACTAAATTGTATGTGCAAAAAGGTGGGTCAACTTAACAACCCCCTGCTCTTCGCAGCTCTTTCGATTCGTATTGAAGTCACCAGTAACTGTGCCAAATTTGAACGATGTTTGTATGGGAAACGAATGATAACTGTTAAATTGCTTTTCAAAAATTCAAAAATGGCTAAATATTTACTAAAAGTGGGACTGAGATTGAGAAAACTGTTCAGAACAAAAGGATAACGGGAAATATTGGCACCATGGTTTAGGAAAAAGTCTTCAAAATCGAGCTAAACACGTAATCACCGACATGTTTGTATCCATCAACACAAATATTGATGAACTTTCGATCTACAAAAGTAGTGCAAATTATTTCTGGCCAATTGTTGCCAATATTCATGAGCTTCCTCACATTCAGCCATTTACTATCGGAATTTACTATGGAGCGAGTAAACCCGTGGATGCTGATGAATGTTTGTTGCCATAAATAACCACCGAATTTCGTTGAAAATTCGAGCATTTATCTGCAACACACTTGCTCGGGCATTTATAAAGAGCGTTAAAAACATCAACGGGAAACATGTTTGCATTAAATGCACTACCAAGGGGAAATATTGTCCAGGTACAAGAACCATAGTGCTTCCAAAAGTAGATGTGGAGCTGAGAATTGATGAGCTATTCCGTGACGAAAATATCCAGATCATCAACGCGGTGTATCACCGTTAATATAATTACCGATTAACATGGTGGAAGACGTAATTTTTGCCGATGCGATACTGCGACTAAGAGTAATGCGGAAAAAAGTAAAATGGAGTGTCAAAGACAAGTAATAAATTTCAGTGAAGCTCATTGTATTGAGGTTTCAAAATAAAATTAATCGTCGTATGCGCTCATTGAACCACATATTTCTTTAGAAGGGTTTGGAATACAGATTTTTTCTCAACTATGTAGGTCTATAGTTCTGCTCAAAAAACACCTACCTTCCAGATATTACGAGCACTTCTTATTGTTATTTTGTGCAGTTCAAATTTGTTCGGTGGACGCATACAAGGTCATATGTCATGCAGAACAAGATTGTATAATGCAATCTGCACTGCTCTAAGCAGTTTCAGATATATAGTACGTGCTCAAATGCCAGCGAGGATCGCCGCAGGACTACGGAGCTAAAGATCTTTGGTTCGAAACTAGGTATTACAGGAAATATAGACTTTAAGCTTTAAATATGTTCATCATTTCAAAAGATAACTCATTATATTTCAATTTCTATCTTCTACACAAACCAATATCACCAGGTACCAGCAACTCTTGAAAATTTAAGGTTAATTTAAAAGATGTTTGTCTTGCTTTTTGCTTTTCGTTCTGACTATATGAATTGCCATTATTTTAGAGATGTAATTTGAAAGTCATACAAATAATATTTTAAATTATATATTGGCATCTACAAAATCATAATAGATGCAAGATAAAGTTATACATGGAGTTGTATAAAGTAAATAAATATAAAGGTTCATTTGATAGAGTAGCAATTCAATAATTTGAACACAATTGTTGGCTGGTCGTAATCAAATTGAAGGGTGGCCTAAAACAATACAAACACAAGCACCCTATAATGGTCCAGCCTAGAAGCAGCAGCAGCAACACCATCCGATCGAATGTAAGCGAACATGTACGCAAGCCTCATTAGCCCATTAGCGTTTTCATAATTTCCACATGCATATGCTGATGATGAAAACAACACGATAACAAAAGAATTGTAACAAATAATGAGCATCGCATGCCGGCTCTGGTTGTTTCTTTCTTTGTGGCAATGCGATGTAGTTTTGTTTTGTTACTTTTTGTGCAACAGAAAAAAAAACTAAACGGTAGCAAGACTCTTCTCAGCAGCAACAACTGAAGAGTTGGAGATCGTGAGTGGGTGGAAAAGAAGGCGGCAAGACTTTAAATTGCTCCGCGCCCCTGCCCGGTACCTACTACTGGTTTCGAGATGCTGCCGTCTTCCGAATACGAATAAAAAAACCAGGCAATCCAGACCGGAGAAAAATGGACCGGACCTGAGGAGTATGGTTTTATAATAAAGCGTAATTACAATATTAATATCAATTGGCGTACGCAAATTGTGAGAGAAATTAAAGAGCCCCGGCCAATTGCTGGGCCGTGACGAGTAGCCCGCCCTGAAGTCGTTGCGCACCCCGTCTTTGATGGTTTTGACGTGATCTGTCCCGTGCGCAGT
Source organism: Ochlerotatus camptorhynchus (assembly GCF_037179485.1). NCBI lineage: Eukaryota > Metazoa > Arthropoda > Insecta > Diptera > Culicidae > Ochlerotatus > Ochlerotatus camptorhynchus. The sequence goes on from NW_027040621.1 coordinate 147,109, forward strand.
CCCACCGTCCATCAGAGACTGAGCTACGAAGGAAAAAGAATTACCCAAAGTGTGTTTTATTAATCTCTTTTTCCCAAACCGCAATCGATGGCCATTTTTCGTTTCGGACCCAACTGGCCCCTTGTGCGTGCTGCAGTCACATCATCGCAGAAATGTATTCAATTTACATTTTATTGTTATCAGCCCGTTATTGCATGGTGTGAAACGTGACTTTTGAAAAAATGCTTCGAAATGCTAACGAGGCCAATTCAGGATTCAAAACAATCACCGCCTTATTACAACAACCGCTTCAAATTGCAGCAATTTCCCTCTACTTTTTTTTACAGTGTCACTCTGCAGCCTCCCAGTTCGCCTCCGCCCATCACTCCGGGGGATGCGTTTTTCTTTTCGGGGCGTGTGATTTGCCGGTGTACGGTCACGTCCAGACTAATTTGTTTTCTTTTGTTTCCCTTTTGTGTACATAACCAACCGAAACCGAGCATCGGGGTCCCCTGAGCTTGCCTGGCCGGTCTGTGAGAAATTGAATGTTGAGTAAATTTGACATGTTACAGTTCACATCATTTTTTGTGCAGCTCGCCTGATTACCGTATTGCGTGTGCTCTCTCACTGCCAGAGCCACGATAAATCGTGGGTCTCCCATTTGTGGTCCCAAACATGAGCCTCCGATGGGTGTCGGCACTGAGGCGGCCCGTCGGTTGGAATTTGCATACCTTTAGTACCTTGTCTTGGTTTTCTTCTGCCGATCGCATGCGGATCTCTACGGTAGTTGAAAAATGGGACTTCATTGTTTTTCAATTTTACCTACGCCCGGGCCGGAGATGTGTTGCAACATAAGACTGTGTGGTAATTGTTTCGACCTACCAAGAAGATGGGAGAATGATCGTTCAAATTAACGTTAATGTAGAGCAATAAAATCAGGAGTGGCTGAAAATTGGGAAATTTATGACGCAGTGACGGTAATTGATCGATGATGGTCGTTAACGGTAGACGAAAAGTTTTCTAGGTTCGGCTTTTGGTGAAATTCAGCCCAGTAGATAAAAAAAAATATACAGCACATGAAACTGGAACATTATTGGCCGACACACTTACCATTCAATCATCATTATAACTTGCACTTTTTTCGAAGTTTTCCAATTCACTCCGATGCTTATGGTACTTCCCTTAACATTCTCCTTCACATGGTAGCATAGGTGATCTACGACTTTTAGGTCCATCTCATGTTTGTCAATCTACCATTCAATAGTCAATACTAATTTATCCTTCTCCGGGTGCTTATTATTCTCGTCCATAAGTATTCTTGGGAATTCTACACCTATTGATTAACAATTAACAAACTACTGATTATAAGCAAAAACGTTTTTTTTTATGGATACGATAATTTGAAACTGTTAACACTTTTTTCATACATACATTTTTGGATCTCAAAACAACGAAAATCTTTCTGGAATGGAAAGGGTTCGAACATTTTATCTACCCTGGACTTTTTTTAATTATCCTAAAGCTTACTCAATTTTCTTAGTGATCTTCTACAAAATTCCCGATTGTTTTATACGTAGGACTACGTCTTTGTGAACTGTGCAAAACAAAACAATTGTGTTACGAAATAGTGTCAGGCTTTGAACGTTTATAACATGGTTATTTATGAATAATGTTCAATTTAAATTACACCATTTTATTCAAATTGATTGTAAGATATCTGTGGTATAAAATTGATAGTTGTCCATCATTGGTTTCCTATTGAAAATCGATCAATGTTTTCAGCCCCAATCAACCAATCACGTACTCGCTCGCTATGACTATCAAGAGAACAGAGAGACGAGCCGGCACCACTTCTTCTTGTTCTTCTTCGCATTTCAAGCTAATTGCATATCGCATATTAGCTTATTGCGTGCTCTCAACTTAGTGTTCTAGATGCACTTCCACAGTTATTAATTGAGAGCTTTCGATGCCTGTACCATTTTTGCATTAGTATAATTGTGTGGCAAGTACAATAATACCCTATGCCCAGGGAAGTCGAGAAATTTTTCAACCCGAAAAATTCCTAGACCAGACCGGGAATCGAACCCAGCCACCTCCAGCATGGTCTTGCTTTGTAGCTGCGCCTTTACCGACTGAGCTAAGGAAGGCCAAAAGCCGGTACCACTTAATGTAATTTTTTTTCTTTACCTTTTTCTATTCAATGATCTATATCGGCAAAATACAGAAAAAATGTGGGGCTTCGAATGCTAATCTAAATGCTTAAGGTGAAAGTTAATGCTTTCCGTTGATACTGAATCCACACCACTTCAAACCACACCCAAATTCAAAATGCACCAATACCAACAAGCATTGCAAATTGGAAAAATGGGAAGTATTGAAATTTTGAACATATTCGTAAACACAATATTATTGTATAATTATAATAATTCCACTACTGAAATTACAACTTTAATTCCAAGATTCCAAGTTCAGGGTATTCCTATCAATGCTCAGGAAAGTATTGCCGTAGTTCAGGGAAGGTCTGTCGAACTTCAGCGAAGTTCTGATGAAGTTCAGGGACGCCCTAACGAAAGTCCTGACGAAGTTCAGGGAAATTCTGCGGAAATTCAGAGAAGTTCTGTTGAAGTTCAGGGAAGTTCTGTTGAAGTTCAGGGAAGTTCTGCAGATATTCAGGGAAGTTTTTCTAAGCTATAGGGAAGCCCTATCAATGTTCAGGGAAGGCCTGCCAAACTTCGGGAAAGTCCTACCAAAGTTCAGGGAAATCCTGGCGACGTTGAGGGAACTCCTGCCGAAGTGATTTATTAGATTTTTCGACTGGTACGTATGGAGATTTCTTTTAAATGGCTTTCTCAGTCTAGGGTAATCCAAACAGGGAAATGCAAAACTGACTGTTTGGATTACCCTAGATTGAGAGAGCCATTTAAAAGAAATCTCCTGCCGAAGTTCAGAGAACTCCTGCCGAAGTTCAGGGAAGTTCTGCTGAAGTTCAGGGAAGTCCTTTCATTTCACTTCTTGAAAATTATGGAACTCCTGATGAAGTTCAAGGAAGGCCTGCCAAACCTCAGGGAAGTTCTGCTTTAGTTCAAGGAACTCCTGCTGAAGTTCAGTGAAGTCCTGCTGAAGTTCAGAGAAGTTCTGCCGAAGTTTATGGAATTATCTAATTATCTTTAAAAAAACACCAAGATATATCAGAATACTTTCATCAAAAAGGCTTAAATTTTCACAGAATATCATGAAATACTTGTGAAACAACTTGTGACGGTGTTGATGGTTTTTCTTGCTAACTAATTCATGAATCGTCCCGTCGTGTGGCTTTTTTTCGCTTCTCTGTTTTGTGCGAGCGTTTCAACTCCCATTGTTCTTCAACCTGGAGCATGTTTCCACACAAATACATGCAAAAGCCAGTTGATTATTTAGGAAAACGAAATCTAATGCTTGGACTTGCTTTACAAAAAAAAATGGTTTGCATTGAAAGAATGCTATTTACAGGTATGTTGTTTTCGGAGGAAATTTTCCTAACAATATTTTAAAACGATCTACGGGAGTGAAATATGACCTTTCATACGAAATACTTGTCTAATTGATGACCAAAGTGAGCGACCACTATAATTGTGATTAAGGATCTTTAGGATTTAGGAATAGGATTTAGGATTGAACTTAGAAAATGGTTTTCAGAAAATTTAAACAATAAATCAATCTAGTAAAAATTGCTAAAGATAGCAATTTAAGTTCTATAATTTTGCACAGAAGAGGTTTTTCGATTGAGCGTTGTGTTATTTTTTTTTAAAAATCGATGAAGTAAGTCATTCTGAACCGATCCACATTCACCTTAAGTAAGGGAAATGTAGAAAATTTGACTGCATTCTCTGCTTGACCGTCAAGCAGTACAGTTCGGTTTCTACTCGCTCTCTCGAGTTGTTCGCTACGTTCGTTGCGATAGTGTTCACGCTTCTTTTTTGCGGTGTTCCGTGTTAACGTTACTGCTATCTCGATCGGACACCACCAGTGCACAATTGGCATTGAAGAACCTGTTGGCCAACAATCGTTACGCCATCCTGGAAAAAGGTGATCAACCGAAGGTGGAAAAGAAGGAGAAAGTTCCACCGTTCTTTCTACAAAGGATTCCCGGAAGGTTTGCGAGAGAAACTCGACTTTTACATTGGTAAAGGTCGCAAGGACACCATGCGCATGCCTACTGAAGGTATCAAACTGATGGTACCAGCGATGAACCACGATATTGAACCGACCAAGCCGCTCAAGGTGGTCTTGCGAGGCATTCCCGACATGGAAACAGTCACACTGTCATTCATCCGAGCAACATGGACTCAAGCCGATCCAAATCTTCAAGATGATTCGTCATGACGCTTTACGTAAGTACCGTGACCAGCTGTATATGGTCCACCTGGAAAGGAATTCAACATGCTTGAGGGACCTCCAGAGCATTCGAGCCCTTTTCCACATCGTGGTGATTTGGGAGCAGTACAAGCCAGTCCACCGTGATGTCACCCAATGCACGAACTGCATGCATGTGGTACAGTACATCAGGCAACCAGCAATACATGCTCGAGGCGAGCGGAATTCATTGCTATCCGTAATGAAGCTTTTAGGTAGAAGCAACCTGGTCGCAGAAGATTGCCAGAAAATAACGGTTCTGAAATTTCCTGCCATCCTGCAACGGCGCCAAATTCCACTTGTTCGGAATATCGGGATAACCCTGTACCGCCAAGCCCAGCGACAACCCTGTGGGAGATTCGGAGAGCTACGGAAACGGTCGCTGCCAGACGTCAGGTTTGGTTAAACGGAACTGTGAGTTTAGATAGGTCGGAGTAAGAACGAGAAAAGAAGAGAATAATAAGGTACAATTCCAAACCATCAGAACACTTTTTACAGCTAAATTAAGTTAATTGCCTAAATTTGTTACTTTACCTAGATACTACAATTTGAACCTAAAATTTGTTCCTAAACACTATATACTTGATTTACCCTAAGTAACTAGTAAGTAGCTAGTAAGTAGCATCCTACATCGTTTGCGTGCCTAACTAAAATAATAATTGAATTCCTAAATCCCAAATCTAGCAAAATCTTTGTCGAAAGAGTGACGAAAGATAACTCTCGGTTTGAAAAATTTCTCTGACTGCCAAAGAAGGGTGAAGAAAAAACTGGTTGTAAGTTTATTAAAGTTATATAAAATCTAAACCAATCTTAATGCTCATAATAAAACCTATTTCAGCTTCAAGCTGTCCAAAACGAGACTGCTCTGAGGAAGTTGCTTTCATTAATCCGAACACCGCTGCTTCCACCACTTCCACTCAACAACCGTTTTGTTGGTGCTGCATCGGTCCCGCTGGTGTGCCTAACAATCCGGAAAACTCAAGACGTCAGTCATAAGCGGCAACCACTGCATTCTGAAGCACCTCTCCACCTCCGGGGCTATCGTGGCAGCATTTAGGTACTCCCCCTTCGAGAATGCAGACACTCTGCTTACATCGGTGGAACTTGTTACACTCGTGACTGAAGCCATCAAAACTACCAATTGGAACGCTTGCTCGCCCAGGAGCAAGAGCATCGAGTTCGATGAATTCCTCAACGAACGAAACATCGATATCGCCATCATCATCGAAACGCACCTGAAGCCTGGGATTACGGTTTCCTTCCCGATTTTCGGTTTGTGTACCAACGCTCTGGTCTGCCTGTCCATAAGACCAATTGTAATCACCTTACCAAAATTATCCAAGGTGGATCTCAGAAATAACGACTCTGTTAGTTGATCCGCTCTCTCCCAGATTGTGCTAAGCTTTTCTGGAATCCTTAAAAACAGGCCTAGGCCCAGTCCACCACTGATACCGCTGAATCGTTCCGCTGATTCAGTGGATCATCTGATAAATCCTGTAGAAAAGGCTGTAGTGATAGGTCAACACTTTGTCAGCTCCCACAACAGAGCAGCATAAGTCCACACGAGGTTGCGGTTGCTGAAAACGCAGCCAACCTCCATCAGATTCCCAACATATTTCTTGGCGAATCCAAGATCGCAGCTGACGAACTGTTGGCCTATATCAAATCATCCAAAATTATTTATGCCCCATGTTTCAACAACATCATCAATCTGGAACTTCAAAATTTGAGTTCCAGATTCTTCAACCATCTGGCAGTGCCAGATTGGAGATCAGTGCCTCAAAACTGGCTACTTCCCCTCGTGCTGAAAGATAGCTAAAGTCATACTCATCCAGAAACCTGTGAAGGATGCTTCCTCTCCTTCAAGTTACCGACCCATCAGCCTTATCTCAGGGCCCTAGTAGCACCCTTGTTATAAATTGGTCTTGGAAACTTATATACGACTTATTTCAGTTATAAACAAGTTGCTGCAACCTTTTGGGACAGAATTGTGCTACTTGGGGGTTATCCAAGCTGTTCGAAAGGGCAGTTAACAGCAGGCTTCTAACATCTGCCGAAGAAAACAACATCTTGTTCAAAGAGAGCAGTTAGGTTTTCGAACAGGTCGATCGACCGTCCACCAACTGACCCGAGTAGCAAACATTCTTAGACGGACCAACACTGTTTTTAAACATCTGCTATCGCATTGTTAGACGTTGAAAAATCGTTTGACAATGTTTGGCATCATGGACGTTCCAGGTCTCTCTGAATGGCTTCACATCGGATGCCTTCAACATCGGTGCAGGTGTGCCCCAAGGAAGTATCCTTGGGCCCATCCTGTTCAATCTATTCACCTCCGATATTCCAGCTCTCCTTGATGGTGGATCGTTATCTCTGTTCGCAGACGACACATCTATCGTCTACAAGGTCATTGGAGCTCTGAATACCAAACTTCGGAGAGGTTTGGATGTCCTGTCTGAGCATTTCAACAGCTGGAAGATCCGTATCAACGTGGCAAAGACCCAGGTCATAATTGTTCCACACTCAAAATCCCCCACTCTTCTTCCGTCTGAGATTAACAAAATCTGCCTAACCGACACAGTGGTGGAATGGTACAAAGAGGTAGTCTACCTCAGACTTACTCTTGAAAGTGGGCTGCTTTTCAAGGAGCACGTTGACATAACGAAAACCAAGTGCAACATCTTGAAAAGACCATTTTATCCACTTATCAACAGGAAGTCCACCCTGTCCCTGAAAAATAAGCTTACTGTCATCATCCTTCCCGTAATCGAGTATGGTATGCTAATCTGGGAGAGTTGTGCCAAATGCCATCACCTTAAACTCCGAAGGATCCAGAACAAGATCCTTAGGATGATCCTAAACAGTCTCCTACGGATGCACTATTCTGAGGTTTCATCGCCAGGATTGTCTTGAGGCTCTAGAAAAGCGAAGAACGATCTTCTTGGAAAGGTTCAGAGACACCTGTCTGAGATCAGATCATCAGATCATACGTGATCTAGCACGTTAGGTTAAGTTATACTCGTAGTTAGGTAGGTTATCACATTTTTCAATTCAAACAAAACACCCCCCAGGGGTTTGAAAAACGCATATATTAAATTATAATATCCAATGAAACAAAGATGAAGATCCAGATAGGCTAATCAATTAAAATATTAAATCAATGTACAATCACAATTAACAGAAATAAATGTAATTTTACTACTAAAAAATTGACTGCAGTCATCGTTTGACTGCTAAGTGCTATAAAGTGGTGTTCGTTGTATTGTACACTGAAAACGAAACTAACTTAGAGAGTGAGTAACTCTTACTCAGTTGAGAGTTACTTTTACTCAATGGATAAATTTCTAAAAGCGTAGGTCGCTCAGCACATGAGTAAATAAGCATGAGTCGCTAAGTGCGATTCGTAAAAAGTGATCCTCCCGATATATCGTCAGTTTCATGCAGTTCTGTCACAAGTCGAAACTTTTCATTTTCTAGATTTTGATGTCCAATTACTGTGAAGTTTTATACCACAAAAACCCATTTTGAAACCCCTGAAAAATTTGAAGATGGAGGTAAATATGCCTTTGCTATTTTGTATTGCATCTTCGTCATGTAAACAGTACCGTTCATGTCTTCATGAGATTCTATAGATAAACATCACATTCCAATTTTTCTCATTCAACAAATTAGCACGCCTACGGCAGTGAAATTGCGAGCACTTCACGTAACAGAATGGATGGCCGGATCGGGCAATGAAAATTCAGCACGAAAATTAAACGTCCCTTCCAATAACCCTCTAGGAGTCCGAAGCGAGAAAAACCACCGAAGCGATGATAAATTATCGGTTGACAAATGTATGAATATTTATGTTCGTTTAATCAAACCGGCCGAAATCTCGGTGAAAATAAATTATTTGTTTATCTTTTCGTTGCTGTTGTTAAGATGCGTTACGTTGCTGTAGGAAAGTGCTACGTGCGAACGAACCGAACATCCCCACGGGGGGACTTTCAATAAAGCTATCATAAATCCTCGCAGTTATCATATTTTTAATCATCTGCCGGGTTGTAAAAACGAAATTTCCAAATTAACAGCTTTGTTCCAATCGAATCTCGCTTTGTCTGCCACCAAGTACGTACGAACCTATGACTTATGGGGGGACATTGGATCGGTTCGTCCGACGTCGTCGTCGTCGTCGTCGTCGTCGTCGTCGTCGTTGTAGAGAGCACGACGGGCGGGAGGATGGGATAAAGATTAAAAATACGTTTGACTCCTTTCAAGGAGGTGCTACGAAGCTCGTGTTAAGGCTGCTGCTCAGCACCAAGATGGAAAGGGAGACAATGTGAGCAAATTTTTCTTTCACTTAATTGGAACTGAAGGAATACATCCAGGAGCGATTTGAGTGTTTCGGTGCTTTTGCTGCATTCGATTTCGGTCAGCAGTTCTCGCGAAAGCCGTAAACACAGTTCGGTTTTGTTCCGGGAGTGCGGCCTTATCAGTGATCAATCAGCAATAAAAATTAAAGAAAATGAATATTGGTGTTCGCCAGCGAGAAAGGCTTTTCCCTTCGCACTCACTAAAGATAGCAATTACGGTCGTAAATAATTCAGGCTTACCATTTATGCTCACATGTTGTGTCGAACTTCATTTCGCTATGCTTTGTGGGTGATTTGGAATTTATGAAACGCTCTCGATTAGCGATGGTGCCATCACTTACAGCCAGTATGCAACAAGCCATCGCTCGCCAGGGGTTGCTCAATCTGTGCGAAAATCCCACGACTGCAACACGCAATCCAGTCGGTGGGCACTCTAGTGCACTCGTTGCACACGCATCTGCAACAAGAGACAATTAAATCAAGCATGAGCTCAGCAGGTAGCAGTGGGTGCATACCATCATCCCTCCTCGCGGTGGTGGAAACAAATGACCCCCCATTTAGCGAAGGCACTCTTGCTGTGAGCCGTGACGGGCCGCGATATGTAGAACATTCCAAGATGATTGTTAAATTAATGCTAACCATCCGAACCGCAGCAGACAAAACGTGCCCCAGAAGCCGCATGCCGTCAGTAGTCCTGATGCAATCGAGACGCGTTTCCATGCGATACATTTTTGCATGATTACCTGTGAAGCTTCAACCGAAGCACCTATGTGTAATCCGTCGCTTGTGATATGGCAGTGGGAAATAGCAGTGCCCTTCATGGTCGTCATGAGCTGCTACCGCTTTCAGCAACGTTTTGATGGTAACACAGACTAGATTTTTTGATGGAGTAACTTCTTGGGGGACCCAGGATGTGTACCTTTACAATTCGGAAGATCATCAGAAAGCTAGTTAAAACAGGGAAATATTTCATTTAAAAAAATACTAGGATATAGCTCTTGAATCCTGATGAATGTGGGCGTGGGCGATCCCTGTTGAGTAAAGTTGAATTCCGTTGTTTGTTGATCTCGAGGCTCTCTGCAACGTCCAGTTTCCATGGAGTAGATACGGTTCGTAAAATCGGGATGTCCTCTGTGAAATCATATGTCAGGCCTTTTCCTCTTGCTTTTTGACCTTTTTAACCTCCGCTATACAGTCAAGATTCCTATAGTGCGGATTCGTTCTTGCCGGATTCCTATAGTACGGTCGATCCGGCATTAACGAAATACACGTAGCATAAGGGATTAGAGTAATTGGGACCAAACACTGATTGTACGACAATTTGAAGAGATAACTTCCTGAAGGCTTTTGAGAAGTTGTTAAGCAGAACGTTGGCCACCTTTTGGGATGATTCAGTTTCCAGAAGTACACAAGTCTGATCCTGTGGAAGATCCGGAATATCCGTAAAAGTGGCCAATTCATGAAACTGATCCTAGAGCTCCGCGGATTTTTCGAAACCACTCATAAACGTCTTATCAGAATGAATTCGGAGTTTTGACCAGAATATGGGCCCTGGGGACCACGGGATGGTTCCCCGAAAGATCCGGAACATCCGTAAAAGTGGTCAATTCATGAAACTGATCCTAGAGCTCCGCAGTTTTTTTGAAACCACTCATAAACGTCTTATTAGAATGAATTCGGAGTTGTGACCGGAATATGGGCCCTGGGAACCTCAAGATGGTTCACCGAAAGGATCGGAACATCCGTAAAAGTGGTCAATTCATGAAACTGATCCTAGAGCTCCGCGGATTTTTTGAAACCACTCATAAACGTCTTATCAGAATGAATTTGGAGTTATGAAAGGAATATAGGCCCTGGGGACCAGATGATTGTTCACCAGAAGATCCGGAATATCTATAAAAGTGGTCAATTCATGAAACTGATCCTAGAGCTCCTCGTTTTTTTTTTTTTTTAAACCACTCATAAACGTCTTGTTAGTATGAATTCGGAGTTGTGACTGGAATGTGGGCCCTGGGAACCTCGAGATGGTTCACCGAAAGGTTTGGAACATCCGTAAAAGTGGTCAATTCATGAAACTGATCCTAGAGCTCCTCGTTTTTTTTTTTTTTTTTAAACCACTCATAAACGTCTTATTAGTATGAATTCGGAGTTGTGACTGGAATGTGGGCCCTGGGAACCTCGAGATGGTTCACCGAAAGGTTCGGAACATCCGAAAAAGTGGTTAATTCATGAAACTGATCCTAGAGCTCCGCGGATTTTTTGAAACCACTCATAAACGTCTTATCAGAATGAATTCAGAGTTGTGACCTGAATATTGACCCTGGGGACCTCAGGATGGTTCAATAGAAGATCTGGAACATCCGTAAAAGTGGTCAATTCATGAAACTGATCCTTAAGCTCCAAGGTTTTTTTTTTTTAAGCCTGTCATAGACGTCTTATTACAATTAATTCGGAGTTTTGACTAGAATTTGGACTGTGGGGACTACAGGATGGTCCACTGAAAGATCCGGAACATCCGCAAAAGTTGTCAATTCATGAAACTGATCCTAGAGCTCCATGAGTTTGCGAAACCACTCATAAAAGTTTTATAAGAATGAATTTGGAGTTGTGACCGGAATATGAACGCTTAGACGGAAAATGGACCTTTGGGACCTCGAGATGGTTCACCAGGAAGACCCTGAACATCCATAAAAGCCGTATTTATGAAGACAACAATATTAGCACCAAAACCATCACTTTTAGGTATATGGTGTCTGGGGAAAGCTTCTTTGTATTTTTTAGCCGATTCGAAATAAGAAGGGTGGTCCCTAAAATTCGTGAATTGAAAATTCAACCTTTTTTTTTATTATTTGAGATAGACTAATGCAGTGTTTAAGAAAGTTGTAGAACAATCAATTTGAACCAACTTTGCTTATGGCATCAAATTTTTATCTCTTATGGTTCATGACTTATGGTTATTTTAAACGAGTAAGTTAGAGTGGCCCCTAGAAAATCTTTCTTTAAATATGTTGATTGGTGATCAACGTATAAACAAGAGAGCCGATTTTCTAGGGGCCACCCAAACCTCTCGTTAAAACATTGTTCTAAATACTTTTAGAGCTTTTTATGACGCATATTTTTTCTCCTTTGTTTAAAAGTTATGGCTAGTTTTCAATAAAAAAAAAAAAGATTTTTTTTTAATTTAATTAAATATTTTAACCAAAAACGCTCTCATAGTATTTTTTTTATCACCAATAATGAAAAAAAAAACACGATCTTTTAAATGAAATCAAAAGTTTGAACATCGGTTTGCACCATTTAGAGACATTGTCATTTTAATAGAACCAAATGCAAAAAATGCTGCAGCAAAAATATGCGTCATCATAAGTTCTAAATGTAACGATAACAAAGGTTTTTACGAGAAATGAACTTATGAAAAGATATTCGAAGAAATCTGTTTTTTAGGGGCCATCCTAACCTGCTTGTTTAAAAAGTCATAACTCATTAGCCATAAGAGATAGAAATTTGGTGTCTTGAGCAAAATTGCTTTGAATTGATAGTTCTACAATTTTTAGAACATTGCATCAAGGTTGCAAATAGTTAATTAATTAATTTATCTTTATTATGGTTAAGGTTGCAAATACTCATTTCGGCTAAAACAATGTTTTTCTAAATTAGAAAATAATTAGATGCCATGATCAAATTTTGAATTGGTAGGATACAAGAAGAGGTTGCAAAGAATGTGTTTGACATATTAAACCTGTTTATTTCACTTCATGAGAGTCACAATCAGCGATTTTTCACAAACTCACGCACTCACTCACTCACTCACTCAGCGATCAGAAAATCGCTGATTGTGACTCATAGAAAGCAAAATTTACAGGTTTTATGTTTCCAACGCATACTTTGTAACCTCTTCTTGTAAGTTACAAGTAAAACATGCCATCCTACCATCTTTTGGTTTTATTATTCCGAAAAACATTATTTTACCTGAAATGAGTATTTGCAACTTTGGATTGCATTGGTCTATCTCAAATAATATAAAAAAAAAGTTTGTATTTTCAAATCTCCAATTTTGAGGACCATCCTAATTTCACTAACATAGAAAGATCGGCCAAACAATATGAAGAAACTTTCCCGAAGACACTATATAACTAAAACTGACGGTTTGGGCGCAAACATTTTTGTCTTCCGAAATACGGCTTTGGGACCATTGTGTAGTGGATAGTCCTTCGAAAGATCCGAAACATTCGTAAAAAGGCTCAATCTATGGAACTGATCCAAGAACTCCGTTTTTTTTTCGTAAACTCTCATAGAAGTCTTATAATTATGAATTCGGAGTTATGATCGGAAAATAGACCCTGGAGACCATGAACGCTCCTCTGGAAAATAATAGACAACTCATCAGAATGAACTCGGAGTTGTGACTGGAAAATGGACCACAGGGTCCATTGGATGGTCCTTCGGAATATCCGGAACATCCATTAAAGTGGATAGGTCAAGAAAACTGATCTTAGCACTCTATGGTTTTTTAGAACTGCTCATAGACACATTTTTTTATTTATTATCATGGATGATTTCTAGGTGGTATTTAAGTATTTAATAACTTATAGACGGGATTTTTGAATATTATTCCTTGGATTTCATGGTCTTATTTCCCTTGACTTCTTGGAGATGTTTCTTTGGAGTTAGAAGTTAACGAGGGACTAGCTTCAATATTTATATTTTTAGTTCATCACATCAAAATTTAATCAATAAGCCATTTTAAAACATTGTCTTATTGAGTTATTATTAATATAAATTTATGAGTGGTTTTGAAAAAAACAACCGTGGAGCTCTAGGATCAGTTTCATGAAGTTGCTAAAGTTCTCTTTATTTGTCCTACGTATACTTTGCTACAATGATTACAGCTTATTTTATATACACCTGCTTTACCTAAACCATTAAGGGGGTATTCCCAATCTTTTGCCTTTTTTCGGCCTGTTTTTCAATTATTTTTTTTCAAAGAAAATGAATAGTAATGCGCCTAACTCTTTGGGATTCTTGTTTATTGAACATTAAAGTTTACAAATAAATTTTTTTCGACATAAAAAAGACATTATTGACGTCACAAAATGGCGGCAAACAGACCCCTGTTCGCCGCAAACGCCTGGACGGGCGAAGACTTTTCTCTGGAACGGCTTCATCTGAAACAGATTTCGTGATGAAATTAATAATCTGCATAAGATTCTCTGGAGCTTCTCCCGTTGGCAGCAAAAAATCTAGCAAATTAACAAAATGGCGGCCATATGAAAAAACAGGCGATTTTTAGCCCGCTTTTTTGCAGCTTTAAGGTGCTTCAAACAATGTTAAATGTTAATATTTTTGGCTGAAAGTGGGAGAAGCTCCAAAGAATTTAATAAGGAACAAAATGCGCAAAGATTCAAGTCAATATCTCTTATAGTTTCTGAGAAAAATCTTCGCCCGATAAAAAAATGTGGTTTCGAGCAAAACGCGTTTAAAGTTTTGACTTTAGTTAAAACCATTTGGGGGTTCTTACCATTAGTCAGCTATGCCTGGACACCGAATTCGCTGATCGGAAAACGGCTTGGGGGGATGAAAGTATATAGTCTAAAGTACAAAAAAACGTGAAAAAAAAAATTTGATTTTTTGAAAAAAAAAGACCGGGAATACCCCCTTAACTGGGTATTTAGTGGATCCTAACAATGATTTCAACTGGTTATGTCTACTTGTGAAAACTAAATGTATTCCGCATTGTTATAACTGCGCTCTTAGGTTACAAGTAATGTCTTGATCAAATGGAACGGACACTCGTTTCAAGGGTTCAGGTGCTGCGGTGAGGGTTGTAAACAATCTCCTTTGTAGAATTCCCGCTTTTTTATTAATGGTTGCCTGGATTGTGGTCTCCTTGTATCCGTTGAGTCTCGCTGTTTCGAATATGTACTGTAATTCCTTAGCCTTTCCTGTATCGCTGAGTGGAAGAGTCTGCATCCGATTAATCATGTGGTGGTTATTTTTTGATGGAATGAATGGTTGAAAGTATAGAGGGTAGCTCTTTTGGTGCTTGTTGGTTTCCTGTAAGTTTCGTATTCAAGCGAAGATGGTGATGACGATTTCCTGATGACTAGAATATCGAAAAATGCGAGTTTCCCGTCTTTTTCTACCTGGTGAGTGAATTTGACATCCTTGTGAATTCTGTTGATCTCATCTAAAATTTGTAGAAGGGCTTCCCGTTTAACTTCGCCGAAGATATCGTCAACAAACCTCCACCAACGGTTTGATAATAGTCCTTTCTACTTCAGAATTGTATCTACGTTGGCCATGAAAAGTTCACACAGGAAGGGGGATAAGGGTTTTCCCATAGGGGCTCCTTTCGTCTGCTTGTAGGAGTTACCTCGGAAAGAGAAGTAGTTCTCTTCCATACAAAGGCGGGTCAGCTTATGATACGTCCGAGCCATGTTTCTACATGCTGCATCCTTTAGTTGTGTTAATAGCCAGTCCTCCAAATGGTTGATCGCTTCCTTGACCGGTACACTGGGAAAAAGAGCTGTGACGTCGAAAGACACCATAATCTCGTCTTCGTTGATGCCTACTGAAGATTGTAGTTGCTGGGCGAACTTCTGGATGTTCTTTACTCTGGAAATGATTCAGCATACTCAAGAACTCTGTGACTAGCCACTTCGCTAGTTTGTTGGTGGGGGAACCAACTGCAGACACAATCTCTCGCATTTCATTCCCCGGTTTGTGGACTTTGGGGAGACATTTGATCCTGGGTATAATGGGAGTGGATTCCCGTAAAGGAACTGCTCCATCTCCAAATATTGATTTGCACCCCTTCAGTGCTTATCTACGCGTTTCATTATGTTCTGTAAGGGGTCTACTCGAAGCTGTATATACGGTCCGTTATTTTGTGTGTACGTAATATCAAATTATTGGAAGCGGCATATTTGTAGCTCTGTGTCAAAATTTCAGCTCAATTGATCATAACAAAACATAGTTGCAACATGCCAAAGTTGGCTAGTTTGTATGAAAATCGGCCTATTGTGCTAATTGAAAGCCCACCATTGTATATTAAAAAATCCATCAACAAATCGCAAATTTACATGTTCTCGTCAATCTAAGCAGCATCTACGCTTATATCAGCATTTTTTCAGCGCACAGAATTTCCCAAAACTGTTTGAAAACGATTTTACGACGCTTCTAACTTCTCAGGCAAGTGTGACTATTGCCGGTTTATTTTTCATCGGCAAATCTTTCCATTTGAAATGCGTTTTAGACAGCTGTTCTTTTATCGGTAACTTGAAATTAGTCGCATTTTGTAGTGCGTGTATTTCATTTAAAGAAATACTGGCATAAACTGTTTGCTTATTCGCTTAATTGTAAGCAGATTAAAACTGAAAGACTAAAGAATCAACAAAAAATAGAATTCACAGTTCCAATCCGGTCTAGGATCTTCTTGGTCGAGATTTGTTGCGTTTGCAAACGACCCATTCACAATGTTCAAATTCTCTCATCAGGTAATCATGCTTCTTCCATCACTGCCCAAAACCTCGCCATCAGACATCAGTGGATGAAAAACGCTGCTCTATATCCAGTTTTGTAACCATAATTGACCCACAGCCTTTCCCATCATTCCCGCATATGATCCGCTATGTGCCCTCCAACAAAAGGCCCCAATCCCTTTAAAAGGGAATTATAATGATACGGTGCTGTAATTTAATTTTGACACTTTTGGGTATCGTTTTTCCTTTCTCTTTTCGCGGGCAGCCTGCAAGTGCTCATCGGAGGAGCCGTCCATTTAATTGTTTCTATACTTACGCATTTTTCACACTGGTGCATTACTGCATTACTGGGAATGTTAACCGCGATGTGTGGCATAGTTTTGTGAGACGGTGACGCCCTTAAATCACCTGGAAAATTTACTTGAAAGATATTGTCCCTACCATAAGTTTGGCTTTGACCAAGTGCAAACATATTATCAAACCGTCTAGCGAAGCAACACTGTCGCTCATTACCGTTCCAAGCACTGACCGAGCATTCGGATGTCAATTTCATAAATAAGAAAAAAAGAAATAATCTTGACGCTAATCTCCACCGGCCATCGCACGTCTCGTTCGAACACTTCTCTTGGCGCGAACCGGTGTAGATCAACGCAACGGCGACGTCCTGCTGCGTGGCGGCCTCTCGCTTTCATTCATAGATTCTCCCATTCAACTGTGCTTTCCTAGTTTCGATGTAGATTTATTCAATTTGTGCGTCGTCGTCGTCATTCATTCATTCGGTTTCAGTTTGTCCAGATTGAAGTCTCGTTTCGTTTCGTTTTTTTTTTTTTTGGTCGCGATTGCGTATTTCTGAGTGGAGCGGATTTCGCATTCTCTCGTTTTGTGTTCGGTTGATTGATCTCATCTGGTTGGGGGCCCCGGCGCAGTTCGCTATCAGGCAGCTTTATCTCTAAATGTATAATTTTTTTTTCGTTGTTTGCTTGAGCGGCGTTCGAAATAGCTGCCCCATAGTATGATTTATTATTTCATTACTGAACCTGGTGATACTCCCCTGACAGTTTATTGTTGGAGTAGTCGACGAGTTTAGTGCGACGAGTCTATGAGTCACCACGAGTTGAGATGGGCTCGGCTTTGACTCGGCGATAAGCTAAATTAGATTTCCTGAATGCCAAAAAGCTACTACTATACCGGTCCGATGCTGCGAGCAATCTATCAAAACTTGTCCTGGGAATGGCACGTCGCTGCCTATAAAAATAAAAAAAAATCTGCGCTAATTAGGAAATTCGAAACACAGACGTGACAATCTAAAATTAAGCGGTCACCTTAAGGATCCATCTGTTTATGACACCCAGTCCCTGGACGGCACCTGACTCAAAGGCACCGCACCGGCTGGTAATTGCAAATAATTGATTATTACGGAAAATTATGATGTCAGACTACGCGGTGAAAGGATCTGCGCTGGAAAAGGGCGGCATCGCGCTCACAGGAACGGTTTGCAACAATTCGAATGCTTGTTAAACGTATAATTAAATTGTCAATTAATTGCCCACATACTGACATCTTAGGATCTGCGTAGATTGTCACTTTGCAGACATTTTTTGTTATGCATACCGTAAGTTTGGAGGAAATCCTTGTCCAAAATACTTCACAGCGTGTAACACAAACATTAATGGACTGATGACCATTGGACGCAGCGCTGCCATATTGTTTTCAAGATTATCGGTATCAAATGTTTAAAAAAATCGGTATTTATCGGTAGTTTATTTTTTAAATAATTTCATATGTTTGCCGTTATTGAAGGCGAAAATTCAAATTTCCGGAGAATGTTTAAATTAGTTTCTGAAAGAAGCCGAAAAAATTCCAGAGAAAGAATAAAGACGCAATTCTGGAGGAAGTTTGAAGAAGTTCTAGGAAATGTCGGAAATACATCCGGGGAACTTCCGAGAGAAATATTGAGAAACTTTTGACGAACATTTAAAGAAGTATTTTGACTATATGTTTAGTATTACTTCTGCGTGAAGTCAACGATTTACATAGTTGAAGATGCCAATTTCAAATAATTTTTAATTTAATTTAAATTGATAGTTCCATTCTATACTTTCATTTCCTCATCTATCGTATAAAAATTACCACTTTAGTCTGTTATTCTAAATTAGCATCTTCAACTATTTAAAGAAGCTATCGACAAAATAATCGGGTGACACATCCATAGGAAGCCAGAAAATATTCAGATTTCGGAAAAAAAAATCCAGGAGTAGTCATTTCCAGGGGAAGCTCAGAAGAAGCTCAGAAAAACTTACTATTAGAAGTCTTAAAAAACTCATGCAACTTATCGCTTCTGGAGAAAGTTCCAGAAGAAGACGAAATAAATGTCTACAGATACATTCGGCAGTAATTTAATTGAATCTTCTTGAGAAGACGGATGAGGCTTCCTAGAAACGCTGTACAGTTGGCAAAAATTGACAAAACCGTGACTAAATTGAATATCTCGGCCGCCAAACGGTTTCAGTCAACATGTTATGTATATTCTCAAAGGAAAAATCTGCTGTAACGATTGATGGTAGTCTCATTGGCCGGGGACTTTTGCGTACCGATATAGAGGGCCGGGATCAACCCTAAAAGAGGACCCTAAACAACCGATAAAGTGGCCACATTATAAAAAACCCGAATTTATCCACCTATGGTGTGATCAGACCCTTCTTACTTATTCAAGTTTATTTATTTTATTGTCATTATCAGTGACCAAGCCCCCCACCCCCGTGTCATCCAGTGACGCTACGCCACTGCCTGGGGGTACCCGGAATATATCCGGGTGTAGTCTATTTGGTGAGGCTACCAATCGCCTTATCATCGTATTTTAATGTGATTTAATGGGTTTTAATTCAATTCATATTCAAGCAACTTCCCCGGGGTACAAGAACATGTCCAAGTGTGTCCAATGTGGTCTGGAACACTTAACACGACTTGCATTGATCTTATTTTGAATTCTGTAGTAATTTGATGTGTCGCATGATGGTTTTGATACGTTTTCCGTTAAATCCAGCGTGAAGGCCCATATTCACCGGATCTTATTCCGGCCATATCTCCGGAACCAGTTCACCGATTCCAAAACCGTTTAATAGCGTTCAATGGGACCCCAAGACCTATCATTTGGCGTCGAGTTTGTCCAAATCGGTTGAGCGGTTGCTGAGAAACGTGAGCGCATTCATTTCGTTACATACACACACACATACACACATAGACACATACACACACAGACATGTTCCGATCTCGTCGAGCTGAGTCGAATGGTATATGACACTCGGCCCTCCGGGCCTCGGATCGATAGTCGGTTTTTCAAGTGATATCCATACCCTTCTTTGTAAGAAGGGTAAAATGTCCTAGAACCTTGTGATTTTTTCTATGTTGTACAGAATCAAGAGTTCAAAGCGTATTTAATATGGAGATTATATTTTGAGGTATAGTGGTCATATTCTGGTTCTTCTGATAATCTGGATTGACCGATAAAGTGAATGCCGTTCAGTGGGCCATCCCCTCAGCACACAAAAAATCAGTACCAGGACATCCTGCCCTCACTCACCCCGAAGTAAAGTTGGAAGCCAGACGAATTGCAGACTGCCTTGAACAACATTTTAAAGTTTTTTAACCGTCCAACACCAGGAGGAAGTGGTATTTCCGATATCGGCAACCTTGCCCGCCGTTTACTTACAGAGCCTGATATATTTGCCGATATTTTGAATGTTAGTAGGAATATGATGCAAAATTTGAGACTGATCAACAATTTGGCGCTTTCGTCACGGAAGCTGAATGCTGAAAAGGTGAAGTTGCTGTACGAACTATTGGAACAAAAAAGTAATTTGGAGGAGTTCCCGTTCATTAAAGCATTACCACCTTCTTTGCACAAATACAAACATGTAGCAGATTATATCGATCAATTGGTAAGGTAAACAACCTAAACTATAAAAATCAAATTAATCATTCATTATTTTTCAGTCATACACTTTGGATTTTGTTGATGAGCAGGCTGGAGAGCGAATGCACAAGCGCTATGAATTTTGCAGGCCAACCTTGCTAGAAAAATGTCTCCCGAGGCAAATTTATCAGATATGATGGCAACGGCATTAGCATGGTCCGATCCGAAGCTATCGTATCTAACATACCACAATGAAGGTTTGAAAGTAGTATTTGGTAGTAAGGATGTGAAATACATGGAGGAAGTGGCACAATATTATTTGGATAGCGGTGTAGAAGATGAAGGGGAAATGAATGACGAGCAAGATAGCGACGATATGGAATACAACAGCAAGAGTTTGTGTGATTCCGATATTTTCAGTGACGAAGAATGACGAAGTCTAGGAATGAATACCGTTTTATTAGAGGCCCGGATGGGCCTAGATAAGTCTTTTAATTTTACACGTATCATCATACCTAAATTGAAATTTTTTCCCAACTTGTGCGGTAGCCAAATTCTGAACAGTTAAAATTATACGACCTACTTTATCGGTCTACCCGGATTATTCGGAGGACCAGGATATGGTCATTTGATACCAAAATATAGTTTCCATATTAAATACGCTTTGATCTCTTGATTCTAAACCAAATAGAATAAACCGCAAGGTTCTAGGAAATGTTTTATAATGTGGCCACTTTATCGGTCGTTCCGGATCCTTCTTTAGGCCAGTAGAGTTTTCCTGAGGGCGTTTATGGTGTCTTTACACCATATATACTTAGTACTATCATTTTACAGTAATATACGTAAAGTAAAGTGTAAAATTATGTCGATAGATAGTGGCATTTCCTACTTTACCCGGAGCTCGGGTTGATCCCGGTTCTCTATCTCGGCATGAGCATGAGCATGAACATGAGCATGATTGACCGCCCACGGTTGCTACTCTGTTATTGCCAGACCAGCTGTCATTACACAGAGAACCAATAGACGATGCTTGGGACTAGCAATCATCCTCAATGTGTAAAAACTGGTGGTCTCAAATTAGGCAATACCAGCGCCGGCCGCTGTTTTATGACTATTCAGACCCGGCACCGACGACAACGAAAAGCTTTACGAAATACACGATAAACAAGCGATCTAACTATACATTTTTAATATGAAAGGATCTGGGACCGCGTTTTTCTGCACAGTAAGCAAGCTACTGTAACCGACGATCTTTGAAATCCTTAAACTAAAAGCTATGAAAGAGGTCTTCATTAAGATCCATTTTCACGCGACGTTAAATGTTTCGATTTTCTCTTTACGCATGGTTCAAGTAATCATAACAAGCTATGACCGACATGACGATTGCTTAAGACCTGGTTGAACAAGCATTTCAAATGAAATTACGTTCTCGAATTTTACTTGGCATGTAATGAACAACAGAAATACGCGATAATTCATATTTTCAGCGGTTGGTGGTTAATTTTAAATATACTAACGGTACTGTCTACGACTATGACGGCGATTACGACAGCGACTACGACGGCGCCTACGACAACGACAACAGCGAATTTGTAACTTACCATTTGTCTAGGATAAACACCTTTGCCCGGCACCTCCACTGGTTCTTCATGTCCGCTATCTGTCACTGTTTGCAAAATATCTAATAGCAATTACCTTCCAATACCAATACTTCCTGTATTGCCATGGTCATCTGGTAGGAGGGTCGCATCTAGTGCTTTCCCCAGGAACCGTTCACGGCCACCAGCTACCGCCCGTTCAGTCTTGGGCGTATCCAGCGAGGCATTCTTCAGATTACTTACAATCTCCGACACTCAATGCAAATCGCAGGCACACTTACGCTAGTTACAAAAAAAAACACACCCGTGCAAAGAAAAGGATCAAATAAACGTCACTCTCGCGAAAACACACCCGTCGTTGTCGAACGGCAAAAAAAAGGAATCGGGGGGCGGTGGTGACGTGACTCTCCATTTGATTTGCACTTCACTAGTGACAAAAGTCACTTCGACTCTCGGAATAACTCCCAGAGTGTGTGGTTCTCCCATTTTCTTCGCACACTCTTTTCCAACTAATCTGTGAGAAAGCGATCCACACAATGAGGTACACTCCGTGCGGCGCAGGGAGCGAATATAATACAACTCATTGATCCCGGCTCTCTATCTCGGTACGCAAAAGTCCCTGGCCAATGAGACCACCACCAATCGATACAACAGAATTTTTCCTTTGAGAATATGTATAACATGTTGACTGAAACCGTTTGGCAGCCGAGATATTCAATTTAGTCGCGGTTTTGTGAATTTTTGCCCAGTGTGCGCTGGAAGAAACATCGTAAAGTAGATTGGAATAAACTTTTGAAGGAAGTCGGAAGCCAGAGGGACAGTAGAAAGAAATTTCAAAGAAGTTGGGAAAAAATGCCGGAAAAAAGAGATTTCTTGGGGATGTTCATGAAGTTCCTTACATGTTCTAATGATTAATAAATTTTCTTGATATTTATAAAACATGCCTGACGACCCCACAATGTACCTGAAGTTTTCGGAATATTCCTGAAATACACTTCGGAATATTCCATAATCCTCCTTGAAAGCTCTTACAATTTTCCTGAAGCTATTTGTGATGTTTTGTAGTTCTCTTCTGATCATCCTAGAAGTTTTTGGAACTTCCCTGATTATAATGAAACTACCGTAAAATCTCTAATCTTCTTTGAAGGCCTTTGGACTTTCTGGAACATTTCGAAACATCTTAAGTACTCTCACAATTAAAAATGAAATCAATTTAACATCAGCATTGAATTTCTCTGATCTACCCGATATAATTTTTATTTTTTTAAAGTTCTCGAAACTGCCATAAAAATGCACGAGCCTTCCGTTAAAATATTCTTAAATTTTTCTAATGTTCATATTACTTCCATTACGTTTTCTAAATGTTCATGAACCTCTTGGAACTTAGCTGAAGTTTTTGAGCTTCCCCTAAGTTGCTCAGAGCTCCATTCTAAATAAATGAAACTGTCCTGAATACCTGCATTTTTTTTTCCAAAATATGTCTGATGTTTTCTTTAGTTCATTGGATTGCTCTGGACTTTTCTAAACTTCGCAGGGTCTCGTATTTTAACAAAAGTTAATGAACCTGTCTTTAATTTATCGGAACTTACCTTTACAGATCTTTAAACTTCCGCAAAAGTATGGAGTTTTCTGAAGATGCAGAACTTCTTAAAAGTTCCTGCAGTTTTCTTGAAGCTAATAAAAAAAACAATAAAACTCTCGAACCATCCCTGAAGCTTCTTGGAAGCTGAAAGCAAAACTGGCAGTAGAAGATGGGAGAACCTTCCTAGAGAAGCCAGAAGAAGCTTCCAAGGAAGTCGAAATAACTTTCCGGTAGGAATCGGGAAATAACCTACGAGTTAAGGTTGGTGAAAATTCCAGGGGAAAGATGCAACAAACTTCCAAGGGAAGAATAAATAAACTTCCGGAAGTTATAAAACTAACATGGAGTTCACTGAATAAAAGTATTTCCTAATTCCCAGGAACTACCGGGATGAGCCATCAGCTGTTTCTCGACTGCTGGTTAGCCAAAATCGGCAAGGAAATGGCAACATGGCAACACTCAAGCAATACACATTTTTATAGATGAATAATTTTTTTGGCAGACTCGAAGCAGATATTCAAAAAGATAAAAGTCTTTCACAATAGTTTCATCTGACAGTTCAGCGGGGAAACAATTTGCATTTTGATTATTTATAAAAAAAAATCGGTATAAATGGGTATAAAATTTCAAAAATCGGTATTCTGATAAAGCTTATCGGTATAACGGTATCAAGTTTGGAAATCGGTATATCCGTCAACACTGACTGACACATCAATTTAAAAATAAAAAAATAAAAATAAAATAAAAGGAAAACTGCTAGAGACTCTTAAATTCTCAAATCGGTCCGTTTTAGAACATTGTAAATCAACTTCATATAAAGGGCGAACACGAAATTATTGCGACACCGAAAATGTCATGCCAATTTTCTTATAATGTTTAGAATCAAATCAAAATTTTAGGGTAGTTTTATACATATATTTACTTCAAAAATCAAAAGAAAAGTTAATCGATGGAGCTTTGAGTGCAAAATTGAACGCATTTTCGCTTGATGCCCTCCATCAAAGTCTTTACAGTGTCATCCGGTACCAGTTTCTCAGTTTTTTTTTCCATTTTCTTAACATGTCCTTCTCGTCTTTGACTGTCTTCTTGCTCTTCCGAAGTTCCCGCTTCATTATTGCCCAGTACTGCTCCACCGGGTGCAGCTCCGGACAGTTTGGCGGATTCATGTCCTTTGGAATAAAATGGACAGAATTGGCCTCATACCACTCCAGAACACTTTTAGAATAGTGGCATGATGCCAAATCTGGCCAAAATAGCGGAGCTTCGTCGTGCTGCTGCAAGAACGGCAAAAGGAGCTTCTCGAGGCACTTAGATTTGTAGATCTCGCCATTTACTGTGCCCTTTGTCACGAAAGGCTCACTCCTCAGTCCGCAAGAGCAGATGGCCTGCCAAATGAGATATTTGGAGGTGAACTTCGACATTTTCTTCTTCTTAAATTTGTCGTCCACATCGAACTTGCTCTTGCCGGTGAAAAACTCCAACCCCGGAATTTGCTTAAAATCGGCTTTTATATACGTTTCGTCGTCCATCACACAGCAGCCATATTTTGTCAGCATCTTCTCGTAGAGCTTCCGTGCCCGAGTTTTAGCCGTCGATTGTTGCCGCTCATCGCGGTTTGGGAAGTTCTGTACCTTGTATGTATGTAGTCCAGCTCTCTTCTTTGCATTCTGGACGTAGCTCTGCGACATGCCGATCTTTTTAGCCAAATCACGGCTTGAGACGTTGAGATTTGCTTTAATCATCCGCTTCACCTTTCCCTCCGTCTTTTTGTTCTCCGGTCCCAGTTTTCTTCCAGCTCCTTTGCCGTGGTCCAACGTCAACCGCTCCTGGAACCGCTTCAACACTCTGGAAACGGTTGAATGGTGAATGTTCAACATTTTTCCCAACTGCCGGTGCGACAGGTCAGGAAATTCCAGGTGTTTGGAAAGAATTTGTTCTCTCAACTCGCGTTGGTTCACCTCCATTTTCGTTGAATCGAAAAACACGACTTCGAGTTTGACAGCATGTACACATTACACATCAATGAGAAATTGTGCAAAATTTGGTTGATTTTTACCCAATGGTAAAAAGTTATGCCCTGTTGAATGTGTCGCAATAATTTCGTGTTCGCCCTTTATTCGAGATCGCGGTTAGCCAGAACGTCTCTAACGGGTGGAGCAGGTTGCTTTCCTCGGACCTTAAGGGATTCACGCAACTCAGATTTGGCAACACAGTATAAAGTACAAGACCAAACAACATGCTCGATGTCGTGGTAACCGTCACCACAGTGCATAGCGCCCACCTTAGCTAACGAGTCTCGTTACCCGGAATAGAGCAATGAGAAGGGACCCAAACCAAGGTGATAGTGTGAGAGCAATTTGATAAAGCACTCAGGATAGATCGCATTCCAAACAGGAAATACGACGAGTGCTTCATCGGCCTCAATGAACGAATAGCCTCCAGTGAGCTTAGGCTGTCCGTGTAAATAAAGTAATGGTGCGGAGCTGCTAAAGGGTGTCCACGATAAAATTGCCACACACAAAATTGATTCGCAAAATTCGAGTTTTCAATTCGCGATTCCCAACGTTTTAGCGATGGAACGATGCGAGAGATCCTTGTTCTCGTGATGAATGCGCAAGATTTTATCACGCACGAGCTGTTCTTTCGACTCCATTTCCGCGAGTTTTGATCACAGGACTTTAAAACTTGCAGGATGTAAATAATGCACTATGAACTAAATCCACCCAAATTTTCATTAAATTCTACCCAACGGTTAAAAAGTTAGAGCAATTTCATAGTGTGGCAATTTCATCGTGGACACCCTTTAGCTCCGCAACGTAAACTGAGCAGGGTTTCTTAAGTTTATAGGAGGCGCTATGAAATTCATTAAACACTCTAAAACCAGTGGACGCATTTATGGTTGCCCCATCTGTGAAAAATCTTTTCTCTTGACTGACGTGGCGGTACTTGATAGCAGAAATTGAGGGAACAACCATCGAACGATGAGGATCTGGTATTCCATGGATTTCTTGCTTCATGGTCAAATCAAAATGTACAAAGGAACTGTAGAAGTCGTCAAAGCCTGCAAGATTGGGGTTGAACGAAGACGACACAACCTCCACCGTCATGTATTCGTAGTACAAATTCGTGAATCGAGTTTGCGGACTTCGGTCGAGCAACCTCTCAAAGTTCTCTATTACCAATGGATTCATAACTTCGCAACGGATGAGAAACCGGAAAGATAGCTCAGCGAAACGATCTGTTAAGGGGAGTACACCCACGAGTACCTCGAGGCTCATCGTATGCGTCGAGTGCATACAGCCTAACGCGATACGGAGACAACGGCATTGAATCCGTTGCAGCTTCAAAATGTGTGTGTTTGTTTCCGATTGAAAGCAAAAGCTACCGTACTCTTATACAGATAGAATAGTTGTTCGGTACAACCTTATCAAGTCTTCCGGATAAGCTCCCCACCAAGTACCGGTGATAGTTCGGAGAAAATTGATTCTTTGCTGGTATTTTGACTCAAATACGCAATATGTTTTCTCCATGTACATTTGGAATCGAACCAGACACCTAAATACTTAAAAAAAACATGCTATGAGTGATTGTTTTACCCATTAGTTGAAGCTGTATTTGTGCTGGATAATGCTTCCTAGAAAAAACAACCACCTCAAATTTCTCCGGAGATAATTCGATACCTAGCTTCATAGCCCAAATAGACTAATTGTCCAAGGTATTTTGCAATGATATTTCCAGGTCCGGTCCTTTTGGTCCAATAACGGAAACCACGCCGTCATCTGCAAGCTGCTTTAGAGAGCTTATAAAGAAGGTGGCTTAAACATGAGCCCTGGGGGGATCCCCATGTAACTGATTCGTGAAGTTGTCGAGCTACCATGAGAAAAGCTCATATATTTTTCTGACAACAAATTGCTCAAAAAGTTGTTAAGAATTGATGAAAGCCCACTATCGTGGAGTTTATCCGAAAGGACATCGATACAAACAGAGTCAAAAGCCCCCTTAATATCCAAAAATACTGAACCCATTTGCTGTTTCTGAGCATAGGCCAGTTGAATTTCAGTAGAAAGCAACGCAAGGCAGTCGTTCGTTCCCTTGCCCCTCCAAAATCCAAATTACGTATCTGAGAGTAAGCCATTCGACTCGACCCACTTGTCCAGACGAAGAAGAATCATTCTCGGATGCGGGCTTACCGGGTTTTTTGAATGGCAATAAAACTCACTTGCCTCCAATCATCCGGAACAACGTTGTGCTCCAGAAATTGATTGAACAAGTTCAACAAGCGCCTATTCGCGACGTCTGGATGGTTTTTGAGCAAGTTGAACTTGATTCTATCTATTCCCGGAGCTGTATTGTTGAATGAAAGGGGAGCAAGTGAGAAGTCAACCATGGAAAAAGGAGAACCCATTTCATTTCTACCCGATGGAGGATCACGTACGTTGTTTTGAACCGGGACTGAATCAGGACAAACTTATAGCTCCATGAAATCTAGGAAAATTTCGAGAAACTTCAGTCCAAAAAACTCTTGTATGTATGTATGTATGTATGTAAGTAGCCACCATCCTAGCTTGGGTCTTGCCCTGCATGCAGCTCCACTCAACAGCAAGATCAAATTCCGTCATCATTCTGAATTCAACATACTGCTGTATGAAGGGCCAAAAAGGGTTGGACGGGCCCGTAAGCAGAGGCACTTACGCGAAACCCGCGGGAATAAGAGAATCTCCTTCCAACAATATGATCCAACAAAATGAATAACTAAATTCGCAATACATGTTAAGCTTTCCACGGGATGGTTTGTTTAAGAAGAGCGCGTCAAATTCATTGCAACTGTTGGAGTGAAATGTAACTATCTAAAATGACAGTACACATTCCCTCCTAGACTCCGGTTGGCACTCCACTCCATTGTCCAGTTACAACTTCAATGATGCCCTGATGCTCCCTCCCCTCCCAGTATTTATTGTAATTCACATTATGAATTTATATATAATCATGTAATATATAATGAATATAAAATATGTAGTAAATTTAAAAATAAAATAAAAAATAAAGATGTTTTACAAAATACAAATAACCTAGATTATTGGGTCCTATACACACACTTTTTGTTTTATGTGCCATGAAATGACATAATGCATCATTGTATGTTTTGAAAATATAATACTAAAGTATTGAATTAATAGACCGAAAATCGAGGTTATTTGGACATGAGACATTATATTTAAAAGGATACTACCAAACCAACCATCAAACGCACTGCCATTAAGAACAGACACGTCCCCTCGAAAATGCAATCGAGAAATGTACAAGAACAATCCTCAACTGGAACGTACTCACCAAATCAATATATCCCGGAGCGCATTCCCGATGTCGTCGAACGGCAAAAAAAGGGAATTTTCACTGAAAACAACCGACTTCAGTCCAAAAAACTCTTGGACACATAACGGATGTCCAGAATTGTTGCGGAAAAATCTTCAGGTGTAGAACTTTATGAAACCCAAGTACATCAGAGAAGATAAGAGAATCGCAGTGCAGTTCAATTAAGGTAACTAGAAACTCAGTTCTCAGATCTTTAGGGAAATTTTTAGATTTTTAGGCACTTTCATTAGTTTTTTTAAATGTCCGGAGTATTTGAACAATTTCCGAGAAATTACAGATAATTCCAAAAATATCAGAAGTATTGCGGGGCTTTGAGGGAAATTCATCAATATCAGGAAAATTTGTTGAAACGTTAAGGAACTCCTTCGAACTTCTTGCAATCTATTTCAACCATCTCCATTGGCACACGAGATCCAATCGTGCCAAATCAATGAAAAAACAAGACCGATCCACCTGAATCGGAGATTGTAATCCGACAATAACGAAAGTGACGAGCTGACGAGAGTTCAGTCCCAAAGCATGATTTAATATTGATCGACCGACCGCAGTCAGCCGATAAGGCGCGTGACCCGAATGAATCTTGGAGGGCGCGCACGTGATTGAGTCGATCCAGTTTTGACATTCCAGCTACAAGCGGGCAGCATCGCGATAGGGTTATGTAACCCTATTTGTCGGTTTCTCCAAGAAGCCACAATTGCGATTTCATCGGTGAGCTTCGCAATCGAATCCAATTAATTACGAAAGTGATACTTCGATTGCCCAACGAAAAATTGGAAGATGATAAACCGCAACAGAAGTCGAGACAATTTATTATTGGCCAAAACAATGAGAAAGGAACGAAGCCGGTAGCTAGAAGCGTGGAAGCAATCCGGCACGGTTCGAGTAGTAGCAGTAGGTAGGTAGCTACATAGTGTTTCGAAAGAAGTTTTGCCTGCTGGTTTTGGCCACCTACTGATTCTGCGGAGCCCGGCATCATGCCGTTTGTGGCTGCGGGGTGAATCATGATTTTGAATAAAATTATGATTTTAATCCACCTTCCGAAGCGAAAAGTGACTCGCCCCAGAAGAAGAACGGCCAGAGCTCTAAGCCGATCGTAAGTTTTGAATGCAATTTTTTGCAAGTTAAATTTGGTATCCCACCAAAAAGGCAAGGATTTGCAATGTTGAGTTTAGGTATACACTTGATAGTTGCTTCATAGCTGATCTCACAGAAAATGGCTAAATGGCTTCTAGGTCTACCCTCAAGCCTACCACAAACACGGGTGGGGACGATCTCACATGCTGCTCCCGAGATAAACTTACTCCGTCCCCTGCATCCGTCTTCACACTGGACAACCCCCAAAGACAGGGCCGCATACTTTCATTATCGATTTCCTTTTGCTACCGAAAGTTGGCCTCTCTATCCCTTTGCATTCTCATCTCGGTGGTCAATTGTGGTCCGATTCTATTGAAATGATAGCGCTCCCGGGTGTGCCCTCCTTCTAGGGAAGTCGTGGAAAACCCCAAACGATACATCTGCACGGTAACGATATCGCCCTGGGTGGAAAGGGGAAATTAATGTATGCAAATAAACTAAGTACGAGAAAGAAGGCTCCGGTCCAGTAGCGTAATCGTGGTCAATTCAATTGTGTTCCACCGATTAAAGGCTGACTTCCGCGTCCATTATCGAAGTGAACTTTCCAAATGGTTGAGCAAAGCGTCCCCTTAGTGTTCTAATTAAGATCTGGATCTGGCTTACGTAATCGTCAGGAGCAGTCGGAGCACAAGTAGCTGATTGAGATATATCAATCACCATCGCACTGAGCCTGTGCTGCTGTGGTCAGATCAATCGTTCCAGAAGTCTGAACATATGTGCTGTCTCTATCCGCTACTGCTGCTGTTGCTGCTGATCTGTCCGAGAAATCGAAAGTGACAGCCGCGGTTTCTGAAACAACGCAACTACAAGCCAAACCGTCAAGATAAACCTTCCGATTGCGGAGTGCTGTCTAGTGAGTCGGTTGGTGGCCAGCGGACGTACGCAGAGATTTCGTAACCCGCTGCTACCGTCAGACTATTCGGCCTAATAGACAGCATTAAGTCTAATCAGTTTGATTTATTTCCCAATTTTTGCCAACAATGTCATCGCATTCGGTACGCACTCATGGAGTCGGAGTACCGAATGAGAACTGCCTTGACTTTTCGAACGATCGAATAATCTGTAATTAAACCGCCGAAATCATGACCGAGCGATTAGTGCGCCGCCTCGTGCCAAACACTTGCACTCACCACTCGTCCCCTTTTTGACAGCTCGCGTTTTCAGCTCAACACACGCATTATCCCATCGGAGCGAGGGGGGCGACACATCTAAATCTCAAATTTAGATGGTCAACAAATCTCACACTAGCGAATCAATCTTCGAACAATCTTCTTTCATTTGTCGCATCTACTTGCATCGCTCATCAATTTTTTGCAGGAAATCTTCAGAATCGTCATCAATCTTCTTTCTATCAACTCAGCGTGCGCGCAGCTAGCCACAGCAAAACACAATCTTTTTTGCATCGTAGATAGAGTCGTCCCCCTCGCATCGGAGCGGGATTTTCCCCCAGCAAACTCATCAGAGATCAATAAATCAAACTTTTTTTTTCGGCAATTTACGAGCCACCATCATCGAGTTCTAAGCTTCCATACGCGATATCCCAGGAGAGGGATCAAAGCGAAAGTAAAACACACATAGTCCCTCCGCTCAGCCCAAGCCGGTCTAACGTGCTACAACGCGTCACGAACTGTCAATCTTGATTACCGAGTGGGTCCGTCAGCGCTCGCCCGGCTGCAACGGGTCGACTAGGACACGCTTTGACCCTTTGCTGCTACACGGTCGGAAGGAATGACTCAATTTCAACAAAAGTTGATTTACTCAAAAGTGAGTTGGATTTTCCGAGTATATGCCGTGTAAAATAGACTGAGTTGAACCTCTATTGATTTTCCGCATATTTGATAAGTATTTTTGCTGGAAAACCCCGGCAAAATTATACTCAGTTTTGACGAAACTGATACGACTTTTGAGTTGGTCTGATCGACCGTTTAACTGTAGGTATATGAAAGCAACGCGTGCCCGTGCGCGATCGATTGCGATCGATGACGACCAAACGGGCAACCAGCGCAGCTACAATTGGTACTTTGAGGGCAGCAAAAAATAGGTGAAAATCACCTGAACGATCGCAAAAAAAAGTGCTCGTAGTGGCACAATAAACAAATCGAGCAAATTGAATTCAATTGAAAAATAGCAATTGTGAAATGATCGGTTCAATCAGCTGCATGAGGGGGTGTAGTGATCCGTAGATCCGTATAATTTGATAGTAATCATCGGGTCTTTTGGTTGCCACGAACGGCACGGGAAGGGCCTTTTTCTTCTGTTCAGCTGTTGATCTGATAATTGCAACGACATAATCCCATCCACGCGATCGAGCGCGGGTGAGTTGGGGGCGGCATGTGTTGCAATTGCTAGTTGGTCGTGTGGCAGTCCAAGACTGGGTTTTGTCATAAAGAGTGTGGTTAGGGTGAAATGTAAGTGATCTGATCGGTGATTGAATATGAGTTTTGGTGATTGTAAACGGGATTGAATAATTTTGAGGCGTAGTTAATCAATAGGTTTCAAGAGGTATATCGAAATATAACTTTCATGCTGGGTTGTTATTTAATATCAATTACGATGTGCAACAAACTGGATTAATCTTTCTCTGGCAGAAATTATAACTATATTTGACTACATTGTGGTTCCTTAAATCAAAATCTAGAATATAAGGGTACTGGCAGTAATTTAATATTAACAAATGAGCAGTTGGTGTGTACATCTGTTCATGCCAAGCATGGGTACAGCCCTCCTTTTTTCAACTATTCACGATTAAGTTCGGAGTTAAGACTGCCAACCTAAGCATGTGACATTATTGTTGTAAAAGGATCATTGACCAAGGCGTAAACTCTGCATATTGTGCCGAAACACACCGAAGCACACTGATCGGCACGTTATGGCACACTTTGACAAGTATTTCAAAGAATATAATATAAAACGGCATCACTGTTTCTTTTTTGACGTTTCTCCAATATTTTCTTACGGTTCGCACTTTGTTGACAGTCGTTGATCTTAGCTTTGATCAGGATGCCGGATTGGAAGTCAAACATGTAGGACTTTGCTCGGATTTCTCCTGCCAACTACCCGCAGGAGTTATCAAAGTGCGGAGATAAATACCAGCGCCGAGATCATCACCAGCAACAGCATTAACTAGGTCACCCTCTTCTGCAACCAACATGATTGCAACAGTTGCTTGGAGTTTCTGGTAGCAAAAAATCTACCTGGCCAAAAAGGGACACTTCCAAAGCTTCATGTACTGGTATCGTCAGGCGGCTCAAAATTGATGAGGTAAAGAAGACATCATACCATGGACCAAAAGGTGGATCTGGTCACATCTGGATACCAGGAACGGGTTCCGGAAGAGCCCAAAAAACGAAACTTCGAAAACAATCCTCATGTACTGGTACCGAGAGACGGCTCAAAATTTATTATTTTTCAAATGTGGGTATCCAGGTGTGGTTAGATCTATTTGTTGGTCCACGGCATGATGTCTTTTTACTTGTGGATAAAATATTAATTTTGAGGTTTTGGAAATGTCCTTTTTGGGTACCTGCCAGAAACGGTTCTGGGTAATTGGATGTGACCATATCCACCTGTGTGTTTGTGGCATGATGTCCATTAACTTCTGGATGAAAAATCATAAATGTTATAACTGTTTGTAAGAACTCAGCACTCACCAACTACCTACTCGGAGATCATTTTTTTTTTTTTTTTTTATCCTTTATTTGAGAGATTTTTAGCCATAGGCTAGTTCATCTCTTAAGCTCGGAGATCAAACATACAGCACCCGGTCGTCTCAGGCGACAAGAGCAAGCTCCGGAACACCCAGGGTCGGCTAGCTACCGGGTAATCAGAGGGTTTTCGCGATACAAAAACGAAGAACTTTCACTTTTCTTTAAACGCATTTATTCACCACTTTCTGTATTATGTGCGTGTTGTTCTGTGTTCATAATTTCGTGTAATATGTGTCGTGTAGCCTAATCGCGTGGTTCGCTGTACCGGTACATACCGCTGCTTCCGTTGATGGTGAATCGGGATTAGACTGCCAGCGAAAATGGAAATTTTTAATTTCGCTAACAAACCATGTACAAAATGTTTATTGCCTCGAAAAATGACCCTATGCAAAATTTGAGCTCAATCGGACATGATTTAGGGGTGGCGCAAACGCGTCAAAGTTTGACTTTTTTCACTCTCGAAAATCTCCCAAGAAGGGGGGGGGGGGGAGGTACATGAAATTTCGGAAATCAAATTTTTTTTTTGATGCCAAATGTCTTAAAAATGCATGAAACGTCGAGATTTGGTCTATCTCGAAATTTTTTTTTTTTTTTACATAAATCGACATTCTGGGATTGAGCATTTTTTTTCATGAGTTCTCTATGGAATATAGAAGATTGATGAGTCGGCTTCTAAAACTGTTCGCAATTGTCTCCAACCTGCTTATATATCGAATTAAACCACCATGTAGGATCTAATACGAAATAATTTATTAGGATGGTCCAAAAATTCAAAAATATATGAAAAACCACAACTTTTCATCAGAAAGTCCTAAAATCAATTGCAAATATCTTGAATTGCATTTTTTTTTTTTTTTTTTTTGGGAATCATGAGT
Source organism: Ochlerotatus camptorhynchus (assembly GCF_037179485.1). NCBI lineage: Eukaryota > Metazoa > Arthropoda > Insecta > Diptera > Culicidae > Ochlerotatus > Ochlerotatus camptorhynchus. The sequence continues at coordinate 181,498 of NW_027040621.1, forward strand.
TTTACAAAAGAGGAACATTTGCCTGAAAAGATGAAAAAATACTTGTTTTATACTTTGCCATATATTTCCTTATTAGCTACACCAAATCAGATTTCCTGGTACTCTTATAATTTTTTCGATGATCTTCAACTAATTGTAAAATGCACTGCTTTTGATCTTCATCCGTGGATAGTTTTGAATTGTATGTTTTAATCAATGCTATACCACGCTCTGCATTTTCATTAACTACTTCCAAACATTGAACCCGTCTTTTGGCATTTTTAAACTCGATGGAACTACTCCACTGCTCCATATCGACATTCAGCAACGACTTCGGAATTTGGAGAGCTTTGAATAAGTTTTCAATACCACTGCTGCCTTGTATAAACTAGCGTAGTTTAATCGTTGAAATATCGTTGGATTCAACAATGGATCTGGCTGTAATGTTTTTATGAGTATCTGTAAAAAAAATCATTAGAAAATCAAATGCAAATGTATCAATTAAAGCATTTACCTGATAGACGTAAGGTTTCGATGACGTTTTTCTTAACCGGGAGGTCTACATTTTCGTCGAACAGACATAGTCCGATAAGGCTGTTGTCCAAATATTGCAAGTGAGTTAAAATTCCTTTGTGTACTGCTTTCGCAACGTCTTCATCAACAGTTTCATATTCCTTCATTATTTTTAATAGGTTCAGATCGTTGTTGGGTGCCATCGCAGCACACGGAGAATGGAACCAACTTTCTTTTCAAATATTTTTTGCAATGAACACACAAAATCGAGCTAGTTGATTTTTAGTTTTATCTGGTAAAGCAAATTCATGCCGAAGAATAAACATTTTCAAAGAATAAATGATTTTGGCCATCCACCTTGCATTGTGGAACGCACCAGGAGCTCTTATTTGTAATTTTTCATCGATTTTTCCACCCAAAAATAAAATGGCAAGTTGTAGAACCTCTCGGTAATCACCACGGTGGTGTTGCTCTCTAATTTGTTTTTCATCAAACTCCAATAGCGCCAATCTTTCTATTTCCGAAATAGCTATTTAAAAAAAAATCATCATCCATACCTGAGTGGTATGAAGTCTTTTCCAAAATGTGCTATTTTGATTGGAATTCCTTAAAAATCTCAACATTTGGAGACTTTGACGTTTCAAATTTCAGAATTTTAAAAGCTTTGCCAAGTAGCAGTTCATGTATGTGGTGTCTACAAGGGAGGCCTATAAGCTGCCTCTTAAACAATTTGTCCAGGTACTGACACGCACCTTTTTTTCTACCGGTGTTTGATGCAGTAGTATCAAAAGATGTAAACATAACTCTGAAAACAACCGATAAAGTAGTCAGAATTCTAAGGTGAACATACAAGATTTAAGATCATACCTGTCCGCAAGCTCCCATTCGACGACTGCATTGTACACCGCTTCTGCTTGTTGTGCCCCCGTAGAGTTCTCGATGGGTGGAACAGCCAATAATTTGCTAATGCCTTCGCCTGATACAACTATGGCCAAGCGCTCGGTTTTTGGTAGAGCTTTGGATGGTAATATGTTAGGTAGCAGCTTAGAATTCCAATGTATTGTTAAATTTATATCTGGCTTAAATGACGCTTTTAAATCATGTTGCATTTGTAAGCGAATTCCTGCTCTGGTGATTCTGACAGATTCCTTGTTCAACAATAATGATGAAACATCGTGCCCTAAAGCTTTAGCGATCGATGATATTAGAAACACAGCATTTCGATCACTCACTTTACAGCGGTCCAATGCAGCAGCTACCTTAACTGTAACAACTCGTATCAGTTGCGATTTACGTGTCAAAGCTGGTTTTGGAGAACCTAGAATGCTCAAAATATATTAATATGGATGGTAATAGGTGTATAATCTAAAATAAAAAAAAAAAAAACATTAGTAAAACATCACAACGTACCTGTTTTTGGAGAAGCTCTTTCGGATGTACTAGGCGAGTACACTGACCCAGCCTGGCTGTCGTTTTGTGTTGATGTTTCAATTGAGGTTGCACTACAAATTTGATCCGGTCTTTGGCTTGACCCTTCTTCCTCAAAATCGCTACACGAAATGGTTTCATTGGTAGGGAGAATCTTAGTTTCATCTTCAAGATGAGCTTGTTCCCGCTGTTTTTGCAAATATTGCATCGCCTGCTTTTCTTCACGGGTTTTTGTCTTAAAATTCTTCCCGATATCAAACAAACTCCGCAATGAACCATGCAATGTGTTCCTTTTTTCGACGTCTTTCTTAGCCATTCTAAGTTTGCATTTTAATAAGTCTTTCCAGGTATTGAAAAATAGCAATAGTTTTTTCTTTATGCTTATGTCATTTAACAAATGTGTTAAGTTTTTTTCTTCCAAGCATCCTTTAATTCCTTTATTGTTAAGAAGGCACTAAGCTTACAACTTTTTTTTTCAGCACGCAAATGAAACATATATTTACGAAAAACTTCACTTTACGTCGGCAAGTTAACAGAATGGCCGAACGACGGCAGATATTCTCCAACTAGCCAAATCATCCCACTGCGACCTAGCAAGAAGTACAGTCGACTTGTTTCGCGCTCCGGTATTTCGGAAGTTTTCTCGGTATTCGGTTGGTTTAAATTATCAGTTTTTTCTCGCTTAGTGATTACTGGCATAGTACCCGGCTAAACAATTATCTGAAAGTGAGTTTTTCTGAGAAGAAAGTGGTTTTCGGCGCCATCGGAAAGAAAATTGTTCACTTGCAATTGGATATTCGCAAACCAATTTGCGCTTCATCGGTGCGTGATCACGCATACCTGCACACAGATCATCGTCATCGAGTGTCAGCATCTGCCTCCGCATTTATACCGGTCATCCATCATCGTGTGTCCAGCTGAGTGCCGAGCCTAATACAAGCACACCACTACAAAGATCGCCCGCACACGCGCATCGAAGGTCACCCACGCTGCGCGTCGCTCCGCTGCTGCTGTGTAATCACTCGGTGGTAGTAGTATAGCAGATAAGTTTTTTTTCCTGTTTCTTTCTCTCGCCCATCAGTTAAATTTAATTTTGTGTTTCTGTGTTTGTAGTTTTTTTTCTGTTTATTGTGTCTGTGTGGTTTTAAGCATCGTTTCAGTGGTAGAGCGTTAACCGCTCCCACTAGTACGGCAAAATGGACGTCTCGTTAGAAGACGATATGGACATTTTGTCGGAAGATGACACCAGTTTGCCACTCGATGGCAAGAAAAGACGAAAACGTCCTGTCATTCATGGTTCGTCTCAGAAAAGCCCCCGATCGCGAGCCTATCCAGATGACTCGACTGGGCCATGGGTTGTCTACTTTCAGCCCAAAAACAAACCTTTGAACTTGATGCAAATTTCCACTGATCTGACGAAGCGATACTCGGCCGTGACCGAAATCACGAAGGTTAGGCATAATAAACTTCGTGTTGTCGTTTCTAACCTGAAGCAGGCTAACGAGATTGCTGCCTCCCAGCTCTTTACGATTGAGTACAGGGTTTACATACCAGCTCGCGATGTGGAGATCGAAGGTGTGGTCACCGAAGCGAGTCTGACCCCCGAGATCTTGGAGAAGCAGGTGGTTGGCCGTTTCAAGAACCCCTTGCTCCCCCCGGTGAAGATACTGGATGTCCAAAAACTGGGCTCAGTATCTGTCAGCGAGGGTAAAAAGAGTTTTACCCCCACAGACTCGTTCCGTGTGACCTTTTCTGGTTCAGCCCTTCCTCACTACATCGAGCTGGGAAAACTTCGACTACCTGTGCGCTTGTTCGTTCCCCGGGTCATGAACTGCCAAAACTGTAAGCAGTTGGGACATACGGCGTCCCACTGTGGCAGCAAGGCACGCTGTTCCAAATGCGGGGAGAAGCACGAGGATGGCGCCTGCACAGTCACTGCACCAAAATGCGTGTACTGTAAGGGAACTCCTCATGGTCTCTCGTCATGCCCGGTGTACAAACAACGCGGGGAAAAACTAGAGCGCTCTCTTAAAGAACGTTCCAGGCGGTCTTTTGCAGAAATGCTTAAGACAGCCAAGCCATCGACCAACGAAACAAATCCCTTCGCTCTTTTGTCAGATGACGAGTCTGGCTCTGACTTGGCTGAGGAGGGAGTTTCTTTCAGTTTTCCGGAAGGTTCTGCCCGGAAACGAAAACGCATCCGTTCGCGGAAAGTTGCAGATCAAGAACCCCAAATCAGCTTGCCCAAATCAAGGAGTGGTGGAAAAAAGAAGACTTCTACTCCTCCTGGATTCCGCAGAACTGATTATACCCAGGATTTTCCACCTCTCCCGGGGACATCCAAACCCCCCGTTGCCCCAATTTTCAGAACACAAGCCCCTTCTTCATCTGGGTTGTTCTCATTTGATAACATTGTGGACAGTATCCTCAATTACCTCGATATTTCTGATCCTCTGAAAAGCATTGTTCTGGCAATGCTTCCTACTGTGAAAACCCTCTTGAAACAGTTGACATTGAAGTGGCCCCTCCTTGCAGCAATCATCTCCTTCGATGGATAATTTTCCAAACGAGGTCGGGGATTTGATCACTGTTCTACAGTGGAATTGTCGAAGTCTTATTTCTAAGATAGAATCGTTTAAGTTTTTGGTTCACAATAATGATTGTGATGCATTTGCTCTATGTGAAACTTGGCTCTCTTCAGATATCGATCTTCCTTTTCATGATTTTAACATTATTCGACTGGATCGTGAGGATTCGCGTGGAGGAGGAGTACTTTTGGGGATCAAAAAGTACCATTCCTTCTATAGAGTGAAACTTCCACAATTTCCAGGTATTGAAGTTGTCGCATGTCAGGCTTTTGTTAAAGGCAAGAGCCTTTGTATTGCTTCTGTGTATATTCCTCCCCGAGTTTCGATTAGTCAAAAACAACTTTCAGATATCTGTTCAGTTCTTCCTACTCCACGGTTGATTATGGGAGATTTTAATTCCCACGGTACAGGCTGGGGGGAACTGTATGATGACAACCGTTCTACTTTGATATATGACCTCTGTGATAACTTCAATATGACAATTCTTAACAATGGAGAAGTAACACGTCTGGCTGGTCCATCCTCAAATGGAAGTAGATTAGACCTCACACTTTGCTCTAATTCATTATCGTTGGATTGCACGTGGAATGTGATCCAGGATCCCCACGGTAGTGATCACTTGCCGATCGGCATTTCGATTGCCAGTGGGTTCAATTCGTCGGAATCCGTTAACGTCGCGTACGACCTCACCCGTAATATCGATTGGACAACGTTCAAGACCGCGATAGATGAAGCCGTGTCGTCGGTAGAAGAGCTTCCACCGATGGAGGAATATAACTTCCTCTCCAATCTGATCTTGGACAGCGCGCTTCGAGCTCAAACTCGGCCGGTTCCAGGAACGTCTTTTCGTAGGAAACCTCCTACCCCTTGGTGGGACCAGCAATGCACTGAGGTTTATCGTAAAAAGTCCGACGCGTTTAAGCTTTTCCGGAAACGCGGAACACCCGAGTATTTCGAAGCGTACTCGACTCTTGAACACGAACTCAAGAGCCTCATCAAAGCCAAGAAACGCGGATACTGGCGGCAATTCGTGGACGGTTTATCGCGCGAAACGTCGATGAATACGCTTTGGAACACGGCGCGAAGGATGCGTAACCGGTCTTCAAACAACGAGAGCGAGGAGTACTCGGATCGGTGGATTCTCAAGTTCGCGCGAAAAGTATGTCCTGATTCCGTGCCGGCACAGATGATTCCTCGCGAAACGACGAATTCGGTAGACGAGATCAGCCAGCCTTTTTCAATGCTAGAGCTCTCACTCGCGCTCCTTTCGTGTCGCAATTCGGCTCCGGGGGCTGATAGGATCAAGTTCGACTTGTTGAAGAACCTCCCAGACGTCGCTAAGAGGCGCATGTTGAACTTGTTTTGTCAGTTCCTGGAGTTCAATATTGTTCCAGATGATTGGAGGCGAGTGAGAGTTATAGCCATTAAAAAGCCTGGAAAACCCGCATTAGATCATAACTCGTATCGTCCCATCGCGATGTTATCGTGCATTCGAAAATTGTTGGAGAAAATGATCCTTTTTCGCCTCGACAAATGGGTTGAGACGAACCACCTGCTCTCAGATACTCAATTTGGTTTCCGTAGGGGTAAGGGAACGAACGACTGTCTCGCGTTGCTTTCCACAGAAATCCAGTTGGCTTTTGCTAAAAAAGAGCAAATGGCTTCTGTGTTCTTGGATATTAAGGGGGCTTTTGATTCAGTATCGGTTGAAGTCCTTTCAGACAAACTCCACGCTTGTGGCCTTTCCCCATTAATTAATAACTTTTTGTACAATTTGCTGTCAGAGAAACACATGAGCTTTTCTCATGGAAACGCTACAGCTTCTCGATTTAGTTACATGGGTCTCCCCCAGGGCTCATGTTTAAGCCCCTTTTTGTACAATTTCTATGTCAGAGAAATTGACAATTGTCTAAGTGACAACTGCACGTTGAGACAACTTGCAGATGATGGCGTAGTGTCTACGACAGGGCCCAAAGGGGTCAACCTGCAAGGACCCTTACAGGATACCTTAGACAATTTGTCTACTTGGGCTATCCAGCTAGGTATCGAATTCTCCATGGAGAAAACTGAGTTGGTCGTTTTTTCTAGGAAGCATAGCCCAGCACAACCGAAGCTTCAACTTTTGGGTAAGCCGATCACTCATTCCATATCTTTCAAATATCTTGGGGTCTGGTTCGATTCCAAATGCACCTGGAGATCCCACATTGAGTATCTGAGACGAAAATGCCAACAAAGGACAATTACCGGAACGTGGTGGGGAGCTCATCCGCAAGATCTTCTAACGTTGTACCGGACAACGATTTTATCGGTTTTAGAGTACGGTAGTTTTTGCTTCCAGTCGGCGGCTAAAACTCACATCATCAAACTGGAACGTATCCAGTATCGTTGTCTTCGTATCGCGTTAGGATGCATGCACTCGACTCATACGATGAGTCTTGAAGTGTTGGCGGGCATGTTGCCACTATCGGATCGGTTTTCGGAATTGTCCCTCAGGCTCCTCACCCGTTGTGAAGTTATGAACCCACTGGTAATCGAAAACTTTGAGAAGCTTCTTGAGCTAAACCCTCAAACTCGTTTTATGTCATTGTACTACGTGTACATAACTCAGGATGTCAGCCCTTCACAGCATAATCCTCATCGTGTATGCTTCTCCGACTTCGGCAATTCAGTTAGTTTTGATTTATCCATGACGCGGGAGATTCGTGGGATCCCAGAACATCATCGTTCCATGATTGTTCCGTCAATTTACGCTGCAAAGTTTGGCCAAGTTGATTCCGCAAGATCGTTCTTCACAGATGGATCATTAATAGAGGCGTCCGCTGGTTTTGGTATTTATAACGAATTTCATAGCGCCTCTCTAATGCTTCAAGCTCCTTGTTCCGTATATGTTGCTGAGCTGGCGGCAATACATTATACGCTAGAAACGATCGCCTCACTTGCACCAGATCACTATTTTATTTTTACGGATAGTCTCAGTTCTGTCGAGGCTATTCGATCCATGAGGCCGGTAAAGCACTCCTCGTATTTTCTCATGAAAATACGAGAGCTTCTGAGTGCTTTATCTTTAAGATCTTTTGTCATCACCTTTGCATGGGTCCCATCTCATTGCTCGATTCCGGGCAATGAGAAGGCGGACTCACTTGCTAAGGTGGGCGCTATGCAAGGCGATATTTACGATCGACAAATCGCCTACAATGAATTTTTCTTCATTTATCGTCAACAGTCGCTCGCCAGCTGGCAAAATAAATGGAGTGAAGGAAGTTTGGGACGATGGCTATTCTCGATCATCCCTAAGGTGTCGAAGAGTCCTTGGTTCAAGGGGTTGGATGTGGGTCGAGACTTCATTCGTCTGATGTCTCGCCTCATGTCCAATCACTATTCGTTAAACGCTCACTTGTTTCGTGTTGGGCTGGAAGACAGCAATCTCTGTGAATGTGGACAAGGTTACCAAGACGCCGATCACATCCTTTGGTCTTGTGCTGAGCATCGTGGAGTCAGATCTGAGCTATGCGATTCCCTTCGGGCTCGAGGTAGACAACCTAATGTTCCAGTTCGGGATATTTTGGCTAGACGTGATCTGGAGTTTATGAAACTCATATATGTTTACTTTAAGAATACTAACCTTAGATTGTAAGTTTGATTAACCTTGTGTTTAGTTTGTGTATTGTGCGTGTAGTTTTTTTTTATGTTTGTCTTCAAGATGAATAGAAATAAGTTCATGTTTTAGGATTAATTAAATATTTGTATAATAAATCATATTTCAAACCTCCTTCTCCCTTTCCCCATCCAAAAAATTGTAAATCTCCACTAACCTCGAGACGACCGCGAGTAATCGGTTCAATTCCTTTAACTCTAGATTTAAGACATGAATCATGTATAATGCAAATGATAACTCGGCTCTGTAAAGTTTATTCGACTGAGCCTGTACAAATAAATTAATAATAAAAAAAAAACTAGCCAAATGTCAACCATGTTTAACAAACTGTCGTACTATTCTCTATCAGTTCTCTGCTTGTTGTCAAACGCACTACTGATTGATCATACATCCTCAGATCGCATCATTTTTTATACTAAAACATAGGTAGAAAAAGCCAAGGTAGAAAAGTTTACGTAGAAATAAGTACTTGAGACCGTTGCATGCCTGTAGGAGAACACTGTTAGTGTGTGTTTTTTAATTAATACCCAAAAGGAAGCCAGATAAACAATATGCTTTATACGGGTAATTTTGGCACCTCTATAGGGTAGGAATTTAAAAGAAACACATATAAAGGGTTGTCCCGTATTAGGTGAATATGTTAAAAAGTCATTGTACTTTCGTCAAATTGTACTGTAAACTAAACAGCACTAACGGTTGTCCTGTACAATTTTCGGAATTATTCTACGATTTATGTCTGTCTATGCTTCTATTTTACGTGGTCTCAGATACTAAAAAGTAATATCATCAAATGTTTTGAAGTTTGGATTCTTAAAAATTCCAAAACACAACATGATGATATTTTCAGATACATGCGTTTGGTAAAAAGTAATGGTTTTTTTTTTGGACCACCCTAATGAAGAATTGCGTTTGCGCCACCCCTAAATCATGTCCGATTGTGCTCAAATTTTGCATAGGGTCATTTTTCGAGACAATAAACATTTTGTATATGGTTTGTTAGCGAAATTTGATGGGCAATTTTTTCCCATAAATTCATTGGCAGTCTAATCGGGATGGCCGACACAGTGACTCCTGTCCTACTGTGCGGCCGGAACTCTCGCCAGATTGGCGAAGCGAGCGGATGACAGGCCAGCGGGCGTTGCTGGACGGTGGGATGGCAGGCATCGTTCTTCGTTGGCACGATCGGCCGACCGTGGCAAGACCACCTTGGTCAAGCCGAGAAGGGAAAACTCCTTTGTGATTATGGCCTACGGTTGGCCAGATAATATGGTTTGGTCCTTGACAATTACGCTCGGAAACTGTTTCCAATTTCACGAGCCGGCCGTGTGCTGACGGATGACCTTTTTAAGGTCCAACATAAAAAAGAGGTCCTATCGGACGAATACGTAATTAATCTACGATTTTTGGTGCAGGGTATTTAGTTACCTGAGCGTTAAATTTCCCTAGCGCACACAAGCTACTGCAAGGGAGGGGGGGGGGTCTCCTGGTTATCGTTCAAAACACCAACCACTGCACTTAGCAAATTGAAATGCGTCTTAGCACACGGACGCCTGATATATAAAGAGGCCGATTTTGGGCAATGGACGTTTTTTTTTAACTCTATTTGTTTCAAATTCAAAATTAATAACATTTCATTTTAACCTAGGTGCTCCAGTTCCTACAGTAACTTACCAGCCTTAATTGTTGTGATATATATCTAAGTATTTTTACATTGTTCCTGTCTTGGCAATTCAGTATTTTAAACAGATTTTTTAAACCTGCATGTCAGTACAACAATTGATATCTTAAAACTAAAAACTAAAACTAAATCTTATCTAAGTATAAAGGGAATTAATCGTTGCAATTGAGGATTGCAACGATTTTTGCCTGAAATTATTAATTATTTTGTTGGACATTTGTTCTAAAGTCTCAACATTCGAAATTCTATGTACTTCAGTAGTACTGTACCAGGGAGGCAACTTCAAAATCATTTTCAGAACTTTGTTCTGAATCCTTTGAAGTGCTTTTTTCCTGGTAGTGCAACAACAAGACCATATTGGCACAGCGTAAAGCATGGCCGGTTCTAAAAACTTGTTTAAATATTAGAGGTTATTCGTCAGGCAAAGTTTGGATTTCCTGTTTATAAGAGGATACAAACATTTAATATATTTGTTACATTTAGCTTGAATGCCCTCAATGTGATCTTTAAAAGTTAATTTTTGGTCAAGTATTAATCCAAGATATTTCACTTGGTTTGACCAGGAAATTGGAACTCCGTTTATAGTGAATATGTGACTACTACTAGGTTTCAAAAGCGAAGCTCTAGGCTTGTGTGGAAATATTATAAGTTGAGTTTTGGAAGCGTTGGGAGAAATCTTCCATTTTTGTAAATAAGAAGAGAAAATATCTAAACTTTTCTGCAGTCTGCTGCAAATAACACGAAGACTTCTTCCTTTAGCGGAAATGCCTGTGTCATCAGCGAACAAAGATTTGTGGCAACCCTGAGGCAAATCAGGGAGGTCCGAGGTGAAAATGTTATACAATATAGGCCCAAGAATGCTACCCTGAGGAACTCCTGCTATAACAGGTAGTCGATTAGATTTGGAATTTTGATAATTTACCTGCAGAGTTCTGTCAGTTAAATAATTTTGAACTAATTTTATAATATAAAGTGGAAAATTAAACTTTTTCAATTTAGCAATCAAACCTTCATGCCAAACACTTTCGAATGCTTTTTCTATGTCTAGAAGAGCAACTCCAGTTGAGTGGCCTTCAGATTTGTTTGAACGAATTAAATTGGTAACTCTTAAGAGTTGATGAGTAGTTGAATGCCCATGGCGAAATCCAAACTGCTCATCTGCAAAAATTGAGTTCGTATTGATGTGAAGCATCATTCTATTCAAAATTATCTTTTCAAAAAGTTTACTTATTGAAGAAAGCAAACTTATTGGGCGGTAGCTAGAAGCTTCAGCTGGATTTTTATCCGGCTTCAAAATTGGATCAACTTTTGCATTTTTCCATTTATCAGGAAAGTATGCCAAATGGAAACATCTGTTAAATAATTTTACCAAGAAAGACAAGGTACTCTCTGGGAGTTTTTTGATGAGGATATAGAAAATTCCATCATCACCTGGAGCTTTCATATTTTGAGTTTGTTTAGTTATAGACCTTACTTCGTCCAAATCAGTCCCCCAGGAATCATCAAAAATATTTTCCCGAAAGAAAATATTCAGAAAATCCCGAGCAACCTGATTCTCAATAGGACTAGTAAGACCCAAACTGAAATTATGGGAACTCTCGAATTGCTTAGCAAGTTTTTGAGATTTTTCCAAGTTTGTGATCAAAATTTTACCACCTTCTTTAAGCGCTGGAATAGGCTTTTGAGGTTTTTTCAAAATTTTTGTGAGTTTCCAAAAGGGTTTGGAACTCGGGTCTAATTTAGAAACATTATTTTCAAAAGTTTTGTTCCTCAGGGCAGTGAATCGTTTTTTAATTTGTTTTTGTAAATCCCGCCAGATAACTTTCATGGCAGGATCACGTGTTCTTTGATATTGTCTCCTACGGACATTTTTAAGACGGATCAAGAGCTGAAGATCGTCGTCTATTATAATTGAATCGAATTTAACCTCGCATTTTGGTACTGAGGCAGCTCTTGCTTCAACTATAGAAGTAGTCAGAGATTCAAGAGCATAATTAATTTCATCTTTGGTTTGCAAAGGAATGTTTGGATCGAAATTATATTCCATAAATGTTTGATATTGCTCCCAATCAGCTCTATGGTAATTGAAAGTAGAGCTGTTGGGATTAGAAATTATTTCTTGGGATATTTCAAAAGTTACTGGAAGGTGATCAGAACCGAAGTCAGCATGAGTAACCAATTGGCTACAAAGTCGACATGAATCAGTTAGGACCAAATCAATAGTTGAGGGATTTCTTGCAGAAGAAACGCATGTTGGGGTGTTTGGATATTGAATAGTGTAACAACCTGCAGAACAATCATCAAACAGAATATTACCATTGGAATTGCTTTGAGCATTATTCCATGAGCGGTGTTTTGCATTAAAATCACCAATAATGAAGAATTTAGACCTATGACGGGTAAGTTTCTGGAGGTCACCCTTGAGAAAATTCTTTTGCTGGCCTACGCATTAGAATGGCAAATAGGCAGCTATAAACGTAATGTCCAAATTTAGTTTCAACAGAAACTCCCAAAGTTTCAAAAACTTTGGTTTCAAATGAAGAAAGAATTTTATGTTTGATTCGTCTATGAATAATGATGGCAACGCCACCACAGGGTCCATCAAGACGATCATTTCTATAAATCAAGTAATTTGCGTCCTTCTTAACCTTATGGTCAGGTTTAAGGAACGTTTCAGTTATAACGGCAATATGCACGTTATGAACTCTCAAAAAGTTAAATAGCTCGTCTTCATTTTCTTTAAGAGATCGAGCATTCCAATTTACAATATTTAATGCTTTAAAATCCATTACTGAATTTTAAAGTCATGACAATATTATTTGCAAATTTTACTCCACTTTGAATAGCATCAAACATGGAGTTAGATTTTAGCATATCAGAAATCATGTCAATTAATGATTTCTGTAAAAATTCCATTTTAGGAGCAGTAATGCTTCCTAAGTCAAAATTGTCAAAATTTCCGTTAGAATAACTTTGGTTAGTATTTTGATTTCTACCCGATGCAATAGCAGCATAGGTAGCTCCATTAACTCGCTGAACTTTGTTAGCAGCGAGGGGAGTAGGTACAGATGAAAAATTTGAAGTCGGGGTGATATTTGTACCTACGGGTACGAATGTGGAATTTGTTCCTCGCTGACCGTTGTTAACAGCAGAGGAATTTGTACCTGGTCGAAAACGTGGAGCGTTTCTTACCTGTCGGTTAGAACGAGATTGTAGGATCGCTTTGCGAGTCTTACATTCCTAAAAATTGGATTTGTGGTTTTCACCACAATTTGAACATTTAAATTTCTTAGGATCTTCCTTCACAGGACAGTCGTCCTTTGCGTGAGAGGAATCACCACAATTCATGCATTTAGCTGGCATGTAGCAATTTTTAGTTCCGTGACCCCATCCCTGGCACTTACGGCACTGAGTGAGGTTTTGGAAATTTCCTCCAGTCTTCCTGAAGTGTTCCCACTTCACTCGGACATGGAGCATAAGGCTAGCTTTTTCTAAGGCCTTAAGGTTGTTTAGTTCACTAGACTTGAAGTTAACTAAATAAAAATCATTAGAAATCCCGTTGCGCGAATCGCCAGGACGGGATTTCATTTTCATTTTGATTACTTGGAGTGGCACAACTCCAAGTAATTTTGCCAGTTCATCTTTGATCTGATCCAGGGATTCACCACTGGGCAGTCCTTTCATGACAACCTTGAACACACGTTCAGTTTTGGTGTCGTAAGTAAAAAATGTGTGCTTCTTCTCAGTAAGATACTTGAGAAGACATTTAAATCCGTCCAAGGTTTCAGCCAATACACGGCATTCACCCCGACGTCCAATTTGTAGTGAAAACTTAACTTGCACGAAATTCAAAAGTTTCATACGAAGAGCATGGAAATCGGAAGTGGTTATCACAATAGGGGGAATCTTTTCCTTCTTGGCATTAAGCCGGGAAAGTTTACAAGAATTTTTCTTGGATGATGGATCATTCTCATCATCCGTGAGCAAATCAAATTGATTACTCAAATTAATTTCATCAGAAGGGAGGTCAAGAGTTTGCCCCTTTCTTTTGCGTTTAGGCGCCATGGCGGCAGTAAATTTTTATCCAAATCGACTTCCAAGCAGATTACTATAATAATCTGAAGGATCGAAGAGGAATTTTCCAAATCGATATCCAAGAAGGATTACCTCGGGTAGGGTCCAAACAAGGATCGAAGAGGAATAAGAGTTGAACAAGGTAGAAAATTTTTTACAGGTTGAGCACTGAAAAGTGCTGTTTAAATTTGTTCTAGCTTTAGGTAGTAGTAACACTTCCTTAATCAAAAAGCAAATAGATCCGCACGGCAAGAGAGCACGATGCGGACTGTTGAGGCAATGGCCGTTCTTTCTCCCAATTTTCCTTCATCCCGTCAGCCTTGTTTTGTATAGTTGTTTGTAGCTCTATGGTGCACATAACATTTTCACAGCGGTACAGAACCCTATCACTTCTGTGGTATACTGCTGTTTTTGTACAAGAAACGTGAAGGTTCTGAATATATAACATAAATGACAAAAACCTATGAATTTGTGACCAAACGGTTACAATGTTGACTCATCGGACGCTTCCAGTACATGTGGTTTTGGAAGTGTCACTTTTGGGGCCCTACCGGAACTGGTTCCAGGTATTCAGATGTATCCAGATTGTGTTTCGAATTTCGGTTCATGGCATAATGTCTATTTTCTTTTTACTATTTACACTTTTTTGCATCCGCCCCAGCGCCAGCTTCGAGAGACGGAGCGCTTTATATCAGTGAAAACCACCGCAGAGACTGCCTTACTGAGGTGAGTTTAATATGTATTGCTTAAATTTAAACACATATCGTTTTCAGTCCGTCATCCACCAATTATGTAAGGGTTTTAGAGTGATTGTTAGATCCCTCCCCCTTTTAGGACATTTGGATTACAAGTTGTCCTCCTCCTCCCTCTTAAATCTTAAGAAGGTTCTTAAATTTATAGAGTTGAGATTATTTGGGATCTTCAACATCTAAACAAACCAAATCGATAAGATACGAAACTCTGAAGTTATTTCAGTTTGAAATGTTACTTCCACAGATTTGAGAGAGGGGGCGGGAAGGTATAATAAGACCCCCCCCCCTCCGTCAACAACGCGTATGAGATGGAGCAATTGTTTTTGAATAATTCATTTGAAGATATCAAACCGATAAGATAAGAAAAAACCCGAATTTATCCACCTATGGTGTGATCAGACCCTTCTTACTTATTCAAGTTTATTTATTTTATTGTCATTATCAGTGACCAAGCACCCCACCCCCGTGTCATCCAGTGACGCTACGCCACTGCCTGGGGGTACCCGGAATATATCCGGGTGTAGTCTATTTGGTGAGGCTACCAATCACCTTATCATCGTATTTTAATGTGATTTAATGGGTTTTAATTCAATTCATATTCAAGCAACTTCCCCGGGGTACCCGGAACATGTCCAAGTGTGTCCAATGTGGTCTGGAACACTTAACACGACTTGCATTGATCTTATTTTTGAATTCTGTAGTAATTTGATGTGTCGCATGATGGTTTTGATACGTTTTCCGTTAAATCCAGCGTGAAGGCCCATATTCACCAGATCTTATTCCGGCCATATCTCCGGAACCGGTTCACCGATTCCAAAACCGTTCAATAGCGTTCAATGAAACCCCAAGACCTATCATTTGGCGCCGAGTTTGTCCAAATCGGTTGAGCGGTTGCTGAGAAACGTGAGCGCATTCATTTCGTTACATACACACACTCATACTCACATAAACACACGTACACACACACACACACAGACATGTTCCGATCTCGTCGAGCTGAGTCGAATGGTATATGACACTCGGCCCTCCGGGCCTCGGATCGATAGTCGGTTTTTCAAGTGATATATATACCCTTCTTTGTAAGAAGGGTAAAACCGCGAAATTATTTCAGTTTGGCAGTGTTGGCAGAAAAAGTGATTTTTGACATTTTATTTAAACTATAAATATTTGAAAACTAAAACTAATAACTTTTTTTAGGGACTTTCTAGCTCCATATTTCCTTGGACAAAGCAATTAGGCACTTTTTCGACATGATTAGTTACATGGTTCAACAAAAGTGTGGTCTCTAGGGATAGAAGTATATTTTCCATACTTATTTCCATATAAATTTCAAATGCCATGCAGAATGCCGGGTTACAACCAATCGTCGCTAAATTTTGTGCACTTGTTTAGTACCCCAAGTGGAACCAAAAAATAGTTGTTCTCGCTTGATGAGTTCAAGATTGCGTTTTTCCATATAACAGTGACCCACCCTAATGGTCATAGATGTCCGTTTCCTGTCAAAAAATAAAAACCCGAAGCTATATCCACAATAAGATTGCTTCTCTGTTATACATTTTTGTCAGATATGGATGGAACTTACTTCCTGTTGTAAACTGTCTTCAGTCTATAGGGGAGCTCGATCATTTTCATTTTTCACTGTCTCAATGATTTTTTTTTATTTGCGTACTGGATAGCGGGGCTCCCTTAGCTCAGTCGGTAAAGGTGCAGCTACAAAGCAAGACCATGCTGGAGGTGGGTCGGGTTGGAAAATTTCTCGACTTCCGTGGGCATAGAAGTATGATTGGACTTGCCACACAATTATACCAATGCAAAAATGGTACAGGCATCGAAAGCTCTCAATTAATAACTGCGTAAGTGCATCTAGAACACTTAGTTGAGAGCACGCAATAAGCTAATATGCGATATGCAATAAGCTTGAAATGCGAAGAAGAAGAAGAAGAAGAAGAAGAAGAAGAAGAAGAAGAAAAAGAAGAAGGATAGCACAATCAGCTCCATCCTTTTTCAGTTCCTCAAAGATGTTTGCTAGCTACTCATAAGTATATATTTGCCACATGTATGGTGATGGTTCTTGATTGCAATAATTATTTTACTTTGTTAATATTATTCAAGGATTCTCTCCCATTGATCGAGAGAATAAA
Organism: Ochlerotatus camptorhynchus; assembly: GCF_037179485.1. NCBI lineage: Eukaryota > Metazoa > Arthropoda > Insecta > Diptera > Culicidae > Ochlerotatus > Ochlerotatus camptorhynchus. The sequence continues at coordinate 198,306 of NW_027040621.1, forward strand.
GAAAGTTTATATCTATTGGTTTCAATAAAACTTGAGCCCGTACACCGTGGCACTGTTATAAGTTCTCAGATCTGTAAAAAGGGTGATAACGGAAAAGATGGAAGACATTGCTCTTTTTCAAGCTGAAACTGCTTGTCGCGTTGACTACCATCTTGTATCTTGTGTTGACTACCATCTTGTTGCCATTTTAACGTTACTTCCAAATATTTATCAAGACTACTCCAACGCGTAGTTGTACTACAAAAATATTTGAGTATCTCTTGGACAGTACCAATGAAAGTAATGGTTGTAGGTGGCTACATAAACTTTGATAAGATTTAGACTATGAGCAGTACAAGTACAGCATTGTAAATATCTGAAGATTAAACGTGGATTAGGGTGTCCCTGGTGGGAACCACTTTCGTCACCCCCTCACTAGTCACCTGCTTCCACAACAGAGTATGTTTTGAGCAAGTTCACATTAATTTAATGGGTATACAATGGCAGCCATTGTGCAATCGTATGTCGCATAACGTCAACTTTATGGGTTATTTTAGAACAAAGGGAAATTTTACTTTTCATGTTTGATAAGCACTTTAAGAAATTTGATTGGCTTCATCAGCAGCAGATGACTCATTCTGCTTGGTATAATACCTACTGGTTCGGATGAATTAGAATGGCAATGACGGGTTTTTCCTACACGTTGTAATTTTACTTCGATCTGAACTTACTAAACTCATCTGAAAATGACCTCGAAAAGTTGGATTTTGACAGTACAGTTGCAAAACTTTCTGATAGGGGAAATGTATGTAATGTCGACCTAAATGTCCCTAATTTGGGCCCATACATAAATGCAGCAATCGACTAAATTTTCAATAGCGGCCAAATATATCCATTAGTACCGTCCCAATGACGCGTTCATCTAGATAAAATTGATTAATAGTAGACGTAGGCCCAATCTTAGATCCATAGGCCAATCCGTTTATAAAAATTAATTCTTAGATCTAGTTTCAATTTGAGTTTCGAAGAAAAATGACAACAACCGCTCGATTTTTTATTTGTAATTGATTTATTTGACGTATGCTTGGAAAAGTTTGCTCTTAAAGTGTAAGGTTTCTTTCTTGCAGTTACTCAAGTGGTTAGAACTAACTAACAAATTTCCCCTTCTTTTGATTAATATTTATCGCCGTAACTACCAAAATCAAAACGGTTAATTTACACAGTGGATTTGTTTTGCTCTTGGTTGGAAATGTCCCCTCTCCGCTTATCGGGCGTGACTTACAAGTGTAGAAAAAGGATTAAATCTTCCTTTATACTAGGTAGTCTCTCAAACAATAAATTACCAACTAAAATCAAATTTTGCCTATAGCGCCGAAACTACTCTAATCGTGCTTGCGTGTTTTAAAATTTTTGGTATCAACTAAATTCCTTCAAGTGGGCTTCAAAAGCTTAACTTTCATACACTGACTAAAATGCAAAAAAATCGTTAATACATTAAACAATATCAATATCACCCCAAAAATAATAATATTTGATCTACGATTAACTTTAAATTGAGGGTTCAGGTTCTGTACATGATGGTTTGCTTATTGCCTAGTGAGCTTAAAAGTAGGATTTTGTTGTTGTTTATAATTTCCTTGATAATAATACTATAGTAAGTGAGCCTGGTCAGTGTTTGGTGTAATCTAAACCCGGAATTAATTCGCTAATAGTGAGCATAGGGTGAAACATTAGATACAGATTGTTGTGTTTTTGGATGGGTCCTCAAGTATTTACAAATCCCGTTGGATTTTCGTTAGGACCGTGCAGAATCGTTCGGTTATTGGTCCAATCAACAGCTCTATTTACACATTGTTCGCTTCGCTGTCCGCCGTCTTTCACCTGCTTAGGTGGAAACCTCTATCGTGTCGTTGTTGTTCATCGGTTCTTTGTCGGAGTCGATGTTGATCATGTCGCTCTCGACATCGCTGGATCCGTCCTCCAGTTCCGGTTCGACCGTGGTCACATCGATCGGTGTGTACAGATGACCACTGGTGCCATGGTGATGCCCACGGGACCCGGCCACCGTTGCTGCTCCCGAGTACGTCACTTTGCCCATGAACGAGCGAATCTCGTCGAAATAGGCATCCTCCCGTTCGGCCTCGTTAGACGAAGGCGAATCGCCGAGGCCTATTCCGAGTCCGGCCGCGTCGGCATCATGTTTCTTCAGGTGCCGATCGAGATTCGTCTGCTGACCAAAGCAGCGCTCACACAGGTGACACTTGAACGGACGCTCTTTGTTGTGAATGTTACGCACATGACGCTGCAAATTACTAGAGATACTAAATGACCGTTCACAGTACCGACATTTGTAGGGCTGCTCACCGGTGTGGGTGCGTAGGTGGCGCGTCAGATTAGCCGAGCGGGGAAATATCTTGCCGCAGAATTTGCACGAGTAGCGGTCCTTGACCTTTCCACCGCCGGTCAGCCCACCGGCGGCCATAATGACCTCGTGGAAGGGCTTCGGGGGAAACGCGGCGGCCGAGGCGTTACGTTTTAGTAGGTCAAAGTTCGGGCCAAGGGAGCCTAAAAAATTGAACGGCGGCCGCTGGAAATTTGGTATTCCTGGACGGTACATGGCCTCCAGCAGCATCGGGTAGATGGGACGCGGGTAGGAGATCTGCTGGGCACCCGGTGACGATGGCGACGGGGTGGGACGTGGCGAGGGCGTCGGTGACGGACTCGCCGGAACGGTCATTTGTGGAGAGCTGATGGGCTTCGGTGAGACGCTTCTGGCCGGCGTGGGTTCCAATGTCAGAGTTGGAGTCGGAGTCGGTGTGGTCACCTCGATCGGTGTCGGACTGCGGGTGCCGTTCTTCTTCTTGGTCACGCTCAGATCCAGCGGTTGTTCCGATGGGGTTTCGAGCTTTGGAATCTGTCAAGGATGAAAAAAAAAATCGATAAGATTTAGCCGAACAAATTAATAAAAGAAGTTTAAAAAAAAAAAGTTGAGCGTTGTGTCCCAAGCATGATTGCATTATTGACGTAGGACTACGAGATTGTTTTTTGTTTTGTTTATAATATTATTATAAAAGTGAAATTAAATCGTTGTTTATTGAAAGTTAGTGAGTATGGCACAAGTACCGGTTGATCATTCTGCTTTAAATTCCCTAACCAATTGTTTAAAGTGTGTACATTCGCAGGAATCGATGAGTCAATCGGTGTCATCGTAAAGCTAGATTCATTTGCAAAAGAGAGATGGATTGGAAACTAAATTCTACGTACACACTTAGATTTTTTCGCCGAGATGGGCACCACCGAGCAGCTCGGCATTTTATTTTGCTGGATCTCAGTGAAAAACTTGCCGAGATTCAGCTAACAAACGGGAATTTTGCCGAGATCTCAGCTAACAAACATATTTTTTGCTGAATTTCCAGCAAAATAAAATGCCGAGCTGCTCGGTGGTGCCCATCTCGGCAAAAAAATCTAAGTGTGTACACACTTAGAAATTATCGCTGATCTCGGTAATTTTTACCGAAATCTGAACAGCTGAACTTTTCGGTAAAATTTATGCAATTCAATTCAATTGCTTTTCAGCTACTTTGAAACTAAATCTCCACTAAAATGACAAGATTTGATCATTTCAACAAGGTTGAACATGTTTTAATATTATTTTCAAATTCAATAGCCTTTAAAATGAAGGTCAAAGTTTTACCGAGCGTTCAGCTGTTCTGATTTCGGTAAAATTTACCGAGCACGGAAAAAAAATCTTAGTGTGTAGTCTACGGATTGTTGTAACAATCGGCTGCCTTCGGTTCCAACACTTGCTAAACAAACTATCAAAGTACAGTACCATCTAGTTCTAGTGCATGCCTTTTCTTGGGCGAATCCGTCTGTGTGCTGTGCGCGGTCACAAAGTTAATCTTCCTCCTCCGATTGGAAGGATGACAGCGCAACCATCTATCTAGTTAAGCTTTCAAGTTAAAGCAAATCGTATATTCGAGCCGCCTGGTATGAGAATTCAGAACTAATCTGTCCACTTTACAAAAGGTCGTGTTGACCGCAACCTTCTATCTAGTCGAGATGTCGACTTAAGCTAGCCATTAGTATCAAATGGTACTTAGTGATTTTTTTCGAATGAGATACGATAGGTTTGTCATTTAGAACCACTTTACTGAATACAGCAAACTTCTATCTAGTCGTACTGTCAAGTTAAAGCAAGCAATAAGTGGCCAAAAAGTTTGATCAATTTTCAATCCTTTACCAATGATAAATTACGACAATCTTTATATCAACCAAAGCATACACCAAATCTGAATCAAACACTGTGAGAAGAATTGAAATCCATCAATCAATAGCCAAGTTATAAGCGTTTAAAGCCTGACACTATTTCGTCACACAGTGTTTCGATTTGCACCCCAGTACAGCCATCAAACACGTAGTCTTACGTAAATTTTTTTTTTCTAAAAATCTGGCAACCATTCACACCATTCCAAAACCTTACCTTAACTGGCAGCTCCGATTCCCCTTCATCTTTCTGCTCGTTATCGTTCTCCTCCTGTTCTTCCTCTTCCTCCTCCTCCTCCTCCTCCTCTTCCTTAACCACATCGATCGAGGGCTTCCTCCGCTTGCCAAGCAACATTAGCGGAGATTGCCGTTCCTCTTTGATCTCCAACGACCCGGACGAGGACGCGGTAGAGCAGATGGAAAAGTCCTTCACCCGAATCGATCCACCCGGTGGCAGTTCGTCTTCGGAGCTGTGCACTTCCGATGGAATTCCCCGCGAGGCCAGACTACTGTTCAGGGAACCATTCTCCCGGCTACGGTTCAGGGTGTCCGCTTTGATGTGATTGTTGTTGTTTAACTGGGCTGCGATTGCTGTATTGGTAGCCGTTGCAGTTGCAGTTGGTGCAATCGGAGTTGAAGTCATCGATGGGATCGAGTTGAAGTTGACCGGGATCGGACGGGCTGGAGATGGTCTCAGATGGTTGGTGGCTTCTTCCGCCGTGGGTGGGGAAATCTTCATCGTCTGCTGACCGTACTGCTCCATCAGGCTCATGTGGCGTGGCGATGGAGTCTTGCGGTCCATTTCAACCGGAACAGGAGACGGTTTGGGGAAGAATGACAAGGGAAATTGGGGAGCTTGAGCGGGGTTTGGTGGGAAGATGCCGGGCATTCCGGGATACGGACGGAATCCCGGTGGGAAGAAAGGGCTTCCGTGGAACATGAGAAACGGATTCGGAGGTGTGGCCATGTTGTGCGGCAGACTGCCAACTCCGGAGGCTTGCTGTTGATGGCCCGTTGAGGGATGTAGAGGTCCTCCTCCGACGGAGGTCGAATCACAGAATCGCTTGTGCTTGGAGAGCGACGTTACGGTGCTGAAACTTTGTCCGCACTTGTTGCACTTGATTTGCATGCGGCAGTCGGCATGCATGCGCTTGTGCCGGCAGAGGTTCGAAAACTGGGTGTAAGCCTTCAGGCAGACCTCGCACTGGAACGGCTTGACCGACGAGTGGATGTGGGTGTGCTGCTTCAGACCGGACGAGGTTGCGAAAGTTTTTCCACACTCGGGACACGCGTGGCTCCGGGCTCCAACGTGGTGGGTACGGATGTGTCGCTGGAGGTTGGATGGATCGGTAAAGACCTGCAAGAAATGGGTGCAGGAAAAAGAAGGAATGATTTTAATACGGATTTGCTCGTGATGCTCAATGTGGTTTTTTTTTAGAATATCATGTGATTTGATAGTTTTTTGTTTGTTAGTGTTATGTTTGTTGTTCGTGTCTTGTATCTTCTTGTTTATACAGTAATTATTTTTTCTTCGTTTTGTTCTTCTTTTTTTTCTTATCTGTTTGACTGTGTATTTTTTTTTTATGTAAAATTCATAGTTTTGTAACCATAAAACAAAAAAGAATCAGAGTACATTGTCGACTCAGAGTTATCATATATCATTCAATCAAAAAACCCAGAACGACACTTACACAGTTACTTACCTTGGGACAATTCTCGCAGGGGTACCGCCGGATTTCACCGTGAACGATGGCCCGGTGCCGCAGCAGCGACGGTCGATAGCAGTACGCCCTCGGGCAGAGCTCGCACCGATAGGCGTCCTTTGGGTAGTGGTGCGAAATCACCAGATGATCGTCGAGTCTGTGGAAAATAAATGGGAAATCGAAACGTAAATATCAACAACGAACGGGGACAATGCGCGAAATAATATTCCACCAAATGCTAGTGGGAGTCATCATGCATAGTAATTGAACCACGAATGCGACAGCGACCTTTACAAATGAAGAAATCGACACGTCAATGTTCGTTGGATGGTGGGAGGATCCCCAGCTTGCGACACTCTGTGAACAGGAAGAAAAAGCGATGCCTAATCGAAGCATAATTTCCATCCCATTGTCGCCTTCGTCGTATGTAAATTACGTAAATGCTTGACGAAGAGAGATAGTGGAGGACACCCTAATCGTTGGAAACCATCCCCTCCCAAGTGATTGCCGTGCATGACAGTTTTTCGTGGCTAGGCCAAATTTCCGATGAATCCTCATTACAACAACACCGAATTCGGTTAATTATTCATCACTTCAGAAACGGGAATGGTAGTGAATGTGATGGGTTGATGTGACTGTGTAGCAATTTGTTTAGCCCCGGTTCGAAGCGAGGGGAAACAATGCCGGTGGGCGTGTAAAGTGGATGACAATAATAGCACAGCATAGTGACAGCAAAAACTGACGAAGCGAGAGTCATCAAGGAGGAAGCGATTTCAGGTGCCAAAGTTCTCACCCATTAGGCGATCGATGGGCAGAAGAGCGAGCAGTGTGCATGGGTAAGGGTAATCACCGAGTGGACGCCCGAAATCAGATAAGTGCATTGGCTGCATTTACACGAGGAACAATGGGGAACATTTCGATTCATCAGGTCGAACGTTTCCCACAGTCTGCCACACTCCGCGGACAATGCCTAGATGTGTAGATCGATCGCCTGAAGGATCTGCGGAATGGCCAAATGTCCACGGAATGACATGATAGTGGTGGCAGCAAATTCCAAGTTTCACTTTTCACAAAACCCTGTCATTTGCAAGCGCCGAATGTGTGGTGTGATCGTAGAAGTTAGGAGGACTTACATCTACATCAAGATGTCAAAAATGATTGCTATATTGTTCACCACGGGCTATCGCCGGCAATTTGGTCGTTTGCGATTCCTGATGGACTTCTGGTTTTTGTTTTTTTTTTTTTGGCTAGGCTTCCAGCAGCTAAATGGTAGCCTAGTGGGAGGTCATAGGCGTGTGAGTGACTCAGTGGGAGCGCTGAAGGGGCATATGTTGCTTCGTCGAAGAAGTTTAGTTTGACGAATGATTTCTGCTTTGTTGGTTTGAGATTTCATTGGATTTCAAAAGAAAATTTGACTCCCAGGTAAGCAGTTCCGATTTGCATAAATCAGTGTCAACAAGGGGCGTAATTGCTTTTATAAACAATAGCCATCCATTTCTCGCGAATCAAAGCTCACCTCTACAAATTAACAATGTTAGCTGGTAAAGGAAACATTCTTCTACCAGTTGGTATCAATAATTTTCATCTATGACCTTTTTTTCGCTAGAAATCGCCGGCTCAAGCCATTGTTTACAAAAGCAATTATGTCCTTTTGAACTGTTGACACTGAATTGCAATCAATGGGCAATGGGCATTCATTAATATTTTTAATAAAACTCGGCCATTTTAAAAATGACGTATATCAATTTTTTTCAATAAATCGTAGCTTGGAAAAGTCACTTTACATCAACATGACGCTTGAGACAAAGTTGCAGGGAAAAATTTATTATTTCTGGGAAAATTTAATACGTAAAATTTATTTTTCTACGATTTCCACTCAAAAGCTACACAAGTGTTGAAACTTAAATATCAAAAAATATTGTGGTTCATAAGTTTAATTTTTATCTAACAAAAAAGGGATATGAAAATTGTATTTTTTTATATTCAAATTCTTGAATAAAAAATTGTCAAAATTCGAAGAACAACATCTTCTGGAAAACAAATTTGAACTGTTTTATGTGCAATATATTTGTAATGTAAGCAAAGAAAACGATTTTAGTCACAAATATTTTATTTTGTATAAAAATTACAAAATCAAGCTAACCAAAAACAAACAGTGAAAACAATTTTCGAGTTGATGTCAATTTTTAAGCGTATTTTATTTAGTAAGTATTTAAATTTTTCAAAACTTTGATTTTCAGAAGCTTTTTTTAAAACAAAATCAAAAAATATTGATTAAAGAATTTTTTTTTTTTTTTTTTTTTTTTTTTTTTTAACTCTTTATTTGTTCCAAATTCAAAATAAATTACATTTCATTTTAACCTAGGTGCTCCAGTTACTGCAGTAACGTACCAGCCTTAATTGTTATGATATATATCTAAGTGTTTTTACATTGTTCATGTCTTGGCAATTCAGTATTTTAAACAGGTTTTTTAACCTGCATGTCAGTATAACAATTGATATCTTAAAACTAAAAACTAAAACTAAATCTTAACTAAGTATAAAGGGAATTAATCGTTGCAATTGAGGATTGCAACGATTTTTGCCTGAAATTATTAATTATTTTGTTGGACATTTGTGCTAAAGTCTCAACATTCGAAATTCTATGTACTTCGGTTGTACTGTACCAGGGAGGCAACTTCAAAATCATTTTCAGAATTTTGTTCTGAATCCTTTGAAGTGCTTTTTTCCTGGTAGTGCAGCAACTAGACCATATTGGCACAGCGTAAAGCATGGCCGGTCTAAAAACTTGTTTAAATATTAGAAGTTTATTCGTCAGGCAAAGTTTGGATTTCCTGTTTATAAGAGGATACAAACATTTAATATATTTGTTACATTTGGCTTGAATGCCCTCAATGTGATCTTTAAAAGTTAATTTTTGGTCAAGTATTAATCCAAGATATTTCACTTGGTTTGACCAGGAAATTGGAACTCCGTTCATAGTGACTATGTGACTACTACTAGGTTTCAAAAACGAAGCTCTAGGCTTATGTGGAAATATTATAAGTTGAGTTTTGGAAGCGTTGGGAGAAATCTTCCATTTTTGTAAATAAGAAGAGAAAATATCTAAACTTTTCTGCAGTCTGCTGCAAATAACACGAAGACTTCTTCCTTTAGCGGAAATGCCTGTGTCATCAGCGAACAAAGATTTGTAAAGAAATTTTTTTAATATTTGCTAATGCACTGCATCTGTTAAGGATTTATATAAAAATATTAAATGTGGAAAAACTGATTTGTTCGCTACGGTCCATTGTGAGAACTGCCATAACATTCATAGGGCGAAAATATGCATCGAATTTAAGCGAAGACAACAAATCAAGAAGACTGGCAACTCTTCCATTTTCTCATACGAACGCTATGAGACAGGTACAATCGCGTCATCTGCCGCTCAAAGGTAAATGCTTCGAACAAATTTGATAGCAAAGATTACATCCTCAGAAGAAGGGTTTTGCTCATTTTTCTATGCGTTGCTTCCACCTTCACTCAAGCGCAGCGCCATTGTATCTGTCGCTTGGATTCTTGCAAAGTTGCCAGTCTTCTTGATATGTTGTCTTCGATTTAAGTTAGGTTACTCAAAGCTTTCACTCTTTTTGATCCACTCAAAGTAATTGGACCTTCAGCCCATTTAGACCATTTGTCCATCTCAACAATTTGTCCATTCGACATTTTTTTCATTCCAGTTTTTCTCCATTCGAAATTTTGTCCATTTTGTCGTTTTTGTCCATTTCGACCTTTTTTTCCATTCGATCTTTCGACCATTCGATTGTCCGTCCATTTTGATCCTTTGTTCATTTCAACCTTTGTCAATACGACAATTTGTTCATTCGACTTTTTTCCATTCGAAGTTTTGTCCATTTTGACCTTTTTTTAATGATCATAATGGTTCAACCTCTTATTCCTACAAAGGTTTGAGCTGGACAATTGTCCTTATGTCTTGTCGACCTTTTGTCCATTCGATTTTTTGTCGATTCGAACTTTTGTCCATTTCGATATTTTGTCCATTCGATCAATAGATCATTCAACCTTTTGTTTGGTTCATATTTTCCATGCAACCTTTTGTCCATCCGACTTTTAGTCCAATCGACCTTATATTCATTCGACCTTTTTTCCATTCGACTTTTTTCAAGTCGACCTTTTGTAAATTTCGACAATTTGTCCTTTCGACATGTTGTTCATTCGACCTTTTGTCCATTCGATTTTTCGTCCATTTCGATCTTTTGTTCGTTTTAACCTTTTGTCAATACTACAATTAGTTCATTCGACTTTTTCCATTCAAAGTTTTGTCCATTTTGACCTTATGTCCAGTCGACCTTTTGTCCATTTTGACCTTTTGTCCATTTCGACCTTTGGTCTATTTCGACCTTTTGTCCATTCTATTTTCCGTCCATTTCGATCTATAGTTCATTTCAACCTTTTGTCAATACGACAATTTGTTCATTCGACTTTCTTCCATACGAAATTTTGTCAATTTTGACCATTAGTCCATTCGAACATTTGTTCATTCGACCTTTTTTCCATTCGACCTTTTGTCCATTTGACATTTTTCAAGTCGACCTTTTGTCAATTTCAATTCAATTTCGAAATTTTGTCCATTTTGACCTTTTGTCCATTTTGACCTTTTGTTCATTCGAATTTTTGTCCATTTTGACCTTTTGTTCATTCGAATTTTTGTCCATTTTGACCTTTTGCCCATTTCGACATTTTGTCCATTCGATTTTTCGTCCATTTCGATATTTTGTTCATTTCAACCTTATACCAATACGTCAATTTGTTCATTCGACTTTGGTCCATTCGAAATTTTGTCCATTTTGACCTTTTGTCCATCCAACCTTAATCCATTCGACCATTTTTCCATCTGACCTTTTGTCGCTTCGACCTGTTCTTCATTTGACCTTTTGTCCATTTCGACCTTTTGTTCGTTTAACCTTTTGTCAATACGCCAATTTGTTCATTCGACCCATTTTCCATTCGAAGTTTTGTCCATTTTTACTTTATGTCCACTCGACCTTTTGTCCATTCGACTTTTTGTCCATTTCGTCCTTTGGTCCATTTAGACTTTTTCTGCATTTCAACCTTTTGTCCATTCGACCTTTTGTCCATTCGATTTTCCGTCCATTTCGATCTTTTATTCATTTCAACCTTTTGTCAATACGACAATTTGTTCATTCAACATTTTTCCATTCGAAATTTTGTCCATTTTGACCTTATGTCCATTCGACCTTTTTTCCATTCGACTTTTTGTCGATTCGAACTTTTGTCCATTTCGATCTTTTGTCCATCCAACCTTTAGTTCATCCGAGCTTTAGTCCATTCGACCTTTTGTTTGTTCGACCTTAAGTCCATTCGACCTTAAGTCCATTCGACCTTTTGTTCATTCGACCTTTTGTCTATTTCGACCATTTGTCCCTTAGACCCTTTGCCCCTTCAACGTTTTGCATGAGCTCTGGAAATGTGTCATGAATTGCATTCGAAGATTTCTTGAGGAGTTCCTACTTCGAATACGTTTTCTACGTAAAAAATTCGCTAAATATCAAAAAGCGCATGCTTAGCTGTGCTACAATTGGAAAATTGCTTTTGTATAGCTGTACAAGTTTTGGAAGCTCATTACCTTATTCTGTCAATAATGGCGCATGTTACGTCCTAGTGGTCATTAAGGATCCAAACAGCTTTGGAATACCAAACAAACCACTGCGAGTGACGATATGAAGCTATTCAAATTCAAATATTGTATCACTAACAATTCTGACCAAGTTCTATCAGCATCGATTTTCTACGATCACTTGCATACGATTGCAAGCTTGCTCATTTAGCATAAAATACTATTTTTCAGAATCATTAAACTATCGTGTATTTATTTGCAAGCTAGCTACTAGAAGAAGTTGAAAAGTATGTGTTTGATACATAACCAGTAGACTGATGCAAAGTTTGAAATTTTCGCTCCACAGTGTTCAAACGGTTTCAAATCGGGTCCTGATTAGCCTCCGAAAGTTTAAACTCATTTGATAAGAAACTGACAAATGGCACAAATCATTTGAAGTTTATATGGAAATTACATGGATTATATGGAAAACAAAACTTTTTGTTCATTGCCTTCTAGCCTTTTTACATATTGTACTGTTAGCAAATTCTATTGCTATTCTTAAGGGAATTTTTATCAGCTACACCTTTGCAGAAAATAATTTTTCAGCCAAACGTCAAATTAAATAGTTATTAATTGTTTAAGACAGTGATAAACTTATGGCAAGATTAAGCAACTGTATTATGGGCAACACTATATTCTGCAGTATGACATAGTAGCCATGATTTTTGTCCTCTATTCTACGCGCCAAAAACACCAATATTGCCTGCTGAACAGTTGATTGAGCATAATCATAAGACATCAGTGACTGGAATCCGAGGGAGAAGACAGTGAGAAACTCAGAGCAATCCAGAGTAACTGTATTATCTCGATTGTTTTGACAGCGCAGCCCAAGCAATCACATTTATCGGAGTTTGGAACTCGCAGGACTTATCCTCAAGTGCATGTCCTCACCGGAGCTGGTTGCTGGAAGGGAATATCTATCTATTCGCTTACTCTAAACATCTGGATCAGAGTTGCGACCTATCACACTGACAATCGTCAAACAGCTGATGGTAGTAGCGCTTTGTACATTCCTATCAAAGTGCTCATCGAAACTCTATCCATAACCATCCATCAAGTTGACGAAAGAAGTAAAAAGCAAATGGTGAATGTCGTCTTCGGTTGTGATCCATCACCGATCTGGTCATTCCCGACAATCACGACACTCATCTGTGCTCGTTTTAAAGCAGTTGCTGCTTTGCTTGCTTATGTGAGTGAGCCCAACAGCTTCCGTTTAATGTTGCCTGCTTTGTTTGTAACTCACACAGTCGCGCCTGCCGAGACGAACTTGGAATGCGTAGGCATTGTTTTCATTTTATTCTGTCGTTTCGCTTTTTTCTCATGATCGTACTGCAAAAGTCTTCACTGTTTTCGTTGTCCTTTTCATCATCAGCAGCGAATGTAACGTTTTGCTTGTGAGCAGTGACCATTACTGGTGATTGTTGTTCGCCATGGCTCAACCTCTCACTGCGTGACAAAACGTTCTGTCAGCGATAGTCTGTTGATGGGTAGACGAGTGTCACGTGAGTGTCATGATATTTTGCATCACTGATCTGGATGCTCAGTAGTATTAAGGTGGCAATATCCTGTACAATTTCATTACCACTGCAAAACGAAAAGTGTCCTCCAGAAAGCCATCACCCGTGATTTTAGAAAATAGCCAAAACCGCTATGACAAATGCAACGGAACAGTTTCTGATTGTAAATCCTAAGTTTTCACCCAGCAGCAGGCCAATCACGACCCTACCAATTAATTGCAAGTTGCACCCATTGCTTGGTTCTTGTTCACATGTGGCACATGCCCATTCATCGTCCTCCTGTAGCGGGCAAGGGGGGGAGGTGGCTGTCAAATACGAACAATCGTTGCCTACCTCGCATAACTGGTTCCAAACGTAAACAAGCCATAAGAAACCTACAGCGTTTGTTTACGTTTGGAACCAGTTTCATACAAGATGATCAGTAGGCTGATTTGACAGCACGTCCCCCCAGGTAGCGGGAGGGTCAATACCCGTGTCCAGGACTAATCTGCACACCAACAACAGCAAAGGAGTTCCAGTGGGATTTGTCATTTTCAGAGTTAGTTCAGAAGAGTCCGGACAGTAGCCATGGATGGCACAAGGGTTGAGTGGGAGGAACAAGGTAGAAAACGAGATCATTTCCATTATTTAAGGACACTAATGACGGAATCCATTTTCCACACAATTTGGTTTAACCACTTCGAAATTTCACGGGCACACATCTGGTGATCTACTTAATGGACAAAGTTCAAAATTAATCTACATGTCTGCTGCAGAGGGGCAAGCATTTCATTAAATTTGCCCACCTGTATGACTTCTGCATGGCCAGTGCAAGTGAAAACGCGAAGTGGAGGGATTCCATGAACCTCAAATATTGCATCCGAACTAACATTTGCATGGTCAGATTTCAATATATATATATGCCAAACTAATTCTGTTTTCGTCGCAAATTAGATCAAATCCCAGAGCAAACCAGAGTAGCTCTGAGCGACTCTGAGTAAAAGAGAATTTGAGAGGTACTCAAATGAAAGCTGTCTTCCCCCTCGCTTGAATCAATAATATTTTTTGTTCCTTGCATTTGATCGAAAAGTGGTCTTAAGCAAAGCTGTAGCTGAGAAAATTTGCAACAAGCTCAGCTATCATTTTATTTATTATCTACAATCATCTGACAAACATGGTCTACATGATTTAAACGTACAAAAACTTAAACAACTATACTAAATTGCGATTACGTAAACGACATTTAAATGTTTCACAGCTAACGTTAAACTCAAACAAGTGGAAAACAGAGTTAAAAATGTTACACATAGCACATATTGGTTCGTTTTGACCGTAAACTTTCCGGTGAAAAGGAAGACGGAGGAAGTTCGTGGAACGAAGAACTCTTGAGGTCACGTTCAAATTCAATTTAGCCAAAATGTTAGGGGAATCAATTATTCCGCAAAGTAATTTTCCAACAAATACAGCACACATGTCACCTCTCCTTTTAGCCAGTGTGTCCAATCCTAAAAGCTTGCATCGGTTTTCGTATGGGGGAAGTACCACCGGATCTATCCAGGGAAGAGTTCGAAGCGCAAACCTAATGAACTTCCTCTGTATAGATTCAATCCGTGCTGACCAGATGTCGGTGTAGGGGCTCCAAACTACCGCCGCCGTCTCCAGGATGGAGCGTACAAGCGCATAATAAAGAGATCTCAAACAATACGGGTCACGAAACTCCTTTCCAACTCTCATGATGAAACCAAGATTTTTGTTCGCTTTAGCAATAATACTATTGTCATTAAGCACACATCGTTGAAATAAAGCGAAAAGAGTAACGCCCCGACGATGCTGCTCTGAGGGACACCTGATGTACAGTGGAAGACTCGCGACTCAGCGTTTCCCAATTTTACAGAAAGTGAGCGATTTGCTAGGAACGATTCTAACCAGCACACAAAAGCATCGGAAGCACCTAAGTGCCTTAGTTTAGCCAACAATATAGCATGATCAACACGGTCAAATGCTGCTTTGATGTCCGTGTACACCGTATCGACTTGTGCTCCTTTCTCCATGTGTTGCAGACAAAAGGAGCAGAACTCCACTAGATTTGTGTTAATCGACCGTCCAGGGAAGAAGCCGTGCTGATCAGTTGAGATATACTGCGCAACACTACGCTACGGCATTTTCTAAAGTAGAGTGAACTGGCGAATTCTGAGATAGATATGAACCGAAATTATAGTTTCTCCATAGTAATTCCCTTATAAACTTCAAACGGTTTGTGCCAAGTCAGTTTATCACTAAACGAGTTCAAATTTTGGGAAGCTAATCGGGGCCCAAATTTGGAACCGTTTGAGCACTGTGGAGCGAAAATTTCAAATTTTGCATCATTCTCATAACCAGTCAAGTTTGAATGTTAAGTCTCAATCCACGGCTTTATTATCGCTGAGCGCACACGCTCATTTGTTTAATCCTATTGAGCAATTAATCATATCTTCCAGCCATTTTTTACAAAGATGGCGCTGTTCCGCTGGTAGGAAGTGATAAAAATCCCCATTTAGAAATTGAGAGAAGTGGGAATAATTCGCTTCCGGTGCATATTCAGGTTAAAAAAAGTGAACGACTACCTGTATAAATTAGTCAAAGACATTGTCGTTCACTTTTTTCCCACAAATTATTGTTAAACAAGCTACAATTAAATAAAACTGAATTTTCCCCATACAGTTTTACCTGCTTTAATACCAGTCCCCAGAGAGCCAAACAAATCAAATTTGAGAGAGAAAATTTCCTCGCACTAGTTCAATTTCTCAACATGTCATGTATTTCCCTTTCACAGACTACAAAATAGAGTACCTGACACTGCAAAACATGCCTGGTACCTCTATATATGTATTTTGATTAACATCCGAAGTTCCTCCTTTTTTACATATTCTGCACAAAAGATACTATTTTGTGTGCAGAATGTGTAAAAAAGGAGGAACTTCGGATGTTTCTCAAAATACATATATAGAGGTACCAGACATGTTTTGCACTGCACTGTCCTCTGTGAACAATTAACGGAAAACAGATTATGTGTAGTTTCCGAGAGATGTCACCACTAAAAACAGCAGTGATATCTGATGGAAAATGAATGCAGAAGCTTGATAAAATGATTAATTGCAACCTTGAGAAGGATCCCGGGATTGAACTCGAAATGCTCTGCCCAGTAAGCTAAAACGTTTGCTACAAGTTCACATAGCCCTGGTCTTCCGACGGTCTTTAAAGGCAAGGCAAAATTCAAAAATCTTCAAAAGTCCATCCAGAGAATGCAAAAGACCAGTCCATTTCTAAATACATTATCAGTGAACATCCAAAACCAGTTCAGAAGCAAAAATCAATTGTTTTTAGACCAAATGTGTCAAAAGGATTTCAAAAATCAGCTTGAGGAATTTAAGAGACATGTCACTTGCCTTCATGAGTAACATATAGAACAACAGAACCCTATTTTATTCCTATTTGGTACTTAGAGCATCAACTCCAGAGCACCTATTTGGGGAACAGTAGCAAAAAGGTTTCCGTCAGCTTCAATTCGAAATTTCTTTTAATTAGGGGAAATGGATCTAATGTCGGTCTAAATGCCCCTTATTTGGGCCCATACATAAATTCAGTAATCGATTAAATTTTCAATAGCGACCAAAAATATCCATTAGTACCGTCCCAATGACGCGTTTGTCTAGATAAAATTGATAAATAGCAGATTTTTAGCGATGGGCCTTTGGATCTAAGAGATTGGGCCCATCGCTAAAAATTTGCTATTCATCAATTTTATCTAGATGAACGCGTCATTGGAACGGTACTCATGGATATTTTTGGTTGCTATTGAAAATTTAGTCGATTGCTGCATTTATGTATGGACCCAAATTACGGGCCGCCATTACATCCATTTTTCATATTTAGCATGCTTTTCTCAACTGTTTCCTCTCCAAATCTTAAAAGCTTCCATACTGAATTTGTTAAGATTAGTGGAAATTGGTTTCAGGATGTCACTGGTGCTTTCATAAAACTTGCTTTTTTTAATATTACGTCATTTTTACAATCCACCCTCAGACAGCAATCCTGGCTGTGCCACTGTATCTTAATTTCTTCAAATTATCATTGGCTTCTACAAAATTCTCATGACATCCCTGAGCTTCTCTAAAGACTCAGTTTTTAAAATCCAAAATATTTAACACCGTCTATCACCCGCACTTTTTAACACACGATGCCTCCGCTTAAATGTGTAACGGCAAACTTGCAATCTTTGAAAAACCATAGCTCAAGCATTTATAAACAAATTTCAAATCTATTGATGCCGTTTGAAACAACTTACTTTAGAGATGTATTAAGTGTCAACAGATTCAAACCCTATTGCTAAATTGCTGAGCACTGATTTTACAAACATTGCCAATTTTCCGTTACACATTTTTCCGAAGGCATCGTGGCAGTTAAAACATTCTTCGATATGCTTAACGTCAAATATCAGACTTAGAGTGGGCATTTCTATACAATTGATGAGTAGATGAAAGCATAGAGTTGATAAGGGGATAATAAGTCTATAAGGGGAACGGCAGTGTGAAAATGGTATATAGAGAGTAGAAAACGATCAAACGTCAATTTGAAGAAGGCACGAATCGGGTTGATCATCTCTTTTTCCAGCCGGCACCGGTGGTGTAGTGGTAAGCGTGACTGCTTTCTAACACCCCGATGGGTCTGAGTTCAATCCCAGCCGAGGTCGGTGGGATTTTTCTGAGGCATAAAAATCTCTGGTCACGTCTTCCTTCGGAAGGGAAGTAAAGCCGTTGGTCCCGGCCCATGTGTGTTGTGAATGGGTGCGATATCCTACGCAGGTGTGGAAGCTGCCTTCCTGCACATTCGATTGCCGTCAATGGATGGCAATCGATGTCCGTCGGTTATTAGCACTAGATTGCGGAACAGAGACCGACGTTAAATAAAATAAAAGAAGATCTCCTTTTCCGAACCCCTCCGTTGGGGAGGGATGGTGAAGGGATTTAAATTTTAGTCGTTAAGCATCTCCAACTATGTAAATCGTTTTAAAATTTAAACACTACAATGGCCCCATAGGGCTTGTACGCAATGGTGACATAGGACTACGTGGTCTTATATAATATGTTATATGTTAACTGCAGCAGGAGCGTGTATTTTGTGTAGGAATAGGAATTTGGGCGGGGATCTCTCTGTTTATACTCTTTAGTATGACTAGAAAGACTCTTTTGATATGAATTTTAGCTGGGACTTGTTCAGAAATTTAACGCTTTTGGAAAACTTGGGTGGCCTTGAAAAGGGCCGATGGTACTACAGATTTAAAGCCTTTGGAAGATGATGATGACGTGTAGGCAGCTGGATCAGCAAATCGGACCGGACAACTCCATATTATTCGGTTCAATGATTGGGCACTCGCAAGAGTCTCGGCCCGTCTGCTGCTGGACAATGGTTGAACTGGTGTCTGCGATAGGTTGGAAGGGCGCAGAATATCAGTGTCCATCCAGCTAAAGCTCCTCTCTTTTTTAGTTTATCTCGTTAAACTCCTTCTCTCAACAAGTTGATATATCTTAACCTTTAGCAGAAAGACGCTTAACACTTTTTTCGGCGAATTTATGATCCTGTTTCACGTCATGGTTCTTCTCTATGCATGTTCACATATATTTGTACTTATATTTATTTTCTCTACTGTGCTAAAGTAAACGAGTAAAATTAAGAAGGGATGTCGGTTACGCGCTCAAATAATTGAAAATTCATTAAATACTTAATCAAATAACTGGAAAAATCTTTACAATTATTCGTTAATCGAATAATTGGATTTTTAGGCATCCCTAGAAAATAGTGTAATTTCATGTTTTTTGGTGGTCCTTCGAATATGTCGAACAGCAGAATTGCAACAAGCAAGCGTAACCCAAGAACCAAAAGTGGTGCGATGGTTAGTTTTAATTGCTATGATAATTACTGAATTAAGGGGATTAGAATCAGAGGGGTGATCTTCATCGATTTTCTCTTTTGATGACCATAGCTTAACTAACCTATTTCGCACTATTTCTGCTAGGCTCTTCTATCATGCAGAACAACAAACCTATCAATGAATGTGTTTGCATTCGAGTTATTAACGAAACAGAAAGTCGATGAAGAAAATCGATCAAAATCACTTGCACCCCTGCCTCCAAGTTTGGTTACAAAATTACAACTCTGGAGAGCATTTTGTGTGATTGTTTTTTGTTGAAAATCAACAGTAAAAGCATTACTGCGTAGAAATATTTTTGATTGATTGGTGATAAAATTATTGAAATTGGTCTAGGGGCAGCTGAGTTATTAACTATCAAAATCTTTCATAATTTCGTTACATGCTCCGTTTTCGGTTTTGACAAAGTGTACCCCCATATAGAAATTACAGACGTAGTCCAACGTCAAAAATTCAAGACATGTCCTCTATATTGTTGATTTTTTTTTTCTAAATACACCTGGCATCCCTGGCGATGCTTCTGAACAACTACACATTATTAGCCTAAGCAATTTCCAAAATCGAGAACGTATCATCCAACGAATCTAATCGAGTCCCTCACAGCCCCAAACTGCGCACACCCACGCCGGAGCCATCCAATCAAAGAAAGGGCATATCGCTTCCTGGCTGCCTTGAGAGTGGAGCAAAGCTCGAAGGCACCGAAACGGTATGTCGTGTGTATTTTGGTATGTTACTAACTATACTCCGCCACCGATTCAGCGACTGTCTGACTGACCAAACTGGCACTCTGTCCGACCGCTGATGATTGATATTTCGGATGCCTTTACATTTGTTGGTTGCTGCTGCGGAATGTTGCCACGCACTGGTCCCGAAATGATAGTCCGTTTGTCCGGCGCGATAAAAGCTCCGGCTCTCCGTCTTCTCTTTGACCACTCCATCTAGAAATACCAGGCGCGGATTTATTTCGAATTGGTGTGTGTGTTACGCACCAGATCACTATTATTTTCGTTTGGAATGAGAGCGAAAGGAGATCGATCTTCGCGATATGGCTGGTTTAGACTTACGTCGGCGTCATCTTGGCCATTCCGGAGGCGATTGGCGGGGAAAGTTTGGCATTTGTGATTTAGCCAATTCGCATCGTACTTTGATCTGCTTTATGTCACATAAACCCGGCGAAGGACACGCTGGGTGCGATGGGTGAAAGTGGTCCAACTATTTCAGAACCAACAACGACGGTGATTGATCACCGTTGCCAATTTCCTGACAGCTTTGCGGTTATGCAATGCCTGCCTCCATGCAAATCCTAAATTATGGTCCTAATCGGAACAACAAAAATCCTTCCCATTGGGGCGTGACGTTTCCCCGAATAACATGAACCAAGATCGTATCGGTCTCCCCGACGAACAACGCTCTTCAAGGTAGTCTTCCTGGTGGTGTCATTGATCTCACAAAACATGTACAATTCAAATTTATTGACGAACTCGACTCAGTCGAGCATCATTATTCTAATGTTTTTCCCTTGCCAGGTTCTCGCCCCACGTCTCTAGCTAGACGATGATCGTTGTCGCGATATTGTCGCGCGCGCCTACACTCAGTCGTCGATCTATGCTCGATTCACACAATGTAAGGCGAACCACGACTCGAACAACTTGGACGACGACGGTGAGACTGATCGCATTTAATGAAAATGTCACATAACTCATCGCACTTGTGCGAGATCGAGTTTGCCATAGGTACAGCTCACACCGATGTCGCCCGGCTCGCATATCCGAACAATTAGAGGCGTGAATAATTTAAAATATTAATAAATCTCCCTCCCCGGGTGCGAGAGCTGGAGCGTGATCTTCACGATCTCTGCATGGTGGACCCTGGACGAAAGGCGAAGTGGACGGACGGATCGTAATTAATTGCGCTAATTGTCGAGACCTATGCGGGGTGTCGTCGGATTGGTGGACGCAGTAAAGTGTCCAATGCGTGTGTGGGCGTGGTCCTGGGTGCTATATGCGATGGTGATGGCTGTAAGAGGTAGGTACGCCGCGTAGTTGTCGTGATCTACCGGGCCCTGCATTTTGGATTGTTGCAGGAGATAAGAAGGTGACATCCCGAGGTCTGGTTGACGCTACGTGGGAAAGATTTTATGACATTATGCGATCGAGAATTAACAAATCAGTTTGTAAAACGTATTCAATTCCAAAAGGCACTCTACTCGCCATCACGCCATCATTTGACGTGAAAATTTCTTATGTAAACTCACATGTTTACCAAGCATCAACATCGCTTATCCATCGTGGAACCGCATCGACCCGACTATCCTATTCGTAGAGGACGTCATTTATGATTTATTTAGATTGTAACAGATTCATGGCACGCAATAACATTAGCGAGACTGATTTGGTCGTTGAATAATTGACGATCACTTTCCCCCTTCCCCTGCGGTCTTCAGCCGGTAAACATTCTAGCTCAGCGGGGTACCTCTGCTGCAATGAGAGTGTGATGACAATGATGATGGGGCCCAGAATGGCGCACATCGATGGAACGCCAGGCTTATGAATATTTAACCAGGCAGAGCGTTCGTCGTTGCAGCCGCGTGCAGTAAATCAGTGCAGTAGAGGCTTCATTTTAATTGTTGTTTTGTATGCAACGTCTACGAGCAGAAGGATTGCACATCACCATCGAGTGTGGTCAGAAGTGGTTAGTGATTTCCTCCTAGGAGGGGTTTGGGCCTCTGATGATCGTTCTGGGAAGAATTATGACTGCAACACGAAGTAGCAGTACTTGATTGCTTGTAATTGACGGTTGTGCGACATGCTGCGTTGAAATGACTAATGATGCAAGCAATGTGGATCCATCGGAATCCTAACGAAATAAGTCGATTGACACGCTTCCGAGAAATCCAATACACTTACGAATCAACCAGGTAATTACATTAACCCGCATCATTTGTCACCTCCGACCAGAGAGGTGATCTTAATTACGAATACACACTGGAGCAATAAGCCCGCCTAAACGAAATCACCGCCATCGGTGGTGACTCGAAAGCTAGTCTCATTAGCTGACAAATCCCCGTGAAAATTGATACCAAAACCATGCCAAGCCCTAGCCGCAAACGGCTTAGAGCAGAGCACTCGCGCAACTGGTTTCCAATTAATTAATTAGCAAAATATGGCAAATAGGAATGTCGCTACAAGTGTGGCAGAGCCCACATCACACGATCGATTTGAGTAACCGAGTCTACTGCTGAAACCACAAATCACCCACTAGCCGTCCTGGTTTGGCCTTTGTACGTCACCAGACGATTAATTCGAATACGCACCTCCACTAATAACCCATATCAGTGTCTCCTAATATTGGACAGCAGAGAGAGAAAGAAGCCCGGCGAAAGTCCGACCCTCATATGTCAACTTCCAAGCGAAAAAGAGAGGCGTCCTCGATGCGGTCAACACATTTGCTCGCTAATTTTTCACCCCTGAAATCTCAATTATTCGCGTGCGCGCGCCTAGCAAAAGCCGATTAGATCTCCTTCTCGGAAATAGTCTTCGATTGGACCGACAGAAGGACAGTCAGCCAAACCACACCGATGACGCAACCACCGATCTGTCTGTGGAGTTCCAATCACGCTCGATGACCACAATGAACGGAGCGGAGATCTGCGAGAAGAGCGTTTGTCACTCAGGATCGTTATCATGACGGCCGGTGCGGGACACTAATTACAAAGTTCGGACTCCGCTCGCTGGTGGAGGTGCGAGCATTGTCCAAATCAAGACATTAACATTGGGACTGGATTGATCCACCTATTGACATGGGGGTGACGTATGTAACAAAACATTTGTTAAGACGTATTGCTCGGCAACCACTGGACCGAATTGGACGCAACAACCACCAAATGAACCCTATCAGCACACTTGTCTTAATAACTCCTATGCGACTTATTCCGGTCACAACAAAGTTGCTGCACCTTTTATTATTATTATTTGTTAACATCAACAGGTTCTATGTGGCCCCAATTATGGTTTAAAAGGGTAACTCAAAAGTAAGGTCAAAATTATAAAATACATAGTTATTCCGAGTCTGTCTTGTCTGTCTTGTCTGTCTTGTCTGTCTTGTCTGTCTTGTCTGTCTTGTCTGTCTTGTCTGTCTTGTCTGTCTTGTCTGTCTTGTCTGTCTTGTCTGTCTTGTCTGTCTTGTCTGTCTTGTCTGTCTTGTCTGTCTTGTCTGTCTTGTCTGTCTTGTCTGTCTTGTCTGTCTTGTCTGTCTTGTCTGTCTTGTCTGTCTTGTCTGTCTTGTCTGTGGTTCTTATTTTGTCTAGTTTTGATTCTTTTTTAGTTTTGTCTCTAGTCTTGTCTGTTTTGTTCATCTCTGTCTTGTCAGTCTTGTCTGTCTTGTTTGTTTTGTCTGTCTTATCTATTTCGTTCATCTCTGTCTTATCTATCTTGTCTGTCTTGCCTGTCTTGTATGTCTTGTATGTATCGTCGAACTACCTATCAGTCTTGTATGTGGTTCTAGTTTTGACCAGATTTGTTCCTAATCTAGTTTTGTCTCTAATGTTGTATGTCTTGTCAGTCTTGCCTGTCTTTCTAATTTTGTCTGCATGCCTTGTCACACTTCCCATTTTGTCTATTTTATAAATTTTATTTATCTTGCTTGTTTTGTCTACCTATTTTGTACTGTCTGTATTGTCTGTTTTGTCTACATTATCTGCCTTAACGCAGCCTGAATTCCGAATTGACTACCTTGCCTTGTTGAGTGTGCATCTTCTGATTTATTTTGCATCTGTCTTGTTCGCTTTATTGTCTGCTTTCTACAGGCAGACTAATTACAACACATTTCCCACACTTTTAAGACACGTAAAATAAGTCCCATTTTTGAGTAGGCTGCGCCGATTCGATCATGGCTTGCGTAAATTTCAATCACCCGTGTGTTTGTGTGATTGCCGCTGGCCAGTGGCCAGAAGTCAGTTCACAGAAATCTTCATGCCATGTGTGCCACATCTTATCGAATCTATTTCATCTGCACCGGCCGTCGGTGGTGGCAGGTTCACTTTGGAAATTGATTCATTGAATTTTCTCAACTTCCATTCATTGGTATGATTGAAAATGTGTCGATCAACGTATCGCCCGGTTGGATCGAGAAACAGAAAGAAAGAGTGACGACATCTATCTTCTGCTGTCCGCATTTGCTCCTGGTATCCTACTTAGGATAAGGTGGTACTGGGAAGATGTTGATCACGATCTTGTGCGCAGAGAGAGCCGCAATGTACCGATCTTCTTGCGGTTAATGGTGGTTTCGTTTCCTGTCGTCTGACGCTAGGTAACGACTGACGACCAACTCGATCTCACACTGTACGTAAAAAAGGCATTAGTGTGCTACTAATATTGATTGATGGTAGATGGAATCCACCAGGTAGATTTTATTAGCGTGTGTTTCAATAAATTCCTTTTTTGAAGTGTGAAAACGCTCCAAACCAAAAACGATTTTCAAACTTTTAAAAACATTGCTTTGAAAACAGATGGGTTGGAAATCATCACCTTCTCCAACGACATTACTTGAAATTAAGTTGTTCATTTAATATTCCAATTTCAACATGCAAATTCATTTCGTTACAGGTTAATTTTCTTTCAACCCTATTCCAGAATCTAGGATCTATCTCTATAAAACTATACTTTACATTCAATAACCCAAATCCAGCTCAGATCGCTCCGCTGGCCTGGTCCAAACGGGCCATGCGTGGTAGTTAAATGTCAGCATCTTTCACTCTTCAACGTCCCATAAAGCTCCTCGTCCAATTCGCCGGCAGCGCAGAAACTGGAGCAATAATTTCTAATCAGTGTCTTTTGATTTATAGTCCCCCGTGAGAAGCAGCCCAACCATATCGATGTCCAAAGCGTGGACACATCTCATTATTTCGTTACCGCTGGCAACGGCGAAGAGTTGCCCTTCAGGACGTCCATCACAGCCAAGCCGAACCAAGAGAGAGAGAAAGTCATAAATTCAATCTATTTCGCGAGCAAGGCATAATAACGCCCCAGTCCGTCTCTCAGGACGACGGTGACGCTCAAGAAAACAACAGCATCAACCAGGGGGAATTGAATTTTAGTCAAGACATCAACCCGTGTAGTGACAGTTGGTCCGTCTGTCTGCCTGTCTGTCACTGCCAGTCCAACGTATGATTCGGTGGCATATGCTTTCGATTTTCAACAGCAACTACCACAAGACGTTGAAGTAAATTGAATTTCTCTTAATAATGATCAAACATTACTTATCTGGTCGGTGTGGGAACAACAAGAGACCTTACCGACCGCTGACGTCGACCAACGACGACAACCAGGGAACCCATAAGGTCGAAGCGCTAAACATTTAGCAAATTAAGTCGTAGGTGGACACCAATTTATTGTTTCTCATGTTCGGCTCACGGGCACACAAATGTAACTTGGGGTACGTATGTATGAGGTCCGTCCCTCGCCATGATTGACACTGATGCAGGGAGATTAATTGCTTGCTGCCGCCGTCGTCGTCGTCGTTTCGGTGGCTGATACTGATGCTGGGAAGCATGTGGCGATGAGCGCGAGTTGCACGCGTTCAAGTGATCCTGGTATATCCATGTTCACACCTCCCGGCGCAGGAATGAGGGATTTCAATGCCGGTAGATTGACGAACCGTTGTAAACTTTGTCAGCGGTGGCCGGATTTTGCCATTCAAGAAGTTGATTATTTTCCAGCATTTTACGGTAATTCGACGGCTCAGAGGTCTACCACTGTAGACAACTCCCTCCATCTGTAATTACCTTGGTAATGTGACTACATACCGCAAGGACTTAAATGTACACAAAGACTAATCGCTCGTCGTGCACACGTAAATAACGGCACACATCGAAGTCTACAAACATTCCACGCACCACCACCAGGTTTATTTATCGCCCTAGAGTTTAGACAATTAATATTAATTGAATTTGACATTATTAAATATTGGATGTCTTATTAAAATATTTGCTTAGGCTGCCGTCCAGAGCAGCTCTTGGCCCTGACTACATGCCCGCCGGTAGGTGAATGGCTATTACATGTCAACAAGTCCACCCCCACGCGACGAACGACTCAGTGGAAGCCAAGGCGAGAATCACGGTTCATAAGCAAGCAAGCAAACGGGCAAGGAAAGTCGGTGTCAATTTGATGAGTGAACCGGCTAATGACCTGTTCAATAAATAACGAATGCTTCCGGATTTACACGCAATCCGAGGGGGGAGGTAAAACACACCAAAATGAATATAAACTAAAAGAAAAGAAACATCCATCCGAACCATGCTACTACTCACTGATCGATATCGTGACACTGTCGATCGCAGACGACGCACCGCGCATCGATGCCCTCCTCGTCGTCGTCGTCGGCGTCCGCGTTCTGATCCTGCTCGCCGCCGAGACCGCCGCTACCACCACCACCAGCACCACCACCGGCACTGATGTTACTATTGCTGCTACTGTTGCGACTGTTCTGGTCGACGTTATGATGGTTGCTACCGCTGCTGTTATTATTGTTATTGTTGTGATGTAAATGATCCTTGTGGTGGAGACTAGAATCGAAATCCGTCGAGGTGTTGTACTCGTCTTCGAACGCTTCGCTGTGCTGGGAACCTGCAATGAGAACGAGCAAGAAGCAAGAAAACACTTGATCATTAAACAGATCCATCACTACTAGGTGGGGGGAGGGGGATGTACTGGCGCTCCTTCTCCGGAGCACGTCAGATTCAATGAATGAAATCAGTGAAAAATGACCCTGTTCCGGACAACTGTGCCGCCCAGAAAGTACCTGATGGGCACGGAACTGTGGGTTGGAGGAAAATTTAATGTACGCAGTTATTAAAATATTTGCGGATAGAAATTTTAGGGTGTCCAAAGACAAACATTGAGGCAGTCTTATCTGCTCACCATCTCACGTTGTAAGTGATACAAACCATAGCATCATGCTGCGGATATTTGAAAATGCAACTCGATGCTTACTTCTTAACAGTAAACACCGGAGCAAAGTAAAATAACAACCTGATATCATTTAGATAACAAGTCTTGTTAACCCAGATATCATAATGCTTTCAGTTGTTATCGCATTACTAATTTTGTTGTAAACCTTGAATAATGTTGTTATCAGTTGTTACCGTTAGAAAATAAGCATTATTTGTTAACCGTTCGACCATTTTCGATCTTGTAAATTCAAATATCAGCTTGAATTGCTAGTAGAATTTTAAATTTCATTCATTTTCGTTTTCAAGCAGCCATTGACGTGAAAATAGAGCATGTCATAAATCTGTATGAATTCGTGTGTTATCTTTAAGAAACTGAAATCTCTTCGAAAGAATTAAACATTTATTATTTGCATCATTATAGAGGAAAATCGGAAACGAAAACGCATTCGTTCGCGGAAAGTTGCAGATAAGGAACCCCAAATCAGCTTGCCCAAATCAAGGAGTGATGGAAAAAAGGAAGTTTCAACTCCTCCTGGTTTCCGCAGAACTGACTATAACCAGAATTTTCCATCTCTCCCGGGGACATCAAAAACCCCTGATGGCCCATTTTTAAGAACAGAAGCCCCTTCTTCATCCGGGTTGTTCTCATTTGATAAAATTGTGGACGATATTCTCAAGTACCTCAATATTTCTGATCCTCTCAAAAGCATTGTTCTGGCAATGCTTTCTTCTGTGAAGACCCTCTTGAAGCAATTGACATTGAAGTGGCCCCTCATTGCAGCAATCATTTCCTTCGATGGATAATTTTCCAAAAGAGGTCGGGAATTTGATCACTGTTCTACAGTGGAATTGTCGAAGTCTCATTCCTAAATTAGATTCTTTTAAGTTTTTAGTTCACAATAATGATTGTGATGCATTTGCTCTTTGTGAAACTTGGCTCTCTTCAGATATAGATCTTCCTTTTTATGATTTTAACATTATTCGACTGGATCGTGAGGATTCGCGTGGAGGAGGGGTACTTTTGGGGATCAAAAAGTGCCATTCCTTCTATAGAGTGAATCTTCCACAATTTCCAGGTATTAAAGTTGTCGCATGTCAGGCTATTATTAAAGGTAAGAGCCTTTGTATTGCTTCTGTTTATATTCCTCCTAGAGCCGTTGTTAATCGAACACAACTTTCAGATATCTGTACGGTACTTCCTGCTCCACGGTTGATTATGGGAGTTTTGAATTCCCACGGTACAGGCTGGGGGGAACTGTATGATGACAACCGTTCTACTTTGATATATGACCTCTGCGACAGCTTTAATATAACAATTCTTAACAATGGAGAAGTAACACGTTTGGCTGGCCCATCCTCGAATGGAAGTAGATTAGACCTCACAGTTTGCTCTAACACATTATCGTTGGATTGCACGTGTAATGTGATCCAAGATCCCCACGGTAGTGATCACTTGCCGATCAAAGTTTCAGTTGCCAGTGGGTTCAATCCGTCGGAACCCGTTAACGTCGCGTACGATCTTACCGTAATATCGATTGGACAAAGTTCAAAAATGTGATAGAAGATGCTCTAACGTCGGTAGAAGGACTTCCACCGTTGGAGGAATATAACTTCCTCTCCAATCTGATCTTGGACAGCGCGCTTCGAGCTCAAACTCGGCCGGTTCCAGGAACGTCTTTCCGTAGGAAACCTCCTTCCCCTTGGTGGTACCAGCAATGCACTGAGGTTTATCGTAAAAAGTCCGATGCGTCCGACCCCTACATTTCGAAGCGTACTCGGCTCTTGAACGCGAACTCAAGAGCCTCATCAAAGCCAAGAAACGCGGATACTGGCGGCAATTCGTTGACGGATTATCGCGCGAAACGTCGATGAATACACTTTGGAATGCGGCGCGAAGGATGCGTAACCGGTCTTCACACAACGAGAGTGAGGAGTACTCGGATAGTTGGATTCTCAAGTTCGCGCGAAAAGTATGTCCTGATTCTGTGCCGGCACAGATGATTCCTCGCGAAACGACGAATTCGGTAGACGAGATCAGCCAGCCTTTTCAATGCTGGAGCTCTCACTCGCGCTCCTTTCGTGTGGCAATTCGGCTCCGGGGGCTGATAGAATCAAGTTCAACTTGTTGAAGAACCTCCCAGACGTCGCTAAGAGGCGCATGTTGAACTTGTTTGGTCAGTTCCTGGAGCTTAATATTGTTCCGGATGATTGGAGGCGGGTGAGAGTTATAGCCATTAAAAAGCCTGGAAAACCCGCGTCAGATCACAACTCGTATCGTCCCATCGCGATGTTATCGTGCATTCGAAAATTGTTGGAGAAAATGATCCTTTTTCGCCTGGACAAATGGGTTGAGTTGAACCACCTACTCTCAGATACTCAATTTGGTTTCCGTAGGGGCAAGGGAACGAACGACTGCCTCGCGTTGCTTTCCACTGAAATTCAGTTGGCTTTTGCTAAAAAAGAGCAAATGGCTTCTGTCTTCTTGGTTATTAAGGAGGCTTTTGATTCAGTTTCGGTTGAAGTTCTTTCAGACAAACTCCACGCTTGTGGCCTTTCTCCATTAATTAATAACTTTTTGTACAATTTGCTGTCAGAGAAACATATGAGCTTTTCTCATGGAAACTCTACAGCTTCACGATTTAGCTACATGGATCTCCCCCAGGGCTCATGTTTAAGCCCCCCTTCTGTATAATTTCTACGTCAGAGAAATTGACAATTGTCTAAGTGACAACTGCACGTTGAGACAACATGCAGATGACGGAGTAGTGTCTATGACAGGGCCCAGAGAGGCCGACCTGCAAGGACCCTTACAGGATACCTTAGACAATTTGTCTACTTGGGCTATCCAGCTAGGTATCGAATTCTCCATGGATAAAACTGAGTTGGTCGTTTTTTCTAGGAAGCATAGCCCAGCACAACCAAAACTTCAACTTTTGGGTAAACCGATCACTCATTCTATGTCATTCAAATATCTTGGGGTCTGGTTCGATTCAAAATGCACCTGGAGATCCCACATTGAGTATCTGAGACGAAAATGCCAACAAAGGATCAATTTTCTCCGAACAATTACCGGAACGTGGTGGGGAGCTCATCCGCAAGATCTTCTAACGTTGTACCGGACAACGATTTTATCGGTTTTAGAGTACGCGGTAGTTTTTGCTTCCAGTCGGCGGCTAAAACGCACATCATCAAACTGGAACGGATCCAGTATCGCTGTCTTCGTATCGCGTTAGGATGCATGCACTCGACTCATACGATGAGTCTCGAAGTGTTAGCGGGCATTTTGCCACTCTCTGATCGGTTTTCGGAATTATCCCTCAGGCTCCTCACCCGTTGTGAAATTATGAACCCACTGGTGATTGCAAACTTTGAGAAGCTTCTTAGCTAAACCCTCAAACTCGTTTTATGTCATTGTACTACGTGTACATAACACAGGATGTCAGCCCTTCGCAGCATAATCCCTATCGTGTTTGCTTCTCCGACTTAGGCAATTCTGTTCATTTTGATTTATCCATGATGCAAGAGATTCGCGGAATCCCAGAGCATCATCGTTCTATGATTGCTCCGTCAATTTTCGCTGCAAAGTTTGGCCAAGTTGATTCCGCAAAATCGTTCTTCACAGATGGATCACTAATAGAGTCGTCCGCTGGTTTTGGTATTTTTAACGAATTTCATAGCGCCTTTCGAATGTTTCATGCTCCTTGTTCCGTAGGGTAAATGTCGGCTTCGGCACACATTGACTGTTTTCGGCAACCAAAATTTAAACGATAATTTAACTATGTTTTCCCAACAACACCCTTCCCTGAATGTGTCCAAACGATTCTTTAGTCTTTCAGCTTCAATCTGATTATATTTGTACGACCGAGAAATCCTATTATGCCAGATTTTTCTTCAAATGAAGTATACGCACTACAAAATTGGGCTGATTTCGAGTTGCCGATAATAGAACAGCTGGTTAACACGCAGTTCTAATGGGACGGTTGCCGAAGAAAAAGAGACTGCCGACAATAGTCACACTCACCTGAGAAGTTTGAAGCGTTGTAAAAAAGCTTTCAAACCGTTTTGAAAAATTCTGTCGATTGGAATGGATAAAGAAGCAAGTAGCAGATGAATATAAACAAACAGACACGTCATATATGTGCGTGACGCTGAAAAAATGCTAATAGAAGTGCGGACGCTGCTTAGATTGACGAGAATACGTAAATTCCCCTCTATGTTGCTGAACTGGCGGCAATACATTATACGCTAGAAACGATCTTTTCACTGGCACCAGATCATTATTTTATTTTTACGGATAGTCTCAGTTCTGTCGAGGCTATTCGCTCCATGAGGCCTATAAAGCACTCCTCGTATTTTCTCATGAAAATACGAGAGCTTCTAAGTGCTCTATCTTTAAGATCTTTTGTCATCACCTTTGCATGGGTCCCATCTCATTGCTCGATTCCGGGCAATGAGAAGGCGGACTCGCTTGCAAAGGTGGGCGCTATGGAAGGCGATATTTACGGTCGACAAATCGCCTACGACGAATTTTTCTTCATTTATCGTCAACAGTCACTCGCCAGCTGGCAAAATAAATGGAGTGAAGGGAGTTTGGGAAGATGGTTGTATTCAATTATCCCTAAGGTGTCGAAGTGTCCTTGGTTCAAAGGTTTGGAGGTGGGTCGAGACTTCATTCGTGTGATGTCTCGCCTCATGTCCAATCACTACTCGTTAAACGCTCACTTGTTCCGTGTTGGGCTGGAGGACAGTAATCTCTGTGAATGTGGACAAGGTTACCAGGACGCAGATCACATTATTTGGTCATGTGCTGAGTACCGTGGAGTCAGATCCGAGTTGTACGATTCCCTTCGGGCTCGAGGTAGACAACCTAATGTTCCAGTTCGGGATATTTTGGCTAGACGTGATCTGGAGTTTATGCAACTCATATATGTTTTCTTTAAGAATATTAACCATAGATTGTAAGTTTGATTAACCTTGTGTTTAGTTTGTGTTTTGTATGTGTGTGTGTATTTTTTTTGTAGATTTGTTTCTGTGATAATTGTATAATTACAGAGTTGATATAACGTCGATAGGATTAAGTATATGTTTTAGAAATAGTGAATTTTTTTAATCATAAATCATAATCCAAATCTCCTTTTCCCTCTCCCGATCCTAAAAATTGTCATCCACTAACCTCGAGAAGACCGCGAGTAATCGGTCAAATCCTTTAATTTAAGATTTAAGACATTTATAATGTATAAAGAAAATGATAACTTGGCTCTGTAAAGTTTATTCGATTAAGCCTGTACAAATACAGTAATTAAAACAAAAAAAAATATATAGAGGAAAAAAGGAATCATGCGTGGAAAATCCGTTCAATATCAGAGCTTAGAAGCATTGCCAGGACTGCAAAAGTGCTGGAACTAAAACGTGCGTGACAAATGTGGCTGGTAATTACAGGTTAAAGGGAGAGAGAAAGTATGCTAAGTTGAAGGTTATAATGTAATATATCTAGGATATGCTGATATCAAAAATGGCAAGCGTTCAATCGTTATGACCATTTTTAAAAGTGACAGTTATTCCGAATCATCCTGTACAGATGTTTGATGATGATAGTGGTTTTGAAATATTGTACAACATTTGGTCACTCATTGGAGCCAGCAGTCATAGTCAAGGCAAACCATGTCAATTGTCAATGACCATGCTGTCAGTGACGAACATGTGCAGATTTATTTATTAGCTAAATTAGTAACGGAATTAAATGACTTGAGCAAAACAATTACATAGATCTATTTTAGTGAATAAGTATCTACGTCCTGAGCTACTTGGATAACAATAATGTGACACAGAATGTACTAAATTACACTTTTTGTTACCAGGTGAATCTTTGTCATTGACGAAAAAATGAATGAGATTTTGACGAAGGTTTTTTTGAGGATCAGGTCTGTCAGTGACTATGTGACGAACAATTTAGTCAATATCGCGCAAAAGTCTGTCAGTGACAATGACAAATCTCAGCACTGGCTCGAATTATGATTTCATACTAAATTTAATTAGCTTTAAAGACAATTTGATGTAAATCTTAACTTAAACTCATCACTATTAACAGAACACAACATGCGACTCAGCCTTATCCTGACCCACAGTCCCAAGTCACCACCAAAGCAAAGCATAGCTAACGATAGTCAACACCGTTCGGTAGTTTTGTTGATACAATCCCGTGATAGATCGACATCAATCACCCCTCCTCGAACGAGCCCAGTCCGGGCAAACGAAGTGCAAAACGCGCGATCATTACTTCGCGTAGAAACTAGCGAGCCACCAACGCTGCTGTCGACGAAAAAAAAAAATCCAACACGACCCAAAAAAACCACAGAGATGGCACCTCCCGCACGCGTGTGTGTGCCGAAAAGAGCTCACCCAAAACCGTGTCATTAAGCGGCAGCCTAGGAATGCCCCCATACGATCGGGACCTCGGGGGCAATCAATCATCCCCCGCGTCGAACGTGAACGGACCGGATGAACCAAGCGGTTCAAAGTGAAAAAATCGATTTCTACTAATTGTTTTCTTTAGTCGAGGCAGAGCAAAACAAACTCAACTATCGAAAATGAAAAATCACCCACCGAGGGCCGTCGTCAAGAAAGATGATCTATCAAACCCACTGACCGCCGCAGTGCCACTACTATAGATGGGTGCGTACGTGTGCGAGATTCCGGACACCTGATAACCCGGACCCGGACGAGCTTTCACTTGCACCGAGAGTCGGCAGTGAATATCTACTCTTAGACAAGCCGGCAAAAAAATAAACTCCAGAGGAAACGTAAGATGCGACGATGATGATTGACCTCTGCCGATAGCGAGTGATCAAATTACACGTTTGAATTTCGCGCATGTTCTGAGCCTCGCAGAAAAATGAACTACTCCAAGCCATGCCACACCATAGTGCTGCCATGCAAATCGTGACAGGTTGACAAATCACTTTATTCCATCAAGTTGGACTTTTCCGCCCGCCAAAGGCAAACAAATGCACTCCTTCGCTGCAACAATGTCCTACGCCGCATGTCTACTTCCAACTAGGGCACAGCCTCAAGTGACCAAAGCAGTGCATCGTGTGCATAATTAGCTGTGAATAAATTAAGATTGTATGCGGACTGAAACAAAAGCCCCAAAACCTGACCACGGTGGTCGCAGTTGCAGATCCCAGATCCCGGTTCACAGTTCGTCGCGTGTTGCTTCCATGCATTCCCGGTACCTGTATGTGCAGGAAAAAAAAAACATAACTTGGGTCTGGTCAGTGAAGCAGCTACCGCAAGATGCAGCACGCTAAAATGTGTTACTCTTGTTTCGCCGTTCCCTTCACCTTCCCCGCCCCTGGATCAAAACTCGCTGGGATCCAGAATACAGGTAATTTATAGCGGGATGCTGTGTGCCGGTGCTCATCATCGTCATCATCGTCTTCTAAACAGAGCGTGAAGATCGAGGCGATCTGCTCCGCGAACCACTGGGTACCTATTAAGTGGAGCTACTGCAAGACACCACGACGACGAAGCGCGGAATGGGTCAGTAGTAGAAGAAAATTATTATTTAAGAAGATCGGACGAAGGCAAGAGCAAAATTCTTAACCGAGTTTCTTTGGCATGGGCATTTCTCCTGCAGCTTCGCTCGATCTGGTTTATTCTGTTGAATGCCTTCTTCAGGGCTCTCGGTTTTCAGGTTTCTTTTGCTTGTGCGCACTTCCTTACACAAGGCACCGTTTGCTTACTATGCTATCAAGAGGGCAGTGTCGTAGTCGGTGGTTTTTCATAAGGGACCAACAGAAGGGTGGAACAAGTTCATGGAAACTAGCTATAACTCAAGAACTTTTCCAACGCTGCTGTTTAAAAATGTTCCAGTACAAAGTGATCCATAATGGGAATTTAGCAGGAAAGATGCATTTAGAGCCAGAAATTAAAACTTTAGAAAAAAATGAGTCTTCTACAAAGTGGCTTTTTTCAGTTTGGACCTCATTTTAGTGCCTATAAATACTGGGGTGGCTCTTATTATCATTGAAATATTATTTTTTTTTAGCTCTGCCGAAATAAAGCTATATATTTTTCGACGAAGTTGTTGCTCAGCTTATTTCAAGCAAGTTTAAACAACAAATATGTTTTTAATCTTTCAAATTGATTAATTGAGTGCTATTTACCTCAATTGACTTAGAGTGTCTCTTAAAAACCAGTTTTCTCTCTATTTTTTCAAATTTATCAGCAAAATATTTCTAAATAACTCATGACAATTTTGAAGACGCATTTTGTTCAACATAGAACTTGTCGATACTTACTGCAGACCAAAAGTTGATGCAATTTTTCCTTTTAAAAAAAATATATTATTTTTATATCTTAATATTTCTGGTAGGGACGAACTAAAAAAAATATTTTCATTATTATTTATAATGTCAAAAAATAGAGATGTGTTATTTTCTAACTTCTATAAGATCCATTGTTTTTTTTTGTTTATTAATTTATTTGATAGGGGAAATGTTGGCTTCGGCAATACCTTTACCTATTATCGTCAGGAGTTAAACAACGTCCTTAAGAGCTCAATTTTGGCATACATTGTAATTCAGAGCATCTATTGGCCAAATTTGAGTGCTCTAGGACTTTGTTTACCCCCTGATTATAATAGGTTAAGGTATTGCCGAAGCCAACATTTCCCCTAAGGTTCAACCGACTAAACTTTACAGAACCGAGGATTCCTGTTCAATCTTAAAACTATAGTCAAAAGGTACAACACAATAAACATTTTATCTTCCGATATCCAATAAGCCTCTTCCACCAGAACGGGAGCCACTTTCAGGGGTTTCATTGTATGGCAGATTCGCCAACACGGGTCAGAGCGCTTCCATTACAACAATGGACGCAAAACGTGGTCAGCACTCACACATTCATCACGAAACGGTTGCTTTCCAAAGTCGATGACGCATCGACTGAAAGAACTGCTGATGAAGAACAATAAAAAGGTTGCTGCCGAGTAAACAGACGATCGCGTGACACACATTGAGAGTGGTCTACTTCTGTCGACAGCCGAGTGAACACTGATATAAGATCCATTTGCATTTGTGCATATTAAGAAATAAGATTGATCATAACTTCTTTTTAAAAAGTGAATCAGGCGTAGTTGATTATAAAACATGCTTCTCATTGATATTCATTACTTTTTTATTTGAATTAAAAAGCTAGTGTAAAAACATTTTTTTGTTTAGCTATACTCTAATTCAACGCTGAAAATTGCATTTAAATGAGAACGTTAAGAGACAGAAAAAAAAAATATGTCATCAAAGTTCCTCAATATTAACTTAGCAACAATTTTGCTAAGAAACATACGTCTCGGTTTTTTTTTAATAAGAATGTTAGTTTTTAAATACCACCCACTTAGAAATAGCTATTTTTACGCGAGACGTAATTCAGCTTTGACGTAAATCATGGCATGTAAAATTAAGTGTCCTGAAACTGAAACCTATGCAACTCGACGAAAAGTGCGTTTGATTGAACTGATTTTTTCGTCCTTTTCAACTGAGCCTTATGTCAAAATGTCACTGAAATCTACATGTCTTTTTCGTAGTGTGCAGTTCATTTGAAGACCACCTCAATGTTGACAAGTTGGGTTAATGCCCCTAATGTTGGCCTCAATGGCCCTCATATTTGGCCCATACTTAAATTACGAAAAATAAACAATTTTTGACAAATTTTCACTAGCAACGAAAAATATCCATTTGTATTGTCAAGATGACACATTACTCTAGAAAAAATTGAAGAACATGTTATTTTTTTTATCGATGGGCCCAATCTTTAGATCCATAGGCCAAAATTAAAGCCATTTTCTTTACCAAAAGAAGTATTTTTTATGCACAGAAACATCACCAAATATTTAAACAAAAGTACTAAGCATATTTGTTTTTTAATTTGTCTTCAGAGTGGCCCTCTTGAAACCATATTTTGCGTGTAACTTTTTTGACTCAAACTTCTCATGAAAGCCATCTATAAACGGCTGAGAGTTGAAATTAGATTAACGAAAAACAATAGTTGTAGTTTTGTGTTCAGATTAGAAGCGGTAATAGTTGCTTGCACGAACACTCGTTAACCTGATCAGCATTGCCAAAGACAGCAATCATCTATCTAGTAAAAGCAAACAATATGAAAAGAAATTGTGTAGTAGTGCCACCCAAGCATGGAAAATCATTTGCATTCATTTCATACATTCATTTACATTCATTTGCCTCTAACTTCTTTCATCAACTGCATTCCGCAAAATGATGTATGGAGCTTTTGTAGGTTTTGTTATTAGCTATAAGTTTTGCTCTCTGCATCACGAACTAGAGTGGCAGAACTTGTTACTGTTTTTCAGTGAATGTAAAATACATTCACTGAAAAACAGTAGTGGCTT
Source organism: Ochlerotatus camptorhynchus (assembly GCF_037179485.1). Lineage (NCBI taxonomy): Eukaryota > Metazoa > Arthropoda > Insecta > Diptera > Culicidae > Ochlerotatus > Ochlerotatus camptorhynchus. Next base: position 235,745 of record NW_027040621.1, read on the forward strand.
CTGTTCGCTCTGCTTCGTCATGCATAAGAGATACGGATTTGAGTTATGAGCAAAACTTATAGTTAATGACAAAACCTACAAAAGCTCCATACATCATTTTGCGGAATGCTGTTGATGAAAAAAGTTAGAGGCAAATGAATGTAAATGAATGTATGAAATGAATGCAAATGATTTTCCATGCCTGGTGCCACCTAGTGACTGAATTCACCAACCAACATCTTTACGAAAAACAGGAACCAAGAGAAAACTTCAGTAGAATCTCTAGATCCGAAAAAATGAAACATGATCGTTTTGATTTTAGCGCCAACTAGTGTGAAAGTTTTGTAATATACTATACACTATCCATTTTGAAGACCTTGTATATATCATCTTTGCTAAAGGAAGTAACATCCCATGGTAAGGATCTCGTGGTATACATATTTCTGACATCGAAATGATTCATTCCACCATTTAAGGTAATTTCTTGTCCCTTTTGACCAATAAAACGGCTTACGGGAAGGTACTAGGAGTAAAACGAAAATCTAAAATTGCGACCGTCACAAAACGTGTTAGGTTTCAAACGCTTACAACTTTGCCATCTATAGATGAAATTGAAATCAAAAAACACCAATCGATATGAAATAACTCTACTCTAAATACGTTTCCAATTTTCCATAAAAATGTTTTGAAAAATGTACAGTGATAATTTCACCATTGTATTCATTTAAAACCCAGTCATCATAACCACTTGTTTGCGCATCATTCTGCTTAAACTTGAAAAGTTATAAAACGGCACTGTGAAACAATTAAGATTTTTGACAATTCTTTGCCCAGACTTGATTTTTTTTTCGAAGGAATTTCGAGAAGATTATAGATTTTTGAATGAATGTGAGGGATAGCACCAAGGTTTTTGTGAGAAAACTAACGGTAGTTTTAGAAAGAACTGTTAGAGATTTTAGACTTTCACTGCAAGCGGCGTGAGTTCAAATTTAGAGTAGAATTTCTAAGTAGCTAGGGGAAATGGCACTCATGTTGGCCTATGGATCTAAGATTGGGCCTATCGCTAAAAATCTGCTATTTATAAATTTTATCTAGATTCACGCGTCATTGCGACGGTACTAATGGATATGTTTTGTCGCTATTGAAAATTTAGTCGATTAGACATTACATCAATTTCCCCTATGTGGAAAATTCCAAGTGGATTGTGATTATCCCAGGATCCGTGAAAAATACCAAGGGATCTGCAGAGAACTTGTAGACTGTTATAAATACATTTTTGGGGACTCCCAGAGATAATCTCAACCTTATTGTTTTATAAAGGGAAATGATTCCAAAGGAAATGCTTGAAAACATTATAATAAAATCCTGCAAAGGGTTTTGAGTAAATGTTCAAGGTAGTTAAGGTAGTCTCGTGATCAGAACATTTAGCTTCGTCCTCTCAATTCTCGGTGCATCTTTTATCTACCGATTGAGTAAAAACATGTCAATAAATATTGCTTTATTTAAAGACTTCGTGCGTTTTTTGAACGCTCATCTTCTTGCATAAGAAAACGGGGTGTTTCTGTGGTGGGAAAAAAAGTGATTTCCCTATCACAGATTACAGATTTCTGAACCAAGCACTGACATCATCAGATGGTACCTCTTGTTGTGATTTTAGATTAGCAAGTGAACGAGAAGACGGAGCATCGGGCTCCGGAGCCATAGCAAAGGACTGATGAACGTCATCGGCCGTGCAAACGACCCAAACTGTCAGCACTGTGCGGCAGCGTTGCCAGGCACAACCAGAGAAATTTAAGCTCTGCCAGACAGATTTTTTGAGAAATCTGGCAGCTTCCTATGGTAATTTTCTGTGCCAGATTTTTGCCAGACTTTTTTTTCGCGTTTTGCCAGATTTTTTCGAAATAATCCTGGCATCTCTGCTGTGCGGTAGGAATCGAGACTTTGCAACATAAGTTTTTCGAGTGCCCTCGAGTTGCTGCAGCTTGGGCACACATCCAGCGAAAATTGACCACGACGCTCGGTGGCTGGCAGAGGCTGAGCTTTGACAATCTTGTACGGCAAATCTTGGGTAACATGACAACAGCGATAAGAAATTATATTTTAAAAACGTTTATTAAGTACATCAACTTTTTTAATCTGAATATTAATAATAGAATCGATGTAAGCGAACTAGATTTCATTTTGAGTCTAGAAGATTGAGATATTTGTTTAAATATCTTGAACATGAATATGAATATGTATTTTGTTTAAATAGGGTTAACTACCCCATTTCCGGCCTATTAAGCACAACCCGCACTTAGTCTTTCTTAATCTAGCTAAGGTTAGCACCAAACGGAATGTTATTAATACTGATGGCTTCCAAATTTATTTACCTTTCCGTACGTACCGTAAAATTTGATAAAGAGCAACCAATCGTTGAGATATTGTCAAAAGTCTAACACTGCTTCTTGACGCCAAACTCGGCCTACGGATTCTAAACTCGGCCTAACGCATTAAAACGCCATTGAAACGCCAATGAATTCACTTCGGCCTATCGGATGAAGATAAAAATTGATTCGGTCAGAGCGCTTCTTTTGTTTTTGGGAATTATCGGTGCAAAACTTCATATCACGCGTTCTCATTGACTTTGTTCGGTAGCTTATTAACTAAAGTATCGTACCAAACGCATAATTTACTTGTTAACTCTGAAATCATATAATGAGAGAGAGAAGGATTAGTATTTTCCATTTAATTCCACTACTTTATTTGCTTATCCTTGACAGATACGCGTATTTCGTCTACAATGTGCAGACTTCTTCAGTGTCTTGTACTAATACTCGACTCGAGTATTAGTACAAGACACTGAAGAAGTCTGCACATTGTAGACGAAATACGCGTATCTGTCAAGGATAAGCAAATAAAGTAGTGGAATTAAATGGAAAATACTAATCCTTCTCTCTCTCATTATACAGGTATTCCACTAAGACGCCCACATTCATCAGGATTCTGAAATCATGGATTTATTTGAGGTTTTCTGATCGATAGGCCCAAAATGGGCGATTAGGCCGAAGTAGTTCTCTACCCTATCTTGAATATTAAAAAAAAAAAACAAAAAAAAATACATTGTAAGTCCCACCTACTTTGCGAATTATGCTATGAAACGGCTTGCTATTCCCCGCCCCGATTATAATTTCTCCAATTCAGGTTACTTCCATTGTACTTTAAATCAAGATCAAGAAAAATGCACGAGAAGTTCGCTAAACAGCTTAAGGTAGTCTACGTCTACCATGCGGTCATGTTTTGTACACAACCCTACCATTTTTTTTACATTGCTCTTCGCAATTTCATGAGTCAAAATATTAAGGTTATTGTGAATGCACGTAGCTGATACGGTGTTGGATCATTAGGCTGAATATCATTAGGCCTAAGGTCACAAGGCTGAAGGCCCCAACGCCGAATGCCACTAGGCCGACTGGATAATTAGGCCTTAAGCCGTAAATACGTCCAATGTATAAAATTAAAAGATAGAACTTAGAATATTCTTTGCACAAAATGCAGTATTCTGGGACCTTAAAATGATGCATGATCTCTGTATGAGACATAACAAATCATGAACTAGGAAATATGGTCAAGATCTTATTCTAAAAAAAAATATAGATCACGCACTGAGCCCTAATTTTTAAGGCCTATGACTTGTAAAATATTTGAATATTATGGCACTTAGATAAATTTGAAAACCTTGGGCATAGGCAATGCAAGGCGTAGGAATTTAGGTAAGATTTGCTTAGGCAATGATTTTTCCAAGAGTTTCTCCTTCTTTTAAACATGAGCAGTTCTTTCGACATCCAAATCAAATGTTGCCAATACCCTCTAAGACTGGTAAGGCAACCCTCTCCAGTGTAGCGTCCCAGTCGAGCAAGTTGCAGAAAAGTCCAAAATCACCACGATCCAAATCAGTGTTTATGTTTTGATGTATTGCCACTTTAACACACACACTACGAAAAAGACATGTAAATTTCAGTGCCCTGAGACCGACACATGCAAGCGGCCCTTTTGACATAAGCATCAGTTGTAAAGTACGAGAAAATCAATTCAATCAAACGCACTTTTCGTCGAGTTGTATATGTTTCAGTTTCAAGACACTCAATTTAACATGCCATGGTTGTTTACGTTCCATAATTTACGTCAAAGCTGAATTACGTCTCGTGTAAAAATAGTGATTCCTAAGTGTGCATTTCCGGTCATTCGTGGCTTATTAGGAGGTGATATTTGATCTCATGACCTTTAGCGTTCACCCGTTCCCTTCAAATGTAATGCTCATTTCAACGTTCAGACCACTATACTCGTCTGCTCACAAGAGTCACCAATGTTGGCAGGTTGACAATGTGTGATGAGAATAAAATCTATTGATTTGATGCGTTTTGATCATTTTCTGCAGGTCATTTGTCGATCTTGTACTGGCCGATCAAATCAACAATTTTATGTTGAAACAAAGAATTCCCTTTGTATCCATTTCCGAAATAAGCATACGAGACAATTATTAAAATTTTGAATGACAATGAACATTATATGCACTGCGCTCAATACGTTCGAGCAAATGATCTCACCCAGAAATGCTGGGGAAATATAAGAAAGTTGACCATGTAGTCCTGGGAAAAAATGTGTCCGATGTGTACAAATGAAAATAGAAAATTGAATTATTTCCATTGTTCCTTTCCACAATCTAAAACCAGATGTACATGTGTTGATGGATGGCATCAAAAACAAGTGTTTCATATGCAAGGCGAAGGACAGAAAACAACCAGAAATGGAAAAGCAACAAAAGGACGCTGCATCCCAGAGTAGCACAACTGTCTCAAATGGTGGAGGAATCTGCTATGTAACTTATTTCAGTTGCGGCAACTTTTTGTGACAGAAGTGTGCTACTTGGGCCGATGGACATCACTAAAAAGACTACAGAGGAAATTATGGAGATGCTTGAATAAAAGGTTATAGAATTGAAAGATAGGTTTTCAAGTATCGGTACAATAAGTATTACTATTGCAAGTTTCGTATCAGAGAAAAGAAAAGTAGTAACATTCGACTCTGTAGAGCTTTTCTTTTGTTATGGTCACTTTAACGCTCTTGAGTCATTTGTGAGTTGTCGGAATGTGAGATTTGACTTTGCTGTGAGAGGTATGGACGCCGGGGTAGCCCCCCGTAGAGTATGTTTTTTAAGACAATTGTGCCTAATCCAATATTTAAAAATATGCTCCCTCAAAAAAGAAGCCAACTGACTAAACGTTTAAATTTGACTATGGTGTTCATTTTTAAAGTAGTTAACGGTTTGCTGCCTCGATATTTGTGTGATAAAATTGAAAGAGGAAGTGACTTTCATAGGTATAATACTAAAAACGCGGTTGAAATAAGAACACCACATTTCTTGACTTGTGCTTCACAAGATTCATTATATTTTAAAGGAATAAATGTTTTCAATTCGATGCCTAGACATATCAAACGTTCAGCAACACTTATGAATTTAAAAGACACTGCATTTCACACGTTAAAACTGTCTTTTGAACAGTTACCCAGTGATTTTTTTTTATGAATTGACAAATTATGGATCTTGACGAAATTATCTCTAACGGATTATTTTGTATGGATAGCTGCCATAATGACTTCTTAATATTTATTGTAGCACTGCAAAAACTATTTTGGTTCGCCACGATGGTGATGATGAATTTTTAATATTTGATTTGATAGTAGTAGATTTAAAAAAAAATCCACAAAGGTTTGAGTCTAGCGCGCGTATTATGGACATAGAGGACTGAATTAAACATTTGATAAAAAAAAATGCAATTTTGAAGCTTATTTGGAAGATACCTTGAGTTAGTAGTAAGTTTTCAGGCAAATGTTGGGGGTTCGTGAGCATTTCTGACATTGCTGAAAATTATGATAGCATCAGATTGCGGGGTTGCTAGTGTAATAGGATGCTTTGTTGATTATTCATTATCTCTTGATTGCTTGTAATACTTATGATTATTTTAGGACACCTGAGCTTTTCCACATTCATATCGCTGTGAAGCACCTGCAAACTCTTGAGGGAAGTTATATCTGTAACTGAAACCAGTTCGATTCTGTTTGCTAACCTGGTTAAAATGTCATATTTAATCATCTTAAAGATAAATCGTCCAACTCAAACCTTTGTAGGGGTAAGAGGTGGGACCATCATCATCATCATCATCAACGATTTCATTTAACGACCACAATGTTTCAGTCTCTCTATTTTCGACTGAAGAAAACATCGCATTTTACTGAATATTATTAACCCAGGTACATGTTCACTTAGAAGCTAGGTTAACTCAAATCCAATTTCCTGTAGGAGCAGGTTGATGTGTCCTAGGTAGTAACTTGAAAAGTCATGTGTGTCCGTTTCCTTGACCCCTAGGCCAAATGCCACTAGACCAAATACCACTAGGGTCATTAGGCCAACGTTTTTATAGTTGTTCACTTTTCTGCGTTGATCCAATTTTAGAAAATACTTCATGGAGTCCAAATATGGCTAACATGATAACGGACTTTCACTATGACTTCAAATTTTTCGAGTTCAAATCACGGAAACATCAACTTCACACTTTGCAGATACAACTCCATTATCATATTATAATTATTCGAACTGATATTTGTGCCTGAATTTTTCTAAGTGAAGATAGAATTCATCAGAAATAAAGCCTTAACAGACCTTCACCTTCAACAGAATAATCATCTGCAAATAAAGAGAGCTATTGTTCATCTAAGATGTAAAAAAGCTCCAAAAGAATGGAAGGAAAAATCTGTTATCAAAAATCTAAAGTTAGAAATATCATTAGAGAGAAATTCCTCATCTTAAAATGATGCCATTTACGAGATCGATCAAATATTTTCAAAGACGTAATTTAAAATCATTATCTACGCCTATGATCTTCAAAATTGTTCAAACGTTCACAATCTTGAATTCCAAATTGGCAATCTTCAAATAAGGAAATAGGTTGGTTACCTTACAATGAGTTTGTAAAAATATGCAAAGATACAGAACTATGAAAACTATTCACAAAGATTTAATGTTTTACATGTGTGATTTTGATATTTTTTCAAAAATCCCGATTTTTTAATTTTTTTAAGTTCAAGATTTCATGAATAATTCAAGTAGAACTCGTGAAGGTATGCCCTTTTGTAAGCAGAAATCATGCAACATTTTCGAAGTTCCAGAGTGTTGAAAATTGTTCCAACGAATATGCAGTTCAGTTCAGTCTTTCACTTTCGAAAATTCGGCAATTATTCGTGGGTTAAATCGCAGGCTCCTTCCTATTAAAAATGGCCTATTTGATCAGTAGAAAATAACGTAGAAATGCCTTCCGATAGAACTCTGTAGGAACTATGCGGAAATGAGGCTTTAGCTTTCTTTATTTGCGATCAAAAGAGTAGGAGGAGGAGTATTGAGCGGAAACCCAAAACTCGATAACTTAAAAATACATAACTCAAAAACGAAATAAAACAGTTCGCTGATATTTTATATGATGAGAAAAAAGCCTAAATTTTCTAGGACAAATATAAAAACATTTTGCGCCCTCTGCCTACAAACTATGAAAACCATAAAAAAAAAACAAATACAATCATTGTTTTTCAATACAAAATCCTAATGTTTTAATATCAAAATAATGTTTTATTAACTTTTATTTGATATTTTGATCTTTGAAATCGGCACAGTGGTTCAAAAGTTGTAAATTTTTGAAAAAAGTCATTCTTGAAAAATATCAATTTTTTGTACCTCCCTAATATAGAAATGGTCACCCCAATAACAAAAAAAAAAAAAAAAAATACGGGTCTAATGTTTTGCGATAAGGAACAAAACTACCAATTTTTATGAAATTCTGAGAATCACTATATCGTTTTGCTATGGAATGACTGTTTGTATTTCTCCAATATTTTTAGAAAATTAATACACAAGTAAGCTGTTTAGCTGCTAAGCTTCCCCGTAAAGCAAGGTCTTCCATGATTCAAAAATTCACCACCTACGCCACTGCACAACAAGCACCGGCGGTGACTCCCGACCGAATTGAATATATGTTGCGGTTGTGTAGTCACCAGCCCCGCCACTAGAGCATAAGAAACGTGATCGGAAAAGATGGAGCACACCACAGACACTCATTGGAGCACGCCACTACTATTGCACTGCCGCATGCCGCATGGGGAGACGCTGCTACCCCCAAGAGATGATCGCACGATGCACACGGATGAATAATAAGAGCCATAAAATGTCCTCAAGCAGCACGCGTCTTGTCATAAGCGAAATGATTAAGTGCCTTCGGGGGAAGAATTTCAAATCTATGCGGTTTTTTGCTGCGGGAAGCTTGATTACGGTTTCTTTTGTCTTTCTTCACCGGCTGTCTTATAGTAGGGCAAAATCCACTTACTTCTATTCAATCACTGTCAGTGGAGATGGATCGCAAAAGCACTTCAAAACACTGCGGAGAAATCTTCTTCACTCGCTCGCTTCTCAACCGGGAAAGGACATCCGAACACTTCTTCACCTTTGTGACGATTGCCGGACTGTCAGGAATCGCCGTCGCATCAAACCGGAGAATGCTTCCCATAAGTCACCTCGTTCCGTGCCACCCTCGCTCGTCCTCGCTCGCGGTGGGGATCACGTTAGTCATAAGTCACGCGGACGAGTGAAAACGCACATATGGAAATGATTTTTCCTCCTCACCGACCGGGAAGCTACCTGTATGTGCTTCGAAAGGACATGCGGTGGAGGGGGAGAGAAGAGGCGAAGGTGTTCACAGTGTGTGAACACACACAGGGATTCGTGCTCACCGCTCCGTGACGGTTCTATAGCCGTCGTCGTCGTGCTGCACTTGAGTGACCCTCCTACCCTACTACAGTCATCGTCAACATCGTCATCGTCGTTGGTCAAATCCTTGTATTTTTTTCCATTACATTCGAGGATACTGAATGTACACAAAAAGGATAATAATAACATTGTTTAGGTGCTCATATTTGTAGCAGCACCACAACAGTTGCATTTATTTTTAATCATTTGTAGGCACATGTGGGTGTGCATGGGTTGGATAAAAATCAGTCTTATCTCTCGCTCAGCTGGTTGGTAATGCTTCGAGGGTCTGGGACGGGGCTGGTTTGTTGATCAGGTAGCGTCCGACTGGTAAATGGAAAAACAATTATTAGGATGTGGCAGCTATCTGGGAAATCAGTCCGTGAAACAAGGCGGTACGAAAGTCGAATGGATTAAGGGACTATTGTTAAAAGAAACCAGTGCTGTCATGGTAAATTTGGAGCTGGTTACTAACTGATTTTTCACTCTACACTTTAACTTAACGAAGACGGTGCCTCCGGTAAAATGTGTAACGGCAAACGGCAATGTTTGAAAAATATAAATCTGCCATTTATAAACGAATTTCAAATCTCTTGGCGACACATGACACGCAGACTTCAAAGATTTATTCGACAAAATCCATCGATAAATTGCTGAGTAATGATTTTTCAAACATTGCCAATTTGCCGTTACACATTTTATCGGAGGCATCGTGTTCGAAGTGTGAAGGAGCGCCCATCATTGTAATTTCGGAATGTACACACAACTTAGTTCTGTCTATTTAAAACAAGGGTACGGATAAACTTAATTTTTCGGATATTGGCTTTTCAGTTTAACGGTGGATCAAAACGCTAGGATGTTTAATGTCTGATAGTTATAAAGTTGTACAGTCCTAAGTTCAGCTCAAAAGCCTTTACGGTCTTACTAGACCTAGCCCTGTTGAAGATCCCAACCCCTGACGATGATTAAACTGTAAAACTTTTTCTTGAAGCCTGAAAACTGAAACAATATGACTAATTAATCAAGATCGTGGAATTTCCCCGAAAGTCTAAACTTTTCTAAGGTTTTCGGAGCTTTCCTGAAGTAATTGGCACTGTTCTAAAGATCTCTGAAGTACACTATATAATGTTCTCTAGACCTTAATTTATCGGTTAATTGAACTGCGCTGAAGTCATATGATCTATCCTGAAGCTCCCATAATTATCTAATATTTTCGATACTTTCTTAAAGTTCCATTAAAATCTTCAATCTTCAAAAAACTTTTTAATTTTCTATTACATTCCCTAGTGTTTCAAGTAGTTCTAGGAACTTCTCTAGCGTTCCAACAATTTTCCTGATTTTCATGGAACTTCCCTTAATACCCCGCTTATTTCCAGAAATTTTCGGACATTTCTGAATTTCTCGGAATATTCCAAAAATCTTCGGAACTTTTTGAAAGTTCTCGAAATAATCAATGGAACTTCTCGGATTTCTTCGAAATGCTTGAAGCATACCTGAAAATACTGAAACTTCTTAAAACTTTTAAACTTCTCTAAGGTTCACTGATCTTCTCTGAAAATTTCGGAGCTTTGCTGAGGTTTTCAGAAATTCTATAAGTTTAGTGAAAGTTCTGTTAAATTCTGTAAAGTTTTGTAATTTCCTTAAAGTTCTCGAAGGCGCCCTGAAGTTTTTGCAATTATCTTGTAGTTTTTGGTAGTGCCATGAAATAAATATATTCTTCTTCATTTAATTGTTGGAACTTCTTGAAAGTTTCCTCAATTTTCCTTAAGTTCTCTGAACTTATCTGAAAATTTCTTGACTTTCCTGATGCTCTCTGCATATTCCTGAAGTCCAAAGACCGTTTTAAAAGTTTCTGCTGTTTCCCTGAAGATGATGAAATCGCTTTGAAGTTCAGGAGAGTACTGTTCGAAAATTTACAAAAGCTTCCTTACTCGGTATTTCCATTCATTGTTCAGAACTTCTTCAAAGTTTCTACAACGCTCTTCTGATGAAGTTCTTGGAATTGTCCTGAAATTGGCAAATTCATAAAGACGTCGAAACATCGTGACTTTTTCAGCAGTTCCGTGATTTAGTATTCTTTCTGTGAATTTTCCGACGCAGGCTGTCATTATTTCTTGGAAATTCTTGAAGGTTCACGTTTTTTCTGAATTTAATGGAACTGCTCTAAAGTACTCAAGCTACAATTAAAAGTTCTCGGATCATCCCTATTTATTAGTTTTTTTTTATGATCCCGAAGCTACGTATCTTCTCCTAAGATCTTTAAACTCAATCCAAGTTTTTGCAATGGAAACTCACGAACTTCCTGCAATTTTTCTGAATTCAATGGTACTGCTCTGAAGCTCTTGGAGCTTCACTGAAGTTCTTGAAATTTTCCTTAAATGTATGGAACTGCTCTGAAGCTATCGGAGCCTACCCCTAATAAACTTCCATGTTGCTCTGAAAGTTCTTCAATTTCTTGATGTTGTTTGATGAATTTCTTTTAAATTCTTTGAATATTCATTAAATTCTCAGAGAAGGTGGTCGTAATTTTTCGGTGTTAATAGAACTAACATAATGTTTTCTTAATTTTCCAAAAGTGCATGAAACTTCATTGAAGTTCCCACAATTGTTCAGACGTGCATGGGAATCTTAACTTCTTTAAAGTTTTCTGGACTTGGACTTTGATTTTGGAACATCTGTAAAGTTTCTGCATATGTTAGGGTCTGTTGTCCATAAACAATTTTTAAAATGTGTATTGGCCGTGGATAATTGCCAACCCCCCTACTCTGTCTACGTAGTTAATGAACAGTCCCTTATGAAGTTATTTGAACGGACCTGAAGTTTTCAAAATGTTCCTGAAGTTAATGGAACTTCTCTCAAGTTTCCACAATCTTCCGGATGATCATGGAACTGTCATGAAATTTTCAGAACCCTCCCGAAGCTCTCAGACCTTTTCTTAAGATCTTTGAACTTACCTGAAGTTTTCTGACGTTCCTTGAAGGACTTGTAAAGTTCCTGAAATTTTCTTGAAGCCACTGGAACTGTCGTGAAATTATCTGATGTTCATCTAAGTTCACGAAAATTTCTCGAAGTGAAACTATCAGACCCTACCCTAAAGAACTTCCATGTTGTTCTGAACGTTCTGGATGCTTTTGATGTTTTCTGAACTTCTTTTAAATTCTTTAAATATTAATTAAATTCTCATAGAAGGCTCTCGTAATGTTTCGGATCTTAATTGAACGAACATAAAGTTTTCATAATTTTCCAAAAGTGCATGGAACTTCGTTGAAGTTCCCACAATTTTTCTGACGTTCATGGGACTTTTAACTTTATTAAAGTTTTCTGAAATTGGACTTTGATATTGGAACATCTGTAAAGTTCCTGCAATTATTATGAAGTTAATTGAACGGACCTGAAGGTCAGAGTTGAAGTTTCTAAGGTTCTTTGAACTTACCAGAAGTTTTCCGAAGTTACTTGAAGGTCTTGAAAAGTACTTGGAATTTTATTGAACTTACTGAAATTGTCATGAAGTTATCTGATTGTTCTTGGAACCTAATCTTAAAGATCTTCAATCATCCCCAATGTTTTGAACTGTATTGTAGTTTTCGGAAGTTTGTTGAAGTGTTTGAAAGTTCTCTGATAAGCTTCAGATCTTTCCAAAAGTTCTTGGAACACCACTGAAGTATTCGAAATTAATCCAAAGAGCTCGGAACAATCCTGATTTGTTCTGCAGTTCCCTGATTTTCTCAGAACATCTTTAAAGTTCCTGTACAGCCATTCGATATCAAAACGGTGATTTTCATAATTTCGTAAAAATAGTTAGTTCCGTTTTTTTCGCAAAATATTAAACTCTGCTTTTTTTATTCAGTCATTAGGGTGACCATTTCTATGTTAAGGTAATCCAAAAGATCGGTTTTTTTTTAAATTGCTTTTTTTCAAAAATTTATAATTTTTGATTCACTAAGCCGATTTTAAAGATCAGGATCGCAGTAGGCTGCAATTGAAAGCTGACGTGTTTTTCTTTTGCTGCGTATTTTTTGTAAGCGAATTAAACACATTTTGGCTTTAAATTTGTTAATTTGTGTGTTGGAATTTAGTTGCAAGTGTTCATAGAGTTATCATTTAGTGATATATCGTGTTTTGTCTGTGTTTGCCTTGAGTGGCCCTGTTGAACTTGAATCTAACTTCCAAAATATACAACGCAGATTCAGTTCCATTGTTCGGTGTCGATTTTCATTGCCTCCCGGGAGCCCGGTTTTCCGAGTTCGGATGCAACACTTTCGGCGTGTAGTTCTATTGAGAGATCGGTCCGGTTGGTGAATTAGCCCGGGAACGTGTTGATAATGTGTCCGTCGCGAGTTTTGGTGGTGATTCGGTGGCCGACGTTGCCGTGAATCAGCAAGTTTTCCGCTTGCAAAAGTTAGCCGAGCACTCTCTCGCCGGTGTCGGAGATTACGAGCAATATGAAAGATTCCTCGCTGGATACGCCCAAGATTGGACGGGTGACAGTTGGTGGCCGCGAACTGTTCCTGGGGAAAGCACTACCCGCGAACCTCCTCCCAGATGACCATGACAATGGAAGAAAATTAGTGTTCGTTAAAGGAAGTATTACGACAAATGTGCATCACGAAATGAGATGCAAAGCTTAGATAAAATCAAAATTATGGAACCCATGGATTGGAGGATCAAATTAACATGGTGAGACCAGTCCAAATAGGTACATTTTAAAATTTAAAAAACATAAACTAAATACGTACTAGGTATGAAAAGAATATTTTCTAACCTGGAAGTGTGTATGTATCACCAATATCCATTTGATAACGGTGATGCATACTTGCGGGGCTTATTGTAAGTGAAAGTAACCTCGGAATGGGCGTGACTCTCCAGACATTCTGAAATGGGTTTCTGGATCTGCAATAGAGCTATGACTTTCTAACTCCCGAACTCACGCTGTCTACAATGACCATAAATGCGACATTGTAGAGAGAGTTCTTCCATAATAACACTACCGGCCAGTGGGGGTTAGAGGGAACACACACACACACACATACACACACACACACACACACACACACACACACACACACACACACACACACAGCCGATTTTAAAGATCAAAATATTAAATGAAAGGGAATTAGAAAAAAAAAGGATTTTGTATTGAAAAATATTGATTGTACAAGATTTTTATGATTTTTATGGTTTGTAGCCAGATGGCACAATATGCTTTTACATATTTCCTTGAATATTTTGGCATTTTTACACAACTCAAAAAAATCAGCAATGTGTTTTTTTTTCTTCATTCTTGAGCTATCCTCAATCAGCTCAAGATCAAGTTTTGAATACACTTTGAATAAACAAGGCTATAACAGCAGAAGCAGAAAATATGTTTAGATTATGTGACTATATTAGCTATGTATCAATGTAGACGCATGGTATTTTTAATAACCTTTCATTTGATTTGACGTTGTTTACTCCTTGACGATAAAAGGCTAAGGTATTGACAAAGCCGTCATTTACTTTTGATTTTTGAAATCTACCCAGTGATTCAAAAGTTATGAATTATAAAAAAGACAGGTTTGAAAAAAAATGGAAAACAAAAACATTTTTATGCTACCCTACTTGAATGAAAATGGACGCCCTAATATAAAAAAAAATAAAAATACGGGTCTAATATTTTGCAATCAGGAACAAAACTACAGATTTTAACGACATTATAAGAAACAATATCGTTTAACTGTGGAATGGCTGTACAGGAAATTTAAAGAAGTTCTGAGAAATTCAGGGAAATACAGAAAACATCAGGAATGTTCCGAGCTCTTAAGATTTATTTCGAGTACTTCAGTGTACTTAAATACTTAAATACTTCAAGTGGTTCAAAAGTTTTTTTTAAAGTCATTTTTGAAAAAAAAACGAAGAAAACGATGTTGGACCACTCCAAACTGGAAATTGTCACCCTAATGACAAAATAAAAAATACGAGTTTAATATTTTGCGATAAGGAACAACACCACCAATTTTTACGAACTTCTCAGAGGTTTGCTATGGAATTGCTGGTAATTTTCCTGAAATTAATGGAACTGTCGATAACCACGAAAACAAAACGCCTAAAATCCAAGTAACGAATCTTTATACCACAGACAAACAGACATAACACATTGAATATTTCTCACTGTAAAACATCGTCGCTAAAACATTACTGCCATCTGTTGAGTACACTGTGGTAGGCACTACGCTGAACAGATGGCGGTAGTGTGTAAACGTCAAACGCAAGGGAATTGACTATGCGAGCCACAGGTGGCGGTACTACCAACTATGATACTTTAAAATTGACCGTTAAATGCTTGTTCGATGAACAACTTGCGAGTGTTATGTCTGTTTTTCTATGTTTATACATTTACAGACATTTTCTACCAGATGACAGCAGAACATTCTTCATAGCACGTTTGTAAGTGGACAACTTTTCAAACGATGGTTTTTGAATATGTTTTAAATTAAGTTCATATTTAAAGATACTGCTGATTAAACCTATGTTATGTTAAGTATGTTTGCAGTGCAACTTTGCTGATATGAGCGCACAGTAATGTCCAAAAATTCTCTTATGCATTTTGGTGCAATGTTCTGTGCCCAAGTAGTATTGATTGAAAAGGATCAAACCACTTTTCCGAGCTGGTTACTCATGACAAGCCTGAATGAAACACTATATAGTTACTCTGTATAAACAATCATCGCTCTTACACATAAAACGCGTGTGTTTATATCCATCGTAAAGAATTGTAGAATGAATTAGATTTGATAAAATGTTGTTGGCATGACCGTTAAATCTTATTATAAATATATATGCACGATTCACAAGCATGCCCGCGTGGAATTTTCCATTTTAAGCAAGGCTGCTTCCACTCAATCCGATATAAAAATGGAATCATTGGATGCTATTATAATGATATTTCGTGCTTGTAAAATACAAGAAGAGGCTGTACAGTATGTGTTTGATACATACAGCCTGTCAATTTCGCTTTCAGAGAGTCATAATCATCGCTTTTATGATTCGTGAGTGCTCACTCTGAATGAACGTTCAGCACATCACATAATCCGTATTAGATCTAAGTGAATCTAAGCGATAAAATGCAAGCCTTGTATCTGCATCAATCAGTAAATGCTCTGATTTTAATGGCATCACAATTTTGAGAAGATACCACATTTCCCAAACATGAACTAGACTCAAACCCATACCAAATAATGTGACATTCACTGTACCAAACTGTCACCACCCACGCTGCATCGTTTAGAACCTTCCTCATCAAAATCGATCGTCCCAGCTCAGAACCCATTAATTCTCCGATCCGCGGCGCCAAATTGACTGAAATATTGAATTAAATCACCCTCGACCGCGCGATCCAATCCCGCGCTCCATTGTGACGGATTATTGACATTCAATACGAACATAACCCAGAGCGCGCGCCGCTGCAGCACACATACCAGCTATCGACGATCGCCCACTTCCGACGATCGATTCGTGGGTTGAAATGCCAGCGTGGATAAAATATGCACGACAAGAACCGCTTCCTCCCCGTAGAAGAGCGTCACCTCCTTTTTATGTTGCTTTGGAAATTCCCACGCAAAACCCAAAGACCCATATTGCACACCGCACCGCACTGCCACTAACATAAGGTGTTTGGCGTTTCTTTTCCTGGTTCCTACTACACGATGAATTTATAATTTTCCTTTGCGACCGTTACTCATCCTTGACTTGCACTCCAACGGTCATGGTCCCTTGAGCACGCGTCAGATGGTCACCAAATTTCAGGTGACTTACCGGACTGGTCGTCCTAGCGTATCGTCTTGTGAGAAAATTTCCCACGACTTACGGGCAAGAGCAGCTGACTTTTTCGTTTGTTGCAAATTTGATTGATCAAATTGTGGATAGTTCAAAGCTGCATTTGGTTGAAATTTTACAGAATCCATCCAAATTGGCAGCTCGGAATCACTACCGGAAAATTAATTCAATTATTCAAATCAACTTTCAACGGTTTCCGGTCCGATTCGACGACTGCCCAGTTTTGGCACGTACCCTCCCCTGGAAGCAGGTGTTTCATCCTGGTTATGAAAACTTAAAAACTATGTAAACCACAAATAATTAAGCCCAGTGGCTCGCCAAGGTACAACATTATGACGACCAACTGTGATAAGATCCCGAGCACACTCTGACGTCGCATAAGCGGAAGTGACTACTCACAGCGGACGACGACGACGGTGACGTTTACCCTTCGTGATCGCCGTATTCCGCTAATAACTCAGGTGAACTCACCCCCTTGTGCATCGATTTGGATTTT
The DNA here is from genome assembly GCF_037179485.1 of Ochlerotatus camptorhynchus. Lineage (NCBI taxonomy): Eukaryota > Metazoa > Arthropoda > Insecta > Diptera > Culicidae > Ochlerotatus > Ochlerotatus camptorhynchus. The sequence continues at coordinate 252,865 of NW_027040621.1, forward strand.
GGTGCGCACAAGAGGGTGAACCTGACGGTTGATCTTCCGGTCAACGACGGGCGGTGAACAAAGTCAAACGGTTCGGTCGAAATGATTTGAAATTCGAATCACTGACCGAAGGATTTGAATTTCAAGCGCACGTGGCCAGCTGTTTGAGTTCGATCGTAATCGGTAATTTGCACGGCGAGGAGATGGGGGTTGAGTTCAATTAAAAACACACTATCTGATAAACGTTAGGTCAGTATTTTTAAGGAAAATTATTCACAGATGACGTCATGATAAATTTATGGTTTCAAGAAATTCCCAGCAAACTGTGGGAAAAGCGAAAAACGGTAAAGCACCTTCAGAAAGCGGCACGAAGGTGAAGCACCTTTTATGCAGAGTATGGAGAGACCACATTGGAACATCTGGAATAAAAGTGACTCAAGTGTGACACGAAGCAAGCGAATGTTTTAGAAGGGTGGCACGGTGAACGAAGACGGCTGGTTCTTAGTCACTTTGGTGGCGCAATTTTATCACCAGTATACCACCACCATGTTGTATCTCGAGAGTCATGTAATATAGAAGGTAGCCAAGCCAATTTTATCGAAAATTTTAACAAACTATATCCTTTTTGTACTATACCAAACTACATTAATCCGTCTGTTTCCTAGAGTGACCTACCAAATATTCCCAGAAGCTAACTTCTGATGTTTGCTAGAGCTACATACCTGATGTACCTAGAGATATTTACCGAAGGTTTCAAGTGCTCAACCTTTAAGCAAACCACTTCTCCAACGTATTCAAAACCGAACCCGTCACAAATCATATCGTCCTTGATGCTAACTAAATGGTTGCTCCGTTGACAATTATGATAAATAAGTCACAATCAAAGTCAAAGTTTCCTGAACTGTGGAAAGAATCCATTATGTTCCTTATCCACAAAAAAGAGGGCAAGCGGGATGTCACTTATTATCGTGGTATTACCTCATTATGTGCTAGCTCCAAAATTTTGGAAATCTTAGTGGCCGGTGTGCTTTTTGATACAGTAAAATCGATCCTTTCATCTGATCAGCATGGATTTTTCAAAGGAAGGTCAATCGACACTTATCTCGTAGAGTATTCGTCGCATTGCATCAAGGCTATTGAGAATAAAGCTCAAATTGACAGTCTACACAGACCTCAAAGCAGCTTTTGACCGTGTAGATTATCATCTACTACTGGCTAAGATCAGTCGACTAGGAGCTTCTTCACTCTTCACTGGCTGGCTGAAGTCTTATTTGGTGAACACTCGACTCGAGCTTGGATCATCGCAGTCCTACATCTTGTCTAACAGTTCAGGCATTCCCCAAGGAAGAAATCTAGAACCATTACTGTTATCAATATTTCTCAACGATGTTTGTCTACTCATACCACCGGGGTATAGAGATTTTTATACGGACGACCCTAAGATTTTTACTATCGTCAAATCCATTGTTGATTGCCGGGGGAATTAACGTCTGTAGTTAAGCTATTTGAGAGTTGGGATTCTGTGAATCAACTGGCAATCAGCGTACAAAAGTGTAGTTTCATCTCCTTCACACGAAATAAATTTTCAATTCACTGGATTTATAAGATTTGCGGTTCCCCAATCGAGAGAGAGTGAGCGTGGTGAAGGATCTTGGAGTTCTGCTATACTCGCAGCTTTCATTCAGCGAGCATTACTCGAGCGAATTTGGGCTTTATAAAAAGAGCCAACAGGTTTCTAGATCCCTACTGACTTCGATCACTGTATTACGCTCTAAAGGGTGATACGGTCAAAATTTGGCCAAGGGAAAACGCGTGTAAATCGGTGAAAGCGTTTATTTAAAAAATCAAATTAAATTTCTTTTTCAAGTTCAATTAGTATAAAATTCAGGAAAAATATTCAGTTAGGCTTCCGCTTTTCCAAATCCGAATTGCCGGGCCTTACGCTTACCCCTGCCATCAGATTTTGTACAGCCACCTTGTCCACCTTCTTCGCCGCAGAAAGCCAGTGTGCCTTGAACTGCTGCTCGCCCTTAGCAGTTTTTTTGGTCTTCTTTAGGTTCCGCTTGACAATAGCCCAGTATTTCTCAATTGGGCGGAGCTCTGGCGTGTTGGGAGGGTTCTTGTCCTTGGGAACCACCTGCACGTTGTTGGCGGCGTACCACTCCATGGCCTTTTTACCGTAATGGCAAGATGCCAAATCCGGCCAAAACAGTACGGAACAACCGTGTTTCTTCAGGAAAGGCAGCAGACGTTTATTCAAACACTCTTTCACGTAAATTTCTTGGTTGACAGACTTCCTGGCTGTCGACAAACGTTCCCCAAACACTTTAATTACATTTGTAACGGTTGATTTGGCAACTTTTAGCGATTTTGCCAACTTTGCGTGCGAGTAGCTCGGATTTTCGCGATGCGCGAGCAAAATTTTGATACGCTGCTCTTCTTGCTTGGACGGCATTTTGACAACTGAAGAGTGAATTCCAAAATCAAAATAGGAGCAACATTCTACACACACACACCTTCAAAATGAGGGGTGTTCAGGTTTTTTAAATGCAAAATTGAAAGAAATACGTCAAGTTGATATTGACCAAATTTTGACCGTATCACCCTTTATTTCGTTCGGTTCTGGAAACTGCATCAATCGTATGGAGCCCGTATGCACACACCTAGATCAAGAGGATTGAAGCAATCCAATCCCGACTTGTTAAATTTACGCTGAGATACCTTCCTTGGCGAAACACTGCCTGCTTGCCGCCGTATAAAGAATCCTGTAGGTTTCTCGGTATGGAGACGCTTCAACAACGACGAGACTCCACCAGAGCTTTGTTTGCCTGAACGTACCAACAGTGTTCCTAAGATCGAGAGATTTTATAAGACTTTGTTTTTGGAGACCGAACTACGGGCATAATGAGCCGGTTCAAGCTATGTGCCGGGAATTCAACTTTGAGTATCATATGTTTGATTTTTCCCATTGTGCTAGTATTTTGTAAAGTCGTTTGAAAGTCTTCAACTAGTCTGCGTAAGATGTAGGGGAAATGGATGTAATGTCGGCCTAAATGCTCCTAATTTGCTCCATAAATGCTCCATAAATTCAGCAATCGACTAAATTTTCAATAGTGACCAAAAATAGCTATTAGTACCGTCCCGATGACGCGTTCATCTAGATAAAATTGATAAGATCTTAGATCCATAGGCCAACATTAGAGCCATTTCCCCTATTTTGTTGGTTGACTGTTTAGGATTAGTTAGGTTTTAGTCATGTACAGAATGTTCAATAAGTTCGAATACAACTTTTCATCGTTGTGTAGGTGCGCACCATGTGCAGTCTGTGTATTGGTATTGGTGTCAGCTTTAGCCTCATATATAGGCTAACCGACGCGCACGGTGTCGACGTGCTGTCATTTGTTGTTTGTTTACCGCGCACGATAAAGGAGTACCGCGACATCGTAGTAAAGTTGATTGCGAAGGTGAGCGACCCGACGGTTGAAATCCCACGGGGTGAAGCGGAATTTCATCTATTCCACCATCTGTCAGTACCAGGAGACGCGCTCGGTAAAGGACCGTGTGAGATCCGGGCGGCCGCGTTCGGCGAGGACGCCATCAGCCATCAAGGTGGTGAGGGAGCGGATTCGTCGAAAAATGAACCGCTCGATCCAGAAGACCGCTGCTGACCTGGATGTGTCGATCGGGACAGTATCCCGATGATGAGCAGTATCCCGATGATGGGCAGTATCCTCCCGTCGCAAATAAACATCCCGCGATTCCAGAGCGCCACGTCGGTGATTGTTTGGGGGGGGGGGGTGAAGTTCTGGAGAAGGTTGTGGCCCCGGCACTTTGGGACCTCTACGGGAAGGATCATTACACCTTCCAACAGGATGGCCCACACGGCGAATATCGTCCAATCGTGGTGTCGGGAGAATTTGACAGATTTTCTCGATAAAAATTTGTGGCCTCCCAGCTCTCCGGATCTTAATCCCCTGGATTTTTATGTATGGTCCTACATGCTAGCCAAGCAGAGCGAACATCAAGTGAGCATTATGGACCAATTTAAGAAGCTCAATTCCAAGATCTGCGACGAGATGCCGATGGACCAGGTGCGTGCCTCGTGCGATTCTTTTGAGAAACGTCTCATTCTCGTCGTACAGCACAAAGGGCACCCCACCCAGCTAATATGTCGTAAAGGTTTTTAATAAACATTGCTTCAATAAAAATTGACTCAGAAAATAATATCTTGTATTTTCATCTTTTTAACACATTTTTGTGTATTCGAACTTATTGAACACCCTGTAGACTTCTGTTATTTGTACCTAAACCATTTACATTATATACCTACTACTCATGAGAACTATAAAACTTATGTTCATTTCATAATACACAGCAGTCAACCTGGTAACGAAAGTTGTAAAGTATCTCGATGATAAAATTGATAAACTTATAATTAATGACTTTTTTTAATTTTGGAAAAATAAGTATGCAAAGTGGCTTATTTAGTCGATGTCTACACATCCAGAAAGTTTAATTGAAATTCTGAGAGGGTGCTGCCAGCTTCGATACAATTTGGCGCGAAATGCGCCAAACGAACATTGATGCATTTGACTAATTAGACAGCTGGTAAGTTCAGTATTATAAAAGGGGTTTTCAGTATGACGATTGTCAACTTAAAACGAAAAACTTAAACAATCTAATGATAAAGGGAATTGATCGTTGCATTTGAAAATTGCAACGATTTTAGCCTGAAACAACGACCATCTATTATGAATCACTCAAGTCAGCGTGTTAATTGTGTACATGGTACATGATTTGTAATTTTAAAATATTTCATTGTATTTTCATGCTTTCACTTAATTCGGATGGTCTTATATCTTCTTTCTTTAACAAAAATCAATCTAAGTACCAGTTTTGCTTTCTTGTACAATGACTCCACTACTCATTAGCAGTGTTAGAAAAATATCCAAAAATCAAATCTCACCAATCCCCTAGATCACGCTTGATTTTCGAAGACAAAAATCAACAATCAAACATCAGCGGTTGATTTTGCAAGCTGTGATATCGCAGCTCGGAACAGAGATGCCAGATTTTTTTTCTTGGCAATTCCGTAGACTTTTTCAGAGCTACGGATTTCTACCGTTTTTTATTGTCGAACTTCTGATAGGTAATATTTTACGTTAAATGATAAATGTATGAAAGAACTTTTTTTAAATGGTTTCAAATTTCGATTTTTCGGAACCACTCTTACTAACACGTGCACACTTAGGTGTTTCATTCTGGAAAAAGATTGATATTTTTGATAGACCACCCCCTAATTCAGTTAATAACACAAAACAAACATCTGTGCAAAGAATCAGCTGAATTGGTCAACGTTAAGAGGTCACGCCAAAGATTTCAATTCTATTCGGTATTTTCTTCAAATTAGTATTGGAGAAAATGATGCCCTACTTGGTTGGTTGTCGGTTGGTTGTCTTTATTAAGACTGAAAATCTCAAGTTTCATCGAGGTTTTAAAGCATGCTACAAGTCTAAATCATGGTCCCCAGAACCCTTATAAAATCAACATTGTTACTTGGGTTGTCTTCATCCGTGACGCCGATGTCTTTAAAGTCGAAAAGTTGCAGCTCACTGAACTCATTATCGACTTGCTGCCAGTCTTCTTTGTCAATTACGTTGTTGAAATGACCGAGATAGCCCAAACTAGTGGAATGCTTCAGTTTTTTCGGCTCCAAGAGGGTTAGATTCCTGAATACCACGTTATCCAATTGCAATCGTTCAAGCATTTGCTTAACCAGCTCCACATTTAAGCATAAACACCGGTTTTGAAATCCTGTAATTCTTTTCCTGTTGTATTTAACGGAGCTGATGAGGACTGATACTTTAACGCCAAAATATATTTCACCCAATAGTTTGAAATCGTTGTTTTCAAATCTAAGCTCTTTCGGATTAGAAGCAGCGAGCAAAACTTGAGGTTTTACGAAATAGCCCAAGATTTGGTTTACTTTTCGTGTCAAAGTAGAGTGCATGAATATGATTTCTGGCTTCTCTGCTTGAAAAAGCTTGTTAGTTTTATCGAAAATCGGCAAAATTAAACTAAGCAACTCCAGGTACAGCTCGATAATTGGGTCTTGTAGCACGTTTCTATTTTCATTGCGTTGGAAAGCGAGCAAGAAATTGGTTGACAAGTTGCAGGGGTGTATTTTACTTTATGCTTATTTCCCTTCAGAACTAGATTATACTCTTGATCGTAAAATTGGATTATGAAGGGAGGAAACTACACTCAACAAATTCCACATGTTTGATCGAAGTGTTTAAACACTTGAGTTTTTTAAATGCTCAATCACATTTACTTTAAGTGTATTTCACCTTGGTTCAATGTGTTAGTAACGTTAATTTCTAGTGTTTTAAACTTTGAAATGTTGAAAATCTCTCACTATCTGTTCAAGTGCATTGCACATTGAATCACGCTACTGTTCAAATTCACTACTGTGATTTTGAATTGCTTACTCTTGTGCAAGACTTGTGACTTTATCCTATCAACCCGCCTCATATATGAGAACAACCGTGGCACAGTGAGATCGAACGAAGAATCCGGCAGCAGCACACCCCAACAGTCCATCATCGAATCCCAAATCAGACCCTTTAAAAAGATATGTGAAAGCTCTGGCCTCTGGCAGTTTTGTTTATATATTTATCGATTCATTTTTAGAGTCGGCAAAGTGGAAGTCGATAAAGTAGAATATTGTAGAATATTGAACTACGATCCTGGCTCGGAATATCAAGCTAACAAAACTCACCAACTGCAAATCTCACCAAACTGTGGTGAGATGGGTTTTAATAATTTTTGCTTTACACCCGAATGCAACCGAAACTGTTGGCAGCAGTCCAATCATGTCGGCCAATGGTGAAGAGTAAAAAGAGATAGCAAACTATACTTTCTCTTTCTAAGAAAACGATGTGGAACGGAATCATTGTTGTATCGAGTCAGCTCTCAGCTTAATTTTTGCACGTTGTAAACAGCGTTGCCAGTATTCCAGTTTATCTGGATTTTCCAGATTTTTAGTCGTCTTACCAGATCACAGACAGGCCACGTATATTTCCAGATTTTTTAAATATATTCCAGATTTTCCCATATTTTTTAAACATGTTGCTTTACAAATATCACTGCAATTGATGCTGCTTTAATTATTAAAGGCCATCAACGTTGCACATTATTGGAATTTAAGGTAATTCTGAAGTTCACAGTTATATGTGAGGCGAATTCTTTGTGAAAGCAAAGGAGAATTTCAAGCTACTTCTGAGTAGAATAACATCCTTCTTTGTGGGTTTCGGGGTCGTGCGGTGCCCTATCATTTAGGCGTATTGTGAGTTCCACGAAGTGAGGGTTTGATTCCCGCTCCAGCCGGTGCAAATTTTGGCAACCTGAAAATTTCCCTACTGGTCTAATGGGTGTGGTGTGTTGTCCGTTGTCTAGTGTTAAATATTTAGTCTATGCAACCTCTGGTTGAAGACGGTGTCAGTTGTCTTGTCAACTCTGATGACATTGCATAGAGATTTTGTCAATTAAGGAAATACAATCCGAAAGAGAAATCATAGAAAATTATTATGATAAAACTTTAGGAGTATGCTGATACAAATCATGAGAATAATTTCAATGAAATTCTGTCCAATGTTTCTATGGAGATTACTTTTAGTAAAATTGTAAGCGCAACTTCAGGGAGACTTTAAAAACCATTTTGGCAAAGTACTTGAGTACTTAGGTAATACTGAAAAGGATTTCAAAACAATTCTGACCTTACCTACAAAGCAGTTAAAAGGGAATTATCGGATAGGTCTGAGAAGAGTGTGACGGTCATTCTGAAGAGTGTACCAAGGAAATTGTTAGGAATATTTTAAGAATTTCAAAGAGAAAAATGGACACAAAATTGAGCCAATTCTTGGGAATTATTACCAATTTTAGGGAGTTGTGGAATTGGAGAGTGATTTATAAGAGATTACAAGAGGTAATGCTAAGAACTCTTAGAATGTTACTGGAAAAGTTTAGATATTTTCAAGATTATTTTAGGGGAATATAGAAAAGAAACATGATGGAATTCTAGTATGATTCGAATTGTACTAAAAGAAGGCAAAGATATCCTGTGAAGAATTCCAAGTAAATTCAGACTAACAAAAAAGTTCATGATCAGGGACGCAGGAAAAATATAAATTCCGGAATTTAGAATCATTGCAAGATCCTGAGACTTAAAAAAATGAAGCTATCAGACTTTCATTTTAGTAATATAATAAAATTATTCTTTGGCATAAAATTATTCGTAATGGTCATGCGAATAGTGGAGTTACCCGTAGTTTAGGTAAACCGTGTGTGAGTTCCACGATGTTAATCTTTGATTCCCACTTCAGCCCGGTGAATTTTGCTTCAAAATAAAATTGCCTACTGGTCTGCTGGGTGTTGTGGGTTGTATGATGTCAAGAATTAAATTGTAAATCTGATCAACCTCAGAGTAATATTAGAATTATTTAGAACTATTTTTTTTTAATTCTGGTGCTGCCTCAAATAGTAAGGACTACATCGACTATTAGTTCAAAAATTCCATCCCATCAAATTTCCTTGATTCTTTGCTTTTCATTCTTTTTAAAAAAGTTGCACTTTAAAAAACAATTCTAGCCATGTTTACTGCTGTTTTTACCCACATTCAACTCAATTTATGAAATGCTGCGTAATGGATATTTGAACTTTTTGGACACACCGTGTCAATACATTTCAACTTTTGGATGATTTTAGCAATGCTAACAAGTTATTTGCTTTATATAATTTATGTAAACATGCAATTTACAACCATGCTAGTACTTTAAATAAATTCCAGATGATCATACTGACGTATTTTTACGGGAGATTGCCACATCACTTTGATTTAAATGGCATTATGTTAAAAAGAGGATTTTTTGGAGCATTTTAGATTTTTTTCAGATTTTATATTTTACCTTGTCCAGATATTTCTGAAAATAACCTGGCAACGCTGGTTGTGAATAGTCTCGCAATATCAAAGGAGCTTGTAATGCATGATATTTTGTTCCAATATCACGTGTGATATTGAGAGCGTATGATAGCGGAAAAATATTATTTGATTAATGATTTGGCCAACACTGCTCATTAGTATAAAGTAGACTGGCCCACATATATATGGGATATTTTTTATCATTTTTCTCATCGGGCCAACCCCCAAATTTGTGAGAAAACCATTCTCTGAAAATTTCAGCTCATTCGGATGTAACACGAGCTGGCGCTTTTGGCTTAAAGTTTGTGTGGGGATTTTTTTCGAAATGTATGGATAAATAACATCCCTTAACTCTTTCGTGCATACAACTGGTTCAGCAAACTCTTTTAAGGACAGAATTTCAGCACATGTAGCTTAATCTACAAGAAACAATTTTGCTGAAGACAGCATCATGTTCATCAGTTGTTCGTATATTGCAACATAATATAGGCAGCTTAGGCAACGTATCAACTAGATTACCACTAAAAAAATAAAAGATCATATTGTCCACAGGCCAAAATCCAGGCTCGTGTCAGTAGGTGAGATAACCACTCTCTGAATATTTCAGCTGTTTTTGACGTGCTTTGGTTGAAATTTTCATATTCAAAATGCTCATACATATTCAAAAACGAATATCTCAGTAAAACTAACTGGTTTCATGATGCAATATTCAGCAAAGTTGTTACTTATTAATTGAACTACAAGTTTTGAAAATCTGAATCAAAGCGAGAATAAATAAACTTTTTTATGATCAGTAGAGTGTAAGAGTGTCTTTTTTCCATGTATTTTATCAAAAATCCTAATACAAAATTCAAACTAAAAACGCCAGCTCTTCATTCACGTTCAGAGAATGGTTTTCTTACCTAAAGGCACAAATCTAGAGGTTTGCCCGTGGAAAGATAGAATCTTTATTTTTGTGGGCCAGTCTAGTATATAGTGGTAAAAATATCAGAATCAAGTAGTGCCAAACTACTTAATCATCGAGAAATTTGCAACGACAGAATCATCCTGCTCAGAGCCCCCATGAGTCAGCAAGCTGTCATCGGCAGAAGAGCAGATCGATTTCACCAAATCCATCATTAATCATGTCCAACTGCCCGCAAAAGACAGTGCAGTTTCGTTCTGTCCCGCCGACGATCCCACTGCGATAAGCAATAACCATCCCAAAAGGGTTGACTGAAACTGTCATATTGGCTAAATTTATAACCTTGAAATGCGTGCACACGTAATCCATCGCCGACACATCATCACAGATGCAGGACCAGAGACGTGGCCATACGGGAGACCTAATTGAATTTGCCACATTTCTATCAAAACTCGTGCCATTCCCCCAACAGCCGAACAATGGAGATCACCAACTCTCAAGCTGACAGTTTATTAGTTGACATAAAGGATTAACACCACCGCCATTCACTCGCCCGTGCATTTGCAACACCAAATTGCATGATATGTCCGCTGCCGCCTATGAATTACAATAATATCACTCTCTTTCTATGCTCGGCAAACCATTAATTGTTTTCTGTTCGGCTTCCCGCTGCAGAGCCAGAGCCTCGATCGGTTTCAATACCCCACATATAAGTACGTAGTAGGACCGAGTTGTGTCGAAAATCGACATGATAAGCGAGTGACATACATACATCAGATATGTATTTTTTGCTTGCCTTGCTACTATTTGCTTTGAAATTATATCCTGCTCCGCCGCTTGTTGATTGTTGCTGTTCTTGCGTCGTGAGTTTGTGATGCAACATCGATAGGGGTGGATTAGCGCAGGGATCTGTTTGTCTCTCCCGCCCGATGCCAATGCCATTCCGTTCCATTCAACCTCAATTCGGTCGGTAGCTAGCAATCGCTTATGGGAATCGAAAGCGAGAAACATGAAAATGATGACAACCATCGGATCATCATTACGGCGTGTTCGGGGCGAGGAAACCGTAATTTCACACTTAGGGGATTAATTTTCTGTCTCGTCGTCCTATCATGTGCGTGGCAGCCAATTGTTGGGTGTAAATTGATAAATTATGGTTCCGAGGGATGAGGGATGAAGGATGATAGGCGCGTGCATCCAGGAGAAGCGTTTCCGATCATTAACAACATTTTAAACGCTTTTTTCCTCTGTTCGCAAGTTTCGATTTTTTTTTTGTGTGGGTCTGATAAACGAAGACTATTCCTGATAATTTAGATGTCACCGAATAGATATCATTAACAATTTTGTTGAAAAATCAAAAGAAACAAAAGCATCTAATTCCCCGGGATCAGGGAGCAAATTGACTTCATTACTCGACACGAGTCCTTCGGAAAACCGGGTCCTGCATATGAGCACCACTGCAGCTGTATATTTGCTTTGATATCACCGCAATCAATCGCTGCCGTTGTCCACGAGCCGGACCAGGTTCCCTGCTCCTTCCCTCAAGGCAAAAAAGTGCGCCCCCTGTCCTACTGCCACGCGTGTGCACAGGTCACGGACTGTGATTCCACTACGGAGATATCATGCGGTCATAAATTATGATTGCCACTGCCACTGTGATGACGATGGCGACGACGATTGTCCTTGTGTGTCCCTTTCCGGATGGCTTATGCTGGCAGCACTACTGGAAGGATCGCTAATGACGAGCATAATTGTTCGTGCTACTATGCTTTGGGTTCTTGCAGTATTAGTAATGGTTATGAACCCTCTTGTGATTCACTTTATCCGGGGAAAAGGTCAAGACTGTTTTCCAGAAATATATTTTTCAAACACATAATTGTTCACGGCTGAGAGGCGGCACTCCGGGGGTTAGGTGTTTTCCGAAAGGAGAAGATCTGTGTCTTGTTTGGTAGTTGCTTATTTTTTGAAAACAACTTATAGTTAAATCATGCCATACGTTTCATGATTAGAACCAACCAAAATGTTACCGAGACTGATAGACAGGTCATTGTGAAAATAATTGTTTAAAATATAACAATAGTTTTTTTTTCCTTGATTTGTTTTCCGTTTATCTTGTTTTCCGTGCTGATCACCAGTGCTACCGACGCCAGGGAGGCAGCTCTCACACCTGGACCCTACCTATCGACCCATCAACTCATGAACCAGAGACCAACGGCTTTACTTCCCTTCTGAAGGAAGGCGTGATCAGCATGCTTATACTATTTAAATATGGACAAATATATAATTTATGACATCTTTCATTCATTTTGGGGATCGATGGCCTGCTTCTCATTCTATGTAGCTTAAGATGGAGATTCGTGCACTAATGAGTATTTTTTAGATACTCTAAGATGACACTATTTAGTCCGGAAAGTACCTCTACCGGACGCATCACCTCCAGCCTGGTTAAAACACACACTTCAGACCCATACTGCATTCATCTTCTTTCCATTGGAGAAATTTACCGTAGACAATCAACCTCAACTATCGGATGTCAATCTCTGCCTTAGATAGGACACCGAAGCCCTGATATGCAATGGAAAGCCACCTTGAGTATCGGATGCCAGTTACAATCACTTTTTGATTTGATTCAATGGCACTCCCCCTCACCTATCGGAGCCCCAATGCAAACAAAATTCTCCTCTATTTGATAATATCAAAACGCATTTAAATAATTTTGATACTTGATCTCGGGGATGCTCAATTACGCCATTGTCCTAACTTTATCGTAACTATCGGCTGACAAGAGTCAGATTATCCTTAAGATACAACCAACTGCACGTCAATGCGCAAAGAGAATGACCAAATATTTGACTCGCAGTGATGCCTGGTTTCTTTAAGGTCAATTCCGTAGGTGGCATAACTACTGATGTGCTAATACTAAGCCAGCATTTTTGCGTTGCATACAGTATTTAAATCATACTCTCACATAACACGCAAACACACAAAATTGGTATAAGGAACAGCTGTAAGATATGCAATACAAACGCAAAATTCTTATGTGTTGCTGTTCTTTGATATCTTCTTCTTCTTCTTCCTCGCATTTCAAGCTTATTGCTTACCGCATATTAGCGTATTACGTGCTCTCAACTTAGTGTTCAAGATGCGCTTTCAGAGTTTTTAATTGAGAGCTTTCGATGCCTGTACCATTTTTACATTAGTATAATTGTGTGGGAAGCATACTTGTCATTCCCATCTGTGAGTGACAAGAGCTAACATTCTAATCTTCTCGCTCTGTTCATTCTAGAAAGAGCACTACATGCAGTATATTATTCACTATACCCTTACTATGTGTGTAGTTTTTGGAATGAACTGCGCGGTGAGATTAGATTACTCTACACTGGTGGGAACTAGTGAGCGACATAAGAGCTCAAAAACACATCTTCTCGTTATACTTCTGTAAAATGCATCAAACTAGCCTTCATAATTCATTTTTGATACTTGGAAATGATCTAGTCTAGCTGATTGAAGCTAACATGGAACATCTAACCTGTTAATTTTACCATTGATTCAGCATATGACTCTAAGGCCGCTGCCATAGTGGGAGCGAAGAGGCGCGCTTAGCGTTCTATACAAAAGAATTCCTATTATTGATATTATTCCTAACATTCGATTTCACGATTCGCGTGCCTCTTCGCTATGGTAGCGGCCTAAACAAATCAAGCGTAACTATTCAAATCGACGTATCTGCTTTTGTAAACAATCTCTTTAATCGAAAATTTGTCTTAACTGCTAACTCACCCACGCAAACAAACACCATTATCAGGTAGGGGAAACTTTCGCCTACTAGCTGGTGTTGTTAGTTTCTGTGAGTGAGTTTGCAGTTGCCAAAAATCGGCGATTGAAGAGATTGTTTACAAAATCAGACACGTCGACTTTAATAGTTATGCTTGAAATACCTTAACTCCCATAGAACCAGAACGTCAAAATCGAACACACGTTGGATTCAATCTGTGTGGCTGTGTTCCATTTGGTGAATTTTAACTTAAATTTTACAGATAGAAAATTTTCAAATAAACTTGCTATTGTACCAGAATTATTTTTGACAGTCCAAGAATCAATTTTGACAAACACCTTGAATCACACGATTGACAACAAAGAGATTTTTTAACATTATACTTTATTTTCAGAATGTTAAGTAAAAATTTAGAAAAAATATGAATTTTCACTGACACTTCGAAAATAAATTATGATGTTCGAACACCCTTATGTGGGTGATCGTCCGATTTTCGAGAAATTGTTTGTCAAAATTGATTCCTGGTTTGTCGGAAATAAGTCTGGTAGAATAGCAGATTTATTTGAAAATTTTCCATCTGTCAAATATAAGTTAAAAATTACCAAATGGACCACAGCCTAAATGTAGGGGGGTTGACAGCTGTAGTATACTCCTAGTCCCACAATCGAATGGCATTTGCTAGATAAGATGAGGTTGCGACATAATTAAACAAATAAGCTCTGCAAACAACGCTCTTTGAAAACAATTTTATGAATTTGTTACTGGAAAAAATGCAAGAATTTAAAAGGAGGACATTTTCGGGCGAAAGGAGGATGTAGAAAAAAATATTTAAAAAGGAGGACATATCCTCCTTTAGGATACTCATTGTATACACGCTATATCAAAACTACCCAAATTTGGGTAGAATCCCACCAGATCTGTCAAAACAGAACCTACCCAAAAAAAGGGGAAACTATGTTGGGAGTGACAAGTTGACAAATTAACAACGTCGATCGGCTTCATGTCGATATTGTTCATTTGTCAACTTGTAGCTCCCAACATAGTTTACCCATTGTTGGGTAGGTTCAGTTTTGACCGATCTGGGTGGATTCTTCCCAAATTTGGGTAGTTTTGAAATAGCGTGTATGTCGCTTGGATTTTGGCAAAGTTGCCAGTCTTCTTGATTTGTTGTCCTCGTTAAAAGGCTACCGTCATACTTGTCAAATCCCATAATGAGACAATTTGGTGTGACTCTCTTGGTCATAACAGTGTGGCATCCGGGTTGAGTCAGAGCGCATGTTTATAATTCTGGGAAAAAAGCATGAAACCGGGGAATTCTGTAGTTAAGCACATTGATTCCGTAAATGTTACCTACGAATCCAAATCTCCACAAAATCCCATCAATTCAGTAGATCTACGGAAAATTCCGTCGGTTCGGCATTGCTGCTGACTCGTTTTATCCTGTCCAATTTTCATCGGCATTCCTCTCTTATCGCAGAGTTAGTGATATATCATTAAATTAATCATTAATGATATATCATTAATAAAACATTCATGATTCATGGTTCTTGATTCAGAAAAATTAATAACCATTATAACTAATCGTGAACTTTTTTTATAGATTAATCATTGATGATATCTCTAACATCTCTCTGTTCATTAATCACAGGAAATAAACTAATCACTTAATACTCCTTCATTCGTCAAGTAAATCCACCGATCACGCAGCGCTGATTTTATGATTTCTTGGAATTCACCTCTTTTAGATTTTTGTTATGATTCTACCAAGAATTCTCTGATGATTACTTCCATAATTCTATTAACAGTTCACATTGAAACCGATTGAATTCCAGTGCAATTCATCTTAGAAATGTATTGCAATTCTGTTCCGAATTATCTACTTGGAATTACCCTGAGTCTCTTCTCAGAATACCTACGCAATCATAACCACAAAATTCGGTTTCACTTGTATTCTTCGCGGAATCCCCCGGGAACTCTCTTAAGAAATCACTTGCAATCATCCTCAGAATTATCTTGGTGTTTGCTCCAAAACTATTTAGAAATCATCCTGGGAATTCAATACCCTTTGAGCTCATCTAGTAATTTCCTTTGAATCACAAATCAGAACACTCTTTAAGTTAATCACAGAACTTTTGAAGTGCATAAATTTTACATATACAATTATTTTAACTGAAACTTGTTTCAATTAACGGACTTCCAGTTGTAGTTACAGTAACAAATTGGGTTCAGGGATTATTATTTTCCATCAGGGAAGTTCGTAAAATTTAAAGAACTTCTATGAAATTCAGGGAACATCGTAGAAATTAACGAAACTTAGTAGAAATTCTGGAAACTTCAGGAAGAGCTTCCGGAAAATTCGTAGAAATTCATAGAGCTTTGCGAAAGTTCAGAAAACTGCGTAGAAGCACAGAGAACAGACGTTGAGGCTCGAACAAAAAAAATCTAAAAACTAGTGTAAAGATTCCTATTTGACTTTAGCGCCACTAACGGCGACTTCCCCACTTAAAAACAACCTGATGGCGCTGACGTTGCACAATTTACACTAGACACTTAGTGCTGGTAGCGCCAAGTGGCAATTTTCAACAGAAAATGTATCGATGCTAGCACCAACTTGGTCAAAAGTGGAAAATTTATAGAGGAAATCAGGAGATGCTAGCGCCACATAACGGCGATATTCCCACTTATCTTTACACAAGTTTCTGACCGAAGTTGGACGTCTATTCTCTCTGGTAGAAGTGGGAACTTTATTCAAGGTTTGGGATCTTCGTAGAAGTTAACTCTTATTTAAGATCAGGAAACCTCATTATTGTTCGAGGATCTTCATATGATTTCAGTATACTTTTTTTGAAGCCTCATGAGCTTGGAATGGTTTAGGGAATTACGTACAAGTTCATGAAATTTCATAGGTGTCACTTTGCGAAAAATCAGAAGGGCAGGAAACTTTTTTAATTTCTCAGAATTTTGTAGCGTTTTGAGAAGCTGCATAAAACTTCATATAAGTGCAGGGAATTTGAAGGAAGATCTAAACATAGCTCAGCAATCTGCTTAGATCTTCAGGTGTCCTCGATTCAGTTTAAGGAACTTCGTTGCAGTTTGTCAGAGATCTTACTTCAAAAAATCTCAATGAACTAAAACAAAATGAAGAGGGGTGGAAAAAAATATGGAATTTGGAATAAATTCAGGGAATTTCCTGTAAAACTTATGAAGTTTTTTAGATGTTGAGGGAACGTTGCATACAGTCATCGGCATATATTTTTAAAATAATGATTTTGGCATATTTTATGAGCTACACATATTTCTAATATGGAATTATTACAGTTTGATTTTATAGAATTAATAGTTGTTGAAGATGCCATAAAATTATGTGACGTAAAAAAGAGCCCTTTTAAAAAAAAAAAACATTATAAATTTCAGTAATACGAATCAAAATTAAGGCTTTTCAAAATTAAGGCTCGATTTAAAATGGTGATCTGAAGATTCAAAATGGCATTTTTTCGTCATGAGTAGCGAATCCAAACAAATAAAACAACCAACCATGCAGACAAAACGGTTGCTACGACTACCATGGCAAACTCGCTTTGTAACATAGCTCGATCGGAGGGGTAGAAGGATAATGATATATTGCTTGCCTGCTTTGTTGCAATACACACGGGTGAGTACATAACTTTAGGATTGGGCGATCTTGGATCGATCTTTGAAAGATCGATCTTTATCATCCCGGTTTCCGATTTTTCAGATCGATTCTTTGCCCACGAAGAGATCGAAAAATCGATCTCTTCTTTCGATCTTTTCGATCTTCAAAAAAAGGTGTTAAATTTTGTAAGTGTATTTACATCAAAAAACCGATTTACTCTCACCACAGACTGCGTAGTAAATTTAACGAACATAACGTCAACATCAGAATCGCTCCCTACAATGACGTCACTATTTGCGTTTCCGATATTTACGAATACAGCAACATTTGAAGGTTTGTACCTCCTTCCTGTGCTCATTGGTCCTTACCGTCACGACAACATTTAATTGAATATTATAAAGGAAATAATTTCTTGGGGTGCCAACGTAGACAAGCGTATATATTTAATCAGTGGATCGATCGTACAGCCAAATATATGATCGATACGTCAAGATCGATCTTTCTCTGAAGATCGCCCAATCCTACATAGCTTGATCTGAATCGAGAAAAGACATAACAAAAAATATCCCATTAACACACGTTTATCCTCTTCGGCTTTACTTCGTGAAGCAGCTTGCCAACAATTTGCTCGTTTCCTTCTACCGCCCCGAGTGAGCTGTGTCGCACGGGCTGCTTGTCATGGTGACATAGCGTTATCAGTCGGTTCGTTGATTGCTTGTCATTTTGTCATTTGGAGATATTTTTGATTCCTTGGTCTTGAGCAACGTTTCTGAAAATTTTCAGAAAAATACAAATAAATCGAAAATTTATGGATTTGCGAATTTGTCTGGAATCGATCATCAATATTCATGTACTAGAAAGTTCATGAAATTACAGTCTAGAAAGGATCTGCAATTAAATTAAAGTCTTAATTATTATAATTGATCAAATTTCGCGATCTTTTGTTTATATTTGAATTCGAATGATTCATACTTACAATCTGTATCAGAGATATCTATTTTTTTTAAATTACAAAATCTTAAAGACATATGAGTTTGGGATCTCAAAATCATTTTTATTTTAACTTTCAGAGTTTTAAGAATTTATCTTTGACATATATTTTGAACATTTTTCAATTTGTTTTCCTTGTTTTTTTTTCCGTCGATCTTGTTTTTCGGGCTGAGCACCAATGCTACCGACCCCAGGGAGGCAGCTCCCAAACCTGGACACCACCTAGGGTTGATGCATATATTATGTCACGCTCTAAGGGGTGAAGGGGGGGTCTAAGATTTTGTGACAATCAATGCATTAGGTATAGGAAAAACGTGACGATAGGGGGAGGGAGGTAAATTTTTCCTCGATTTAGCGTGACATAATTAATGTATGGGCCCATCGACTCATCAACTCATGAGCCAGGGATCAACGGCTTTACTTCCCTTCCGAAGGAAGGCGTGATCAGAGATGTTATGCCTCAAAACATCCCGGCGACGCCGACTGGGATTGAGAGGTAATCACGCTTTCCACTACACCACCGGCGCTGCTCTACATTCTCCTATGTTCTAAATGTATTTATTCTATTGCCATATTTCAAAGCCAGAAATTAAGAAAATTATAAATTCTAAGTTGTAGAATATAATGTTGGTACCTAGGTCTGAGATTTTATTGACGATTAAATATAGATGATCTAAAAAAATCTAGTTACAAAATTCATGGAATTCTCTAACCCTGAGAATTATCTAACATGAGAATTTTCTAAAGTTTGAGATCCTTTAAACCCTTATGAGATCCGGACGATCATTGCTTGTTCAAAATCAGTATGTTTTTAAGGCTCCCCAAGCATTGTTATGAAATAAATACAATAAAATTTAATATTTCCCCATTAAAATGATAGTAAGCTTCGTCATAATAGGTTGTATTACTGGGCTAAGAGGAAATGTAACCAACAGGAAAATAAAATAAGAAACTGCCTTGATGTATTTTAATTGCATGGCACTTCCAGATTTTCTATTTAACCGTAGTTTGACATAACAAAAAAAATGCCACAGGCCCCCGCTAGGCCCCTCCAGTAAAATTTTCTAGCTACGCCAATGCTGATGGTATAAAATACAAGATTTTTTACCTAAAGGTTTTATGTTTTTTGTTACTTCATACGTGAAGATTATGATTTTCAGAGTTCGATGGATATGCTATACTAATATCAACATGATGCATTTGTGTGATAATTTATTAACTAGAGAAAGATCTGAAGCGGATAGTTTGACATCTGATACGTTGAGGGGCTGACAAAATCAGGTCATTACTGTATTCAATTACGCCGAGTAACAACACAGGTGAAAAATGACAGTTACGTTATGTCGAGGTAGATCTGTATTTCATACGCTTCGTATGAGCTTCAACCTGAACTCTTTTTTGGCACAAACTCATCCCTTCCCTCAGATCAGATACCCAACATCCACACCAGAAACCACGCAGGCTGCTCGCACCCATAAATCTAATCGCAATCCCGCCCCGAAACTATAACACATCGCACAATCCCCGAGCGAAATCGATTGGTCCCACGGTTTTTTGCCCGATCACGGGAACAATAATTTTTTATGACTTTATTACCGAAGCGCATCGACGACGAACGACATGACGACAACGCGAATGACTGCCTAATTTGCAAATTATAAATGTCAACATAAGAGAACATAGACTTCATTCCCCCTTCCCTCCCCTCATCCATTAAGGAAAGAAAAAGTAGCATCAATTTCAAATGCATCATCCTTTCTTTCCTTTTCCCCCACATGCTGCATGCAAACACGTGAACGCAACAAAAAAAAAGGGGTTGAAAAAAAGTCAAACCGTGTCTAATTTTCACGGTTGTTGCCGAAGAACAACGCTCGAAAGCGAAAAGACGACTAACCTCATAAACATTAGCATATTTCAGTTTCACGAACCCACCACAAGGCGGACGACCATCGCGTGAGCACATGCTAACTGTTCGAAAACGGTTACCCAGGTGCTAAAGCAGCAGCAGCAGCAGCAAATGCCACGCGATGATAACCATCTCATTCGGGCGGATTAAAAGCCGATTTCAATTCGTTGCTCACTTGATTTGCATTTAGCATGCACCAAACGACGACTTTCGGCAACAACCATCATTAAAATCCGCTTTTAATTCCCATTGTTGCGCCCGCCGGTTTTTGAATCACGCGCAACTGCTTCGCTTTTCTTCTTTCAGGACTCAATCAAACTAATCTTTAAGCCCCCGTCCCCGTGCCAAAACATCTGTCACGGCTTATTGAAATAGTACAATGCATGCAACTTACCGGATCCCCGACTGTCGTCGGCCAGTTCCCGGTGCGATGAGGACGAAGGCGGTGGAACCCGTGGCCTCAGCAGTAGCTCCTGTCCCGGGCTGATATCACATATCACTTCGTACCATTGCTGAAACGATTTCGAGTGATGCATTAGCGGGATGGAATTTCGAGGAAAAATAGGACGAGGGTGGGGACTCACATAACCATCCTTAAAGTACTGTTGCACGTTCACTTCCGCCAGGCTGCTGGTGCTGCGGATGTTCCGGGACCAGTTGGCCGATTCGAGCGTGGCATCCAGCCAGCCGCGCAGGTTCATATCCATAAACTGCAAAGAAGCAAGGGTGAAGAAAAGATATGAATGAGAAGCGCTGCATTAGTCGGTGGTGGACGGTTCGAGAACTAGAGAGATAGTCGGGGCACACACTCAATAAAGTGTTATACGGACGGTTGGTGAGATCCACTCAAAATTGAGTTGAATTGGACTCGATTTTGAACAAAATGGATTTGCTCTAAAGGGAGTTGAATTTTTCGAGTCTATTAGTGAGTTGAGTGGATCACATCGTCCGCAAGGAGCCTTAGGCTGAGTAAAATGTTCATCGATTTTTAATCATATTCTGGAGAAGCTCGGAAATCTACTTCTGACAGTTCGTCCGTGCTTGGAAGATCTAGATATGCTGTTTTGGTACCGTAAAACGAACCGAAATACCGACTATGAATTTCTGGAAACGGGTAATTTCGGTAATTTTTATTCAAAAAGGTTGTTGTTCACTAAGGGTATGCGGTGTAAAAGGGAATTATACGGAATTTCGCTAAACATTGGAAAACAGCAGAGTTATTAAAGTTTAACATGCGGAAAATGGTTGTGCGGTCTTAGTTGAATACCGTTTTGCTTCATGTGTCTGATGTCGGACACATTATAATTATATCTTGAAATACTTATACATCTATATGGTATAAACATTAAATAAATATATATCCTAAATGTAAATAATTTTTCGCTGTGAAAAACAGGTGATCATGTTTCGGACAAGACAGGGTTACTCATTTATTTATTAATTCCATGAGATTATACGACATTAAACATGAATTCATATGTAACGTAGGTATGATAAACGAATAACTTTGAGATACATGATTGTGATTGCTATCGTACGTAGCCTAAAAAACCACACACAAAGTTGGGTGTCCGAAACATGAATCTTTTCTGTCTGAAATTCGGATCTCTTCACAGACAACAGTCCGAAGTTTGAATCTTGGTATCCCTAGTTAAATAACACTTTTTTTCGAAAAATGTTGATGTTTACTTTCAAACATCATCTCAGATAACTAAATTGAAAGATACTTCAGCAATGTATCGAAGAAACGAAACTTAATAATGTGTTACCATAAAGTATATGTTCGTTTTCTGCAGCACATACCTTAAGTGTCCGAAATATGAATCAGATTGCAGGAAATCGAAAATTTCGTTTCGTTTCGTTTCGTACCATTTCGACGAACGCAATTTATGATTACAGAAAATGTTGAAGTAAATTATGCATAAATGCGAATTCATATGGTTTACAATAAGGTGAAAACATCCAAAATGTGAATGTTCCAGTAGACCTTAAGTCACAATTTCGTTTTGTTTTGCTGTTGTAGGGTTTCATTCCGCATGCCCCTATTGTTTACTAGTTCAATAAGAGCATTTATAAGGTTTACTGTGTCATGAACTGGTCGAGGTTTCAAGCCTCTTCCAATATTCACTGTCAAAGGCGACTCCAGTCAAACCAGGGATGCCAGATACTTTTGAAAATTGTCTGTACGGCAGCTAAGGAAATGTCTGTATCAGTGATTTGGCATAGTGATGGTGGGGTGGAGGTGGTATCTCAGAACTAGGTTGCAAATGCTCAGTTCGCATAAACACATATTGTTTTTAATAATTACCAATTGCGAATTGCTGTCAGTGTCCAGGTTGCATAAGGCGAAATTTGAAGTAAAATCAGCCCTTAACCTGCTTCAACTTTAATTCAAAGGTTTAAAGTAAACTTTGTAATTAGGAGTTTTCAACTAGTAATATCTCATTGGGTTGTGCAAGTTCTGTGTACCTTCATTAGCCTATCATGAACATTTCTAGGACTAAGGGTCATATACTTTCATGAGATTCTCTATATTATTATGTTTAATGATTTTGAAACATTTTTGACGTTCTTCGAGTTTTGTTTTGGTTTGCAAATTTAAAGTACTGAATTTCCTTAGACAAATTTAAAGTACTGAATTTCCTTAAATGTCCAGTAATTCTCCCAGATCATAATAGCAATTTCCTAAGCATTTTCAAGATTTCCTTTTTTTGAAGTTCTCTTAACTTCTTTGAGGCACTCTTAACTATTCTTTAGTTGATTTGAAATTCTCTCAAATTACTCTATGCTTGACTAAGGATCATTTGAACGTCTTCGAAGAGACTTTCTTAGGTCAATGAAAAAAGAATCGAATAGTTTTGCCAAACTGCCTTGAGGTGTCCCTTGAGCCTTTCTGGTATTACCTAATATACAATAATGTTCCTTGAGCTTCTTCATAGTTCACTGAAATTCTTTGAAGTTTAAATTTTAGGAGAATTCACTTAACTATTATGTTATTCACTCAAACATATTTTAGGAATTTCCTGATACAAGCAACACGCTTCTGTCTCGACCAATTGCGACAGCTTGATTGAGACCGGAATAGGAGTTGCTACAATCATTTTACGACAAGTGTGCTGCTAGAGGAGCATATCTGAGATTTTTCAAACTACAATGAAGTTCCTTGAGCTTCTCCAAATTTCACTGACTTTATCAGAAGTCCGCAGCCGTTCTTCGGAGTTTAGGAAATTTATTAAAAATCTGCAACACTTCCCTTGAGTGCATCAAACTTCTATGCTGCTCTCTGAATTTGTTTGGAGTTCGATGAACTTCTCAGATAAATTCTAAGATAATCAGGGATATAATCAAACGAAGGAGTGACGAAGCAGTAAACTTCGAAGATCCTAAAAGTTAGTTAGAGGATCTGCCAATTCCAGAGCTGTTTATCATACTCCAGAGAGGTTCAGACACTTTCTGGGAATTCCAGAAACGTTCTGAAAACTTAGGAGACCTTCGAAAATCTTCATCAAACACTGCCACATTATAAAACCAGAGCATTATTTCAATGATTCCATAAAAAAAACCGATGAGAAAATTATAATTGAAGACATTTTATTCTAAAGCACTTATGTCGATTTGAAAATGTGTCCTTGAAATTATTGAAATGGAGTCTTCAAATAATTATAATTGAAACATATTTGAAATCAGGCTAAGTAGAACCAATCCGTGCAAAATTCAAACCAGTCTCAAAATCTGAAATGAATTCGAGTGAAATCCATGCAATCATCAAACTCGTGTCACCCGAGTATAAGAAACATCACAGCTTTTTGGCAAATATGTGCTGTACAATAAATGTATGTTTTAAGCGAATCGATTAATTATTGAAATTTTTTTTGGATGTTGATGGATAATTATCAACGTCTGTATAAATCTGTAACTTTTTACCTATGTCTGTATAATGTCTGTACTCTGTATGAAGTCTGTATGCATGATAAAATGTCTGTAAGAATACAGACATGTCTGTATATCTGCCATCCCTGAGTCAAACTCCTCCGCGATTAACACCAGCGACTGTCCGCTTTAAAAATCGTTAACAGAGAGTTCGAATGACTAGTTCACACATCGTGTCGCACTCTTCCAACCCAATCAAATTCTTCATTTCATCTCCCTCACTTCGCATCTTATGCATTCGTTTCGAAACCGATCTTCGATTGCCACAACACAGATATGCACACTTAGAAATAACTAATCTTACACGTGACGGAATCCATCTTTGACATAAAGGATCAGACGTAAACAAAAATTTCATGTAAAATCAATAACTTCGCGTCTGTTATGACTCAATTTTATGTCAAAATTGACGCTCTTATATGTCAGTCTCAGAGCACCTAAATTGACATGATTTGTGTGTGGATCAAATTCGTGTATTCGGAGCGTTCCGAAGCTCAAGTTAAACCAACCTCGGTGCGTATCAATGTCCTTTATATAAGGTCTGGGTCAACAGGCTTATTGGTGTTAGAATGAGCAAATGTTTAGTGGTGTTCGTGTTTCATGGCAATGTTTATCTTTTTACACGAAACAGCTGTAGGCAGTGACGTAAATCTCACTGTTCGCAGTATGGAATGTAATGGTAGAGTGACGTCGTCACTTGAGCGCTCAGAAATGTTTACAATATTTTTGCGTCTAAAACCAGCAAACTGCCTGTTTGCCCGGATCTTAAGCTGGGTTTAGGCAGGGCAAGTCAATTGATCGTGTAAACCATGCCATTCAACTGACTTAGGCTCTGAACCATTTGGTGGATTATTTTAACTTTTGGTTAAAATTTGACAGATGAAAAGTTATCGATTAACCCTGCTATCCGAGCATGGTTATTTCTGACAGACAAGAAGTTAAATTTTGACAACCGTGGCTCGAAAACCGGTCGATCGACAGCACGGGGATTTTCGAACATAGAAAATAACTTTCGAAATGTCACTTTTAACCACGAGTTAAATTTAACTCGGCAAATGGTTCACAGCCTTAATCAACTCACTTGAATTGAAAAAAGTTGAACTAGTCTAAACCCAGCTTTATATAAATGTCATTGGGTGCGTATCTGTCAATAAGCTATTCGTGTACACTGTACCAAAACAATATTCTCTCTTCGAATGAAACCTCAGAACATTCAGGTCGGAACATTGAAATCGCTTTCTCGAATGATAGCTGCAACAGGATGACGGTTTGTTTGGTAATCAAATGATTTTCCTCTCGAATACAGAATGAACATTGATGCGAGAAGCAAACAGACCTCAGTTGAAATACGTAATGGTCTCTGTAGAATTATTGTTATCCCAAATTGAAACGCATATGGTATTGGTTCAGCCTCATAACGTAAATCATCCAAAACACGATGGTGTACATAATTCTATCGAAAGCCATTTGCTGATCTGAGCTGACAAACGAGGTGGAAACATAGCAATCGCTATCAGTACAAACATTGGTAAAGCATGAAAACCAAAGATCGTATATTTCGTGGTGGAGTTACTTCTACTAACAAACGATTTTGTATCCATGAAGAAATGGCTGTTCATTGCTATTCAAAATAGAAATGTAAACAATCGAATTGTAAATCTATTTTAAAGCATTTGCAAGTCATCCTATTTTTAAATGGTTGTCTTCTGAGCGCTGAATATTTAAAACTAATTTTCAAATAAATGTCATCCTTTATTTGGATCACATTGATATGAATCTGATGACGAATTCAACCATATGGCAATCATCAGAAGTTCGACAGCATATTGTTAAAGGGCTTGGCCAATGCAATAATCATTCGAAGTATTGCGGATGTTTTCGTTCAGTGTACGTCGACGCTCAGTGCTGCAGTTCTTTTTATTCAATATTGAGTTTAGCCTCTCTCTTGCACTCGTTATTGTTGTCAAAAAAGGAACGAGAGATTCGACCCAAAGATATACACACTTAGAAAAAATAATGTAAATTTAGGTGCTCAGAGACTGACATATACGAGCGTCAACTTTGACATAAAATTGAATCATAATAGACGTGAAATTCAGCTCAATCAAACGTGCTTTTCGTCGAGTACCGTTCTTTTCAGTCTCGGAGCACTTAATTTTACATGACATGTTTGTTTACGTCCCATAATTTATGTCAAAGATGGATTCCGTCACGTGTAAAATTAGGTATTTCTAAGTGTGTAGTTCAGCCCAATAAGTTACTTTTGAGTAAATTGCATATTGTCAAATTTACGTGAATTAAACTTAATTTTGGTTAGAATATACTTAAGGGTAGGTAATTTTTACTGGTGTTAAATGGAAACTATTATATGCGATTTACTCAAATTTGAGTTATTGGGCTAAACCCCCGAGTTTAGGGAAAAATACTTAATTTTGGGTAGTTTTTCATCTCCGTGTTCCATGTCACATAAACTACATACTGATCTGATAGACTTTAGTTAATAAGAAGTATCAATTGAAATCAATCAAAAACTCTTAACTTTTAAGATTATTCAAAGGTTATGATGATGATTTTATGATACGAAATCGTTCATTTTTGCAAAAGCTGATTTACGAGGATAGGCGGGATATTGATGCTGTAACATCTACTTAATGGGAGAACAGCGACTCACCGACGCTCCCATAGATGCCACGGAGTTGGATGGTTGGGAAGGAAATGGGTCAGGATTCTCTATAAGCAAGCGAGTTGTAGTTATGTGGAAATCGTGGGAGTGAACCCATGATATTCTACTCAGTAAGCAGAATCGGTTGCTACTAAGCTGACCGAGCTCATCGTAACACATCACATCTTACGTTATTCGTGCTATAAATTTATTTTTATTATTATTATTTCCAAGGACCCCCGATAATCTGAACGACACTTCATATTAACGGGATTAATTTTTAATTTTAACTTCTAGCAACCCTATGACCATCAGAAAAGCGAGATTCTGGAAATCAAAATGTATATAAATCACAATCTGGCATATCCTTGACATATTGCACGGCTGTTTTATCTAACTCATTTTTTGAGAACTGTATACTCAAATTCGCAGTAAATCTTTCTGGCTTTTCCTCAAAAAAAATCTGCTCGAATATGAAGTAAATCGAAGACACGTTCAAACAGCCTATAAATATACTCGTAGACTAAGTAAATTTTCTCTAAATCTCCCTCATAACCACGCAGATATTTGAGGAAAATCGATGATGACAAACTCAAATTTGAGTCCCATTCAAGGGCCGTGTGGTTTTCAACTAATAACATTTAGAGCCATCCACTAGAACAAAACCAAACAAACATATTCAACTGAAGAAGATTCCCGTGACAATCTACAAAACTTTTGATTGACACTTACAGAAGGGTTTCTCCAACTCGATGAACAAAGAAATATTATTTTGTATTTCACCGTTTGCTTTCTTTCCTCCCTGCACCTTTTGTCCACTTTTCCCCCGATGCCAGAAATAGAACAATGAATGAAATATGAAAATGAGCTACCTGAAAATTGTGTCTGCGATTTTGCAATGCTACAGCTCGTCGTCATGAGGATTATCATTATCTTTTTCACACCTCATCTGCTGCAGTTTGCTTTGAAGTTTTCCCGAAGCCAAATCTCTCGGAACTCATCACTGCAACAGTCGGGCATTGTCTTTCCTTGCCGGGCAATTTGCTGTAAGGACTTGTCGTCTTCGACGGAAAGTTGTCATAATCCCTTGACACTTGAAATTGGCAGAAAATCTGTGCAGCGGTAAGTTCGCTTTGAGTGTGGTTTTCATGGAGGCGGAGAATTGCTAGCTCATTGGATAATAATTAGTAACGTGCGATAATGGTTTGGCACAAATATTTGCAGAAATTGTTGTTTTATTTATTTATTTATTTAAAATTTACTAAACTATATTTATCCAATCAATCTAATTATGTAATGCGTCCAAACAAAAATCTGACAACCAAGACGTAAACAACGTCATCACCTGAAAAGCCAACCGAAAGATTGAGTACAATTTGATAAGCATTCAATTCCCACCGGCTCATCAATCAATCGAATCGCTAAAGGAAAACTGTATTCTGTCCAGTTGGCAATTGGCTCGCAAAAAGTGAAGATTCCTATCACTGACTAGGTAAACACAAAAGCAGCAAAAGGCCCTTGATCGAAACGAACATCCGATTAAGCTGTCACAAAACTCATCAGCCCGCATCATCCGCATTAGAGAGCAGCCTACCTACCTGGCTTCCCGGGAGGAGAAAAGTATTTAATTGGTATCTTCTTAACTTCATTCGGCACACGGAAAGTAAAGAGGAAAGTTCTTACGGAGGCAAACATTTCGACACCATCATTACCACAAACGATTTTTCATCGTAGATAGGTGCCTCTACGGGGATGCGGCAAGGAAGGAAATTGCACTGACGTGCTCCGAGAGTGGGAATCAATTTTTCAACTCAGAGTTGAAGCATGTCTCATAGATGAACGATAGAGGATTGTCTGTTTTGAGATTGGCTTAATAGTGTCATCATTTTTCATTTTTTTTTTCTTACGGGAAAAAGCGAACGATAACAATTTCTTCCAGGAGGTCGGAACGAAGTTAGATCATCAATCAAGCCCTGCTTGCTCTATTTTGACCAAAGCGACTCGCAGAAAATCGCAACATATTGATTGCTCATTTGGCTTAGATTGTTGTAACCTAATCCGACCAATAAACGATCGCGATGAGTTGAGCGGAAAAATCAACAAAATGCGGTCGAAAATTTGACCACATTGTAGCAATCCGCAGCCAGCAGGATAAAGTTGCTTTGTCTGCGGAAAGCCGAAAAAATGACTGCCTCTTCTGCAGCACGGATGCGTTGGTAGCAGTTGGAAAGGGATATGCGGGCAGCGACAAACGGTCGGGCGTGAATTGTGTACAGCTAAGCATTTCATTGCTCAGGGTGGGTACCTTTTTTCTGCGCTCGGTTAGTGCCATTGTGCGGTTCGGATCAGTTACAGATGATTGCAAGTAGTTTTGATAGTTGCTAACGATACGCACTGCGAGGGTGAATGGGAATGGAAGCTGGAAAAGAAGTCACTCTTAGGTGAAAAATTCAGCAATTTGACTGGAATGTAATTCTTAGATCCTATTTGATTACAACAATGACAATGCAACAGATGCTTAAAATTTGTTATGATCATTTTAGTAAGTTTTATGCTACGAACACAAACCGTGAAATGTAAGATTCCAACACATATTTATACAAAATATTCACAGACTTTATAACGAATCGCTGCCTGTGTGATTATTGTGTAGTGTGGTCGTCGGAGGACTTTTCAAATAATTTTATGAAAATAAAGTGTATACATTTCTTGGGAAAAAAAATCAAAACGATTACAATTTTTTCCGAACTCATCCCCAACATTTTCGATGCAAGATGCATTATGGAAGGAAAATTGTCTGATTTTAATTTGTTGTTTTGACGTAAGACTACGTCTGTGATTTCTATATGGGGGTACACTTTGTGAAAACCAAAAATGGAACATGTAACAAAATTATGAAAGATTTTGAACGTTAATAACTCAGCTGCCACTGGACCAATTTCATTAATTTTATCGCCAATCGAAAAGATATATTTCTACGCATTTGTTAAATTTAAAACTTCATCATTTTTACAAAATATCACTATTGAAAATTGCATGAATATGCAACTGTTGCTTTGATAGTTAAAATTCTCACCGATTACTTGCGATTTCCCTAACATAGATTTCAAAGTTGAATTCCATCCGGTCTCACCAAACGGTATTTATTCAATCACCGCGTGGTGAGTGGTGGTGTTCTCCAGTACACAATGAAAAGTTGCCTGCAAACAGCGACCTGCAGCCCACATGAGCGTCTATAGAAAGAGGAAGAAGCTGCACCGCTATTGATCGGAATCATTAGCTCTTCGTGAGTCGCTGTGGGCCATCTATGTCAAGCGCGGCTTACTAAAGAGTCTAAAAAGAGTAATTCCTATTCCTACACAAAACCCAAGCTCCTGCTGCAGTTAACAAATGAGATTTATTATATAAGATCACGAAGTCCTACGTCAAGATTGCGTACAACCCCATAAGGCTGTCCCTTGTAGTTTTTTTTTACGAAATTGAAGAAGTTCATTGGACAGGACTTCATACCAAGTTTAGTTTCTGAATTTAGTTCTTCAAATGTATTACTGATGGCTAAGTTCAGTTGATTGCATGTGCCCAAATAGATTGCTAAATTTTCACTATTATTGTGTGTTATGTCAATTCTATGTTTTTACAGGCTACTGACCGCTTAGTAGCTTCAAAAATCATTTTTCCAAGTATTATACCAAACGGGCTGGACCCTATATGATTACTTCAGTATCATAATTCGAAAAGCAGATTACAGCAGCATCTCAGACTTGCTCTCCAGCTTGGACTGGGAAAACATCCTCGATCATCACGATGTTGAGGTATAGCCGCAAGAACGTTTTCACACATTTTAGCGTATACTATCGACAGACATGTCCCGAAGATAAGTCACCAGAAAACAGCTCATCATCCATGGCAGACTAAGGAGCTCCGTAGACTGAAATCTACTAAAAGAGCTGCACTACGCAAATACACCAAGTACCGTGCGTTCCAATTAAAATGCTATTATGTTCGACTAAACCATCAATTCAAACGGATCAGTCGCCAAAGCTATTCGCAATATCACCAGGGAATTCAGCGCAGGATGAGATCACATCCGAAATCCTTTTGGAACTATGTAAACGAGCAGCGAAAGGAATCCGGTCTTCCATCGTCCATGGTGTTCAATGGCGAAGTGGGATCCACAAATCAGGAGATTTGCCGACTCTTCTCTCTCAAATTTGCCGATGTTTTCACTGACGAGAGCCTATCTGACGAATATGTTAACCTCGCAGCAAGCAACGTTCCAATGCACGGCGATACATTAAATGGCATCGACATCAACGATATGACTATTTTAAGAGCTGCTTCAAAGCTGAAATCTTCTTGCAACCCTGGACCCGATGGAATCCCGTCCGTTTTTCTCAAGAAGAATATCGATAGTCTATTGACTCCGCTCTGTCACGTGTTCCAATTATCGCTTCGCTGTGGTATTTTTCCTTCTTGCTGGAAGTTTGCTCACATGTTTCCTGTTCACAAAAAAGGAAACAAACGAGATGTCAAGAACTATCGTGGAATTACCTCACTGAGCACCGTATCGAAGCTTTTTGAACTAGTCATAATGGAACCGCTACTTTCTCACTGCAAGCATGTTTGGAGTGATGATCAGCATGGCTTCATGTCAGGTCGTTCCACCACCACCAATCTGCTATGCCTCACATCTTATGTAACTGATAGCATGGTTGACCGAGCTCAAACGGATGTGATTTATACCGATCTGTCAGCAGCGTTCGATAAGCTAAACCATGCTATTGCCATTGCTACACTAGACAGACTTGGGATCAATGGTAACCTATTACAATGGTTTCGATCGTATGTAACCGGTCGCCAACTGATGGTTGCCATAGGCGATTACCGATCTGATACTTATCCTGCTACATCGGGGATACCCCAGGGTAGCCACCTTGGACCTTTGATCTTCCTGCTCTACTTCAACGATGTGAATTATGTGCTTGACGGACCTCGACTATCGTATGCTGACGATCTAAAAATCTACCTTCGGATTCGTTCCATTGCCGACTGTCACTTTCTTCAACGCCAGCTTCATGCTTTTGCTGACTGGTGCACCTTGAACCGAATGGAAGTTAACCCGGCGAAATGCTCAGTAATCTCCTTTTCTCGGATAAAAGAACCAATCATCTTCAACTACAACCTATTGGGTTCAGCAATTGAACGAGTGAGCCACGTGAAGGATTTGGGAGTCATTTTGGATTCGCAACTCACATATAAGCAGCATATTTCGTATGTCGTTGATAAAGCTTCCAGAACACTAGGCTTTATCTTTAGAATAACCAAAAACTTTACTGATATTTATTGCCTGAAGTCATTGTACTCCTCACTGGTCCGATCAGTCCTTGAATATTGCTCAGCAGTTTGGAATCCAAGCTACAACAATGGTGTTGAAAGAGTCGAATCAGTCCAGCACCGATTCTTACGCTTCGCCCTTCGGCGATTGCCTTGGAGAGATCCTTTCCGTTTGCCTAGCTATGAAAGCCGATGTCAGCTGATTGGTTTGGAAACTTTTTCGACCCGAAGAGACGCTGCAAGGGCTTTACTTGATACATTGCAAGGAAGAATCGATTGTCCTACTATCCTCGAAAAAAATCGATTTGAATGTACGACCACGTGCACTAAGAAACAGTCTTATGCTGAGACTTCCCTTTCGTCACACGAACTACGGAATGAATGGAGCAATAAACGGACTGCAGCGAGTTTTCAACAGAGTTGCCTCAGTGTTCGATTTTCACGTACCACGTCAGACGCTTCGCCGTAGTTTCACCTCGATATTTTCGGGCACAGGTAACCGTGAATAGCAGTGTAATGTTTAATTTTTGAGCACAGACAATCATGTTGTTTTTTGTATTATTTAACATCATTGGGGCTTATTGAAGCCTGTTGATGGAATCAATTAAATAAATAAATAAATAAATCATTAAAATTGATACTCTCCATTTAATCAACAAAACAAATTTCAGTTGCCATTTATGGCTATGTTTTGATGGCCCTATGGTGTACTTTTGTCAACGATATACCTCTCAAAGCATGTAATCCCCTTATTGTTTGAGTTCCATATTAAAACTTATCGACTTCATCAAAATATTAGTTCAGTTTACTTCGATTATTCCTAAAAAGTATCCACAGAAGTCCTCCTTGACGATACAGTCACGCTAAGTCAGTCTACAAAATTAGAAATAATTAATTTTACACGTGACGAAATCCATCTTTGACATCAAAGATAAGACGTAAACAAACATGTCATGTAAAATTAAGTGCTCCGAGACTGAAAAGTGCGTAGCTCGACGAAAAGTACGTTTGATTGAGCTATATTTCGCGTCTGTTATGACTCAAATTTATATCAAAATTGACACTCGTATATGTCACTCTCAGAGCATCTAAATTTGCTTGATTTTTCTAAGTATGTACTATAAACCATTTCCAAGACGCTTGTGTGAAACAACATCAATATCATCAGTTCTGTCATTCAAACTAGCTGGTAAAATGAACTCTGTTGAGGCCCACCCTGTCGCCGTAGAAATATTTGCTACTACTACCAAGATCTGTGCCAGTGGCGGCTCCATGTCGGCTTACGCCAGGCACTTCAACGCACACCACCAGACTGGTTAAGGTTGGTTAAGATCATTTCGAACCTAAGGTCTCTAATCGTTCGCTTTACCAGATAAGAGTAGAGTTCGAGACGTTGCGTACTCCAGCTATCATGAAGTTGGCGCTTCTGATTACAGATGAGCCAGTTCCATTGAAGCATAAATCTCGTATGCAGCATCCGAGCATGCAAGCAAATAGTCAGCAGGAGTAGTATTAATGCCACCGCGAGGTTGATAAGGAATACCGAAGTAAGTTGCAAGGGATAGCGTATCTATAAGCGTAAGTGAGTCATGGAAGGGTTGCGTTGAGAAATTAGTGATGAGCAATGCATAAGATATAGGAAAAACGTGATGAAAGGATGGGTTGATTTTTTTTGCGGGAAATACCACGATATAACGTGGCCTAAACTTTCGTTACGATTCTTCATGAGCATGAGCATAATCATTAGCATGAACGACCGCCCACAGATGCTATTCTGTTAATGGCAGATCAGCTGTAATTACACAGAGAACCAATAGACGATGCTTGGGACTAGAAATCACCCTGAATGTGTAAAAACTGGTAATCCGGTCTTGCCCGAACGCAGGTCAAGAAAGGAAAGGTTAGGAATGTGTTGGAGTGATACCCGCTATTTTGAAAGCCGAAAAATCCTCTGCACTTCCACTAGAAATCACTGGGATTTTGGATTTTGGTCTGCAGCAGGATTCGTTTTGGTAAACGATAAGCTTAATTGATATTATAACGATCCTATAACGCGAAGGAGCTTGGGATTGAACCCACGCTCTCTGTTCAGTAAGCAAAAACGTTTACCAAACGAGCTCCTTTTATTACAACACACCAATGATCGATTTGTTGTTATTCCAATGTATTCACATCAACAAATAAAGCGTTTAACGAATCTTGAATGTGGATGGGCTTGAGATTAAACTCTTGATGTTCTACTAAGTAAGCAAAAATGGTCACTATAAGGTAACCAAGCCCCTCACATCACATCATACAAGTTACGATAGCGTTGTTGTTGCAACCATTCAAAACCGGGCCCGACGGTGACGTGGATGACGATTCACAAAACGCACGATAATCAAAAGATTTTTTTTTTTCCTTTGGTTTGTTTTTTTCCGTCGATCTTGTTTTCCGTGCTGAGCACCAATGCTACCGACGTGCCAGGAAGGCAGCTCCCACACCTGAACCCTACCTATCGACCCATCAGCTCATGAACCGGGGACCAACGGCTTTACTTCCCATCCGAAGGAAGGCGTGATCAGAGATGTTATGCCTCAGAACATCCCGGCGGCGCCGACTGGGATTGAACCCAGGCCTACTGGGGTGAGAGGTAATCACGCTTACCACTACACCACCGGCGCCGTTAAACATGCAAACTTCAAATGGCTTGTGCGAAGTCTCTTTCAAACCAAATAAGTTGTTACTTTGGGAGGCTAATCAGGACCCGATTTGAAACCATTTAAGCACTGTGGAGCGTAAATGTCAAATTTTGCATCAGTCTAATGAGCATTAGCATGAATGACCACCCGCGGATGCTACTCTGTTATTGTCAGATCAGCTGTAATCACACAGAGAACCAATAGACGATGCTTGAGACTAGCAATCACCCTGAATGTGTAAAAACTAGTGATCCGACCGCGCCCGAACGCAGGTCAAGAAAGGAAAGGGTAGGAATGTGTTGGCGTGATACCCGCTATTTTGAAAGCCGATAAATCCTCTGCACTTCCACAAGAAATCACTGGGATGTTGGATAAAAGGGTTGGGTTTGCAGCAGGATTCGTTTTGGTAAACGATAAGCTGAATTTATATCCTAACGATCCTATAACGCGAAGGAGCTTAGGATTGAACCCACGCTCTTCTGCTCAGTAAGCAAAACGTTTAGCACTAGGCAAACGAGCTCCTTTTATTACAACAACATTAGGTAAGCAAAAATGGTCACTATAAGGATACCAAGCCCCTCACATCACAACATACAAGTAACGATAGCGTTGTTGTTGCAACCATTCAAAGCCAGGCCCGACGGTGACGTTGATGACGATGTTAAGTTTCATATGATAGAACCTGGGATTTATTCAAACTCAAACTCGACGGCGGTGCCCTTTACACAAGAATAAGCTTCTACGACCGATGATATTTTAAGCCTGGAGACAAAAAAAAAGCACTTATGCCTTCATTAAATTCTACTTTTACGCAACGTTCGTTGTTTCGATTCCGGGACACTTAGGCTGACATTAGGAACATTAACCTTATGTCTTGTTTTCGTGAACATGAAAATTTATCAAAGTGAATTCCGAGCCTTGTAAACATATTTACATGTCATACAACGTATATAAGTTACGGCCCTTTAATTAGACGATGTATATTCGTTTTACATCGAGTTATGTAAAACAGTGCATAGAATCCTAAAATAATTTAAATTTATGAGATGGGGCTCGGTAACTTAGTGGTTACCGTTTCTGATTACTGAGCGGAAGGTCGGGAGTTCAACTCCGAGTCCGTCACACGCTATGTATGAAGGCACATTTTTCCAACATGCATGTACCTTAGTTTTTTCTTCACAGGAAAAAATCGCGTAAAATCTCTTTTCGTTTAACTTTGAGCTAAACTTGGCATAAACAGTAAAATCGTTTACAAACTTGTATACAACATTGCTAATTTATGCAATATTGCGCTTAAATTTACACGAAATATCGCGTAAAATTATGCCAAATCTAGCGTTAATTTTATGTGTGCTATATCTCGCAGAAATGTATATGAATTTTTCGAACGGTGTAACAAACAAATCTGTGATCTTTGACTATATGTTTAGTATTACTTCTGCGTGAAGTCAACGATTTACACAGTTGAAGATGCAAATTTCAAATAACAGACTGAAGTGGTAACTTTTATACGATAGATGAGGAGGAGATGAAAGTATAGAATGTTTCAAACCCATCGTTGGTACTTGAGCGGTCGGCGATCATCTCTTTTTGCCAGTGGTGGCGGGTAGGGGGACACCCCTCACCATGCTTCTCGAAAGGGGGAGTTTGGTAAGAGAGATGATCAAACCGATTTGTACCTTCCTTAAAAGTTGTCCTAGCTCTCTGTCTACTATCTATATACAATTTTCACACTGCCGTATTCTAATGAAACATCAATTAGGGTGCATCCATTAAGTACGTCACGCAAATTTTGAGCAAAATTGACCCCCTCCCCCTTGTCACATTTCGTCACGAGATCTCAACCCCCCCCCCCTGGAAAAAATACGTTGCGCTAAGGAAACCCCCCCCCCCACCTTTATTGAAAAAAAATGCATTTTCATACACTTGGTTTACACTTGGTTTAATATTACTTTAAAACTAATATTTTATGTAAGGTACCGGGAAATCAATAATATCTGCATAGCATAACCATGTTGTTTGTATCTGCGTACCACAGACCGCCATTTAATTTTCTTTTAAACCGGCAATTGTAGATAATTAAAACAGACAAAATTACGAACTAGATTTAAGAAAACATTGAATACACGAAAAGACTTGCGCCATTCACTGGTGGATTAATCTGATTTATTTTATTGAACATTAATATTATTTCAGAATCAATAATTTGCATCACTTTTAAGAAACATTAAAAAAAATATTGATTGCTCTAATCCTCGATCCAAGGATTCTGCAAATGCTCTTCGATGTCAAACAACACTTCTTTCAAATCAATTTCGATTTCATCAAGCCACTCGAAATCACCAGCAGTTCCTTTTGACGTCTTGCGGCAATTCGTGTCGGACGAACCTTTTTTTATAGTTGTTGTCATTTTGTGTACCTTATTGTGATCCTTCAACATAACCAGAGATGCAAAATAGAGACCGCAAGTGGCACAAACTCTATCCTTCAAAGAGTTCTTAATCGACGGACAATAAAGATCGTAAGGAACAATCTTAAAACCAGTCAAAGTCTTCGGCAGTATTTTAATGATGTCTACTGAATTCAGGACGAAGACTGAAGGGAAGTGTTGCGGTTCGTCCCTCGTAGCACCTCTTAGTCCATCGGATGATTACTTGAGCGAAATTGGTGGAGGCAAAAACCTATTAGGAAATACCTTGGCCAGAGTGCTTCTCAGTGGTGAGCAGCAATTTTTGAAAACAAAATGTTAGGAACGCATGATAAAGTGATATTATCAAAATGATTCTATTACCTATCATCACATCACATACCGGATGATCAACAGCACTTTCCGGTGGTTTGATAGCAGCTTTGCTCCAGAACTGTAGCAGTTTTCCCTGGCGGCCTAAAGCTAGTGTCTCCAATTCACGGATTCTGGACTTTACCTGGTCTTCTTGTTTGCCTCCTGATTCTTTATCCTTCGTTTGATTCCAGTAGCTGACTGCATCAGCCTGGCATATGGATTTTTTTTTTCCGGATAGGCTTTGACGATCGCTGTTTACAAGGTACTAAATAATTCGTTTTTGTTCATTTTGCAACAGGTTTCGTTAACTTAATGCACTTTAAACACTTTAACTCGTATGAAGCACCCTGGCCATCACACTGTTTTGATGAATGGATAAATTAACTGACACTTGTCATTCATAAACAAATGTGACAAGGGGTGTTCACATCAACCGAGGGGTGTATGCAGCGTTGCCGGATTGTTTTCATGATTATCGGTATCAAATGATTAAAAAAAATCGGTATTTATCGGTATTCACTATTTTAATAATTTCTAATTTTTTTCAAACTTTTGGGCTGAAATCGAAAGATGTACTTTCCATGTAAGTAGGAAGAAATTTCTGGGAAATATTTGAATAAGTCTCTTAATGGTACCGACTAAACTTCCAGAGTCAGAATAAAGAAGATATTGTGGAGGAAGTTTGAAGGAAGTTCTAAAAACTATCTAAAAAACGTCCGATAGAGATCTTGCGAGACAAATATTGAGAAACTTCTGGCAAAAATATTTTAGAAACTTTCGGAAACATCCAGTAGTCCGAAAAGTTTGGAAATTGGAAGCCAATCCCGGAGGACCCACTTCCTGAGGAAGTTAGGAGAAGCTTGGAAAAACCTTTTAATAAATCGGGAAAAACCTACGGATAGTGACTTATGGAGAAACTTTCATAGGAAGACGAAAGAAACTTCTGGGAGAACTCGATAGATGCATCCGGTAGAACTTTAATTGAACTTCTTGGAGAATACGGAAGAAACTTCCAGGAGACACTGGGAGAAACCTCGTTAAGTAGATTGGAAACTTCTGGAAAAAGTCGGACGCCAGAGGGCTTACGGAACAGTCGAAAGATACTTCAAGGAGAAGATGGGAAAATATCTGGAATATTTAGATTTCTTGGGGATGTTAATACAATATTCCCTATAGTTAATCATATGCTCTATTGATCCAGCAATTTTCCTGATATCCATAAAACAGCCATGAAAATCCCACAATGTTCCTGAAGTTTTCGGAACATTCCTGAATTGCACTTCGGAATATCCCATAATTCTTCGGAACTCCTTGAAAGTTCTTGCAATTGTATTAAAGTGAATGGGGATGTTTTGAGGTTCTCTGATCATCCTTGAAGTACTCGGATTATGATGGAATTACCGGAAAATATCTTATCTTCTTTAAAAGTCCCTGGAACATCTTTAGCGCATTCATTTTTTTAGATTAATGAACATCAACATTAATGTTCTCTGATCTTCCCGATTTTTTATTTTTTTTTAAGTTCTGTAAACTGCCGATACAAAACCCAGAACTTCCCTTAAAATGTTCTCACAATTTTCTAATGTTCATGTAACTTTCCTTACGTTTCCAAAATTTTCATGAACCTCTCGGAACTTAACTGAAGTTTTCGGAAATTCCCTGAGTTTCTCGAAACTCATTTAAAGATTCAGAAATTTCCTTGAATCTATATGTCCTGATGTTCTTAGAGCTTCCCTAAAGTTATCTCAATTCTCCAGAAACAAATGGAACTATCCGGAAAACCATTACATTTCTTCGAAGTTCTTTGGGCTTGTGAAGATTCCAAAATATTTTAGTTTCCTTGGAGTTCTCTGGGCTTTCCTGAGATTTCCGGTTTCTTGGATTTGAACAAAAGTTAATGAAACTGTCTTTAATTTATCGGAACCTACCCAAAAGTCCGAACTATTCTGAAGTTTCATAACTTCTGAAAAGTTCCTGGAGTTTTCCTGAAACTAATGGAACCGCAATAAAACTCTGGAAGCATTTCTGAAGTTCCGGCGAATTTGAAAAAAACTGACGGAAGGAGACGGGGGAAGTCGAAATAGCTTTCCGGAAGCAATAGAAAAATAAGTTACAGGCTAAGGTGGACGGAAATTCCTAGGAAAAGTTGGAAGAAACTTCAAAGGAAAGATTGAAGAAATTTCAGGAAGTTCAAAAATTACCGAATTTATTGACCTATTTTTCCACTGAATAGAAGTATTTCCCGATTTCCAGAAATAACTGGGGTGACCCATTATATGTTTCTCGACTCCTTGGTATACAAAAATGGCGAGGAAATGGAAGCATTAGTCGAAAGAGTATCAATCATAAGACATTTTTAAAGATGAAATTTTTTTAGAGCACGCTCAAAAATGTTAATTTTCAAAAAGATAAAAGTCTGTCACCATAGTTTACTCCGACAATTCAGGGC
Organism: Ochlerotatus camptorhynchus; assembly: GCF_037179485.1. Lineage (NCBI taxonomy): Eukaryota > Metazoa > Arthropoda > Insecta > Diptera > Culicidae > Ochlerotatus > Ochlerotatus camptorhynchus. Next base: position 292,871 of record NW_027040621.1, read on the forward strand.
GGGCAGGCAGTGAACATTTTGATTATTAATAAAAATCGGTATAAATCGGTACTAAAACTCAAAAATCAGTATTTTGAGAAACCTTATCTGTATATCGGTATCAAGTTTGAAAATCGGTATAAATACCGATAAATCGGTATATCTGGCAACGCTGGGTGTATGCTCATGAACTGCGTTATGTATTTTGTGCCTTTTAGCGCTTATACTTAACGCTTCACCTCGGTTCCTGCTGTAGCAGACAGGATAGGTAAAGAATGGTAAAAAATACGAACAAAAAGGATTTTATTTTGCAATGAATGTTTATTGAGTGACGTCACGCAGCCTTGAGCCCCCCCACCCCCATTCGTCACATTTTGTCACGGTTTATAACACCCCCCTCCTTAAAGGCGTGACGTACTTAATGGATGCCCCCTTATATACTTTTATCTCCTCCATCTATCGTATAAAAATTACTACTTCAGTCTGTTATTTAAAATTAGCATCTTCAGCTATGTAAATCTGTGATGGTTTTAAAATATTCCATCTAGCGTTTGTTGAGAAAGAGTGTTTTGAAGTTTTCAACGCCGGTTATGAAGGCGTATATGAACTGTTGACGATACCAAACTATTAAAAATTGAACAAATGCAGTCAAGCAAGGCTCAAAACTTGATTAAATTAATCCAAATGGCATTAAAGAGTTCTCTCGGAGCTCAATAAAGGAGATAGCAGGTATCCAAAATTGTTGTGCCCCGTACTCAGTAGGTGGCGAAGGTGGCGTTTGCAATCCTGAGGGGTGGAAAATTTGCTTGGATTTTTAATAAGCACGCGGTGTTTGCATAAGCATGGTTCACTGAGACCGAATGGAATTCGATTTTGAAGTCTGTGATAGGGAAAGCGCTTTTTGGCAGACAATCTGTGATAATTTTGATCACCATTGCAACAGTAGGAAATAAGTGTAAAGCTCAATAGTGACCGATCAGATTTGTAGGAAAATTTCCAATTGATTGGCTTGTTTAGAATTAAAATCCATCCGCTATTAACAGAGTTATATGTGGTTATAGTCAGACCACTTTTTGAAATGCGGTTGATTTTGTTTCTTTAATGTACCCCCAATATGTTTCCGAAATAGGGGAAATGACGGCTTCGGCATGACAGACTATTTACGGCAACCCAAATTGAAACACTATTTTCACTGGATTTTCTTACGAAAACACTTCGCTGAATGCATGCAAACGATTCTGTATGCTTTCAGCTTCAATTTGACTATATTTTTACCACTGAGAAAAAGCAATCTAGCAAGGTTTTCTTGAAATAAAACGCACGCACTACAAATTGTAGCTGATTTCGAGTTGCCGATAATAGAACAGCAGATTTACATGCAGTTCAAATGGAATGGTTGCCGAAGAAAAACTGGTTGCCGACAATACTCGCTCTCACTAGAGAAGATTGGAGCTTTGTAAAAGCGTTTCAAAACAGTTTGTGACAATTCTTTCGACTGAAATTGTTAGAGCAGCTGGCAGCAAAAGATTGTAAACAAACCAATACTGCATATGTGTGCGTTCCTCAGAGAAAAAGGCTATAGAAAGAAGGTCGCTGCTTAGGTTGCCGAGAATACGTAAATTCCCTTACGTAATCCTACGTAAAAAAAAAGATTAAAACATATGGAAACTGACATCCTTCCCAAGTGTTCAGAAAATACTCTTTAACAAATTTATGTTGGTCCTTAAAAGGACCGTTTTCACGTGATGGTTGAGTAATGCTGAGCTAATAGGGTGTTCAACACAGATGCGGCTGGTGAGCTGTATGTTGTTTGGAACGGGGGTGACGAACTTGACATAGATGGCCCACAGCGACTCACGAAGATGTATTCGGATCAGTAGCGGTCAGACTTCTTCCTCCCTTTTCGGCTTGCGGACGGACAGCCTTTCGTAAATATTCAACGACACGCGCCGAAAGCACTACTGCTACTGCTGAAGACCGACCGGACACCACCACACACGGTGATTAAATAAGCACCGTTCAGTGAGACCGGATGGAATTCGATTTTGAAATCTGTGTTAGGGAAAGCGCTTTTTGCAGGCAATTGGTGATAATTTTGATCACCATTGCAACATTTAGACATTTGTGGAATTTACAATAGTGACCGATTGAAAATTAATAAAGTGTTCATTTTAGCAGATACGTAGGAAAATTTCCAATCGATTGGCTTGTTTAGAATTAAAATCCATCCGCTATTGAGAGAGTTATACGTGGTCAAAACCTTACCACTTTTCGTAATGCGGTCGATTTTTGAAATTGCACCCCCAAAATGTTTCCAAAATACGTAATCCTACGTCAATTGTTGTACAAACTAATGTGTTCATAGAGCATCAATCATTTACATTTGAGCGACAATTCGGTCATTCGGGAATCTCGCAAATATAGTAACTTGAAAATAGCGTATTCGATATTTTTCAACAAACTTGAAAACGTCACTGAGTTTTTTAATCGACCTTCTGCGATTTGTATGAAACTTTGAGTTATTGTTTTTAAGGGCAATTATGCATATTTTTGCAAACATTCGGCCATTCCCAAGTAACCATAGGCACGTTATTTCGCCTTTTTGGCTATATACAGCTGAACAACGGCTATACCAGTGTTTGTAAGTTCTGATGAGGCCCGTATATAGCCAAAAAGGCGAAATAACGTGCCTATGGTTACTTGGGTTATGGGTCTTGGTAAAATTTTAAAAATGGCGTCCTTGAAATTAAAAAAAAAAATGTTTAACACAAACGGCATTTTTGAACGAAATGACGTTTGAAACAACATTGTAGAGAAAAATAATGTCTTTCGGGGGATTTTTTTTAATAAAAATTAAAAACAAATATACAAATATATAAATATATGTCAATTTTTCTTATTCTTTTTTCAAATGCTTCGAAAAATCCAAATTTTTGGACTGTCCAAAACCATGGATAATTCAAAACTGCCAAAAATCGGAAAACAATAATTTTCATTCAAATTATTTAACTTTTTTGTAAAAATGCTTTTAAGAGCCTGTTTCCACATAAAATATTTTAAAATATCTCAAAAATTGTTCAAAAATGTGATGTTACTAAAACAATATTTCTATGTATATTTTTTCAATAAAAACATTATTTTTCTCAAGCGGCACCGGTGGTGTAGTGGTAAGCGTGACTACCTCTCACCCCAGCAGGCCTGGGTTCATTCCCGGTTGGCGCCGCCGGGATGTTCTGAGGCATAACATCTCTCTTCGGAAGGGAAGTAAAGCCGTTGGTCCCCGGTTCATGAGTTGATGGGTCGATAGGTAGGGTCCAGGGTGGGAGCTGCCTCCCTGGCGTCTGTGGCATTGGTGCTCAGCACGGAAAACAAGACCGACCGAAAACAAATCAAGGAAAAACATTATTTTTCTCTACAACTTAATCTCAGACGTCATTTCGAGCTAAAGTACCGTTTATGTGCTATTTTTGTTTCGTTAAATTTCAAATGAATTTGAAAATTTTACGAGATTCAAAATGGTCGAATTTTAGTAAAAATGTGAATTTTTGCCCATATCAAACAATTATGCAAAGCTTCATGCTTATCGCAAAAAGGGTACTGCAAGACCAACAATTGAAAAGGTTTCATCAGTTAAACAAAACGTCCTTTGGTCTTTTATTGTGAATCGGAGCTCGTCTTCCTAGATATTCCAACAAGACTATCGGATAGGTGAAGCTTTCCTTTACCTGATGGTGTACTGGGTTTGCATAGGTAAGCTCCGATTTACGAGAATAGACCGCAGGAAATTTTATTTACAAAAGCTGAAGTGGCCTTTTCAATTGTCGATCTTGAATTAGCGAGACTTGATATCGATTGCATAGATTATGGGAGGAATACTGCATATTCCATTTTCTATTTTTTTTTAAATGTTTGTCCATTACCCGTTTTACCAGTATTATATCTCATTACCGAAAAACCGGATTTCAAAAAACAAACAATCGGTATTATCGAATTCGTTCGCAAAAAGTTCAACGGAATTTGATGTTATACATCCGTCAGCTACTGCGTTCCGAGGTATCAAATTTTAACTCTTCAGCGTTATAATTAAACTCTCGCACGAAGAACGGTGCCTAACCATGGTCACACCAATCAATTCCAGTCCTGACGATTCCTCTTCTTAAATTTTTGGGACAATTCATCTCCTCAATCAAGTAACCTAACCGAATGACTCAAAGCCGACCGACAACTCACACGCACTCAGCTGGACTGCTCGAAGGGACCCTACGACATTTCGAATCCGATTACGAATGATAGCTCACGTTCGTCCGTCTGCATGATGACGACGGTTGATGATATGCAGTCTGCAATATGTGAGCGGTGACGACGGTGGCGGCGGAGGAGAAGGAACTCTATTTTACGATTCATAATTGTTATTGTAAAAGATCACGTACGAAGATCATCTTTCTTCGCTCCGGGCGCATCAACGAAGACTGGAGAAGACGGTGACGTCCGAAGAAGCGTGAGTTTGTCCGATGCTCGCAAGAACGCATGCGGATCTTGGACGTGCCAAAATCTAATATACTTCTTCACACTCTCGCTTTTTTTCTGCTAAAAAGCAATAAAAGCCAGCAGAACGGGAAGATTTGTCCGGTGCCCAGTTGATCCAGATCTTTGCATTTGAGGGAGGAAGAGAAATGCGATGATGCCTTTGTTCCCGTCTTGTAATGCTGTTCGGTTGCAAGTGGACCGAGTCTTGGTGAGGAACGTGGTGGGTGTTGACCGTTTCGAGAAGGAGAGGAGGATCGCTTTGGCAGGATTATCTTGGAAGATTTGGCACCCGGGATATCATTGATTGAGCCAAACTTGTAATCCGGTTGTTGTTTGTCAGCGATGGATTGAATGGAAATTTAATTTTCACCCTGAATGGGATTAGTAATGGACAAATTTTCGCCTGGGTTCTAGGATCGGCGATCCCGGAAGAGAGAGGACGAGCGAAGAATGCGTTGCGTTTAACCAGGTGATGCCGATGGACGCGCATTATGGGATGTGATGGGATCTCTGTCTGTGCGTGATAGGACAATGGGAAACATTTTCGGACAATTTGTTTGAAGGAGACTTGGAAGATTTTCTGTTCATGGTGCACAGGAAGAGGCATGTATGGCAGGATTCTTGGAACATGCTGAAAAGCGGTCAGATAGCTTTTATATCGGAATGCATTCTCGCATAAGAGGTGAAATTATCGATCGGCCCGAGATAGTGGGTTTTTTTCAACAGCATTGAAGAGTTTGAATTGCCTAGTTGCCAAAATACAGAACATTCTAAATGTGGCACGGTAGCAGAAATCACACCGACAATCGAAACGCAGAAAACAGAAGGGATGCTCGGGGATTAGCTTCCTCTGCTTCCAGTATCATCCCTAAATTCGACGGACAAACTATCATTCACCTAGGGGGTAATTTGTGTCTATCGGCGTCAATCGGAACGGTTCTTCTCCGTGTGTAATAAATCTATTTGGGTTTCGTTTTAAGGCTCATTTAACAACCGATATTCGCACGACACACACACACACGGCAGAGGGACACCGAATGTGTTGATTTGAGTGACAACCAGTGTGAAATCCAATCAATTTCTGGGGTTTCAAGGATTAGCTATTTATTGCACTTTTTTTTCGAGGAAAAAAGAGCTTCTTTTTCGCATTTTTCCGAAGAAAGCAAAAAACGGAACTAACGGAAACACTTAAGAAGATTATCTGCGATGTGTGAAACCTCCTCGGAGGGTAAATAGGTAAGACACAATGTCACCCTTCTTCCGAGATCACTTCCTCGTCAGTTTCAACTAGTTTCAGTCTCTCTCGCGTTTAGAACCAGAAGCAGATGACCGGTGTCAATCAAACGTTCGCGTTGACAACTTCTGCGCTGCGCCTGGTGCTGGAAGCAGTTCATTAGCATAACCCTTTTAGGGTCTTTAATGAAGCAAAACTAGCTGACCACTGGTTATCGCATTTCATGTCTGTGAAAATTTTGTAATCCGAGATAAGATGTGCTCTGTGGAACGCGCCAAATTGTCAAAATTGATTACGGCGGTGACTTCTGGATTGGGCTTCAGGTGGAAAAACCCTTTCCGAGGTTTCAAATTACAAACCGACAAATCATTCAGCTGTCAATCAAAACACCAAAAGAGCGAGAGTCTTGAGACGTCGCGCGTTTTCAATAAATCAACTGCACCCAATTTAGGAAGACCGTTAAAATTTTAATTTCTACCCCTGCCTTCCACCCCTGGAACAGCACCGAAGGGTGTGTGCTGGTGATAATTGTTCACAATTATTAGTATTATTATTCGGGGCATGTTTCTGAGATAGAGATCTACAAACGGGATGGCAGCTTGTGTCTTTGCCATAAAACTCCCAGCACATCATCCGCCCGGCAGCACAGCAGCATTCATAATTATAAACTTTAATTAAATGTCGAGATTTTCTGGCAGGAGGTGCCGTAGTCCAGGGCCCAGGGAGGAGACAATGGACGGCGTCATATTTTGCAGTAATTAAACAGAATTAGACTCGCTCAGCCGTAAATTAGCTGGCTGAATGTAGCTGCGGCTGCTCTCTCGTTTGTCGTTGCTAGTGTTTGCACTGACTGGCACAAAAAAGTGTAAACTCATTAAAATTTGAATGGTGATAAAGCTGCAAACTAAGGATCACTCACGTGGAAGTTGCGCTGTGTGTGCTCCGTCATGTGTGTGATGTCATTTTTTCCAATTTCCCACCACACATTAGTTGAACCCCTGCGTTGCTGCCTGGCAGAGCGGGTTTTATCATTGTGACATATTGTGATGGCAAAAGGTTGACTTCCAACTTTTCGATAACTTTGATGTATTCTGGAGTTCCACATCCGGATTTCCATTCGTTTCCCTTTGCCATGGCATGGAAATAAATTGGCAAAAGCCACCCTTTGAAATAGCTTTTCCGACGTAATCTTCTCTCGCTGGCATCGTTTATCCCCCCCCATGATTCATGCGCTGCAACCACACAAGCACCCCGGTGCATACGTGTATGGGTATGTTGGAGCATAAATTTTTAATCATAATTTTATTGCAACTTTTTAATTTTAATTTGTGTACGGGTGGAAGTTCTTTTTTTTTTTTGTTGACGTTGTTGTTGTTGTTTGAGCATGCACAAACACACATGCAGCCGGAACTTGGATGATGAATACCGATTTTTCGTCCGGAATTAATTTGTCACAAAAACGGGTTCACAACCGCAGTGCAGTCGATTTTTCTCATTTAGAATAACCCTTTTTCACTATAAAAAATACTCGGTCCTTGGTTGCGAAATAATTTAAATGCGATTTTTTACCATCAGGAGTACGATGAAAAATATCATTATCGGACGCCAGGTGACCACTGGGATCTCATTAAATGAGTCGCTTATTCACACACACACATGCGCCCATCATGCGACGCCAATGAACGGAAGGAAGGAAGGTTCGGAAGAGGAGTTCGATCCGAAAATCTGTGACGGATGATGAATTGTGAAAATTTCGAATCGAATTTCCGGCCACTCGAGCGTGATCGGGCGTGAAAAATGCGGTGAAAATGTGTAATTTGTTTGTTACCACGGCCTCACTCCCGCAGATATGTTGCTGTTGCTGTAGTTGTTGAAACAGATGGTTGAAATGGATTGTGGCTGGAATCGAGCGTGAAGCGTTCTCTGGAATATGGATTGTTGCGTCTGCCGCCTGCTAGAAAGTATGGGTATTGCTGTGAGTGTAGCATATTGTTACTTGAATTAAGAGAAAATGTTATGAACTTTTTGACGTAATTCGTCAAACGTGGCTAATCTAACTCCGTGTAGATTAGTTAATGAATTTCAAATGCAGGGTAAATATTTCATATGAAATGTCATCAGTGCTCGTAATTCTAAAATTAAATGTTACCAGGGTATGCTCTACAGTGTTTAAAAGTTAAAACATCCATATGCTTTCTTACGCCAACCCTTTTACAAGGACTCCTTTATTTAGATGAAATTTTAACTTTTGTATATACAATATATCAAAAATGCGGAGATGCATGTTTTCCGTTCCTGAGCTACAATTTTTCAAAAATATTAAGTTTTGAATAATGGTGGTCGTGGCAACTTAAGAGCAAAAACTAAAAACAGCTGATGGGTCTTCCTGGAAGTGGAACTTATTTTATGACGGGATCAAAAACAAGTGCTTCGTATGCACAGGGCTGGTAGCGATCACTGCTCTGAGAAATAGTCATTTTAGTGACCATGTTGAATAAATAAGTGACCAAATAGTGAATTATAGTTGTAAAAATAGTGACTAAAAAGTGACCTAAGAGAAGAAAACGCTCAATAAATGTTTGATGTTTTAGACTAATTCAATTATTATCTCATAAATAGTTATGTACTATATAAACCTTTAAAGAAAAGATTCAATAGAAAGTTTATAATCAAAACGGAAATCTACAGAAAAATAAAATTGTTACCTTAAACTACCTGGAAGTCTCAAGAAATTAAAAAAATGTTACTAAGGATATTTTAAAGAAAATAATGAATTTTAAAATACAACCATTTAATATTTCTCGTTATTCGTCATGCACACTTTGAACTTTAAAGATTCACAATGCATTAATCTTAAGTAACAAATAAATTTAAAAAATAATAATTTTTGGTTTTGGAACATGCATATTTTATTAAAAAAAATAATTTGAACTAGTTCTGGACATAATAGCTATAATACTTCAAGAAATTTCCAAAATCTGCATTTAAATTCCATTAACAGTTTAAAATACTCGCGGAATTTTATTATAATATCTAAGGACCTCATTCCAAGGGAGCTCTGGAAAAAAAATCATTCAGAATAATATCAAATTCAATCGGCTTTCGAGGTAGTTTTGAGGAATTTTAGATTTCAAATGAAGCCTTAGTTTTGAGTAGAATTACAAGAAATCTTATGAATTTCTGAGGAGTACAACTCTTGCGAACTTCACCGGAGAATTTCAAGGGCATTCTGAGGATAATTTCATAAAGTTTGTGGAAAAAATGAATACGGAGAACATGCCCTTGGATTTTTTTTTTTGAAATACTAAAAGGAGGATTACAATTAAATGTGAGAATAACTCCAGAACATCTTCAAAGGAATTCGGAAAATAAATTCAGAAGAGTTTGCCAAACAAATTATGCGAAGAAATGAGGAGAAATGCCAATGAATTGTTAGGAGACTTTCAATGTAAGTAGAATTCCAAGGGAAGGAGTGAGATTCAAAAAGAAATCTGAAATGAGTTCAATGAATACTCGGAAAATCTTTCCAAAGGATTTCTAATTGTGGAGAATTGCAAAGTAATTCCGAGGAAAACTAAAATAAAATTTAATTCTGAAGATAGCTTCATCGAGATTTTGAGGAAATCTCTGTTAAATATGGAATGAACTATTTTGAGGTGTTCAGAATCACTTGAAAATTCTCAAATTTTCCTGAAGTTAATGAAACTGCCTTGAAGTTCTTTTGTAGTTTGATGAACTAGCCTGATGCTCACAATACTTCTCCTCCAATTCTGAACTTTATAAGACTTCCTAAAGTTTCCTCAATTTTTCTAACGATCATAGATCTTCTTTAAAGGTTCAACAATTCACTGAAGTTCTCTAAACTTCTTTAAAATTTATTTGACTTCTCTAATGTTGACGGAACTGCTCTGAGGTCCTCTGTTCTTTTCTGAAATTCTCAAAACTTCTCTAAAGTTTTCGCAGTTTTCATGAAGCTTGTTGTACTGCGCTGAATTTAATTAAATCGTCCTAAAAATGCTTCAGTGATCTTCTGAACTTATGCGACGACCTCAAATATTTTTTTAACGTCTCTGAAGATATCTGAAAATCTGGGAACTGCTTTAAATACCCCACTAATTTTCTTAACTAATGGAACTTACTTCCCCCTGAAATTCCTCAAATTTTCGGAGCTTACTAAACTTCTTTCAAATGCTTCCGCATTTTGCTTATGTTCATAAAATTTCCTGAAGTTTGCGGATCTCATCTCAAGCTCCATAGATTTCTATGAACTAATGTTTCTGAAGACCACTGACCTTCTGTGAAGTTTCCGACGTTTTCTAAATTTCTAAATTACTGGATTATTCTGAAGCTATCTGATCGTCCTCAAAGTCTTGGAACTTCGCTGAATATCATAAAACTATCTAAAAATATCTAAATTTAGTTGTCTGGAATTTCTTGAAGATATTGCTGCTTGCTAAAAGATCTCACTTTTTTTTTATTAATGGAACTTCGATGATGTTCTTTAATCAATTTATTCTCTCGGAGCTTTGCGGAAATTTCCGGAAATTCTTTGAGTTGCTCGAAACTTCTTTAAGGTTTCTACAATTTCCTTGAAATTATTTGAACAACCCTTTGATTATCTGATCTGTCTAGATGTTCTCGAAGCTCACCTAAAACTCTCAATTCTATTGAAGATCTCGGTTCTGCTTGGAAATCAATGGAATTCCCGTAAACAACTTTAAATTTCCCCGAAATTTTCTGTACTTTTGTGAAGTTTCTGGAATATTTCTGAGGTTTTCATAATTTCTCTGAAGATCTCGGTACTTCCCTGAAATCCGCGGAACATATTAAGGGTTCTCGATTTGTTTTCAGCACATCATGGAACTATCTTGAATTTATCTAAATTTACGATTATAGATTTTAAAAATCTAGACTATAGTTACGGGAACTGCTCTTAAGCGCTGAAATTCCCCAAAGATTTCTAGATCCAGGTTTTCTGAGGTGCTAAGAATTTCTTAAAAATTTGCACAATACCCCTCAAGTTTTCTTAAATTTCTCAAGTTCGTTTGATACCTGTGAACTTCTCTGAAATTCTAGGAACTTCATAAAAGTTCCTGATAAGTCTCGGATGCTAAAAGAACCACTCTAAGGTTCATACAGCTTCCAGTAAGTTTCCCATATTCTCAGCGTGGTAACTTCCCTTATGTTCCTGCAGTTTGTTTAAAGGGCTTCACTGAAATTCTCAGCATTTCCTTCTCCAAAGTTCCTACAATTTTTATAAAGTTGATGGGACTACAATGATGATCTCTATTTTTTCATAAAGGTAATTGCGAACTTGAAATAAATCATTTATTTTTTTTACTTAATTCTGGCACTTTGAATATTTTCAATATCTTGTACATGGAATAAGAAACTTCAAGACATTGAATATTTTAAGATCTTGGACTTACTTACTTGGAAAACTCAGGTAATATTATCCAGAAAAATGAGTAGACATCCTGTACATAGAGAGAGACGATTAAACGTTACAACGAAAAGAATAATCAATCTTAAAATAAATTCACTCTAAAAAAGTTGAAAATAGTGACTTATTACAAGCAACAGCGACTTTAGTGACTTGGCCCTAAAAAAGAGACTTTTTAGTGACTGACTTGATAAAAGTGACCAAGTCACTAAAAAGTGACTCGCTACCAGCCCTGTATGCAAGATGTAGAACCACAAGATAAATTTCTGTCCCAATAGAAAAAAGCCTAAAATAGCCAGAACAGCAACATCCGTACGTAGAACAGGACAACAAATTGATTATACCAGCTGTAAAATGAGGAAGGGGATCAATTCTATTAAAATAATTATAGCGTGGTTTATAATTCTCTGTCTTCACTTTTGAACTTTTGTCTTTGTTTTTCCTTAAATATTAACTAGTTCCTAACCTTGCATCACACAACAAAAAATATATTAAAATAAAAAAAAAATATTTGTCCGCCCATTTTGTATCACATAACATATGTAGAACTCGATCATCAAAAATCGACCCCATTTCAGTGATTACAAGCGGTATAGAAGGACATCGATCTGTCAAATTGATTATACCCGCTGTAAAATGAGAAAGGGTATCAAGGGGCTTGTCATTTTTTTTTTTAATAATTCTACCGTTGTTTATAATTCTATGCGTTCCTAGCACTCCTGAACTCATGTCTTACTGTTTCCTTAACCATTTATGTGCTTTATTTATTATAGCTAACTTTAACAAATTCACCACTGTGGTAAACTTAGAAGAAACATGTACATGTAACGTTTCCTTCTTTGGACATTTTCTAATGTTTTGGAACCAATTGCATCAAACTTTGATTTCATTAGGTTTCGAAGGAGGAAAAACACGACCACGTAAATTTGGCATTAAGTGCTTACATTTTGAAGTCCAGAGAGAAACAGCAAAATTTGGAACAAGAGTCAGATGTCCCATTTGAAAAATATGCAGTGTTTTGAGCTGACTTTGCATCGTTCCATTCGCAAGAATTTTGCAAGCAGGACGATATATGATATCGAACGCTTATCAATACCTGCAATATCAAAGATTTCAACACTCCCTATGTTTCACAATTGCCGTTGATCCTTGTTGATCGAAAAGGCAAAGGAGGAGCTACACACAATCATAACAAATTTTTTTTCGACAACTATGGCTAAGGTCCCAGGGTGGGACTCCTAGCTAGCACTATTTACTTACGAAAATAATCGTTAATATGCTTCAACTGGATATTTCGTGATGTTATCATATATTATCATGTTGCATCTGTAAATAGGCAATATTACTTAATAACAACGCTCTTGATTGGCTTCTGACCGACTTGAAAATACTAGATGAAAAATCCTTTGAGAAGACCCCTTTCGAGCTAGTCGAAAAAAGAATGCCCACACGTCAAACTCAGTCAAGCATTTAAACAGCGGAGGAACAAAAGAGACGACAAATTATCTGGGCCTCACCTGTTTACATCTCATTACGCATTACCGTAACTATTGACAATTCACCTCTTCGTTCACTCTATAACTCTTCACTCCTATGGTAAAATCCCATAAGCAAACATCAGTCTGTGCGTGAAACTTGGTGAGCATTTCCTTACCCTTTCACTCCTATGAAAATCCCATATGATCCTGTCAATCTTTGCGTGAAGAAACGGTGGCTTGCTGGAGGAATGAAGAGATAAGACAAAGTCCGCTAGATTTCATGCACAGATTGTCAGATGCTTATGGGATTTTACCAGGAGTAAAGAGTTGCAGACTCGCCGTCAACGTCAAAGCAGGGCCAATGCTGCAAATTTAAACAATTACTTTTTGCGTGAATTTCTCGAAAATGAAAACTCACTCAAGAAAACCAACACCATGATAGTGTAGAGAAAGAGTCTTCCTATCCGATAAAATTCGTGGCTTCCATGGATTGACTTTGACGTACAAGAAATTTACGAAATAAGCCATTATTTATGTTTTCGACATTGGTCCTTATGAATGCTCAGTGTCGATATCACGAAAATTTTATTTTGACATATCGATGTCCAACTATGCCAGCTATACCACTGAGGCAACACAAAAAAGGGGTCAGCTTTGAGTCACCTTTTTGAATGAAGTTCCACATATGTTATGTGTTTGTATGCAATGGCCTGCCACTTAACGATTAAATAATGCTGAAATGTCATTGTAAGCCATACGTATTGATTTTCTGTAGTTATGGCAAAAAAGTGGGGAAACTCCACGTACGAGCTTGGTGGGATAGAACAAGGGATGCTAATCACAGACAAGTATAACCCATATCTCAGTGTCAATGAGATGGAACTGAATTCAGTGTACATAAGAAGTACTATGTTAGGCATCACCCAAGTTAATACACAGAAGTTAATCAAAAAAAAAATCCGGAAAACACTCATCTGCCCTCTGTTTTGAACTTATAAGGTGTCTGAAGTAAGCGCATTAGCGATTAGACTTTAGGGTTAGTTCGTAAGTTGGCTGTAAGGCCTCCAATTCTGACTTAAAAAAAATTAAAGGGTTGTTTCCTACACAACGACCGCAGTATGACGTGAAACTACGCAAAATTGATGTACGTCATCCATTTTTGACCATCATGCAAGGGAAATGGTTCTAATGTTTGTCTATGGATCTAAGATTGGGTCATCACTAAAAATTTGCTATTTATCAATTGTATCTAGATGAACGCGCCATTGGGTCAATCTCAGTGATTATTCACTTCCGCTAAGAGATACAACTACTGTTTCAACTTGCCCCGGTGTAGAGTAATGGATTTTGGTTGGACCTAGTTATGTCCTTTTTGCACTGCGCCTAAATGTATGCCGTGTTTTTTCTATGAATATAACATAATATGACATATTATGGACATGAAAAATGTGTGTTTGGTGAAAAAGACTTACTTTAAAGTTTCTAATAATACTAAAGAATGAATCATGTTCTCAAAATAGGATTTAATTGAAACGCGGATCCTGAGTCCTGAGTAATTGCGCCAATTGGAAACAGTAGATAGAGCTTCTTTTTCTATGATGCACGGTATATGCATTTAGGTTAACATCTGACGTTCCTCCTTATTTACATATTCTGCACAAAAAATACTTGCTAAGCCCCGCCCCTGACAGGATTTCTCACCATTTTTTATGAATGGGGCGACATAGAACGTATCATTTGTGCAGAATATGTAAAAAAAGAATGGAGTTCGGATGCTGATCTAATGGCATATATGTTTTACAATTTGGTATTTTGAAGTATTTTTAGTTAGTGTTCGCGCTCTCTCTTTCGTGGTTTGTTGTGCGTGTATGTGTGCCCCGAAGTGGGGAAGCATCGCTCGCGATGCCCCCCTAAACTCAGCAACAGAAAGTCTTTCGGGGAAATGGCGTTCGGTGAAATGGCATTCGGCCAAATTTTCCATAAATTTTTTTTTTCGCCCCTCCCTAGCTCGAAACCTGGCTACGCCCTTGGGTCTACCGAACTTTGAGCCGAAGTTGATCGAATCGGAAATCAAGAACCGCTACAAGTTGGCCCCAACTGCCGTCTTCCGGATGACAAGGAGGGACGAGAACGTCAAGAAGTATCCGGATTGCCTTTGCCTGGTGTATTTCCAGAAGGGAACGGTGACGCTCAATGCATTGAAGGCCATCCGTTCCATCAATTCCATCATTGTTCGATGGGAGCCATACCGTGGCGGCCGTCACGACGTCACCCAGTGTCAGTGTTGCCTGAATTTCGGGCACGGCACCCGAAACTGCTTCGTCAAGCCGCGCTGTGGCAAATGCGCCCAAAACCATGTCTCCTCCGAGTGTGTTGTCAACGAGTCGGAAACGGCCAAATGCGCCAACTGTGATGGCGCTCATCAAGAGTCCGACAAACAGTGCCCCAAACGCGAAAGAAGGAAAATACGCCGGCATTCAGAGTGGAGGATTTCCCACCTCTTCCTGCTACGCAACATGGTCAAGTAAATCCGCGGGTGCAATCCGGCCCCCGTCAAGAAACGTTTGGTGCTTCTGCTGGACAAAGCTCCCCATCCCCCCTGGATTATGGAGACAACCATCACCACAAAACGTCAATCCCGATCTCTTCTCTGCGGATGAGCTGATGAAGATTTTCGTCGAGATGACCTGCGCTCTTCGTCAGTGCCGCAGCAAGCCCGAACAAATCCAAGTGCTCGGTAAGTTTATTATACAGTATGGTGATAACTGTCGTCGCATGGAACGCATGCTCTGTAAGAGCAAAAAGACTCGAGCTTGTTGACTTCCTGCGCAAGCATAGTATCGACATCTTAAATCCAGTGACAGCTTTTGGTTGCCTGATCACCACATTATCCGGCTTGATCGTATCGACTCCAGGGTGGGTGGCGTTGCAATCATCATCAAGAAAGGAATCAAGTTCTGCACGCTGCCGCATATCCGCACTTCTATCATCGAGGCCCTTAGTGTGGAGGTGAAATCACCAACCGAAAACGTCCGGTTCATCGCCGTATACTGCCCTCGTCAGTGTGCTGCCAGCAACGGACTAAGGATGAA
Source organism: Ochlerotatus camptorhynchus (assembly GCF_037179485.1). NCBI lineage: Eukaryota > Metazoa > Arthropoda > Insecta > Diptera > Culicidae > Ochlerotatus > Ochlerotatus camptorhynchus. The sequence continues at coordinate 308,624 of NW_027040621.1, forward strand.
ATTCAAGAACGACCTCACCGCTATCACTCGCACGAGCTCTCGATTCATTGTTGGGGGCGATCTGAATGCTCGTCACGAAGCATGGTGAAACTACCAACGGAACCAGAACTCGACCACTCGCAGCAAGGGCTGTATACGGTGCAATTTCCGGATGAACCGACATTCATCTCTCCGGCGGGAAACCCTTCCACGCTGGACTTCTTCCTGACGAACTTTGGGCTATCCAAGCCGGTGGCAATCAACGACTTAAGCTCCGATCACCAACCGGTGGTGGCTGAGGTCGGCATCAACATAGCTCCTGCTCCAATCCTACGAAAAGACTACCACCACGTAAACTGGGTCCAGTTTGGACGTGTGGTTGACCGGAACATCAACGAAAATCCGCCGTTTGACACTGTAGAGGACATCGACCGGGCTCTGGAAGGACTCCACCAGGCCATATCCGTGGCTGACGAGACGTGTGTTCGACAAGTTCCTGTGAGGGGTAAGTTTGTTGCCATTGATTCCCAGACCCAGTTACTGATTCGCTTGAGATAAGTGCGTAGACGCCAGTTTCAGAGGACTGGAGATCTAAGCAAAAAACCTGAAATTGCCGATCTGAACAGGCAGATTGCTTCCAGAACGGACTCACTCCGAAATGAAAATTTCGGGCGTGTTGTCCAGAAACTGGATGACCGCTCCCGTCCATTCTGGAAGGTAGCCAAGGTGCTGAAAACTCATCCCAAGCCCATTCCACCTCTCAGAGTCGGAAATGATGATGATCGGCTCATTACCTCACAAGAGAGCTTGCTTGGCTTAACTATCCAAAGTCCGCTTGAAAATCAGGTTGCACAATGTGTACACAACTTGGATGCCTCCGCTTGGATGGCACAAGGGTTGAGTGGTCCACCGAAGTAACATATCTTGGTATGTTATTTGACGAGAAGCTCCTAGGGCAGTAGTTAAGTGTTGCAATTTAGTTAGGTGCTTGTATCCGCTAATTTGCCGCAGATCTCGTCTCTCTAGGGTGAACAAACTGGCTGTCTACAAACAAATCATTGCGCCTGCGATCTTCTACGCAGCTCCGGTGTGGGAATCATGTGCACAAACTCACAGGAACAAATACAGGTAGCGCAGAACAGGGTATTGAGGATGATCCTAGATCGTCCTTTCGATATCCGCATTTCCGACCTCCATCAAGAGGCTAACATTCCGAAAGTAGATTTTCAAATTAACGAAACTAGGAACAAATTTGTGCAGAAATGCAATATATCAGAACATGCTTGGATAAGCAATTTGTATATAGTAGGTTAGGTGCATATTGTAGTGTGGAGATATATTTTTCAATTATAATTAAATAGTAGTTTTAAGTAGTCTCGTTTTCCAATTTCAAATTAAAAAAAACAGTCCCACCAAGGTGGTCATACTTTGACAGGCCTGATAGGACTAGGAACAGTAAATAATAATTAAAATTTCAAAATAACTAAAGTTGAAAAGACGCATCTGTGTCACTTGAAAATTCATACATGTAAACCAAACAAATACAAGAAATAAAGATCATTCTAGAGCCAAATGATTTACAATTAGTTGGTAATAAATAACATCAAAATATCGTAAGCGATTTATTTTTCTCAAAATTGAATGTTTTGCCTCTATGAGCAGTGGTAGTAAGCGGGTAAAATATTAACGAAATTAAACTTTTTTCTTTACTTTATTGTAATTTGCTTAACCATTTTTTTTTAATGCTTGCACCCCCTGCCTCCCCCTGCGTAGACAATTGTTCATTCATTTTTTAACATGTATGGGTCGTGGATAATTGCCAAACCCCCCCCCCCCCCTCAAAACTGTCTACGTAGTTAATGAAAAGTTCCTTGGTTGAACGGGACCCAGGTCCTCTTACTATCACAGGTCCGGGGACAGGTCCTCTCACTGTCACGAGACCAAGCTACCTATCATGACCTTTCTTGTTATTTTGCAATGACCAAGCGCTCATGAGAATAAATCTCATGCGGTTTTGACATCAAAGTTTCTAACTGATTGAGATGAATTTGGACAAGCAACAGTATACAATCGGTAGAGAGAATATATTTTTAAGATTTCCGCGGTGCAGGTCACAATAACACTGTCACGTTCTGTCATGACAAAACATTCGTTTTCGCATCCGATGATGGTGATAGAAGAATCTCTGTAAATATCGCGTGAGATCTTTCATTGAAAATGACAATTGCCAGTCCTGGACCCAAGCCTCCTTCAACCTCATCGCTGGTTGTCAAGGTGATCACACCGTGATACACCATTAACCGCTGACTTACTCCTGCTTACTGCAGGACCCAATGCCTCGCAGTCCGAAGCGGTAATGAGCAGAGGCACGACAGCAGCGCTGTTTTAAATCTTTTCAGGTTCAAGCAGAACGATGTGCAACCAAGTGGTACTCGATTATGACGACTGGGTTTGGGAAAAACGTTTATTTCATGAAAACAAAGATAAAATTATCATTTATATATTTTTCAAAAGTTTTTCATGGAAAATTGAAAAAAATATTTATTTCATCAAAAATTGTAGTGTTATAGTTATATCCTATCGATTGACGTATTTGGATTTTTCTATCATTTATAAATGACAAAGTTACAAGCGTTCAAAGGCTAACACTATTTCACCAAACAAATTTTTTGATTTGCACCCCAGTATAGTCAACAAAGACGTAGTTCTTCGTCAAAATCTCTGTAGCTGAACCCAGTGGAGTTAATCCGCACAGCGTTAAAAATTGATCTGTAATGCCTCCAAAATTAGCTTACATGAAGCCCTAAAGCTCAGGGGCCTCTCTTAGCTCAGTCAGTAAAGGCACAGCTACAAAGCAAGATCATGCTGGAGGTGGCTGGGTTTGATTCCCGGTCCGATATAGGAATTTTTCGGGTTGGACAATTTCTCGACTTCCCTGGGCATAGAGTATGATTGTACATGCCACACAATTATACTAATGCAAAAATAGTACAGGCATCGAAAGCTCTCAATTAATAACTGTGGAACTGCATCTAGAGCTCTAAGTTGGGAGCACGCAATAAGCTACTATGCGATAAGCAATAAGCTTCAAATGCGAAGAAGAAGAAGTTCCTAAAAGCTATCTGAACTTACTTCACTACTGATGACGTAATTTCCGAAGGGCCATTAATGTCATCCTCATCTTTAACGGTTGTTGGAATCGGTCAACCTACGTTCTTGGATTGGTTTATGGATGGCTCTGAGATGCACTTTCGTGATGTAAGAAAACCAGAAGACCTTTTTATGATTGCATAGTTTAATATGATATGAAACACTGTTTTCGCATTTTGATCAATTGTATAAACAACACCTTGAACTCATCTTCAATCTACGATAAATATGTTCGAATTCTTATGGACTTCCTATAGATTTTATATATTTTATAATATTCTAACTAATCATCTTGAATGCTAGACCTGCAAAGCATTACATTGAAGAAGCACAGGAATCCAATTGGCTCCTCAATGGACTGCCGTCTAATTTTCCAACAGACCACAGAATACTACCACACACAACGAACCCAGTCTAACGAATCCCATCTTGACATAATCCCTTCCTCGCCTAACAAGGCATAACCAGTAAGTGCATCTTCACCGCTTTATGGTGTCACAGATGGATGCACTTCCAAACGAGCCGCATCCCAGTCCCAAGGAGCGACGAACCCATCGAGTCAAGCACCCTTGAACGGTTGACAGAGTGTTTGTTTAGGAAGCGACTTGACTTAAGGATGCGACAAGATCTTCATACAAAAAAAAGTTGTCAAGTGATGATGCTGGCACGCACTCACCCGTTCCTGGGTCGTAGATATGCATAAGGATGAAACTCAATTTTCCACTTGATTATGAGGTTATTAAAAATTGTCAACCCCTCTCGGGGTCGAACGAAATTGGAGATTTATCGGATTCAATTAATTTTTCCATCGTTAACATCCTGTGTACTGTCGGTGGTGTCTGCGCTGCTACTCCTACTGTCACCAGGAGCAGATGGGTCGGTCGTCCAGTAGCCACCAGTGGTCAGTTTCCAAGTGACTAATTGGAAGCAATTAATCGGTGACGCCTACATATTGCACCAAGCTTCAGCCGGGGTAGATTACGCAACAAACGGTGTCACAACGTAGCTAGGCATGACTTTCCGTTCCATTTTCCTCCTTCGATGACACAATGGGGAAATCAATTTCGAGATTGCCTCATCGTCCGCCGTTGCACAAAAGAGCTTTCCTAAAATAGCAACGAAGGCAAGGAAGAACGACACACCACCGACCGGCGAAGCCTCTGAGCTGTCAATCAAAAATGTCAATTCTATTCTATTCAATTCCCCGGCAGAGGTTCGGAAACTGGCAACGGAACCAATTTGCATATCTGTCAAACCGCACTTTTCCCAAAGCCACTTCGGGAATCAATAAACAAATAATTACGGTCTTCGGGAGAGGTTTCTCCGGTGGACACATTATAGATTCATAACCGTTTCCAATTATCGATTGATTGTGTTGCTGAGGCACACACTTGGATTCTCTTTTTCCAGATGGGATGTTTTATTTTTCAAAAAAGAAATCTTCCCAGAGGGACGGCAGCAGCAGTCATTCCGAAAACACTCCTCCGATAATTTAATCAAAATCGGGCAATGATACGCGCCCGGAGGGAATTGAAGTTGTACGGCTGTATGCAACTCACTCGTGCACTTTTTCAGCTCTCTGAAGGAGAAGGAGGTGGAGGCCGGAACAGATTTCCCACATTAGGCGCCCGGAGCCAGAGCAACGCATAGAGGGACAGAGAAGATGTTGTGTGTGGGAAGTTTTGATGATAAGGGCAATTGATTTTCCCCCTTTTCCGACGGTTGGTAAAAATTAAAGTCAAGTTGATGAAGAAACGGAATCTAGGGAAATGAGAAAATAGGATCGATGGGGGAGTTTAGTAGCTTAGAGGAAGTTTTTGGGACGTTCCGATTGGTTGTCGAGGATTTCCGGAGGAAATTGTTCAGTTTGAGGTTGCATTGAAGAAATTCAGAAATGTTACATCAGATTTCAAGATAGCCAAGTTCGGTAGCGCTTGTAAATGTATAGTAAATATGTGATCTATCTTTCTAAGAAAATTTTTCACGAAGCCCCGAATCAATGTGGTTGGTCATCGGTTGAGAGTTAGCATTCGTCCACTCGCAGTGTCGCGATGAATCACGATCGATGGTCGTAGTCGATTTGCAGACGCCTCGCCAGTATCAGAGAATCTAATTGAAACGACTTGAAGGTCCCTAGATTTTAACCCTATTTTTATGATTGTGTAATGGCCATAAATGTCAACAATTTTTTAAATCTTTAATTAGTAGGATTCAGTGCAATAATGTTACAAAATTTATTAATTACATCAGATTTGTCTGATGTTATGTTAATAAACACTTCTAAAAAAGCACTAACTTTCAACACTTGAACAAAGAAAACTGATGAGATCATACACATAAAATGCGCGGTTAATTTTGACGAACTCTCTCATTAAATAGCTATCTAATCTAATCAAATACAAACGCAGCCAGTACGAGAAAGCATCCTGGAAAATGATTAGGTTAGATAACGTTTAATCATTTTTCTTGTCAACATTCATGTTTGCAGCATATCTGAGATATGACCAAGGGGTTGGTCACTCCGCACAGTGTGTCAAAACTACAGATGGGCACACCTGGGCAATTTCTTTGGCACCCATGGTTAGAAATTTTCATGATATTTAAAGTTACTGGCAACACTTCTCTGTGCATGTGTCAACATGTTAATCATTGTTGTTGACACAATCCAATTTTTGGTTTCATAATTTAAACCGTGAATTTCCGTCGAAGTTCTGCGCATTCTTCACAGCGCACATATTTTCAAAACATAAACTAAAAACCGATCAAAAGTCAAACGCGGAATGAGCGAGGTCATCAAGGCAATGACCGTTGCCAAGTACAACTATAATCTGGATGTGATACTGGAATTCTTCCGAATGGTGCTGAAATCGCTACCGAAAGACTTCGAGATCGGAGAACCTTCACTCAAGACGATTGAACTGTTCAAGGATCTGGGGCGGAAGACTTTTGTGTTTCAGAACAGTTTGATCAAAGTTGGGAAGGGGGTGGCATCGTTCCGGAAGCTGATTGATTGGTTGAAGGGACTACTACTGATCATAATGCCGATTCGGAATGTGATTAGTGAGATGGTTAGTGGGGAGAGCGAGACCCCGAGGGAGGAAATGAAGGCAACGTTGAAAACGTTGGTAGATCGATTTGGGGCTGGGAGATTCGTGACGGAATCTCAGCCGAAAGAGGTTAAGTGGAATAGTAAGATGTTGATTGGTCAGTTGTTGGGCTTGAAAGTGAGCTCCTGAAAGTCGAAATTGGTGAGTTGCTGGTTGAAGGATAGGTTTAGCTCTCGGACACAACCCTGGTAACCCAGCGCTGATTTATAGGCTTGGCGGAGAAGAAGTCCCGGCGAAGTGTAAAATGACCGGTGTTTTCCTTGGTGCCCAGCGATTGGAGCAGTTCGGTAAGGATTTCAACGTCGCGAAGTTTGCAATAATCCTCGTAGAACTGATCCGAACGCAGCTTTTTGAACTCTATGAGGTACGAATTGATTATGTAATCCGAGCCACACAGAAGGTCGTTAGAGGATCGGTGTCCATACAAAGCCACCATCTGGCTGTAGAAGTTTTTATCAGTGGGCGTTTACCATGTTTGATTCCGTAACGGTTCACCACTTCGTTGATCAGCCAGCCGACATTCAGTTCCATGATTCGTTCTTCATCGTAACTGACATCGATGAATTCGCCTTCGATGATCACTCGGACCATGCTCGGAGGTAGAATCTTTACCGGTGTTTGCTTTCCAAACATCGACAACGCCCCAGCCAGAGACATCATACTTCTCTCCATTTGTCCGATCATTGGACTGTCTAACCGTGTGGACATATTAAATCCCACCCAGGGAAGTCTGGTTCCGGTTGAAACCCCCACTAGAACACTGGCGACGTATCTTTGACTGAGTCGATGGCTTTCGGGAGAAACTCCTTCCGGAAGCATTCATCATAATCTGAAGAGCATCTGGACCAGTTTTCTCTGATGATGCACGCTCGCTTTGTCTACTTACCACCGTCACCTGTGGTTCATCCGACTCCTCATCATACTCCAAACCAGTAGAAGTTATTGGGAGTACCTCCCTCGCTCGAAGCTTCGATTTGGTGGCCGAGGCCGTTGCTTATTAGGTTCAGTGTAGTCCTTTTCCGAGAGAATTTGGGAGCAACGAACCGAGAGTCACGACAGTTAGGCTCTGGGATAGGATTCCACTGCTTGTTGTATTGTTTCTTTAAAACAAAACATGTGAACTGTCAAATTAACCGGGTTGCCAAACATACCATTATACATACAAAAAAATCAATCTGATGGCACTGCCGGCTCATCTGGCACAAGTTTGGCACACTGAGAAAAAATATGACGCAAAATAAGTTTATATAGTGACCACCCCATATCGATGCATTTCGTGAATCTACAGGGGTGAAAGGATGCGTGGACATTCCGTACCAAACGCTCAGAGCTATACAGATAAAAATTCTGAATTTTAATTGTGATGTAAACATTCATTCACGTAGACTTGTATTTCATTTCACGCAACCGTGCCACTTGCAAACAATGTTGTTTACAAAGATGGGCTTTTGTATACAATATTTGCTACATTGCATGGAATGTGTCAGAACTTTACATGATATATAATGTATATGATATGTGACGCTCCATTTATATGCATCATATTGAGTAGAAATTTACACTACTTTTTCGAACTGTGTAGCTAAATTTATATGTAAAGTAATGCAGAGTATATATAATATCGAACATAGTATAATGGAATGATCTTACTCGATTTTTTTTTAATTTTTATATAATTACTTTATTTGTACAGGCTCAATCGAATAAACTTTACAGAGCCGAGTTATCCTTTGCGTTATACAATATTACTGTCTTAAATTTAAAGTTAAAGGAATTGGACCGAGTACTCGCGGTTGTCTCGAGGTTAGTGGAGATTTACAATTTTTTGGATGGGAAAAGGGAAGAAGGAGGTTTGAAATGTGGTTTACGATACAACTATTTAATTAATCCTAAAGCATGAAATTATTTCTATTCATCTTGAAAACAAACATTGAAAAAACCCCAAACGTACAAAAGATCTTACTCAATTTCTCCAATGTTTACGAAATAATTATTTTGAATTTGACACTAGAAAACTTAAAATCTTCATGTTTTAGTCCGTGAAGCTTCTAGTTCAGTTGATTTTCCGTCTGCAGCCGCTTGCTTGAGAAAAATTCACACATTTTGGTGTTTTCCATCTTAAGCGGTTGGCTGTAGACTGGCTACCAGGTACAGTATCTATCGCTACAAATCCTACGGACCAAGAATATCAAGGCTTCGGTTTGGGCTTGGGCACACATTAACCTCCGTGATAAAACGTTTCATATGCATAACACGTGGGCGCAGTACTCGATTCGGCCATTATAAGGATTTCCACGGCGCTCGGTAACTATCTTTTCATATTTTCGTATTTTTCAGGTTAAGTTGTTCAACACTTTTATGAATACTTTCGAAATTTAGACGAAACGAGCGAAAAAATTGACAGTGAAAAAATTGATAAACACGTCCTCTCGCGGTCAAGGTCCTTATAGTCAAGGAATCGACTTACGGTTATAAACTAAAATTTGATGTTACGGTAAACAAGATACATGAATTTTAAAACTAAGCGCGTTCTCTTGCTCCAGTTTACTCTACAGGATTACCATTTTAAGTACACACATTCAAAATAAATAAAAATATATTTGGTTGGGTTGTTTAGATGTAAACACAATTGCTCAGACCATTTCTTATCGGAAAAAACCCTGAGGAATAGAATGGAACTAGTTTCGTTATGATAAAAATTTGGGAAATGGGGTTTCAGTGACACTAAAAATAGGGTAAAACCCAAGGGGTAGGTCACTCCGCACACCGATCTTGGGTCATCTGTTTTGTCAGTGTGCCGCAAGTGTGCCGCAGGTGAGCCACAGGTGTTCCGCAGGTGTACCGATTGTGCCGGTCATAGAGCAAGCTGCGATTGTTTGTAAAATGCCCAACCCGGTATTTCTGACACCTTGAATGTTGTATGTAAATGTAAATGTTGAATGTAAATCGGATTGAGGATGTTGCGGGAAGTGGCGGGTAATAGGATAATAAAAGTCCTGTGCTTTAGGGTTTGCTTGCCCTCAAAGGCAAACCAGAAACCTAGCCTTTCGTGATGTGAAAAGCAATGGTCTATCAGCGGCCGGAAAGAGTTGGAACCGGTGGGGAACATTGTTGGAGACCGACTATAGAGGATGATGAATATGACTTCTGTAGTTTGTTTTGTGTGAGTTGCAGCATTATTTGATTAAGGATACTAATGGAGTCTGATTAACTGCCTCTTTCTCTTCAACCCACTCTAGAACCTACATTTCGTATTTAAATCTATAAGTGAACTGCTGGTCTGAGTTTCTCTGGTATATTCAATTAGAGGATGTTCCTGAATATACAGTCAAACAACACGTAATGTTGTGAAAAACTTCAATGACAGTTGTCCAGCTGTGCTCTCATTTAATTTACAAAAATCCAATGCCTACGAGATTGTGCCGATAGATGTGCCCAAGCTGTGCCAAATCTGAGTTCAACACAATGTGCTGAGTGAGTGACTTACCCCTTGGTAAAACCCCTTATTTTCGCCTCAAACTTCCCTGAAATGATTCGTGTCGTAAACAACCACCTAGGCATTCAATGCCACATAAATAAGCTATCTTTTGATGTTAAAATATCCCATCATATCCAGCGGAGAATATGATATGATATAAAGCATATAGTATATGATAAGAAATTACAGTGTATATTTTTTCCAAAAATTACTTTACTGTTCTCTACAAGTTTTTCTCATTAGAATACATGTTTTCGTGCTACAAAATATTGAAAAATGTCAAAGACGCCATTTACAAATATTAGAAGATCCAAAATGCCCTAAATTTAGCAAAAATGCCAATTATTCCTTTTTTTTCTCTTTCTTGACACAGAGATTTTTTTTTATTTTAATGGCGTCTGTGAATGATTGGAGCCATAACAAATACTAAATGTATCTGGAATTGATAATACGTCTCCAGAAACTTTCTCAGGTTCACCGAACTCATAGCACGATGAGCGTAGAAATCTGCTTGGCGCACGAAAGTTCAGGCAAGAGAGTAAGTGAGTGGAATCAATTTCATCACTTAATGTAAAGAGAGAAAGAAGGATTAGTAATTTCCATTTAATTCCACTATCTTATTTGCTTATCCTGACAGATACGCGTATTTCGTTGCAGACTTCTTCAATACTACTACTCTGATACTCGACTGAAGAAAACGTTGCATTTTACCGTATATATATATATATATATATACCTAGCAGTGATGGAAAAGTTCGCGATAACTCACTATGACTCGCGAACTTTTCCCATGGTGAACTTCGTTAAATATCGCGAACTTTTCCAACACTGATACCTAGGTACATTTTCTCATAGAAGCTTGTTAAACATAAAATTCAATCTCATGTAGAAACAGGTACTCAACAGGTATTGCTAACTCGTTGATGTGGTAATAAGTTGAGTAAAGTTGAGTTCCGGACACACATCGCTTTTCAAGTTACTACCTTAGACGAGAAATCGTCATGCACGACTTTCATATTTTTCAGCATCAATATGCTGGGAGAAGCATCATTCAAATTGTTTAAAAGTGAACAAACTAACCGCTGGCTTAATCACTGAATCAGAAACAACACCCTTATTGATTTTCCGATCTATCCAGTTCAGTTTTAACGCAGGCAATCAGATTTCCGCTCAGCAGAGATTATTTTTCGCATTCTCTCAGTTTTTCGTCTGTTTCGTTCAACTGGTACAAGTTCTTAGGTAGTCTGGTTGGCTGTCGTTTACTTGAAGGAATTGACAAATGTTGGTTCCACCCGAAAAAAAAAGTATACGTGCTTGGTATCAATGTTCGGCCACTGTGTTAGGGAAACCACTTTTTCGCTTCACACACACACATCAAAGCACTGCTGCTGCTGCTGATGACGACCGACAGGACACCACCACACACGGTGATTGAATAAGCATCGTTCGGCGATACCAAGCGGAATTCGATTTTGAAATCTGTGTTAGGTAAAGTGCTTTTTGCAGGCAACCGGTGATAATTTTGATCACTATTGCAACAGTTTAACATTTGTGTAATTTTCAATAGTGACCTTATGAAATTTAATTAAGTATTCATTTAGGTAGATTCGTAGAAAATTTTCCAATCAATTGGCTTGTTTAGAATTAACATCCATCCGCTATTGACAGAGTTATAAGTAGTCAAAACCTGACCACTATTCGTAACGCGGTCGATTTTGATTTTTTTTTAAATTGCACCCCCAATATGTTGCCGAAAGACGTAATCCTACGTCAAAAGAACGGAAAAGGTAATGAGTGGGGGATGAGTGTGGGCAGGTGAATGGTAGGCGACTGAGTATGAACAGAGTGAACGAATCAGCATATAAACTCACGCCTCCGAGCAACGCCGAGAGCATTCTGCTGGCCTTAAATATCCTTATTAGATGGAATTGCATTCCGAAGCTTTGCAGCCCAATAGATTACCACTTTCAAACCAATGATCCTAACCAGAATTTGACAATCCCAAAACAGCAGCACACGAGCCATACGTTGGACCAAGTGTGAAACGGTGCCTTGATTACACCATCATTCCATCCTGAAACGCAACTTTCTTATCAATTTCAATCGCTCAAGCGTGTGCAGACACATTGTTGAGCCGTTCGTTGTGGAAAATTGCCGCAAAGCCAACTCCGGCCCGTCAGCAACTGTTCCGAATGGATTTCGGTGCTAATCGAGCGTGCAATATGAAGGCTGCTGGCTGCCAGCCGGGGAAAAAAATATAAACAAGATAAGCCAGATTGCTCAGATTGATAAACGATGTTTTCCGTTGCGCAAATCTGAACTTGAAGTATCAATTATGAGTAGATAATTGCGAACAGGGGTGAAAAATTTCCCCTGATTAATCGGTGTCAGTCAAAATGGGAGCCATTTTGACTCCACTGTTCCCCACATATTTATATAGATGTTGTTCACCCTTGGGATCCAATCGGGGCTGATATTTATAGCTGTCCAGCTTTAACGATCCATCAGCGACCATTGGTCGCAGCAGCTAGCAGTGCTTGGAAATGTGTGGGGACGGTCTCCCATTTACGACTGCGATGGCTACGACGACTACGAGGGAGTGTATTTTATCGTTCTGACGATGATGATAACGACAACGATGGGCTGGCTCTGTTTTACAACGATGGCAATTAGAATACAGTGGTGGGTCCACTCTCTCTGTCTCTGCCCCTATCGAAAGCGATAAATCATGCTCACTGGGCCAATTGCCAGTCAGTCGCAGCCAAACACACTCGCACACTTGACCCCTCCGTTAGTGTCAAATGGATATTGAGTCGTCATCATCGTCATCGTCAAAAATCGTAAAAGGAATGAATTGTGTAATAATGTCGTAAATTTTTGCCTTCCGTTCAGGCCCCGACTGGCGATAGGAACGGCGACGGTGGAATGGATGTCACTGAAGCTAATGCTGTTGTAGGAGGGAAGTAGCATCAAATTGTTACCAAGGGGATTGTATCCTTGAAGCATGTTGTTTTCGTTGCAACTACAACTGCTTACTGCTGGATGGCTGTCCGGTAAATGTTATTGCCGTTGTAAATCTGGTTTGCGAGGGCCCTTCTGGTTTTTATTGAATTATCGCATTTATCACACATTTGCTTCACATGGTTATGAGAATCAATTGAAAACATATTTCAATTAAACATATAGATACCCTAAGGAAAAGGAAAATTTCTTCTGCGGCGTGTAGAATGCCTCCAAGAATGCAGGGTGCATGGATCTGGACGATCACTAGGTTTAAAAACATTGTGATGGGATGTTCGCTAAAAGAAGTCTGTGTGGATCGGGACGACCACTTTGATTAGAGTTGTTTTTCCTTAAGGGCTACAGGAATAAATATTTAGTCGATTGGGATAAGTACCGTAAAATGAACTTGGACGTGATTTCAACGATCAAGACAACTCTTTAGATAGGAATCTTCTGAATAAAAAGCAACCATCCGCACTGATCTCTAAAAAGAAAACAAAGTTCATTACAAAACATAGTACGAATGTCCCAATAAGCCCATAATAACAAACTCTAATCCTCCAAATCACAAATTGACACACACAAAAATCTCACAAATCCCTTTCGACCCCTTTGGAAACCAACGGCAGAGAAAATTCACCGCAAAATGATTGTTCCAAACAGCTCCCTAGACAAAATCAGAAACAACAAATACCCGACAACTACAGCAACCGTCTATTCCACTCTATTTTCCTGGAACCTTCTTCTGTCTCGCCCACTCTCTTCGATTATCATCTCATTCATAAAATTATAATGACTACATCAGCTTTTAGCTTCCATCGTCACCGTCGTCGTCGTCGCCTGTCTTAATGATGTTCAGAGCAAGAAACCACCGCAATCCGTAAACGATGATGAACATTCAACGATCCGTAACGCGCACCCTCCTCACATCCCAGCGCAAGAACAAAAGCCAACTCCCAGCAGGGGGGACACACACCCGAGTCGACAAAAGGATCCCATGCGCCATCGAAACCGTACGCTTATGCAATTTGGATTTAATTCTCTTGAAGAGGGATGAAATGAAAACATCACACCCGCAATATGTTTGATCTTACCTCCCGTCGGTCCAACGAATCCCGGAAAAATTTGCCCAAAAAGGGCCCATACTGGGTGCCCTTGGGGATGGGTTTGCTCGCCACTACCGAACCGCTGCGAATGTCCAGATCGGGCGGTGGTGGACGCTGTAGGCGTGCCATCTGCAGCAGGAACTGCTCCGCGCTCTGTAGTTGCTGTGGAAGGAAGAACAAGCAGTTCGGAGATGGAATCAATCAGTCACTGGAGGCGACATGATTTCCGTTTTGGATTTACCTTAAGCCGCTCGTGCTGGGCCAGTTCATCCACCGTTCCACCACCGCCACCGTTGTGAAGGTGGTTCAGCGGGATCACCTGCAGTCCCGGAGGCACTTCTAGGTTGGAAGGAATTCCACGCGAAGAGTCCGATTCGTCTCCGCTACTGCCTGTGAAGATGCATGGAAAAGAAGGAGAGAATGAGAAAAGCGATTCAGTAATATTACCGAACAACGGCGACATCTATGTTCAAGATGCAGAACTTGCTGCTCTACAAGCGCCCACTATCAAATTAATATACAGTGTTTCATTAAACTGCCTTTACAGTTGTATGCAGGGCTGTGGAGTTGACTGGCTCACATTTTTGTGGTGATATTCTATCTGGCCACTTTACTTCAGGGCTGACCACCCTTTTATTGATGGATTTTGATTATTTCAATCATAAGTGATAAAGAAATTTCCTGAAAATCAATGTAATTGTGGAAAATACTCTAAAGATGTGCAGTTCTACGGCAAATGACGAATCGATCAGACTAGATTTTCTCTGATTTGGATGAAACTTTGCCTAATTGTTTGATATGGGCAATCATTCAAAATTGCGTTAAAATGTGAAGAGCTTTTTAGATGAGTTGATTTATTTCCTTTTAATTCCGTTAAAAAACCACTCATTGGTCATATTTTAAATTTGTCGAACCTCTTAACGGAATCCCTTTATGAAGAGCTTTGAGTGTGTTGCTGTATTTCCTTTCAATTCCGTTATAATTGCTTATCTTTTGACAGATACGCATATTTCGTCTACTACTTACAGATTTATTTAATTTTTAAAGAACAAAAAAAAAATCTTTTCAATATTTTAGATTTATATAAAAAAGCTTATGAAAATGCAAACTATTGGAATATTAAAATTTTTTAACACTCAAAGATTTACAAAAATCGTAACCGTAATAGATTATATCTGTTAATTTATAAGTGTGCATTGTTTTCAAGAAGGCTGCCAGAATCCAAGTAAAATATAGAATAGCGCTGAGCTTGAGGTGGAAGCAACGCATTGAAAATTTATCAAGTAAACTCACTTGGACTAGGGTTGGAACCATCACTATAAAGGTCGTACGGCGCATTTACCTTTGAGCGGCAGATGACGCGTTTGTGCCTGTCTCATAGCGAACGTCCTATGAGAAAACGGAAGAGTTGCGAGACTTGCACCATAAATTTTTAGCACGAAACTGTGTTCTCTAATCGAAATGACGTCTGAGACAAAGTTGTAGGAAAATTAAAGGGCTATACAGGAAAAAAATATGCACGCTGAAAAATCTCAAACTAAATTAATCCACCTTTGGTGCGATTGGACCCTTCTTGCTAATTTAAAATCACTGAAAATTCTTCAAGCCCTTATTCAGAAAAAAGGAAGTAAGATAATTGTTGAATGATAAACAGTGGTCCACATTTATGAATCAGTGGTCACTCGGCTGTCGACAAAAGCAGGCCACTGTCGATGTGTGTCACGCGATCGTCTGCTTACTCGGCAGCAATCACTGTGTGGTCCTCCTCATTGTTCTTCATCAGCAGTTCTTTCGGTCGATGCGTCGTCGACTATGGAAAGCAACCGTTTTGTGATGAGTGTGAGAGTGCTGACCACGTTTTGCGTCCATTGCTGCAATGGAAGTACCCTGCCCCCCGTTGGCGATACTGCCATACAATGAAACCACTGGTAGCGGCTCCCGTTCTATTGGAAGAAGCTTATTGGATAGCGGAAGATAAAGTGTTTATTGTGGTGTACCTTTTGACTATAATTTTAAGATGTATTGTATAGTAAACAAGAATCCTCGGCTCTGTAAAGTTTATTCGATTGAGCCTTATCAAATAAATTAATAATAAACTTAAATCTAATACACATTTATGAACCACCTGAAAACAATTATTTATCAAAGTGAAGTGTTCTATAATTTTGAAGGGACTGTACCAAATGTGTGTAGAAAACAGGAATACCAGATATTTGAGGAAAACAAATTTCAACGAGATCGAAAAATGTCTTCAAGGGTACATTTTAACTTGGAGAGCGGGGAGGGCTTCAATGTTTTATGTATATTTTTTTTAAATTGATTACATTATTCTTAACCATGGGCAGGGATGGAAAATCATTAACATTCATTTGCATTCACTTGCCTCTAACTTTTTTCATCAACAGAATTCCGTAGAATAATGTATGAAGCTTTTGTAGCTTTTATGATTAACTACATTTTGGGCTACAAAATCATGAGTTGACAACTTGGAAGGAGCGGGATACCTCACTCTGGTCCTCACAAGTTCCTACGTCACGCCTCCCCGAGTCATATGATAACAAAAGAATACCAGCTGAAACATGGACACAGCTGGGTGGCGTAGCCTGGGCAATGTTGCCAGTCCGGCAATAGTAAAGTGAAGAGGTGCGACGTGAACACTGACGCGGTAACCATAGTGCGGTGATAGAGCAAATGCTTCACCAAACCCGAGCGTCTATTCACCATGGAGGTGCGGCTCAAAACCGCGTCTGTTATCCATGTTAGGAGTGGCTGATCACCGTCCTAGTGCCAACGTGTACGATGGTCCCCCGGCGAGACAGGGTGTTGAGGCAGGTCCAACAAGCCGCACAGGAAAAAATATAAAGTTGCATATACCGAAGAAAGAAATACGGATCGGTACAATCGGCACAGGCCTACGCGACGAAATATGGACTATGATTGGAAACGCAAATCGCTCGGCTTCTCGGACTGCGAAAGGTTAAGAAGGCGACCTGCGGACCCTTCGCAGACTACGAGTGGAGACGACTTCTTCGGACAGCAGAGGACATCAAGACCTTAGCCTGATTGGTAAGGTAAGTATTGATTAACTACAACGTTTGTGAAAAACTCTAATCTGTATCTCTTATGCATGACGAACTAGAGCGGGCAGAGCATGTTACTATTTGTCAGTGAATGTAATTGAAATGTGGGTTCTATTCGCACTAGTACATCCTGCATAAGAGATACAAATTTAAAATTTTCACAAAAGTTGTAGCTAATCATAAAACCTACAACAGCTTCATGCATCATTTTACGTAATTCTGTTAGAGTTAAAAAAAAGTTAGAGATGATTTCAAATGAATGCATTAAATGAATGTAAATGATTTTTCATGCCTGATCACTGGTGAAGCCAGAAGCAAGACTAATGCAGGTAGGGGAAATGACGGCTTCGGCATGACAGACTATTTTCGGCAACCCAAATTGAAACACTATTTTCACTGGATTTTCTTACGAAAACACTTCGCTGAATGCATGCAAACGATTCTTTATGCTTTCAGCTTCAATTTGACTATATTTTTACCACTGAGAAAAAGCAATCTAACAGGGTTTTCTTGAAATGAAACACACGCACTACAAATTGTAGCTGATTTCGAGTTGCCGATAATAGAACAGCAGATTTACATGCAGTTCAAATGGAACAGTTGCCGAAGAAAAACTGGTTGCAGACAATACTCGCTCTCACTAGAGAAGATTGGAGCTTTGAAAAAGCGTTTCAAAACAGTTTTTGACAATTCTTTTGTCTGAAATTGTTAGAGCAGCTGGCAGCAAAAGATTGTAAACAAACCAATACTGCATATGTGTGCGTTCCATAGAGAAAAAGGCTATAGAAAGAAGGTCGCTGCTTAGGTTGCCGAGAATACGTTAATTCCCCTACCTATATAATTATCAGAATTTTCAAATTTAATTTTAGTTCTGACGAAAATTTAAAGGTTGTTGTGAGGAGAACTTCAAGCGAAAGCTAAGGTATGCTTCAAAGGTTTCTGGTAAATGCACAAGAGATTTTCAGGGGAGCTCTGAGAATAATTCCTAGGAGGAGAGCTTCAATTGAATTCTAAGGTGGTCCTGAGAAAAAATTTAGAAAATTTTGAAAAAATCCAAGAGATTATTAAGCATATTTTTTTTAAATTCTTTATTAGGAATTCATCTTCAGCATAATTGCATTTTTTGCAATCTTGATTATTCACCAATCGATTTTTCTCTGGCATTTTTGCATGCTAAAGTTCTCTTGATATGCCTGCCTCTTGGTTGAGACATGTTTCGAATTTTATTCAATGCCCATGTTGAAGGATTTTCGCAATGAACTTAGCCTTATTATAGAAGAACATACAAAGGTTTAACCCGAGCAGGAGAAAATAACTTATTAATACCAAATTCAGGTATGAAAATAGCATAACTGGCAACCTAAATATGGTATTAGTGAGGCTGAAATAAGAGGTAAAATACCAAAAAATAATACCTCAAAAATGTTCTACGAATAACGAACTAATAATTAATTTAGTTATTACAATATCAAACGGATAACACGCGCTTTTTTGATGCCAGAATACCAAAGTTTGTTGCTCTGAAGGTCTTCTAATACCAATTCAATAACTCTTTTTGTTGTTATTGTTTAAAAACTGAAAGTTCAAATTTTGTTATTTTGGTATTCATTTGATATTTTACAAAATATTTCGATAACTGAATAAAATCAAAACAAGGTTTTATACCACAAGCAAACCGAAATCTGGTATCATACCACATTAAGATATTCATTTGTTATCTATTAGCTATCGGTTCCTGCTCGGGAATACCAAATGCTATTGATAGTTCAAGGTGAATTTCGATGCCTTTTTTTAACGGAATTTGGAGAGCATTCCTAAGGAATTCGAAGTTGAAATTCAACGGGAGTTCAATGCATGATTTCACGGGAATTTTAGGAGAAAACTCATGGAATGCCAAGGAATATAGAATTGGAATTGAAAATGAGAATTTTAAACGAATCAAAGATCATTTTAAAAGAATTCAGACGATAATCATATTGGAGATCTGTCTAGAAGAGTTCCAAGTGAATCGCAAGGAGAATTTTAAGTGAGAATTCCAAAGTAGGAATTCCAAGTGAGGAGAATCCTATGGAAATTACATTCCAACGCATGATTCCAAACGAATTTTAAAGAGTACATCAAAAGAATATCTAGGACAATTCTAAGGGAAAGTTGAGGAGAGCTTGAAAGGAATTCCATGGAGTACTCCAATGAAATTCAAAATGGAATTCCGTGCGAATTCTGAAGAGCATTTTGAAGAATTCCTGAGTGGAATTCAATGATGATTTCAGAGGCAAATCGCAGAGTTTATTTCAAGTGCTTATTAAGAACTTTTTGAATGTTTTGAAGAGAATTAGGTCCCAGAGAGAGTCCCAATTCTTAGATTATTTTTTGGAAATACTACACCCAACCGGGGGATGTAAGATTCGCTTACAGTTATGTGGGATTCATCATCAGAGGATGTTATTGGAGACCTCAAAAACCACATAAATGTGATTATCAGACCTGTGCTTTCTCCACTGCTCTCTCCATGCTTCTGAATATAGACAGTAGACTGAGGCAAAATTTGAAATTTTTGCTCAACAGTGCTCAAACGGTTCCAAATTGGGCCCTGATTAGCCTCCCAAAATTTGAACTCATTTAGTGAGAAACTGACTTGGCACAAACCATTCGAAGTTTATATGGGAATTACTATAGAGAAACCATAATTTCGGTTCATATCCATCTCAAAATTCACCAGTTCACTCTACTTTAAAAAATGATAGCTGAGCTTGTTGAAAATTTTCTCAGCTACAACTTTGTTAAAACCACTTTTCGTTCAAATGTAAGGAACAAAAAATATTAATGATTCAAGTCACTGATGTCTTATGATTATGCTCAATCAACTGTTCAGCAGGCAACATTGGTGTTTATGGCGCGTAGAATAGAGGACAAAAATCATGGCTACTGTGTCAAACTGCAGAAAACAGTGTTGCCAACAATAAAGTTGCTTTATCTTGACATAAGATTATCAATCTCTTAAACAATTAATAACTATTTAATTTGACGTTTGGCTCAAAAACGATTTTCTGCAAAGTTGTAGCTGATAAAAATTTCCATAAGAATAGCAATAGAATTCGTTAACAGTACAATATGTAAAAAGGCTAGAAGACAATGAACAAAAAGTTTTGTTTTCCCATAGTAATTTCCATATAAACTTCAAATGGTTTGTGTCAAGTCAGTTTCTTATCAAATGAGTTTAAACTTTCGGAGGCTAATCAGGACCCGATTTGAAACCGTTTGAAGACTGTGGAGCGAAGATTTCAAGTTTTGCATCAGTCTAAAAGCAAACAAGAAGCGCTCATTTCCTCTCATACTCGACTTCGTATGTTTTTTTTTTCGCTGGGGAGATTCGAGGCAAGTGTGTGCGTCGTTCTACCTGGTATACATAAAAATTAAGGCAAATGCTTTCTTGTGTTTGTGAAAGCATAGACAGAGCACGGAAAAAGATTAAAAACCATTGCATCGTCGGTAAGGTCAACTTCTAACATTCGCTGTGATGTTCATGAACAGAGAATGATGGGAAACTAAACTGTAATATTTTTTTTGGTTTACGTGCAATCCTGTGATAGGTTTAAAGATAATCTAGACATAGACAAATTTTGTTTGATACTAAACAGAGAAAAAAGGGTCACGATTCAGCATTGGGAAAAAATAAGGATTCTGATACATCGGAAAATGCCTGAATTCTCAAGCTTATAGAAGAGGTTTCAAGATGGACTGCGAGCTTGAGGCCTGTACTCGAAAAAAATGCACCAGACAAAAGTATTCGCCAAAAATTTATTTTAAGCCGGATTTTCTTGAAACTTTCAGGGACTGAACTAATACGTATGGATTATGTTTCGGCATAATTACTTTATTCAATTTCCTTCCATCGCTGAAAGCCCGCACCTTTCCCTTAAGACCCCTCATTACATTTTGTGCAATGGTGGAGCCGACCTTTTTGGTCACTTTCATCCATTCCTTCTTCAACTCCAGCTCGTTCTTAAACACCTTGGACGATTTTCGAACTTTGGCCTTCATTATGGCCCAAAATCTTTCCACCGGACGAATCTCTGGTGAATTTGGGGGGTTGGCGGTTTTTGGTACAAAAACAACGTTATTGTCTCTGTACCAATCCAACGTCAATTGCGCCTCCGTGGGACCGCAGGAAGGGCAACAGACGCTTCTGGAGGCACTCGATGCGGTAAATTTCACTGTTGATGGTACCCTTTGTACCACCCGAGACACAGTTGTATGGGTGATTCCCAGTTGTCTTCCGATCCATCTCATGGTCGCAGTCGGATTTTCCATGACGGCGCGCAAAATTCTTCGGCGATTTTCTTCTTGTTTCGATGACATCTCCATAACCACTGAACCGATTGTTATGAAATTTTGCACATGTAAACAATTCACTCCAAAATAGTTATACCCAGATTTTCATCAATTTTTACCCACGGATAAAAAAAGTTACACACGGATAAAAATGGTGCATTTTTTTCGAGTACAAGCCTTATTTGAATATCTTGAAGATGAAGTAATTTTCTTAATTCTGGAATGTTTCAAGATTCAAAACATACAAACATATTCGAAATGCTAGATTATCGAACATTGCTAACTTAAAACAAATAAAATGTCAGAGACTTCATGATTCTGGTTAAAAAAATTCAAGATTTTGGATTCAAACATTTTTTTTGTAACTCTAGGATATTGCAAATTTATGAGATCAGAGATGCAAGACAATTTGCGGTATTCCGAGTTTTAAGCAAAGTTTAATCACGCTTTGCTCAACAGGGATTATGGGGCACACATCCCAAGTAACATTGCAAGTTTTACCGAGGTTTTAAAGCATTCTCCAAGTCTAAATCATGGTCTACAGAAACCTCAAAATCCAAAATTGTTACTTAAGATGGCTTATCAAGTTACCTAGGACATATCAGCGAGTATGCAGTGGAATACCTGTATCTACAGGAGATAAGATTTAAGTTAAACTAGCTTCTAAGTGAAAATGTACCTAGGTTAATATATATTCGGTAAGTTGCGATGGTTTTTTCAGTCGAGTATTGGTATAAGACACCGATACACGTATCTGTTAAGGATAAGCAAATAATGTAGTGGAATTAAATGGGGATTGCTAATCCTTCCCTCTTTCTTTATATAAGTATTCCACTAAGTCGCCCACATTCATCAGGATTCAAATATCTTCAAAATGAAGACATGTCTTCAAATCTGGCATCACTGGTAGAAGAATATGGTTTGGGGCTATTCAAATACGTCTATTTGTGCAAAGCGTCTAGTACATGTTCATTATTTGTATTAATAGTTCGTATGCCTCCGCCATGGCGGACCGCCAGTCGTTCGTGTGTTATTTCTTTGATTGTAAAATAACACAACGTATGATAAGGTCCTGGCCGTATGCGATCATATTTGGTGCCGTGACCAATCGTGTGAAACCTGCGGGCAAAGTTTTTAAAACGATGTAACCACCATACGTGAAACCTGCACCGTTTGAAAAATTCATGTAAATTTCTGCGAGATATAGCGCACATAAAATTAACGCTAGATTTGGCATAAATTAGCAATATTGTATGCAAGCTTGGGAACGATTTCGCTGTTTATGCCAAGTATAGCTCAATTAAATTAAACGAAGGGAGATTTTACCCGATAGTTAATATTGAGAATTTTGTTCTGTGTCTAACGAGCTGAAGATATTAAGTGATTGGCGCCATCGACTCCGAGGATTCCGCTCCACTTCCAGCTACGATGGTGTGACCTGCAAGGTAGCCGTCTGGCTGAGTATGTGCTGCGTTCTTGATTCACCGTGGACTACGGCAGTTCTAATCGAGTAACATACTCACTTTAAAAGGCGAGTGGGCATGTCGGATACTCGAGCAGTTGTAGTGTTTTCTTGTCATCAGTTACATTCTTCCAGCCAACAACCACTTTCCTCAATAAAAAAAAACCGTTGGTTTTGGGGGGAGTATGTTTGTGCAAAGCGTCTAGTACATGTTCAATTACCCTATTATTTTTAGTAATAGTTCGTATGCCTCCACCATGGCAGGAGAAAATAAAATAATAATTTTTGTGAGATAGTTTGTCTCGTAATTGGAGCACATTTTCCGCGATTCGAAATTCCAGTGATGACCTGTGCTATATTTATACTTGGGTGCTGATCCGGTCAACAACTACCATAGATGGACCTGGATTCGATTGTCCGGTGCTGGGTCGCCACCAAAGCCGATATTCAAGAAGTTATTTTCACGAGCAGCTCAATTCCTGACGCAAATGGCCAATCATCAGCAACGGAAGATCTTCCATTCGGAACACCGCGAGTGCACGTTCATCGACGGTCTGCATGACCTACAATATCCCCCAGCTTGTTCCTGGGGCCGCTGTCAAGCCAGCAAACCCCCAACGTCCCATCGTTCAGTGTGATCATGTTGCCGAGGTAGGACTTTCAAGTGCCAGAGAGAAGCTTACAGCTGACAAACGTCTAATGGAAATCGGGAATTTGGTTAAAATTGTAGGCATTTGGTGAGATCCTTCCATTACACTGCAACATGTAACATTGCATATTACTGTTACATTCACTCATAACCTAGCTCGGAGCATTTGGTACGGAATGTCCACGCATCCTTCCACCCCTGAAGATTCACGAAATGCATCGCTGTTTAGATATACCGTGCCAGCACCATATTTGACGCGTTCCCAATGATGACGCACTCGTCTATTTTGACAAGATATTTTTTTAAACCATTGAACACCATCATCCCTAGAGCACTGAAACTAATATTTGCAGAAGTAACATTTCAAAAATAATTATTTAAAATTGTCGAACATTATGGAGTGCTTCGATTTCGGAACTGCTTCGAATATGGTGCCTCCACGGTTTATTTGAACTCGAATCCTTTCACAGAATCATTTTTGCGGCAAATGCAACGCAGTAGGCCTGCCGTTTTGATGTTTGTGTCATATCTCAGATATGCTGCAAATATCAATGTTGACAAGAAAAATGATTAGATTTCATCTAACCTAATGATTTTCCAGGATGCTTTCTTGTACTGGCTGCGATTGTATTAGATTAGATTAGATTAGATTAGTAGATTAGTATGCCTCCACCATGGCAGGACGGCCAGACAGTCGTTCGGCTTTTATTTCTTTGATTGTAAAATAGCACAACGTAGGAAAAGGTCCTGCCCGTGCGCGATCAACGTCATTCAAAAGTTTTTCGATTTCTACCCACCTTTCCCTGTGTCACGCTTTCTTCCATACCTATTACATATACTGACAAAAATTAAACGTAATATTTGAATCGCCTCATGTGTGCCCCCTTTGATGTGTTGAATTTTGATTGTTCTCCTGGAAGGCCAATGTTTCCACGTGAGCAAGTCACCACTTCCTCGGGAGTACCTGGCACATGGCCACCATCGATCTTGTTTTCTAATTCTGATGTGATTTGATTAGTCGCGTGATTGGTGTTGACCTAAGTTAGAAACTGGCTTCTTCCCGTGGGGCACCCGGAACATGCCCGGATGTCACCAATGAGGTCGTGGGCACTCAGTATGAGTGCCATTGTTCCTGTCATCGAACTCTCATCTAATTTGAAGTTTCGTATGATGGGTTTAGCACCTGGCAGCTCGCTTCTATTCTCCAGAACCGTACTCACCAGATCTTGTTCCGGGTATGTCTCGTAGTTGACCAATTCCAAAATTATTCAATGAGATCATAGTACTTTTCATTTGGTTAATTCGTCCAATTCGGTGCAGTGATTATTTCACTGATAAAATCTCGCGTAGCAATAAATGCGTATTTTAATAAAACTATTACGATGTTTGTCAAGCTTATCACAATTGCAAACTTTTCTGAAATTTTCAAAATGGACACACAAATCGTAGAATATAAAATTTTAGTAAAATTTTGGATCTTATTGCGAACAATTCTGAAATTTTTCATGGAAATCGGAGTTTGATCGATTCGTTGAATTATTTTTTCCTAAAATCTTCCGTGACTCACCTAAGCTCGTGATATTTTTTTCAAGCCACTAACCGTATCAAATGAACTGTGCAAACGAGTGGTCTAACGATTAACGACCCATTTGACGTAAACACAGAGAAATGTTTGGTGCTGTATTTTCCCCTAGATAAAAGCAAACGAGGGAGAAACCAACTCAGATTCAAATTTCCAAATGTGTAAGCAAAAAAAACCCTTAACACTTGACCCATTGGAAAAAAAAAACTAAGTGCGTCATCCGAAATATCATTATTCGGTGGCAAATATCGTCAAACTTATAATGCTGACGTGGTAAAGCTCGATGTGGCTTGAATCACAACACACATTTCACTTAAGAGTCAGAGATTTATTTCTACAGAGTCTCCAAAGATATTGAAAACTGAATTTTCAAGTGTACCGTTGAATACTTGAACCGTTTCATAAGGAAGCCTGATCAACTGTTCCATCCTAACCATCAGATAAGACCATTGGGATCCGCCAACTCATTCCCGAACCCCTCCAAATTCCATTCACACCACCACAACTGCCAGATGATGATCCACAATCCACATCTCAGCGCAACTCCGGCATTCAGGAACTCGTTTTCTCATTCATCAAAATCCTGGTGAAATACGAGCTGCCCTCGCAGCTCTACAAGATTGTACGGACGCATCCTCCCCATTGATGGGACCGAGATAACACACCGGAGACAAAGCCAGCCATCGTAAAAAAAAAATCGGAAGTTCTTGTCCGATCCGCTAGCAATTGTTTCTCCGAGCGAGAGATGTTGATCTTCTCTCTGATCCTCGACGGGAATTGTCTGTCCTTGCCCAGTTCAGGTTTTTGTATTCACTCACTTTAATTGAACTTGTGGAAGCAGCGAGGAGGAAGCAGCTTGTTCCACATTCGCTTTTGTTCCCCGTGCGGGCGAAGAAAAGGAAGATCTCAAGATGTTTTATTTATTTAACAGGTACAAAATGCTCTCGGAACAACAATAACAACAGAGCAGACGAATTGCGCCGGTGGTGGCGACGGCGGAGGTTAAGGAAGCGAAGAAGGAAATGATGCGGCTCATTGATATTAAATGATAAACCACACCAGGCCAGGAGAGATCCAGTTGGTTTAGGATGCTGCTTTTTTAAGAGTTTTATCTGCTCTTCGCTTTGTGTACCTTCAATAAATGAATGGGATGTAAACAAATGCCGGAAAATAGGGCAATTGGCGTGAAGTCGTTAAAATGTGCAAGTTTTATTGCACACGGTTTTGCTCTTTGGGCTGGCCGATGATCCATTTGCAATTTGTTGATCTAGGATGGTTTTTTTTTCGTGTTGATTGGGATTTAAAGATTTGAGTTTCAAAGCGGCTTTGCTGAATCGTCCTGGGAGGTCAGCTTTGATCATTTAGAGATATATGTTTCATAGATGTAATCCATAATTGGCATATATGGGGCAAATCATTTACATTAATTTCGTGCATTCATTTGCATTTCTTGGCCTCTGACTTTTTTCATCAACTAACAGTAATATGTTTAGTCAAAAATTAATCTCGAAATTTACATTAAAGAAGACCCGACAAGTGCTCGAAACGTTGATATGTATCATAATTCATAACATGGGACAGTAAAGTCAATGATCATCATCATATGAATTTGTCTTCTCAACCGAATCATCTACAACTCTGTTCATTTCCCCCTAGCTCGTTTGCATCAGATATCCGAACGTCATAACGTCTCGCTAGAAATTTACGACCCAAAATTCAATTAGAAATGTTGTGAAAACACCACTTGAGAATCCAACCAGAAAATTACCATCAAACAAGCGTCACTAGTCATCTTGAAATTATTTTATGACACACAAATTAATAAGATGACGCCCGCGATAGCATCACCCATTACCCGACGCATTCCATTAGAAGTGGAACAATCACTGTCTCTGTGCACTCTGCCTGAGACTGTGAGATTCCCCTCCAACTCCTGGTTCTGCTAGAGTGACTCAATTCTAGCCACTTGTTGACTGTGGTGTTAATCGATTAATCTCCTCCAAACAGACGAAAGAAAAGAAGAAAAAAAGAAACCTCAAGGCAACTCCATTTGAGCGTGGTGGTGAAATCTGCGTATCACTTTCAATCAAAACCTCTCGCTCGCTCCAGTCAAGTCAAGTAGCGACAGCAAACATCGACAGCACAGAACAACAAACACTCGTGCCCCGCTCCTAAGCCGATCAATTTGCGTGTAAATTCTCCGACACTTGGGTAAGCAAATCCATTCAAATCGTGCCATGATTAAGTAAACTAATTTTATTCTAATTGTCCAATGTCAAACAAAAGGGGTGCCCATGGAAAAGGCACCCAGCAACATTGGCGGTAGGAAAAATGAGAAAATCCTTAAACATGCCTCGGCGATCCGAAACCGAGGAGTGAAGACCGAGGTATTAAGTTTAAAACCAGAAAAAATTACACCAAACTGTAACTAATACGACATTTATCACCAGCCAGAAGGGACCGACCGACCGACCGACGAAGATGGAAAGCAAATAAATACACACGCAAAGGACCCGATTCCAAGATCCCAGACGCTCGCTGCAGCGTTTTGCAGCACCGAAGAAAATGCTGTGAAAAGGGTACAGCGACCTCTTGAGAGGTTTGAAATTTCATCCAGCTCGCACCTTTCCACCACAGATTGCAACTACAACAGCAGCGGCAGCGTCGTCGTCGTCGTCGTCGCTCTAATCTCTTCAAATTGTTTGTTTAGTCTCGATTCGGAAACAGAGCCAATTCCGGGGTCTTTAATCCGAAAACGGGGGGAAAAATACGGAAGCAAGTAAGTCTCTATACCTCTATCCGGTGAGTGTGGAAGATAACTCAATCAGATGTCAAACAAGATGTCGATCACCGACAGACACAGCCTCAGCCACCTGAAGGAGTCCAATTTCGGGTGTGACAATCCTACCAATCATACCAGATCAATAGAACGGCGGAGAAACGGAATCGATTAACGGTGCGATCTTGGTTCGCTCTTCTTTATTTTGCTATTTTGGATGGGATTTAAAGGAAGGTTCGGGGGTTTGACAATCGAGCAGATGCCCGAGGGAAGGCCAGCTGGAGTGGTGTGATGATTCGTAGGACAAGCCGAGAAATCCTTTTCGAGTTTTTGCATGGGCTTAACGGTTTTGCAACTGCGGTTCTTTTTTCAGAGCCTGATGTGATGAAATTGCATTACTGGTAACAAATAATACGTTGAATACAATGGCATTTCGTAAATAGCATAAAAGATTGTGATAAAATTCGATTTCGTATGTTAAATCGTGGATGAATTATTGCATAAAATGGCAAACAGGTTCTTTATTGAAAGCTCTCCCATATATTTCGCGGTTAATCACCAGAAACGATTTACAAGATGACGTAAGGGATACAAAGGAAATTAATCTTTTACCAGAGTAATTAGAAGAAGCTTTCCCATAAACTGGGGCAAATAGACTTAAGAATTTCATAAGGCTCGACTTATGAACGACACATATGACCTATGAAAGATTTTCTTCTAACATGAGGTAGCTCATCTACGCTATTACCCGAGCAAAGTCCAGCATCAAAATGACAGTAAATTGAAATCAAGTTTTGATATCAACATCAAACTGAAATCATAATTTGATTTCAGTTTACGCAATTGACAAATTGTATACCTAATTTTGTTTTCATTTTGCTGTACATTTGCTCTTCAAAAATATGTTATTGCGGGTTTGTTTTCATTGCCTTATTTGTTATGTTATCAACAGGAAAAATGGATATCAAATTTGGTTTTCAGTTTGCTCTCACTGATAGCAGAAATAGTTATCAATGTGATGTCACAGGAAGATTTGTTTGCTCTCAATTTTGATATTTTAACCGTTAAAACGACCAAAACGACAGCAACCTGAGTAGTCATTATCAGCGAAATCACAACATCAAATTAAGATTTCAATTTGATCTCAGACTTTGCTCGGGTATCCATTCCATTTTCCCTAGCATTGAAAAACAAGTGGTCCACACTCAGGACCCGGAATCTCAACGTCCATGGTTTGGTTCCAGTCTGTTCAGTATTATTAATTTTTTGCCCACATGATTTTTCATACTAAGGCAAATCAGGATCAAAGTAGGCCGCGCTACGAAAATGACGTGTTTTTATTTTGCTGCGTCGTTTTCGTTTTAGTAAAAATGTTATAAATTTACAATTTCCTTTTTAAAAAATGTTAATTTGAAAGTACAGAAGTGATGTTGAAAAGTGCATTAAGTGAACATTTTCAAATTGTTATCCGTTGCATGTGGTGCCGACTGTTCTAACCTACGCGTAGTTACGCTCAGCTAAGTTTATTTAGCTTTTCGTTCCTCTGTCCTCGATATTAAATATGCATCTAATTAAAAAAGATCATTTCAAAACTTACTAAATACGCGTCAATCAAGTATTGCAGTACTGCTTGATTGAAAGTTTCAGTACATTATCAATATGCATTTTTTTTTTTGGGTATCAAGCTGGAGCTACGTGACAGCTTAGTTTTCAAGACTTGACCCATTTGAATAAATTTTGCTTCTATCTTTGACAATACAGCAGAAGGACTAGCCTATGTTGGCCGCGCGTAGATACATCCGCGGAGTAAACTGATTGAATAAGTAAATCCGTTTCGAACGAAATATCTAAATTATGTAAGTTACGAAAACCGCGCAATTTCCAAAAGCCGTGCGAGACAACCGAAGCGAGAAAAAAGTCTTATTATCATTTAAAGAGTGCCACCAAAATAAATGTGATAGCCTATATTGGCAAGTTGATTAACTTTGGTTTCCTCCCTAGATATTCTACTTATTTACTACTGAGCTTTGTATGAAATTAGTTAATTTAAAGAACTTATCAATCATTTCAAGATTTCGCTACCGCAACGAACAAATTCCATACTACACAAGCTGAAAAGCGTTTGACAAGCTCTACCGAATTGCGTATCACTTCTGCGTAAGCTCCGTAGTTGAATCCGACAGTCGGCAAAGGTTTAACCTGTACCAACACCGCTTAAGGAACGACCTCGAGTCAGTTAACACGATTAGAGCTAAACATCTAAATTACGTAAGATACGAAAATCGCGCAAATTGTGAAAGCCACGCGAGACAACCGTAGAGAAAAAGCAGCTTATTATCACTTAAAGAGTGCCACCAAAATAAATGTGATAGCCTATGTTGGCAAGTTGATTAACTTTGGTTTCCTCCTTAAATATTCTACTTATTTTACTAAGATCGATTTTACGCAGGGTTTAGTGCATAGATTAATATTGACTGCTGTTTAAAAATATAAGTACTTGAACACTAAGAAATAAGTTAACTCAAATGCTTTAACCGTATATATAAGAGATTTCGCGTATTGAGAGAATAATATAGAAATCGAGTACAACAAACTCAGGGGAATACAATACCTCCAAAAGTTTAAAAGCTTTTAATTGTCACATACCTCTTCTTTTAATTATTTCCTAAACTATTCCTCTTCTTGTAAATCTGCTTAATGCTATTGGTCTGATTGCGTTTACTTATTAAACTTCAAGACTAAATAAGAAGATTTATTCTACAACTTTAAAGGTTAGTTGCCTCCCTAAGCGGACTCCCGTAAAAATACCAGGGTCAATTGGAGTGTAATGGAAGTTTACACATTTACGAAGGTGTATACGTTTACGATGCGCTTTGTGAATACCCCTATTGTGATTTCATTATGCAGTCAAGACTTTTAAAATAAAAGCAACTTAACTTGAAGTTCTGCAGTTAACGTCTTGTTTAAAATTTAATTTATGTTCATCTGTTGTTGAACTAACGATTATTGTTTATTTGTTTTGTATAACACATTTTCGGTAATTCGTGTTTTACCCGGGGTGAGATTTGAGCTCAAGTCTTTCAGTGTGAGAAGCAGGGATGCTAACCTTTTACACCAGGCCCTTATGCAGTTTAACAACAAAATTAGTAATCAAATTGATTTAATTGATAGCAGGATTAGTTTTCCGTTTGATTCAACAGTGTAACATTTTGCTCTCATTTTTGCTGTGTTAACCGTTAAGTCAACCAAAATGAGATCAACTGGAGTGTTCAAAATAAGTTACATCATAACAGCAAATTTTGATTTCAATTTGATCTTCGGCTATGCTCGGGTTATGAGGGGTCGTGGAGTTCTCTGCGCCTCTCTTAAGTAACTGTCGGACTAACATACCTTCCTTTTCCCCCACTAGATCCAAGGACGTGGCCAGGACAGCTCTGGTCTGTTGGAGGGAGACTCATCCTTTATCTAAGAGGTAGTAATTAATCACAAATTACTATCTAACAACTACGGATGAACGTCGGTCTCCTTCTTAACAACAGTTTGGAGCTCGTACCACCTACGACCTGTGCAACCTGGTTTATGCTATGCTTTGCATGATTTTTCATAAGACAAATCTTTGAAATTCCTACCGATTTCTTGTGGCTATAATTGATAAGTGGTTCTTATGGAATTCTTACGCTCTTTTGTCTTAGTCTACCATCCAGTAAAATGGGTAACAGTGGACCAGCTCTAGGCCAAATAGGATAAAAAAAAATTATTTAAGACTCGACCTTCTCCGATTTGCATGAAACTTCACATAATTATGTGTTATGGGGAATCATTCCCATTTTCGCAAAAATTCGGCCATTTTCGACCTTGATATTTTATCAAAATCGCGTCTTTGATAGTTTTCAATAAATTGTAGCTCTAAAACATCATTTCTGATCGAAGTGACGTCTGACACAAATACAAATTTGTTTAGAAAGGTAACGTCATTCTGGGAAAAACATAGGGGAAATGGCTCTAATGTTGGCCTATGGATCTAATATTGGGCCCATCGCTAAAAATCTGCTATTTATCAATTGTATCTAGATGAACGCGTCTAATGGATATGTTTGGTTGCTATTAAAAATTTAGTCGATTGCTGAGTTTATGTACGGGCCCAAATAAGGGACGCTTAGGCCGACATTACATACATTTCCCCTATATGTTATTTTGTTTTACTAATTTTGAGTAAAAATGCAAAGAAGTGTTAAAAACTGAAATATCTCAAAAAGCATATCTTTTTTTTTCCGTCGATCTTGTTTTCCGTGCTGAGAACCAATGTTACCGACGCCAGGGAGGCAGTTCACACACCTGGACCCTACCTATCGACCCATAAACTCATGAACCGGGGACCAACGGCTTTACTTCCCTTCCGAAGGAAGGCGTGATCAGAGATGTTATGCCTCAGAAAATCGCGGCGGTGCCGACTGGGATTGAACCCAGGCCTGCTGGGGTGAGAGGCAATCACGCTAACCACTACACCACCGGCGCCCGCTAAGTATATCTTCAATATTTGTAATTAATTGTTTAATGAAATTCGTAGAATATGAAGTTGTGGATGCGAACTCAAATATCACTGGCCCTTTGAAGTTTGTTTGGGAATTACTATGGAAAAAGTGAACTTTGTGTTCTCAACGTTCTAGCACTTCGCCATAATGATTCAAGGAAAAGTTTGCTATCAGCTCTTTATTTATTTAATGATTTCAAAGCCGATAACCTTCTGAGATGAAAAATCGACTGCTTCATGGCAACACTACATTCTGCACTTACGACATAGTAGCCTGGATTATATGCCTTATTCTTTGCGCCAAACACCACACAGTGGTCCAGGAATGCAATCTAGCGGAACAAAATTAATACTCCAAAATAATCTGAATGTGTATAGAGTCCATTGTGTCCAACATTCGAAAAGCTAGCATTTTTGATCAACTTAAAAAAAAAACCTTAGTCCATCGATAGTAAACATAAGTTTGAAAAAAATAATAAATTACTTT
Source organism: Ochlerotatus camptorhynchus (assembly GCF_037179485.1). Taxonomy (NCBI): domain Eukaryota; kingdom Metazoa; phylum Arthropoda; class Insecta; order Diptera; family Culicidae; genus Ochlerotatus; species Ochlerotatus camptorhynchus. Next base: position 341,349 of record NW_027040621.1, read on the forward strand.
TTATAGTCTATAGCAAAAATTTGTGATTTTTTTAAAAGAAAAGTCAATCAAGTTATCAACAACTTTGTCTCTGACATCATTTTGATTAGAGAGCCGTCTTTGTGCTACAAAGAAACAAAATCCATTGGCAAAAATACTATATTGATTGTTTAAATTAAATACTCCCACCAATAGATTTTTGCAGAAACGAAAGTCTTTGTTTCAGTGTATGATTTATTGGCAAAATACAAAATACGCCATTTTTAAAAATTAGGCGAGTGTCAAACTGGCTGAATTTCAGCTTATTGATGATTTCAGAGTCATTTTTTTTTTCGCACTAATTCGATCGAGTTCTATCTCGCTAGCGATTGTATACGTACCGATAATGACGACGACTGCCACCCAAAATGAATATGATAACATTAAGAAACTTCAGCAACGAAGACATACACATGGAATGACCACCGGCACTACCAGACGGCTAAAATATAGCCCATTCACAATTGACGCTTGCCGTTATGTCTTACAAATATTTAAGTGATCTGCTGTTTGAAAACAAACCCAAAATCTATTCGGTCAAGTCCCAAGTCTGCATCAAAAGGAATCATGTTTCAACACGATCAAAATCTTATCTCATCACAAGTACCCAGCCGTACCAACTGAGCAATAGATCACGCGTGGTCGAGGATATTCCGACGGGTATAAATGTATACGAATATTTTTCAACTGGAATGGACTCGTAAAATCAATCCATGGTCGATGTCCGGGAGCAAATTCCAGCTGCTTCCACGCATATTGTCCTCTTGCTTTTATTTGGTATGATTAATATTTCATCCATATAACTTTACACTAGTCATTTGCTCGAATTAGCCAACAGTCAAGCACTACACGATCGAACGTGTGTATTGTATCTATTATCTTAAGAACACATCACCCTCGCGTGAATGAAGGCCTTACTCATCACACTGACTAACCAATGTATCACAAGCGATCGAAGTCATCGATTAGTTGTTTCAGTAAATAGAGCTATTATCAGGTCGTTTTTGATTTTAACAGATGACTTTTGAGCCACATATTTAAATTATGGAACCTTTTTTTTTTTTCTTTGAGCATCTTAAAAAAAAAGGTTGCTTAAAATGGGATTAAAAATCACTTTAAGTTAAATTAACCTGACCACGCAAGACTAACATTCATTTGATCATCGCAAGTCAGTTCCATTGTAGTTTTAGTCAAACGTGTGATGTGCACTTTCATAATAACATAAATGTTTTAACCAATTTTCTCGAAAAAAAAAACTTGTGATATTAAAAATTATGTTGCCCTGTTGCGTTAGAATTAATTCGACAGTGAGCATGCATAAGGGTGTAAACGCGATGATCGATTCTCTTCGTCGGTTTTCTCTTCTGTTTATAACTCGCTTGGATTAATATTTCTCGGTGCGTTTGTTGTTACCTTTGATATCCTACAGCACTGTATTGGGAAAAAAATCAGAACATTGCTTCCATTTGCTGTAGCAATTTAAAGAGAAAATCGATCATCGAGTTTACGCCCTTATGCATGCTCACTGTCGAATTTTTTGATATAAATTTAAAATGCATATTTATTGACTTTCGACTGTGTCATTACAGTGCTGCCAAATTTCGACCATACAAGGTTATATTGACAAAACAGCTTTCGTCACTCACTCAAACTTAAAATGATCTTCTTGGGATACCATGTCAATCGTCAGTGACGAACATGTTCAGTTTTTTATATTAGCTTATGACCAATTCCACGCCAAATCGGTCAGTCACAAAACTTGACTATCTTCGATCTGGATGATACTTGGCACATATTGGCACAACCCAAGCAGCACACTTCCATCGAAATAAGTTGCTGCAACTTGATTGTGACTGGAATAAGTTGCACGCAAGTAACCACAATTGTTCAGAGACAAGTGTGCCGCTAGGGAAGGGTAATTTTTGAAAAGGGCCTACGTGTTTTTGCACACATACTTTAAAAAAAAATGTAGTACATAAATGTGTAACGACATAAAATGAACTAAGCAAAATAAACTCATGGATACGGGAAAGTCAACAAGCATCCATGTCATTAACTGAGGATAACAATATTGTAACACAGAATGCACGAAACTACAGTTTTAACACCAGGTCTTTGACATAAAATTGAATGAGTTTTTAGAAAAGGTTTATGTGAAAGACAATTATCGAAAATAATGTTCTCAATATTGCGTGCAATATTTTAATACCAAAAGCAAATCTCATCACTGGTCATGAGACAGTAAAAGGTTGAATTTCACGGCAATTCATCGTAATTGATGTTTGAGAATCAATATTAGTCCATCCTGAACAAGCGACATGGAGTAAATCTATTACAACCAAAATTAACAAACATACTCTTTTTACGTATAATGGTTTCCCACAAAACCAGAAAACAATAACTAGGGGAAATGTATGTATTGTTGGCCTAAGTGTCCCTAATTTGAACCCATACATAAACTCAGCAATCGACTAAATTTTCAATAGCAACCAAAAATATCCATAAGTACCGTCCCAATGACGCGTTCATAAAGATACAATAGATAAATAGCAGATTTTTAGCGATGGGCCCAATCTTAGATCCATAGACCAACATTAGAGCCATTTCCCTTATTATTGTATTTTCAAGGTTAAGTATATTTGTGTAAATCAATTAAAGCCGTTTGAGCTACCATAAATGAGATTAATCCCTCTGAACAGCCTTCCGACGGCCACATTATCCACTAACTTCTCGAGCTCCTCAGAATTCAGCAATGAACCATAAAAATCGAATGATCACACCTAGGTCAAATTCAAATTGAGACATTCACCACATTTTACGACCCTTCAAAGCCCGAACGCAAAATTCGCAACTGCCGTCCGTCGGCAATCGCTCTCATAAACACGAAATAAAAGCAATTATTCATCGGCATGAAAATACATCTTCCACCACCGCACGCACACACACACTCGGGGTCCACGCCCATAAATCTTACCTCGTTGATAAGAACGAGTCCCGAGCCAAACGGGCCCTGCTTGCCAAAAAGCCAAAACATCTATTTAATCACAATTAATTGAATCAACCGCACACTTTAACCAGTAATTTTTCAACCCAAATCCGGACAACCCAAAAGCAAATCTAACGAATTTTATGATCTCACGCACCTCTCATACTGCGAGCAGCCCCCCAGCGAGAGCTCGTGTCGTCGTCAATCAAAAAAGTCAAACCCGGCTCGTAAACTTCCTTTCTTCGATCCAAATTTTCGTTTCGAATTCAGAGGCGAGTTCTCTTACTGGTCGTTATCGCTGGCACCGACCACCGAAGCCGTCGTACGTCATTATTCGCGACATTAACTTTATAATCTATAGTGATTTGTTTTGCCCCTCGGGAAAGGCCTTACTCTTCGTACCTGGCATCATTAACTCGATATCAACCATATCACGAACGTTTGGCGGGCAGGGGACTTCAGGATCAGTTCTCCGGCACAATCGGCATACACTCTGCTAATTAGAATTCGTACAACTTATTTTGGGCGCCCCTTCGCTTGGATCACACCAACAACATTTATATCCTAATTAGAATTATTTATCATTTCTCTATTCTCGCTCGGCCGCCGCCGGTGGTGGAGCCACACTTTTCACTGATTTCTACACGCACGAAACTGATCACGAAACACACGCACTGAGTCACGTGGCCAACCGAAATGCCAATAAAACACAGGGAAAATTAATGAAAAACCATAAAACCACGGACCGAACCGAATAAATCCTGACCCGACCTCGATTACGGATTGGGCCACTATCGGGTCGCTCGAATCTCCCAACCACACTACACTCTTGATGGTTCTTCTAGTCGAAATCGATTTCCTTCGAGGAAAACTTCAGTGGGCACAAATTTGCCGATGGTCAATTTGGCGATTTGCAACTTTTCCGCCGTCTTCGCGTGTTGACGAGAAAATTAGCCTTCAAATTGCTTCCTCCCTCACTCATTCACTGTATAGGAAGGCAGGTTGCTCCTTCGGTGTACTTTAAACTTGGCAAAAACTGTTCATTCACCCGACCAGTCACGGCACACACACGTTACATGCCACCACACACGGCGTCTAATGGTTTCATTTATGCAAATCGATCACACGGTTCAGGACTTCACAGTCCACTGGCGACGCGCGCGCGTCCACACTCCGAAGTCCGTGTCCTTAAATGTTCCGCAGGATTCACCGCACCGCGCGCCGTGATTCCGCGATCGTCCTATTCTCTCGCCCGTTTGGCACAGTCAGTCCCTTTTCCGTGTCGTGTGTGCGCGATGTTGTTGTCTGTCTGTTGGATGCTAAGAATAGACTAACAAATTCTTCTCATGCAATTATCACACACTCCAGAAGACCATCATCATCAACAGCACCAGCAACAACAATCACGTCCACAAACACATATCGCACATGCTGAGCCTTTTCTCTATTCGCCTCTCTCTCTCTCTCGCGCTCTCAGAATCGAGACACTCATACCATCAACCGACCCGTAAAAACCATTCTATTTAGTGAAAAACTCTGAGAGGGAGAGCCGAAAACGGTACAATCGTGGCAAAGCATTCGAACCGTTGGCTGCCCGGTTGGGAGGTGGGTGGGTGAGGAGGCGCACACGTTCCAAGCAAGAGATAAGAAGGATCAAAAGTAAACGGAACACGGAGGCTACACAAACACATTTGTGCAATCCCATCGTCGTCTGTCGGTCTGCTGTGAGCTCACCCCGTCCGGACGATGTGCTGGAAATAATGGAACATAAACGATCGGTGCTAAATCAGTGCCACACTGCTTATGAGCTAGTAGGGACGAGGGGAACAGAGGGTTGGTCGACAGTAGTCCTATGGTTAGTAGCAACGGAGACTGTTATCCTCACGGTCGATGTGCCTTGATGAAGTGAGGAGTTGAAATGGAAAGCAATTTTGTGAGGAAAAGTCGGGCTGGGAATCAGTGATGTCGCAGCGCAACATGACTTTTGAAATATACGATTGTTAGATAATCAGAGGTCACTGATTTTGACCAACTTGGAAGCATTACCAGAGTTTCTACATTTAAAATTTGATGCCTAGGGTAGAGCACTACTTCGTCGTAATCGCCCATTTCCGTTCTATCGATCAGGAAAGATCAATAATATCAATGATTTCACCATGCACAAATCATTAATAGGTTTGTTCTGATGCGTTAGTTCATTAGCTACAACATAAATCCTGTTAGAGCGCATTGTATGAATATTTACGCTCATTATTCTCAAAACAAAAGAAGTCCCTTTTTCTACGTTTATCTGTAGGACGAAGAAAATCTAACGGCGTTTCAATGCGTTAGGACGGAATTGAAACTCGTTGAACGAATTTAGAATCAAGAAGTAGTGTTAGATTTTAATCTACATCTACATCTACATCTCAACAATTTGTAGCTCTTTATCAAATCCAATGGTACGTATGGAAAGGTGAATAAATTTAGAAGTAATTTTTGACATAAATATTCCATTTTTGTTTCAACTCGTTCAGAAAAGTGAGGTAAAGCGCGGGTTGGGCTTAGTGGGATGGAAATTAGATCAAAAACCCTATTTGTCTTGCAAACTATTATAAATGGCTGCGTTTTTCAGTAAACATTAAATTAAATTAAATCACTTTTCAATAGGTTACAGGCAGTAAGCGACGATCCCTGAACTATGTCGCAGGGCCGGCATGTTACTGGGTATTCGGAGGGGCTACGCGGACAAAGTATGAAACACACAGAAATATTCACATGTTCTAACATTTATTTCCCTATTCTGTGGCGTGTGGGTGTGGGTTTTCACATATATGTGGCGTGTATGCGAGGGTTTAAAATTTAGTACTCACTGCTGCAGCGGGATCTCCTACGGCGTCGCGACGCTGGTGTTGGCGTTGGCCCACACGGCTGCTCCTGCACTACCGTGTGGCCGGAAACTTGCGGCGCGGGCTGCAGACAGTGTTGTTGCAGCTTTGGGAGAATGGCGGATCTGGTGGCGTTCATTAGCCACATACGGCTCAGCAGGCGTTGCTGGCTCGTTTGGCTGGCAGGCGTCTTCCGCCGTTGACGGCATCGGCTGACCGTGGCATGGCCACCTTGGTCGAGCCGAGACGGGACCCTCCTTGATAATTAAGGCCACCGGCCTGAGGGAATCGTCCCTGACGGATGATCGAGGATCATTTACTATTAAGCTCGGAAGCCATCTTGACTTCCGAGCCGAGCCGTGTAAGACCGTTTTATTTACGGTACGAGGTGTACAAAATGTACAAAAGCACAAGAGGTCCTGAGAATTATCAAATTTCCGTCAGGATAATAAAAATCAATTACCTGAACGGAGGTAGGCTTTCCAGCCCAAACCCCACAAGGGGGGGGGGGGTTGTATTATATATGCACTACACTTCACGATGCCGGTCTACACGGACGCCTGATTACTTCTGCCAATTAGAAGGTCTTTTCTTTTAGAAGAAGGCCACTCACATGCCTTTTGCCGATCATTCTCCATTTTTAGCTTAAGAATACGATTCTCCTCCCTTTAGTATTGTTCGAGTGTTTTTGCAGCGGTACTAACCCTCTCGCTGCTGTGTGTTGCCTTCTGCCTTTGATATTTAAAATACGTGAATTTTCCAAACAACAACAACTCATACAAACGAAAATCCACGGATTGTAACCAATTGGTTACAACCCATCGGCCCAAACCAGTCAGATAATTAAAAAAAATTCTCCATCACTGAAATCAAAATCTCAATCTGGAGACGAAGGATTAATCAGTCGCATCAACATAAATTTTAATAAACTGATGCCTTTGGGTTCCTTTGAACAAGCTACAATGAGGGGTAATGATTTGAATTTGCTTCCAATAATAGAAAACTAGTCTTCCTGACATCCTGTTATTTGCAGTAGCTTAAATGGTATCCCACATCAAATAACATCACAGAAAAAACGCTTTAGAAAATTACCTAGTAGACTGATCCTTTTCAAACTGTCAGACAATAAAATATAACCCATTAGTAAGCTTTTGGCATATTTATTTCATTCAATTTCAATACCATAACCGTATTCTCGCTCCTTACGCTTAACTCCACTCATTAGGTTCTGTACAACATCTGGCTGCAGCTTCTTCTGTACGGAAACCCACTTTTTCTTCATGTCTTCCTCAGATTTGACCTTTTATATCCTTGGGTACGAAAGTGACCCCGTTGACTTCGTACCACTCCAGGACAACATTTCAATAGTGGCACGAAGCTAGATCCCGCCAGAAGATCGTAGGGCCCTCGTGTTGCTTCAACAGAGGAAACAGACGCTTCTGTAGACACTCCTTGAGGTTGATCTCTCCGTTTACAGTCCCGGTAGTCACGAACGGCGCATTCCGTTTGCCACATGAGCAGATCGCTTGCCAAATCATGTATTTCTTGGCAAACTTTGAATGTTTCTGCTTCCTTATTTCCTCCGGAACATCAAACTTGTGCTGTGCGGTGAAGAACAGTAGCCCCGAAAGCTGCCGGAAGTCCGCCTTGACGTAAGTGTCATCATCCCTGATGAGACAATGAGGCTTCGTCAGCATCTGGGTGTACAGTTTCCGGGTCCGTGACTTTTCCACCGAATGTGGCCGTTCGTCACGATTTGGAGCCTTCTGACATGGACAAATTCAACTTTTTGACCACATCCCTGACCGAAGCATTGGGATAAAACGCTTTCACGACACGCTTGCGATCTTGATCACTAATGGAACATCCATTCTGACCGCATTTATCCTTCCGTTAGATGCTCCGTTCGGATTTTCCAGGTGCTTGCGCAAAATCAATTCGCGACGTTGCTTTTCGGGTGACGCCATTTTTTCCAACATTCGAGAAACTGACAGCGATAAAAATACAGTGTAAACAATACACTCTTAACTACGTCTACCCAAATTTTCAAGAGAAAACACTAAATGGGTTATTTTCTACAGCGTTTTTTCCGTGATGCAATTTGTTGTGGGACACCCTTTATTTAGAATGTTTCAAACTAAATCAAATGTAAAAAAAAAATTAAGAATTGTTTCATGTGTGCTGTGATATGAGGGGCTTGGTGCTAAGGGCCTTATACAAAGGTGCCACTCAAGGAAGAAGTGTTAGTTTGTTTACTAAAATGAACTATAACGATTGTATATGGCAAGTTTTGCTATAGTCCATCGCCCATCCAAAGATTGATCACTTGCGTAGGAAATCAATTTGGTAAGGCATTTGTGACCAACATACACCATGCGGTTAAATGAAATTGGTCCAAATCCACCCAACTTCTTTCTTCTTCTTCGCACTTCAAGCTTATTGCATATCGCATATTAGCTTATTGCGTGCTCTCAACTTAGTGTTCTAGAAGCACTTCCACAGTTGTTAATTGAGAGCTTTCGATGCCTGTACCATTTTTGCATTGATATGATTGTGTGGCAAGTCCAATCATATTTCTATGCCCAGGGAAGTCGAGAAATTTTCCAACCCGAAAAATTCCTAGACCGAACCGGGAATCGAACCCAGCCACCTCCAGCATGGTCTTGCTTTGTAGCTGCGCCTTTACCGACTGAGCTAAGGGAGGCCCCCAAATCCGCCCAAATATATATGTATATACATTTTTTTTGCACTGTTTATGGCAAAATAGTAAACTTTTTTTTTTGCTTTATTATAGAGACTTTCAGCCTGTAGCTGGTTCGTCTCTTAAAATAGTAAACTTTTCATGAGCATTAACGGGAAATAACTCACCAACAGTAGCGGACTGTTGGTACTTGGCAACAGTGTCTATTTTTATCATTTACCATCATACGCAAGGAGTAGCGCTTCAACCCTTCAAAAATGGTGTTCGTGTGGTGCAAAATATGTAACAGACTTTTATCTTTCAATAATTTACATAACCTTAATTCCAAATATTTGTCATTCATCTTCAAGATGGATATCTACGTTATGCTTTGGTGCAATAAGACCACTGAAAGAGCGAATGGGTTTCGTAGAACCTTAGAAAATATTTTCAAGAAGGGGGCTGGCAAAATCGGGTCATTACTGTTATACCAACAAATCAAGCTGAACATTGCATTAGGTCCTAAGTAACATTGAAAGATTCTCTTCGTTGACTTTTTCTTTGCATCCCCACGGCCATGTAAAGACATTCCCAGGTATAATTAGCACACATATCGATAGAAGAAGCTTTTATCTAGCATCTAATACAACAAAAACACGTCAAGACACGATTCTGTGATCAAGTTATTAACGAAAAAGAAAGTCGACGAAGATAATCGATCAATGTTACTTAGGACCTAATGCAATGTTCAGCTTGAAATACCCTCTTATGCCACACCTATATAGATCTCATTGGTTTCAACCCAGTGTAGATGAATTGCATTCGTTTTGAATACCTACGCTGTGACGTACGAGCGAAACGAACAAATGAGTTCATTATACATCAACGAATACACATTTGTTGATATTAACCAGTGCTTGATTGTCCAACCCTATATTGTCAAAATCAGAAGCGATCCTCAAAAGCAAAATAATCAAATTCATTTTGGGCAACATGATTATTTTGAATACTGTCAACCCCAGAGCCTAAAACCTCGATATTATCATCAATTTAGAATGAGGCAATAATTTTCCATCGATCTGTGTGTGAAAAACCAACACAGCACGTAGACCTTCCATTTCCCGGTGGTTTCCACCATTCCGGGATTCAGGAAATATTTATTTGATATCCCGGGAAATCCCAGGATCCCGGGAAGTAATTTAAGATAGTAAATTATTTTTCTAATTTCTTTTAACGATGTTCTGAAATGTATGTTTCATCTCCTTAGAAGAATGATTAAAAAAGGAGATTTCTTCAATACTTGGGACACCAGATTGAACGACATATCTTAATTTTGAAGACATTTAAAATTCTGTGAAGGTATTTTTTCATGCAAACATTTTGAATACATTTCATGTTATGTGAAGTAGTTTCAAGACATGCGGAAGCTGAAGCAGACTTCCGATGGATTTTTTTTTTAATTGTTAGCTGGCATATGAAGATTTTTTTCTTCCTGAATATGTTGAATATGAATAATGTAACCAAAATTGGATATTTCAGGATAAAACTTGATCCAATTGAATATTCAAAGGACTTCACGGAAATATTCGTTTAGCTGGAGCTCTTTTGAATACTTTCTGATCAAGGTTCAGTTTTGGGAGAATACTTGATCAACCTTCGATCTTCGATCAGCTGGAGATCTTTAAAGTACTTCCTAACCGATCTGCCATCTTGAGAGAGCCAATTGAAAGTTTGACCAGTTTAAGATCTTCAGATTTCTTGGTCAAGCTGAATTTATAAATATCTGACCAACCAGTAATCTTGAGAGACTATCTAAAGACGTTTTTTAAATTTTACGAACAGTTGAATATCTTAGTAATAATAATTGATTGACCTGAAGTCTTGAAAAATATCCAGAGGTCTTTAAATCTCCGACCAGCTGTATATCCTTTAAATACTCTCTAATCAAACTTCCCGTCTGGGAATTTTGAATTTTTGAACACTTGCATATCTTCAGAACATTACTTGATTAAGTTTGAAAGTCTTGAATAATATCCAGAGATATCATCACAAATCCGTGAATATCAGTTATACGAAGATTCGGGTACTTTCAAGAAGTTTCTTGAACTTAAACTCAGTTCCATGAACTCAAAGCCTATAGAAAGTTCCCTGAATATGTAGAATATTCTACGAAATTCTGGGATTTTTCGTCAACTTCTTCGAAGTTCCCAGTACTTCAAAGATTTTTCCGTAGTTTACATTTTTTTTAAATTTTTCGATAGGAACAGTATATCTAAGTAGATATGTAGTGGAGCGATGTTTCAAGGCTTATGGATCAAAATTTAAAAAAATAGTGTCGTAAACATGAATAATAAAAGTCTAATCTATGGATCATTTCTATATTTTTAAGTGCGCAAATTGGATTTTTTATGGACCACTTTCTTTAGTTTAAGGTTCACTGCTGAATGTTATGGATCAATTGCAATATTTGTATGGTTAATTTGTACAATTTCAATGCTCATTCTTTAAACATTTAGCGGTACATTTTTACAATTGTGTTGCTAAATTTACATAAAATATGGATCATATTCATATTTCTTATGAATCATTCACACTTTTTTAAGGATTTTCTCCGATGTTTTATGGATCATTTGGATTTAATGGAACGTTTTCCAATATTTTATGGATCGTTTTATCAATTCTAAAGGTGCATACTTAGGGCTGCCTTGCCAAATCGAGGGCCATGTCAAAATGGGGGTTAAACATTCATGAGGTGATTTGGGGCAACAGTTATCTTCCGCTGACTAAGACTGCAGCCGGAATTTGTTTTCCGATTAAGGAAATAAGGATGATTGGTGCATAGACCATTGAGACGATATGAAGAATAATACAGACGTGGAAAACCACTCATTACTGAAAATTTTCACTTTTCAACACTGTTTTGAAAAACATAATGGTCTACTTTCTATAACTAGAATAACAAGTCGAAAAGTACTACTTTTCAGCATCCAGTGGCGAAAAGTTCTACATTTCAACACTCCTTTGAGTGCAAAGAATTGTGTATGCAACTCGTTGCAAAGTTCGATTTTTTCAACACTTGTGTTGAAATTTTTTCCATTTTGCAACTTGTTGCATAAATAGCTATAACGTATGAACAGGAAATAACTTGGCGGGCAACGGTAGATGGAAAAGGTAATTAACAGCCGTCAATTGAACCGTAAAAGCATAACGACGTACCGGAGGACTCGAACAAAGGAAGGCGTTGGAGATGACGTTATTTGTGAGTTGGGTTTGGGTGTCGAGGGAGTAGCCAATATGATGAAGAAGATGACACAGAACAGATCCCCTTTCGGTGCGGGAGTGAGATAAAAGTGTAAATCAGTGCAATCCGAAACGGTTTCTATTAGTTTGTCTTATTAAACGTTGAAGTTCAGGAGTAAACAACAAATCTCTTATTACTATTTCAATTCCATAAATCCTTATCTCTTGATCCTTTTTCGTCAGACACCACCTTTCAGAACGATGAAGAACGTCATAAAAATTGAAAAAATGAATAAAACCTCAACTTTGATCCCAGCAACTTTCCAACCACGGGCCTCTCTTTCTCTCTTTCTCCACAGTTCAGTCTTTATGTTATTCCTCATCCCCACGGTACCTATAGGAAGAAAACGCAAGGACAACTTCTCTCTTGTACGGTGTGGACGGATCACAGTTTCAGTCCAGATTCAATTCTCTCACTCCGCTGCGCTTCCGATGAGCACACACACACCACTCACTGATGCTTCCCAGTCCCACCACAGCCCGATGTATCCTTCCCCGTTCGTTCAGTGGTATCCTGCCGAGTCTGAATGATATCTTTCAGCTGGCTATGTGCATTCAGCAGCGATAGAACTCATCGTGCTGCGCTTACTACACTGCGACGACCGGCGGGATAGCGGCATGCATGGATAGAAAACACTTTGGAACGCTTCTGCCGCATCGCTGTTTATTTTATTATTCAACTGTTTGTTACGACGATGAATTTTGGCTCCTCCTCTCTTCGTGTTGTACATATAAACAGACACTCACACTCACTCAGACTATCTGGAACAGACATCGTAAAGCCATCCACTAAATGTAGTGTGCGATCGATGTGACATCGCGCAATGCTGTTGTGTATGATGAGCTCTGAGCATTCGCTCTCTTGCAAACATCCATAGCCGATAGAATCATCGTCGTCGCCATCCTTGGGCCAGTGATAACGAAGCGCTCACATCACATCGTCTCTCTTTCGCTCTATCTCGTTCACTCCAACTCCCAGTGATGATCCCACACCAAGAGATACACATACCGTTGCCCGTAGAAGGCGGGATTTACAAGGATGCTGGGCAAAATGATGCAACCTATCTGCTGCGATGATCAGATGCCGGGGTCAGCACACATTCAAAGAGATACCGCTTCACAGTTACAGGAATAAAGAAGAGATTTTTCTTATGTTCTTCTATCTGTGTCGCCCACCACCACCAACAGCGGAAAGAAGATAGTCGAACAACTCTGACTCTGTCTATCGCGCGCTTCGGTCGTCCAATGGTAGAGCGTAGTGATAAGAGCTCTCGGGAGTACTGCCGACCGGGGTGTTGTGTTGTGCAAGTGCGGTTATCTATGCCTTCTGGGAAGGAATGGGGTATTCTCTCTTTTTTATATCATTTCGATGCTTGTCGCCGTTTGGGGGGGGGTGCGTTGACTGGTGGGGTAGAGTGTGGTACGTGACTTCTTTCGCGGCAGCGTTGGTGTTTTTGTTATTTTTTGTGCTTAACTTGTATCGAGCGATAGTAACTATTGTCTGGTTGATGGTGTTCTTTGTGGCGATAGCGATTACTATTTGGAACGGAAGAAGCATGTATCTGAACTAAGTATAGACGGAGCATCACGAGTTCGGGTGCCACAATCTGAATTGGAGAGAATGTACACACTTGGAAATAATTAATTTTACACGTTACAGAATCCATCTTTGACATAAAAAGATGAGACTTAAACAAGCATGATGCCATGTAAAACTAAGTGCTCCGAGACTGAAAAGTACGTTTGATTGACCTATATTCCGCGTCTGTTATGACTCAAATTTACGGCAAAATTGACGCTCGTATATATCACTTTCAGAGCACCTAAATTTACACGATTTTTTCTAAGTGTGTAACCTACACACTAAGAAAAAAATCGCGTAAATTTAGGTACTCTAAGACTGACATATACGAGCGTCAGTTTTGATATAAAATTGAGTCATAATAGACGCGAAATTAAGCTCAATCAAACGTACTTTCGAACTTTTCAGTCTCGGAGCATCTAATTTTACATTACATGTTTGTTTACGCCCATCCTTTATGTCAAAGATGGATTCCATCACGTGTAAGATTAGGTATTTCTAAGTGTGAAGGTTAAAAAAAAAAACATTTAAAAAAGTATGCCGCAAAAATATTCCATAGTTCAATGATTGCGACTGTGGTGGTATTTGTACAGAACAAAAAACTCAAAACTTTCTTAAAATTACTTAACCCTTACATGTAAAGAATTTTATTTACATAATTCACGTGTTGAAGACGAGGTTCTTCTGATGGTATCAATCTTGTTAGCAAGTATTTTGGTCGTTTACTATCCCAAAAACATGCAGCTCATTTCACGAATTGAACTAAATTCACAGACAAAAAAACCGAAAAATAACACTTTTCAAATTAGTGTCCTGGGTTCCGTTCCATTTCCGGAAAATTTACCAAAAAGCACATTTCCCTGTTCTCGGAAATCGGTTTATATTTCCCGGAAAACAATTTTAGACGAATTTTTTGGTAAAAGATATTAGAAATTTCCCAGAGAAGTCAAATTAAATGATTGAGGAGAAAATTTTAAGAAACTTCATGAGGAAGCCAATGATCTTCTAAGGGAAATCGGAAAAATGTTCCAGAATTTCATGCAATTCCAAAAGGACTTATCAGTCGAAAGAGACTTCTGGAGGTGTGGAAAAAATAACTCTGGGGTAATTCAAATCGATTCAACCTTCCAACGGAAGTTCAAATATGTTATCGTCGAAGTCAGAAAGATGAAAGCAGGGGAAAATTAATGGGAAGGTTGGAAAATTATGAGAGAATTCGAAAATATATTCTTGGTCAAAAGAATCTCCTGAGGGTAACCGTTAACAAAAATTCCAGAAGAAGTCGTCGCAAAAAAAAAATGGAGTCAGTTTGGCAAAACTTTCCGATGGCTGCAAAAATATTGAAATTATGTGGTTAAACCAGAGGTTAAATTTTACTATATTTTATAAATCGTTCCACAGAAGTTAAAAAATAAACATTCTGATGAATAGCTGTCATGAATTCAACTTAATGCTTTGATGCACTCTGAAATAAAATATTTACCGATTCATGGGAAGCCAAAAATGGCCAGGAAATGAAAACAATAATTCAAATGCTGTCACAGATGTGAAATAAGGGTGATTAATTTTAAATAAATTATTTGATTCATCCAGTTTTATTAATAATGCCAAAATATGCGTCTATACAAAAACTAGTAAAGATTGACGAAGGTTTACAGGTTGTGCAAATCATGGAGGTAAAATGGATAGGTTCTTGTTTCGTCGTGTTTTGATCTTGCAACTCTCTCTTCGGGGATTTTATAAAACTACAACATTATACTATAATCAATCATGATTTTATTTCTTAATGATTTACACAGTTGAAGATGCTTAACATCAAATATCAAACTTAAAGTGGACATTATATTCGATGAGGAGCTGAAATTATAGAGCTGAGGGTTCAGTTATCGTAATATTTCGAGGAAGATATGAACTAAGTTGATCATCCTCTTTACCAAACTCGCTCGTAGATGTGCTCACGTCATGTGACTTGAGTGTGGAACAATCGATACAACTGTTTTAGCACCTCGGAGGGACATGAGCAAATCGGCGATCATCCCCTTTTGCCAGTGGTAGCTGGGGGGACACCCCTCACCATCCCTCATCAACGGGCGAGTTTGGTAAACGGGGTGATCAACCCGATTCGTACCTTCTTCAAAATTGTCCCTTGCTCGCTTTCTACTTTCTATATTCAATTCTCACACTGCCGTACCCTAACGGAACTATCAACTCTATACTTTCATCTCCTCATCCATGGTATAAAATGCCCGTTTTAAGTCTGATATTTGACTTTAAGCATCCTATGATGCAAAAATAAAAATGTGAAGCCCAAAAATGCGATCTGATGAAATTTTTACAATTTCGAACTTGAGAACTTTACGAGCAAAAGTGAAAAAAAAAACTATATAACCACTACACATTTAAAAAAAAAAACTGAAGTGTTAAGCTATAAATTCACGTCTTACGATGTTAAGAAAAAAGAAGATTTTAAAAATATGCTGATTTACAAGGTAAAACTTGATTATTTATTTATTTATTTGATACAATCATCCAACCCCGGGGCAACTTGACAAGTCCAGTACATTTCCAGTGTACCCCGAAAATTTGGTGCTGGTGGTTCTGTCAAACTCACAAATTTCATAAATGTTACCTGAATAGGGTGAATGCGGAAATGATGTTCAGTAAATAAAATGTAATTCTAAAGTTAATCTTATTGCATATACATAATCAGATTAAGAACCTTTTTTTGTTTATTTATTTGTCGTCAATCAGTGTAGACCATTTTACAGTTGTTGTCTTAAGTGCTATTTTTACAATTTTGTCTTTGTTATATTTTTTTTTATAATATGTCTTGAGAACAAGTTAAAAAAAACTACTTCTACTGACGTTATGCGAGAAATTAAAATATTGCTTTAATTTGGTTTTTGTCATTGTAAAGTCAATGTTATCGCAGTGCTTATTATATGTGTCCATCATTTGGTTCAAGGGTCCAAATTTGGCATTATTCGTACGATGACAATATATAGCAAATATATTTCTATTCCGTAAATGCCTAGATGGTGTATATAAATTTAAGGATGACAATAGTTCTTTTGAATCAATGCGATGTGATACGATATCTTTTACGAATGAAATCATAGCAAATTCACGACGCTCTTTTCATGTTTGGATATTTATGAGAATACACTGAGCTGTGTAACATGGCAGAGGAAATACAGTCCAACCTAACTTGCGGAGGGCATACAATAGAAACTGCTTTTGAACGGACTCTATTCTTTCTTCGTGTGTGATTGAAAAAGCAGACCAAACTATGCTAACTATAACCGACCTTACATAAGCATGTACAATGTTTTTATCGTATACGGATCCTGAAAGTTATAGCAGAAACGTTTTCTGAAACCAAGCATGTTGTTAGCTCTGTTAATAATTATGTTATAATGATCGGTGAAAGTAAGTTTCGAGTCCAAAATAACACCTAGATCCCTCCTCTATCACACTTATCTACGTTCTGGTTTCCTAAACTGATTGTTATATCGGGTAGAATTCGTTTTCTACTAATGGTAATTGAGTTGCGTTTTTTTAATATTTAATTGTAGCAGGTTTTTATGACGATAAGTTCTTTTTTGAATATGTTAATGTCTTTGGCATCTCTTATTTCCAAAACAAGTTTAATGTGGTCAGCATAGATCAAAACTTTCAATTTCTTAATAATGAAAGATATTGACGAAGAGAATATATAAAAGCGGTCCTAAATGGGAGCCTTGAGGAACTCCTGAATTTTTTTAGTGTAGCCACGTATGTCTTTGAGCAGTACAATACCCAAAGCTTAAACATATGATTTGTAAACCGAAAATATGCAGCGAGTAAGAACGTACTTTGACTATATGTTTTTAGTATTACTTCTACGTGAAGTCAACGATTTACATAGTTGAAGATGCTAATTTCAAATAACAGACTGTAGTGGTAATTTTTATACGATAGATGGAGTAGATCAAAGCATAGAGTTGATAGTTCCGTTAGAGTACGGCAGTGTGAAGATTGTATATAGATATTAGAATAGCGAACTAGGACAACTTTTAAGGAAGGTACAAATCGGTTTTTTCATCTCTCTTTACCAAACTCCCCCTTTGGAGAGGGATGGTGAGGGGTGTCCCCCCCCCCGCCACCACTGGCAAAAAGAGATGAAAACCGACCCGTTCAAGTACCAACTGTGTGTTTGAAACAGTTCTACCGATTTTTACCGCACTTCAATTGTTATTTGAAGGAAGGCATCCAGTCGTAGGTTTGGAAATTGCAACTATTGTTTACCCCTACCACGATATGTGCTCCTGTCATCGTCAAAGTCAAAGTTGTCCTAGTTCGCTATTCTAATATCTATATACAATCTTCACACTGCCGTACTCTAACGGAACTATCAACTCTATGCTTTCATCTACTCCATCTATCGTATAAAAATTACCACTACAGTCTGTTATTTGAAATTAGCATCTTCAACTATGTAAATCGTTGACTTCACGTAGAAGTAATACTAAAAACATATAGTCAAAGTACATAACTCTGGATGGGAGCATACCATCAATTACTGTCAATGGTCGAAAGGTACAGTAGCAACACCTACCCCACCCGTGTTCCCTCGAGATCGTCAAGTCGACGATGACAGGAGCACATATCGTGGTAGGGGTAAACAATAGTTGCAATTTCCAAACCTACGACTGGATGCCTTCCTTCAAATAACAATTGAAGTGCGGTAAAAATCGGTAGAACTGTTTCAAACACACAGTTGGTACTTGAACGGGTCGGTTTTCATCTCTTTTTGCCAGTGGTGGCGGGGGGGACACCCCTCACCATCCCTCTCCAAAGGGGAAGTTTGGTAAAGAGAGATGAAAAAACCGATTTGTACCTTCCTTAAAAGTTGTCCTAGTTCGCTATTCTAATATCTATATACAATCTTCACACTGCCGTACTCTAACGGAACTATCAACTCTATGCTTTCATCTACTCCATCTATCGTATAAAAATTACCACTACAGTCTGTTATTTGAAATTAGCATCTTCAACTATGAGTAAGAATTGTGAGTAAATTCTAGAAAATTATGATTAACAACCCCTTTACTTCTTATTATCACTATATTTTTAAGAGTTCTTCATGGTATTTGAGTTGACATTGTCACTGTCCCCATAACTGTTATTATTTATTTATTTCTTCATTTTTAAATGGATACACCAACTGTTAGTGTTCACACAGCAAACCTGTTACTTACCGTGAATAAGAATCAATTTTGTATTTTTTGTTTACCCCGCAATATAATGAAGGGGAAGTAAACTCTTTTTATTGATACGGCTTTTTATTGCAAGTCTTCATCACACAACTATGCTCAGAAATATTATTCTCAATGCTGATAATATTCAATTAGGCTCCTGTAATATATAAAGTAAAAAATATATAATATATATATAAGGAAGACCTCCATCAATCTGTTTCAATATATTTTGATTTTTTTCATTTCACCACGAAAATCATAAATTCACTCTTTGCATATGACATTCTTGCTTGTTGTTTGACATCCACACATGGTGAAACAAAAAGTTGGTTTCCCATAGAAAAATACCGTTGCGGCGGTGAAGGGCAGTCCCTTTGTTTACGTTCTGTGGCGACATCTACTATTTGCAAGTGGGTACGTGAAACTAAGGTTATCTATCACCTTGCCGGGGACTTGCAATCATGTGACAATAAGTCTTAATGAACTAGAAACCACAACAAATGCTACATGGTATTTGGGATACAGGTCTTGTCAATGTGATAACATGAATTAATGCAGGTAAATTTCCGTGCCCTGAGACCGACACATGCAAGCGGCCCAAATGACATAAGAATCAGTTGAAAGAAATGAGAAAATCAGTTCAATCAAGCGTACTTTTCGTCGAGTTGCGTTTGATTCGGTTTAGGAACACTTTATTTAACTTGACGTGTATGTTTACGTTCCATAATTTACGTCAAAGATGGATTACGCGTCGTGTAAAAATAGTTATTTCTAAGTGTGTATTCAGTAAAGGCACTGTACTAACAAGCCAGAAGTTATTAGCTCGATTCCCGGTTCAGTCTTCATAAGATTTACTTACCGTAATGAAGGATTTATCACCGCATCAACGGAGCATGAGAAATACCGAGCTGAGGTCCAACACATCAAAATGGATACCAAAAAATGTTTTTTTTTCCTTGATTTGTTTTCCGTCGATCTTGATTTTCGTGCTGAGAACCAATGCTACTGACGCCAGGGAGGCAGGCAGCTCCCACTCCTGGACCCACCTATCGAACTATCAACTCATGAACCGGGGACCAACGACTTTACTTCCCTTACGAAGGAAGGCGCGATCAGAGATGTTATGCCTCAGAAAATCCCGGCGGCACCGACTGGGATTGCACCCAAGCCTGCTGGAGTGAGAGGTAATCACACTTACCACAATACCACCGGCGCCACATACCGAAAAATGGGGAGTGTATTCTAGTGAGTGAAATGAATTATTTGTTGTTTATTAATTTATTTGATAAGTCTCAAACGAATTTACTTGACAGAGCCGAGGATTCTTGGTCACTATACAATACATCTTAAAACTATAGTCAAAAGGTACAACACAATAAACACTTTATCTTCCACTATCCAAAAGGCCTTCTTCATCAGAACTGGAGCCGCTTCCCGTGGTTTCATTGTATGGCAGTTACTCCAACGGGGGTCAGAGCGCTTCCATTGCAGCAATGGACGCAAAACGTGGTCAGCACTCACACACTCATCACTAAACGGTTGCTTTCCAAAGCCAACGACGCATCGACCGAAAGAACTGCTGATCAAGAACAATGAGGAGAACCACACAATGGTTGCTGCCGAGAAAACAGACGATCACGTGGCACACATCGAGAGTGGCCTGCTTTTGTCGACAGCCGAGTGAACACCGAAATGAATTAAGTCGAAGAAATATATAATAAATTGTTACCGACTGGACTCGAACCATCAACATTACGATTATCAAACCTGTGCTTTTTTTTTCCTTAATTAACGAGACTTTCAGCCTTAGGCTGGTTCATCTCTACGCAAACCTGTGCTTTCTCCACTGCTCGCTCCATGTTTCAGAATATGGATAGGCTAAAAGCGATTATGAAGCGTTCATAGTACGATAAGTTGATTTTCTATGCTTTTTTCTGCTGAACAGGAATGGGAGAGGACCGTGGCAAAGCTATAAATAAAATGCTTGCTTGTATAATTGAAAGCGTAGACAGAACACAAAATAAAAAGAGTGTTCAAACGTTTCAAATCGGGCCCTGATTAGCCTCCGAAAGTTTAAACTCATTTGATAAGAAACTGACTTGCCGCAAAACATTTTAAGTTTATATGGAAATTACTATGGGAAAACAAAACTTTTTGTTCATTGTCTTCTAGCCTTTTTACATATTGTACTGTTAACAAACTCTATTGCTATTCTTATTGGAATTTTTATCAGCTACAACTTTGCAGAAAATCGTTTTTCAGCCAAACGTCAAATTAAATAGTTATTAATTGTGTAAGAGATTGATAATCTTATGGCAAGATAAAGCAACTGTATTGTGGGCAACACTGTATTCTGCAGTGTGCCATGATTTTTGTCATATATTCTACGCGCCATAAACACCAATGTTGCCTGCTGAACTGTTGATTGAGCATAATCATAAGACATCAGTGACTTGAATCATCAATAACTTTTGTTCCTTACATTTGATCGAAAAACGGTCTTGAACAAAGTTGTAGCTGAGAAAATTTTCAACAAGCTCAGCTATTATTTTCTAAAGTGAGTGAACTGGTGAATTTTGAGATAGACATGAACCGAAATTATGGTTTCTCCATAGTGATTCCCATATAAACTTCAAATGGTTTGTGCCAAGTCAGTTTCTCACTAAATGAGTTCAAATTTTAAGAGCCTAATCAGGGCCCAATTTGGAACCGTTTGAGCACTGTGGAGCAAAAATTTCAAATTTTGCATCAGTCTAATATTCATCAACCCTTAAAAAGTATAAGCACACTTTCAACTCGCCGCCATTTCTACCCCGATGAAGTTTATCAGCTGTTCATCGATGTGTGTTGTGGTTTACTTATACGCCATTTTGAGGCTACTCATTTTTGACTCGAAAATCACTCATTCCAGCCAAAAGGGAAGTTACTCAAAAATGAGTAAAGATGTCTTTGCTCAAATTTAAGTAAATGTGCCTATAGAGGAAACTGGGTACCGGTTAATCCGATTATGACATATGTCAACTGAGTAAACCTTACCCATTTCAATAGAAACAAATGAATGCCCTATGAATACTTTATGTATAAATTGTTTCGTTAAGGAAGAATATTACAAAAAAAAACATTATGAAAATGATAATTCTGTATTTATTGATACCAACGAACTATTTTTTAGAGTTGTATACCTTACCAACTAGCTGCTGATAACTTTTGCCATCCAGGCCATTGCGTAGCTGCTCCATTATCACTGCTTCACTTCTAAAAACTAATTTTAAACTCACTGCGCTAAAATCGCCTGTGGAGTGCAGTTTCGAACGCCTTTGGATACGGTTGTGTTGTTCTCTGTTTTGTGCGTGCGTTCGCGTACATAGTTTTCGGCTACATTTGCCGGATTAGCGCTGGCGCTCTGCCTCCCGGACGTTTATACGTGTGTGATTGGTAGTTTTCTCGCTTTCCGGGAAGTTTTAGAATAGAGAAAGAAAACGTGATTCAACATGTTTGCAAGCATCAGAAGAGATGTCGCAATCTGCGTTATTTGATTTTCTCCCGGACCAGAAATTAGTGGCATCGCGAGTGATAATTTTTAATTTCAGTTTATTTACGCGCTGCAAGGTGCGTGAAAGAGTTCGGCACAATCGGTGTTGATTCGGGTGTTGATGTTGATCGAAAGTGAAATTGATCGAAAGTGTACCAAAAGTGCTTCTGAACGTGTTTCGCGGTTGGGAGTGGTGAAATTCGTAAATTCGCGGTTTATGTTCAGTGAAAATTCCGTACCACAAAATTGCTCACCGAGTTCCCTTTTGTTTTTGCCGTTAGACGACGACGGACATGCGAGAGAAAAATAAGCATCGGGAATGTGCTCCCGGATGTATTGATTTGGTGAGTACAAAGTTGAAGTTGAAGATTGGTCTTATACCTATCTCGATTGCATTTTCGAGGGGACGTCCGGAGAGCTTTGAGTTTTAGGCGTTGTTGCTTTTGCGGGTAGACGAGTTGGTCGCCGGTAAGGGCCAGTAAGTGCTGCCAGCAGATGAATCAAGAGGTATTCGAAACAAAATTGGTAAGAATTGTCCATTCAAATCGATTTAATACAGTTCAACAAATTTCAAAACTATATACGTGCCAGATTTGGAAATAATATTTTTTGAATCTGGAAGTGTGTTTATGATACCATTATCCATTTGATAAAGGTAGAGTGAACATGCGGGGCTTATTGTAAGAAAAAGTGACCTGGCATTCTGAAATGGGTCACTGGAGCTGCAATAGAGCTTAAACCTTCTAACTCCCGGACTAAACCTGCTTTAATTTAAGGGTAATAAAAAGCAGTTTTCTTCCATAATAACACTGCCGGACAGTGGGGGTTAGATTGTACACGCACACACACACACACTGCGCTAAAATCACCTGTTTACAACTTTAAAGTGCGCCATTTTGAACTTAGTAAAAACATTATATTTAAACCATCAGAACAAAACCAGTTTACTTTTTTTTTTTAAACTCCATACAGCATGCAAAAATGAGTGCGATCTACCCAGTCACCGAGTAGTCTCAAAATAGCGTGTATTGCTCAAGAAGTTTGAGTGCGGAAAGTTCCTTTTTTTACAAAATCATCATAATTTGAGGCATTTCTCCAGAAAAGTGCAAACAGATCCTACACAAATGGTGCACTATTCCTAACCTATCAGTAAGGAAGCTAGCGAAAATGGAGGAAGTAAGTATCGGAGCAGTGCAAACCGCCATTTGGAAGTTTGGTGAAGAAGTCACTTTTCGAGGACACATCGAAATCTGGCTGTAAAATAGGACCGGTGGACCGAAAACTGGACCAGAAGATCACCAAGCTATTGTCAACATGAAGTCCGCAACGCACTAAAAAATTTGGACGCAGGACCTGACGAGATTGCAGCTTTATTCTTGAAGAATCTTTCAGAACAACTCACCCTTCCTTTAGAACGCCTTTTCAATATGTCTCTGAAAAATGTAAAATTCCCTGAAATTTGGAAATCGCCTCATTTTGTGCCTATTTTGAAATCAGGTAAGAATCGTGGAATTGCCATTATCTCGTGCATACCAAAACTTTTTGAATCAATAGTAAACGACAAAAAAATTCAGTAAGTAAAAAATCAAATTACAAACAAACAGCATGGCTTTTTAAAGGTCGTTCAGCTACCTTTAATCTTCTTGAATTTGTAACCTTCATTCTTAACGGAGTGAACAATGGCAAGCACGTGGAAGTTCGTTATACTGACTCCAGTAAAGCATTTGACCGAATCGACATACCATTTTTAATCTTTAAATTGCAAAAAATAGGAATGGAACGCAACGCAAACAAATAGTTCGTTTTCAGAATAAACTTTCAGAACCTATTTCGGTCACCTCTGGGGTGCCCCAGGGTTCTCATTTAGGCTCAATTCTTTTTATTTTGTACGTAAACGACGATTCTTAGTCTTACAGACTTAAAAAAAATTAAAGTTCTTATATATGCAGACGACACAAAGCTCTTCATGGAAATAAGTAATTCTATCGACACAGAAGAATTCCAGAATGGAATCAAGCTATTCAACACTTGGTGTAGTAAAAGTCTACTCCAACTCAATGTAAAAAAATGCAACGCAGCAGAAAAATAGAAAAAACCTCTTTTTGAAAAAAACTTTAGGCAACAAAAAGTAGAAAAATGTAAAAGTGTAAGAGACCTAGGTGTGATCCTAGACTCCAAACTCACTTTTGAAGAACATTATAATACAATCATAACGAAAGCAAATAGTATGTTGGGCTTCAAGACCCATACACTATCAAATTATTATATATTACATACGTAAGACCTATTCTGAAATACTGTAACCTTGTATGTAATCCGTACATTGCCATACACGAGGAACGCATAGAATCCGTCCAAAAACAATTCCTTTTATATGCCCTTCGCAAATTGAATTGGACCGCATTTCCTCTTCCATCATATGAAGCACGCTGTATGCTCATATACTTACAAACACTCAAAGAACGCCGTGAATTTGCAATGCTTTTCTTCATCAATGACATTATTTCACATCGCATAGAATCATCAGAAATACTTTCACAATTAAACTTCTACACACCCTGTCGGCATCTAAGCACACGAAAATTATTCTACACTGTGAAGTCATTAGCATCACTATGCCAAAAGAAGAAATTAAAACCCAACTAAAACATAATAGAAATAATGCATAGTATGTAAGTAAAACATTGTAACCATTGTATGTAGTCTACTATGCTTGACGAAATAAATAAATATAATAAGAAAAATCCCTCTGTTCGAAATTTGGCCAAAAAACTGAGATCATCGAAGAGTAACATCCAATCTGCCAAGACAAGAAACGGACTGAAAACGTTCAAGAAGCAAAAGAATCCGAAACCGAAGTCAGAAACATGCCACATCCATCAAACCGAGGGGTCGGAAGCTATATGTTGTGCCTGTTGTGTGGAAAATTGGCGTATGTTATCATACGTCAAATTTGACTACAAGACGGTTCCGAGAGACCAATACTACACAGTCCGTGATGGTCAGGAAGTTGACGATGCCGATAACTCAATTTTTATCGAGAAATTTGGTAAGAAGGCCATAGTTTGGCAAGCGATATGTGAGTGTGGCAAGTTGTCAAAGCCATTTGTGACGTAGGAGACGATGAACACTGAAATGTACTTTTGGGAGTGTTTGATTCGGCGTCTGTGGCCTATGATCCATCAACATGATGACCCAGTACTATTTTGGTCCGACTTGTTATCAATACACTACTCGAAAGACACGGTAGCTTGGTATAAAGCAAACAAAGTGAAATACGTGCCAAAAGAGATTAATCCTCCGAATTGTCCGGAGGCCCGGTCAGTCGAAACTTTTTGGGCCTTTTTCAAGGAATATCTACGGAAACACTTTAAGGCCGCGAATTCAATCGAAGAATTTGAAAAAGACTGAACACAAATGGCCAAAATTATGGGCAGTGCTCCTTGGCATACCATGAAAGGAACTGCGGATTATTTTCATCCAATTGAAAGAAAATGCTATAGAGAACATATAGGGGAAATGGATGTAATGTCGGGCTAAATGCCCCTTATTTAGGCCCATACATAAATTCAGCAATCGACTAAATTTTCAATAGCGACCAAAAATATCCATTAGTACCGTCTCAATGATGCGTTCTTCTATTTAGATAAATTGATAAATAGCAGATTTTCAGCGATGGGCCCAATCTTAGATCCATAGGCCAACATTAGAGCCATTATATAAATAATAAACAGTGCTTATACTTTCTGGGTCACCCTATATTAGGCTTTCCTTGATATATATCTCGATCCCTCCATATCTCGATGGCCCCTTCCATATCGAGATATGGTGAGTTGACTGTATACAAATGCATGCATTGGTTGTCATAGATAAAGCATGTTCCAGTTAGTATTTGGCCGATTCTTTTTAATTACGGTAGCGTCTTTAGTTGTCGTTGCAAGAAACTGTTGACAGCGTTTTGATCTGGAGGCATTGTTTATTCAGTATTGAAATTTTCATCAGGATTCATACACACGTTTTAAAGTTATCGAAGATGGAACGCGAGAAATGTGAACAAATTCTGCACAGTCACACTCTTCTCATGTTTCAATCTTACGATGAAACATACGTAAAAATGGACTTTGGACAAACTCCGGGTCGAAAATTTTACCTTGCTAAACGTAAGGGGATACTCCGGATAAGTCAAATTTGTCATTGTAGATAAGTTCTCTCGCATGTTGATTATTTGGTAAGGCATTTTCAGTTCACACGAAAATCTCGTAAAGTTCTGGCCCGACTTAGCCAGCTGCCATTACAGCAGGGATGTCATTGAATGGTAAAAGCAGAATAATGTCGATTTTATTGAAAAAAAAAGTAACAATCCACCAGTGGCAAAATCAGAAACCAATTGATATTTTTCCGCTCTCATGCGCTCGCAATATCACGCGTGATATTGGAACAAAATATCATGCTTGATATTGATTTTACAAGCTCCTTTGATATTGCGAGACTATACACAACGTTCAAAAATCAAGCTGAGAGTTGACTCGCACAAAAAAAAAATCCGTTGCACATCGTTTTCTCAGAAAGAGAAAGTATAGTTTGCATGCTCTTTTTACTCTTCACCGATGGCAGACACGGAGTGACTGCTGCCAGCCGTTATGCAAGTTTCGGTTGCATTCGGGTGAAAAGCAAAAATCATGAAACTCAATCTCACTACAGTTTGTTGAGATTTGCAGCTGGTGAGTTTTGTTAGCTTGATATTCCGAGCTGCGATATCACAGCTTGCAAAATCAACCGCAGTTGTTTGCTTGTTGATTTTTGTCTACGAAAATCAAGCGTGATCTTGGGCGTTGGTGAGATTTGATTTTTTGATATTTTCCCAACACTGCAATCCACCAAATTGTCCAGAATTTCGTCCCATCCCAATTTTGGGCAATTATCGAGCGTAAATTTCTTCAATGTGGCAAAACAATCAAAACGCCATCTGATTTGCAGAACTGGTGGAAAAAGGTGGCAGATAAGCGTGACAGTTCTACTGTATAAGACATGATAGAAGGTATTCAACAAGAAGTTCGAAAATTCATCCAAAAAGCTGGTATTTTTCCCTTACAGTTAAAAAAAAAACTTACACAATGATACTCTTAGCTTTTTAAAATGTTATTTCCTCTTGGAGAACCAACCCATTTTGTGCGACTAAATGGAACAGATTTTAGCTCATTTAATAATTGTGGGAGTGCTTCAAAGGACACTAAATTGAGAGCCGGCAAATGACTCAGAAACCAAGAAAACGAAGCATTATCCACAACATACAAGTTTTGATCACTTACGATTTGTGGACTTATTTACAATATATTACACCGTAATTCCAGTTATGAGTTCTATCCTCAATTTTGTTAGTAGGAAAACTAAAATTCATCAAACTCCAACTTCCGGATCCTTCAAATGACACTAAATAGGCATTCAAAATATAAATTTGTATCACATTCCACATTCCCAATAATTCCACTTTCCATCATCATTATTATGATTTATACCACCACAGCTCGTTCAGCCCACCTCGTTTTGTTCCCTTCCCTACCATCCCGCTCCCCAACCCTGCCTATCCGGCCCGGGGATGGATTTCAGGTCTCACCGATAATGACATAATAAAGTTGTTCGCACATTAATGCGGATTTTACGTTGCTCTCGCCTCACCCGAGCCAAAGGACGTACAAAGCCCTCCCAACCCTCTAATGCCTTGTCTGTTCCGATTGTCGTACCAGCGGGAGGTTAACGTATTCCATTGTGATTTGTTCGTGGCTCTGGCGTTTTTGTTCTGCGCCCCTTTTGCCGGCGAATTTTTCTCCTGCACGTCCGAACGACACAAACATATGCCCAGGATCTTTCCGCTGACTCCTCTGTGGGCTTATTATTGGTTGTTTTATTTAAATTTATGACCAAATGCGTTACCCTTACTGGCAATGAGGGTTTTCTTTTTCATTTCTGAAAACATATTTCCCAATTTAACGTTTGTCACCTGTCTGGTGTTCCGAATGGGAATAGCTTGAAATGAGTCGAAATAGATTGCTTCAACATTTCAAATTCTTATCAGTGCTCTCGAGGAAAAAAAAGAAGGCAAACGATAGCAGCAAAGTAAACTGAACAAAACTAAAAACTGTAATCTGTTTCCATTGACGTTTCGCCCAAACAAACGTTTTCCATTGCATCGATTTTCTTAGCTCGCCCCCGGCCCCAAAACCAGTCTTCCCATTGACTTGGACAAAGGAATGAAAGTTTCCAACTTCTTCTTCTTCTTTCGTAGAAAATGGATCCCGTCCAGAAGCAGCAGCAGCAGCAGCAGCAGCAGCAGTGCGTCCTTTGTGTATGTGCTCAGACTGGCCAATCCACGATCCATGGTGGCGGGGCCGGTGTAGGGACACAGAAAAAGGAAATCAATTCCCAGAGCGCGTTTCGTTGTCAGAAAATCCCATCATTCTCCGGGTGTGCTATCAGCAGCAAACCGAGCTTAGCCGTTCGGTGAGAGAAAAAAAAGGAGAAGAATAAGCAGAAGCAAAATAATAGCCTTTTAAAGTTTAAACACAGTTACCGCCCACCCAATCTCCCGTCCGAAGACGACGACGACACATGCACAATGGTCCAGGACATGCAATCTGGGTTTTATGGTTATGGACACAGGACGAGTGAGTGGAAGCGTGTGATTCTCTTGGACAGGAGCACACAACGAGCGGGCGCTTATCGGCAGATCTTGGCATTGGTTCGCTTTCTGATCTGGGAAAGTTTAAACTCGATGTCATTTTACGAATGTATCTTTGAGCCGTTATCTGAAAATTGAATTCTCCAAATCGGGGTTCACCGATGGGATGAATATTAAGATAAATGGTGTAAGATAGATTGAACTTCAAATGAACTGTTGCCTTTGCAGTTTACTAATCCCATTGTATCGGTAAAGATATCGGTATCAGTAGTATTTCCCTGAATGATCCGAACTAGCCCCTAGAAGACTTCTTAATTCTTCTCCAAATATTTCCTGAAATTTTCTCTAAACAGTAAAC
Organism: Ochlerotatus camptorhynchus; assembly: GCF_037179485.1. Lineage (NCBI taxonomy): Eukaryota > Metazoa > Arthropoda > Insecta > Diptera > Culicidae > Ochlerotatus > Ochlerotatus camptorhynchus. The sequence goes on from NW_027040621.1 coordinate 370,588, forward strand.
ATTAAATTGTTCTTCGAGCGTGCTGTTGATATTACATACGAAATTGTCTCAAAAGATTCCTGAGATAACGTTGTTTTACCAAAAATCTCTGAGCTTGTCTTCAACTGTTTCCTGCGATTGAACCCCAACCCACAGGGGTGAGAAAGGAGTTTTGCTTACCACGCAACTACCGGCACTGTCATATTTAAATTAAACTTCGGAAATTTCAAACTCTAAACACTGAAGAGTGCTCAAATGGTGTAAATATCCATCAACCGATGCCAAGACGTAAGATATTGGTTAGCACTGAATTTCACTTCCGACACTGATATTCGTAGTAGGCATGATATCAGGCGGTACGGCTTTGATATTACTATCAAATTGAATATCACTAGGGAAAAGATGATAATAGAGGAAATGGCTCTAATGTTAGTCAATGGATCTACACTCAAAATAATCTACACGTTGAAGCTATGTGGAAAATCACGTAAACTCTCACTTTTTTACCCTCCGCCAGTTTAACGTGACTCACGTAGAATGTATGTGATGTCCCTTGAATTGCAGAGGGAGTATATAATCAATTAAATGTACGTGATTTTCACGTAGCACTGATTCTATGTGCGTTTCACGTAAAGCTAATGTGATTTCCATATCTAAAATAAAGTGGCACGTACACTCAGAACGGTGCAAATCATGGCCTTTGTTCGGTACTTTTGAAAGATATTGTCAAGATGTAAGTATAAAAATGAGTATGGATTATTTTTTTCTCTTTGACAAAAACAAACTAACTGTTTTATCGTGCTCAACAGAATGATGTCAAGCAATTCAGCAGTTCCTTCATAGGGAAAAAAGTATCTCCGCCCATCTCCATGTTCGTCCAGTTGGTTTGTGCTACGTATCGAATATTTTAACATTTTTTTTTTTTTCTAATTTGGTGTGTTTATAATATTTGAATGAATTAAAGGAATATTATTTGATTATACTACTACCAAAACAGTAAAGATTTATTTACATATTAAGAAAATATTTGTATAAACAGTGTCAACGACTTTATACTAAAATCCTCCAATTAATGTCACCGACCAAATCACGTAACTTCTACATGATAATCCTGAGACGTTTAAGCTTCATAAAATGAGTGTCCCTACATGAGAATCACATAGTTCTTACGTGAAAAGTACGATGGAAAAAATCTACGTATGTTCTCACGTAGCATTGACGTGAACATTTTTTTTTTGAGTGTAAGATTGGGCCCATCGCTAAAAATCAGCTATTTAATAATTTTATCTAGATGAACGCGTCATTGGGACGGTATTAATGGATATTTTCGGTCACTATTGAAAATTGAGTCGATTGCTGAATGTATGGGCCCAAATTAGGGGCATTTAGGCCGACATTACATGCATTTCCCCTATTACTTTTATCACAAGAAAGCAACTTTTTTTTTATAATTGTTGCATTGTTTTGATATTATGAGTTTTCTAAATATTGGTACTCGATTAGCTGACGTATATAAGAAACAGAACAGGTAGAACTTTTAATATTAGTGATCCCTTTACGATGTCAATGTCATTTGTGCACTGACATTGAGGCGAATGATATTGATATTCTAACTGTCTGAACTGATACTGACATCACGTGGCTAGTGAAATTCAGCATTTTGTAGGTATTGATATTAATATTTTGCAGCACTGCTCACAACTGAATTTACGAATACTGAGCAGTGTCATCTGTATTAGAGATGAACCAGCCTAAGGCTGAAAATCTCGTTAATAAAGGAAAAAAAAAAAAAAAAAAAAAAAAAAAAAAAAGCAGTGTCATCTGAAGTCGAGATCTACACACTACGAAGGAACGTAAACGAAATTAACAAGTCAGGAAAATTAACAGGTAGGGCAGATGACATAAGTCTGATCTATACCCAGGTGGTGGTGAAAGCAAGCAGTCTCCCAGGATGAAATACAATCACATTAGACCCATCGCCCAACGAGCGTTTCAATTTAATGAGCATTTTTGGCTACCCGGGAATCGGAAAGCAGCTGATGGATCCTCCCGGGAAATTTTTCAATCCAGTGTCCAGACAGACAAAATAATTTTTTGACTTAACCTTACAGACTATGATTTGGGCTTGTTTAATGCTTTACAACAGGCTTGCACTGCAATGAGACTGTTATAGCCCCATATTCATCATCAGTAATATGAATTTAAGGCCAGAATGCCTTTTCGTGGTATGTTACGGGATGTAAGACCTGCCACCAATTCCTAGTCCTGACTACTTCAAACTATGGAAACAGGATATTTCAGTAATCAAAGATACACTTCTTAGTACTTGTTACTTTTTATGCCCTGTTGATAGTGACAAGACTAGGATTTGTCCACCAAAGATACCTTCACCTTAACCCATATGATTCCTAATCTTCTATTCGTTGTTCTCTATTGAGTTAGGGTTCTGATGCATGGTCATTATCGGTGTCATTTGTTTAATTTTGTTGCTAAGGAATTTAATTTTCACTGATAAAGAAGCGCGTCTTTGGAGAGTGCTATCACTCTTCGAAGGATATAAATAGAGGGATCTTTCAATTAGAATCGATTCCTTGTGATGAAGGCAAGAACCACAACTGTATCAAAACCGAAAACTTCATCATTTCTCAATAGCGATGGAGTTATACGACATGTACTAAACGAAGATCAAATTACTGGTTGCAGTATTATTATGTCTCAAACAGAGGAAAAAAGAGACCACAATGACAAATAGGCAAAAATCAACTTGAAACATATTTCTTGAACTGGAAAAAAAAAACAGATTTAGCTAGGTTGGAAGGCCTGCTTTAAAACCTTGATAAAACTAGTAATGTTAGTTGGGAGGATTATTGTTACAGGTTTAACCATTTTTTCTTATCTATCTTATTACTATTATCTACACCCAACCGGTGGATGTAAGATTCGCTTACAATTATGTGAGGATGTAAGTGGAGACCGCATGAACCGAGGATGCGATATACCTAGCTGCGGTCCAATGCAAGAAAATTGGAGACCGAAAAATGTAGAGTGTATTAGTGAGGTAAATTAATTATGTCGAAAAAAAATAGGAAAAAGGTTGCCGACTGGACTCGAACAACGACCGTTGCGATTATCAGACCTGTGCTTTCTCCACTGCTATCTCCATGCTTCTGAATAAGGTTAGCCTAAAAGCAAAGAAGAAGCGCTCATTTCCTCTCACATTCGACTTCGTATGCTTTTTCTGCTGGAGAGATTCGAGGCAAGTGTGTGCGTCGTTCTACAATGTTCTACAATGTGCATCGTTCTACAAGCTTACTGGTATAGTCGAAAGCGTAGATGGAACACGAAATAAAAAAGGCAAAAAACCATTACATCGCCTGCAAGGTCAACTTCTAACATTCGCTGCGATGTTCATGAACAGTGGATGATAGGAAATGGAACTAACATTAATTGTAATAGATTTATGGTTTGCGTGTACCTTTTAATATTCTTTTGAAGAAGAAGTCTGATTTAAAACTCCAAAGTAAAGTTCGCCCGGATGACTTTGCCGACTTCTCAAACTCAGAAATTTCTTCTGTCCTCGCCCGACAGCCTGAAATTTTTTCAAACTTTTCTCAGAAATTTCTTCCAACTTATCCAGTAAGCTCCATCTAGCAGACCATCTGACTTCCTTCTTCTGATCTGACTTATAGACTAGGATTTTTTTCCCTGGATCTGTCTAAGAGCTTCCCTTGATTGCCAAAAGTGTTTCCTAGTTTCCCGGAAATTTCGTTCTACCTCCCTAGGAGATGTCTTCCTACTTCCCCCGTGACAATGTCCAACAGCCCACAGAAGTTCGTCTGGCTTCCTCCGGAAGTGTCTTCCAACTTTCTTCTATCTTTCTTCCTGAAAATTCTTCCGACTTCTGCTATTAGTTTCTGCCAGCAATCATCCGGAAGCTCTTCTGGCTTCCGTCAGAAAAAAATATAATGTTCTCCAGAAAATTCCTTCGAACATCTGAACATAATTCGTGTCCCAAAAGTATCTTTCGACTTCCTCTGGCAGTTTTTCTTCAACCTCAACTGGTTGTTATGAGACTCATTTGGCTTTTCCAGGAAATGTATTCCGACTTCCCTAGAAGCTATTCCGTCCTCTACTGGAAATTTTATTAGCTTCCCAAGGATGATTCTTCTGAAATCTCCAGGGACACTCTTCATAAATCCCATAGTAGTCTTTCTGGATTCCTCTACAAGAGATTTCCAGATTGTCCAGGAAACTTCTGCGGACTTCTAAATAGGATATTTATCATTATGTTACATGCTACTTATTACAGTCGTCATACATCAATGGAGACGCATGGTAGTCTAGTCGCATAGAAGTATTGAGCGAAAACCCAATACTTGATAACTTGAAGAAAAAAATATAACTGAAAAACTAAAAAAAAGCTCATCGGTGGTTTATTTATATGTTGTGTAAAAAAACCTTTATTTTTAAGGACAATACTTCCAACGTTGCCAAGTCAGTTGATTTTGATGATTAGTATGTTCAAAAAGCAACAATTTAATGCTCACTTAAAATACCTGTTACACATTCAATTTTGACCCAATTTGATCACAACAGGTTTCATTTTAAAGGGGAGTAAAAAAGTAAGAGGTTGTATCCAAAACACGACCGTAGATTTGACGTGGGATTACGAAAGGTAGTTTTGATGTCACAGCAAAAGTATAGTATATATTAAATTGATTTCTTAACTCGTTATCAGAGAAAAAGTTCGATAGTAGAAGAAGTTCGATTATTGTTAGTACCATTCGAGCAAAATATATTTAATTGCCTTATATACCCTATACATTTCAGTGCTGCATCCACCTGCCATTGTAAGCTGAAAAGGTATAGAGCTGCATCTTATTATATGTAAAATACTTCTTCATTGCAGTAGCAACTATATTATCCATATAAATGTATTTCATTATGTCATATTTTAATGTTCTGATATATTTCATTTCTCCATTGCACATATTTTCATTATATAAATAAATACTGGGTTGGGAGGGAGCATCAGGGTATCATTCAAACTGAAACTGGACGATGGTATGATTGACAGCTGGAGTCTAGGAGAGAATAAACACTATCATTTTCCTTATCCTACCGATTCGATTGTGGTGATGTGAATTCTACTCCAACAGTTTCAGGGCGATTGACGCGCCCTTCTTAACAAACCATCCAGTAGGAAGCTTAATAAGTATTGCGAATTGTGTTATTCGATTTGTTGGAGCGTATCGTTGGAAGGAGATTCTTAAATTCCCGTGGATTTCGCGTAAGTGTCTCTGCTTACGGGTCCACCCTTCCGTTTTTGGCCCTTCATACAGCGATATAGTGAATTCAGATCGGTAGCTCAAATTGATCTTGCTATTAAGTGGAGCTGCATCCAAGACAAGTCTTGAAAGGATGGTGGCTACCTTACATACATACATACATCAGAGAAAAAGTTCGATAGGTTGAAATTCGGAAGCAATTTGAGAGTTCTGTTTGTGAGGTGCTCTGTCCATGCAGTACAAGCCAACCCTAGACGATATATCGTGGCTACAAGCTCTTACCCTTAAGTTTTCTTTTATCAATCATTTGTGGTCCTGAAAAGGACCGATAGGTTGGAAGCTTGGAAGCCAGTTTAGAACAATAATGTGGAAATTTGCCCTCGATGTTCCTGGAGATGATAGTGATGCGGAAATGAAATAGCCTATCGGACGGTATCTACGTTTATGCTTTTTGATACAAATTTTATGTTTCTTAATAGAATTCGGCAAGATTCTTTTTTTTTTGCCATAATTCTATTAATTGGAGGGCCTTAAAATTTGCAACAAAAGGCATAAAGATAGGTAGGGTCTGGCATGCTCAGTGCTTGGAATCAATTTTCTACGACTGTGTTAGGGAAACCACTTTTGGAATTGGAATTCAATTTTGAAATCTGTGTTAGGGGAAGCGCTTTTCGCAGGCAATCGGTGACTATTTTATGATCATAGCAACACTTGCACATTCGTGCAATTTTGAATAATGATAAATCCTCAATTTTAACAGATTTGTAGAAAATTTTTCAATCGATTTGCGTATTCAGAATCAAAATCCATCATCTATGGATCAAAATCAGACCATTTTCATGCCGCGACCGACTTTGGATTCTGAAATCGCACTACCAATGTTGCCTTAAAAATATATGGTATGTTAGATTTTAGCATATGCGAACTGACATCCGCACCTTGACAAATTTTGATTTAATGTCCAAAAAATTCTCTTTATCAAATGTATAGTGGCCCTGAAAAGGACCGTTTTGTCGTGATGGTTGAGTAATGCTGAGCTATTAGGGTGTTCAACACGGATAAGGACACGGTGATTGAATAAGTACCGTTCAGGGAGATAGGAATGAATTCGATTTTGAAATCTGTGTTAGGGAAGGTGCTGTTTGCAGGTGATAATATTGATCACTATTGCAATAGTTGGACAATTGTGTAATTTTCAGTAGTGATCTATTAAACATTAATAAAGTGTTCAATTAAGCAGATTTGTAGCTAAATTTCTAATCGATTGGCTTGTTTAGAATAAAAATCCATCCGCTAGTGACGGAGTTATATGTGGTCAAAACCTGACCGATTTTCGTAACGCGGTTAATTTTGGCTTTTTTTTTAATTTCACCCCCAATATGTTATCGAAAGACGTAATCCTACGTCAAAAACTCCCTTGTTAATAATCTTGTCTAGGTTGCTCTAAACTATGAAAAAATGTTTATGATTGATACTACTATGAAAAATCAATCTTTTTTTTTTTGTAAATGCATCCTGCACAACATACTGAAACAGTTCGAAAAGTTCACATGCTATGTATTTTATGGGAAATCATCTCTACTTTTCAAATGTATGGGACTCAGTTTGCCCCTTCTTGCCCCGAGAGGCTAAAACATAATGTTTTTAAACTTTCGCTACCTAAGCTATTCAGTCTAAAAATTATATATTGCTGCCCATTTCATCATTTCTGCACCGATTTTGATGAAACAGTTTCCAATCTATCTAAAATTGATACTAGTTTTACGCTTTTTAAAGTTATGGTAATTATTGTATTTTAGAAAAAAATATTGAAAAAATCTTTTATTTCTAAACAACAGTTTTAACCCCACGTATTTTAAAGCATAACTCAAATGACCTACGTAGGGTAAATGACGACTTCAGCAATAACTTAACCTATTATCGTCATGAGAGAAAACATCGTCCTTGAAAGCGCAATTTTGGCATGTGGATACATTGTGTTTCATAGCATCTATTGGCCAAGTTTTAGTGCTCTAGGACTTTGATTCCCCCCTGACGGTAATAGGTTAAGGTATTGCCACAGCCGACATTTCCCCTATTTCTTAAATTTGTTTAATACTCAGCAAGAATTATGCTTAACCAATAAACAAATAAATCTTGACCCAATTCCTGATCGATTGAAACCTATTTCATCTAAATCGGTCAAGAAATGATGAAATGGAAGAAAATTCTATTTTTTTTAGGCAGAAAAGCTTAGCTTAGTTTGGATTTGGTTAAGGTGATTTCGATGGAACTTATTGTATTTCAATTACCAACAATATTTTTAATTGTGCAACAAAGAGTCATTATCCTTATAACATAATATAACATAACATAATCTACACTATAGATTATATGATCATGTACTTTTCGATGAGGGACTGTTCACAAACTACGTTGCAATTTGTTCAAAGATGCATGAAATGTTTACCCTTTCTGCATGGATAATCTTCAGTGCAAGTCCATATCTAATCTAATCTAACCTAACACCAACACAGCCAGTCCATGAAAGCATCCTAGAAAATGATAGATATACCTCCATCACTATTTTTTTATTTGGTATATGTTGCACATCTGCGCAAATATCAGATATCAAAACTGTGCAGCATTGGAGGGGCAAGATGATTTAGAAACATCGGGCCTGTTTAAATCCAAGATCTAAACACGATGCTTCAGAATCCAATAAATGGATGAAACGTGGACGTCTCGTACTGTACGTTCTGTTGTATTGTTATTTATAAATCATTTGTCGTTGGGAGCATCTAGTCTAAAAAGGTTAAGTGATGCACCATTTTCTTCTAGCGGTTGAGACCTGAGACTAACTCTTGTCCTAGCCCTTTTGACCAGTGCACGGAATGAACTGCATGAAATTTGACGTTTGAGCGGTGCCGTGTTTACCAAAAATGAACACATGAATAATACTCGCGTAACATTTAAAAATGGCCTATCAACTTATGTACACAAAACTTGTTAGACATTTTTCGCGCGAACCGAAGTACACCCATGCAAACCAACAACACCATCGGGTAGGGTGAATTCTTTCCTTTCCGATAGTGGTTTGGTCTGCGTGGGTGCTTTTCGGTTCGTGAGAAAAGGGCCTAACAATTCGTTTATAAAAGTTCATAGGACCCTTTCTAAAGTTACGCGAGCATTACATCATGTGTTCACTCCTAGTAAACACGGCACCGCTCAAAAGTAAATTTTTTTCTTAAGTTCATTCCGTGCATTGGTCAATATGGCATATTGGGTTATAGCGCCATTACTCGCTTTCTGAAAAGAGAAGGAGGGAAGGGAAGGAGTTCAGGCTATCATAACAAGCTATAACCGACGTGACGATTGTTTAAGTTCTGGTTTAACAAGTTATTCATGAAATCATGTTCCCGAAAGCAGTCAACAATTAATTAATTAATTAATTAATCTTTATTAGGGAGGCTTTCAGCCTTGGGCTGGTTCGCCTCCAATCAGTCAACAATGTATCTCAAACCGGATCAAGCGTGCGCCCTATATTTCTAAACATTCTGACGCGTTCCGCCCAATATCTATCAATTACGATTTTCTACAATAGTAGCCTGGGATAAATCCTAATGTCTTTCACCTACCCCCCCCCCCCTCCCCCCACAAGACTCAACTATGTTCTTGCACTCACAAAATAGATCACGTGCGATTGAGGTTATCCTGGCAGGAAACAAACGGGTTGTTTTTAACTGGAACAAGCTCACCAAATACAATCACCATGGCAGCACCAACAACTACATACTCGAGTCTTGTCACTATTAACAAGACATTAAAAATAACAAGGTCTAAAGTGTGTTCCCCTGCTCACTGAAAACTCCTGTTCATGACTAAAGTTCGGTGAAAATCTTGTTCCGGTAACACAACACGAAAAGGTGATCTACCAGCGTTAAAGGATTTAAAAGATAAAATGAACAAAAAGGAACGAACTCACCAAGTTTAGCCAATTGAACCTAAAGGCAGCTTGAGATGTGTTGATTGTGTTCACATTGCAAACAGATACATCAACACACTACAAACACTATTAAAATTTTGCTTCGTTTCCTTGGCCGTGGGTTAAAAGACTTCTTTTCTTCCTGCTTGATCCGGATCTATTCGCCGTTCAAGGGAGCTACACTGCGTCGACGGGAAGCTGGAAATATCCTCGTGCTCCTCCAGCGTTAGTCCTTTGATTCCAGCTGCAGTTTTTCATCCGGTGGTGCTACTGCTGCGAGTGCTTCTTTCTTGCTGCCGGCTGACCAGCGGAACTCGTTTTGCATCCTTCGTTCGCGTTCAGCCCAAATTCGGAATTTCATTATTTCAACACTCGATAAACCGCGCAACCGACCCTTGCCACTGCAAGTCCGTAGTTGAAAATTAATCATCAGTGCAAGTTCATATACACTCAAACATCCCCCATCCTACATTCCGCACGTTATATATGGACGGCCACTAACGATAAAAGTAACTTGCCTTATAGACTGTTCCGTTAATTATAAATACACTCTGAGACTAGCCGAGTTTTCTAACTTTTCCATTGACACTGTTCATTAGCTTTTGCACAGTACCTTCGTCTACCATTTTTATCACTTTAGACCAATCTTTGTTGAATTCTTCATCTGTATCCGCTGGTTTAACATATTTCCTAAGCTATGCCTTCGTCAAAGCTCAGAAAGTTTTGATAGGGCGAGCCTCAGGGCAATTTGGCAGATTCATCTCTTTTGGGGTACATATGTCACTTTATGATTCTTGAACCACTCTAGCGAATCCTTTGAATAGTGGCAGGAAGCAAGATCAGGTCAAAAGACTACAGGTTTGTCATGCTGCCTGATGAAGGGTAGCCATCTGTTTTCCAGACATTCCTTCACGTAAACTTTGCCATTCATTGTGTCTGTCGTTATAAATGGTCGAGAAATTTTTCCACAACGGCTTTCACCGATTCAGGAACATCCTTTCCTTTGAGCAAAGTGTAGAACTGCGGTTCTGACAGAGTCTGATAATCGAGTTTCACGTATGTCTCATCATCCATGATTATACAACACGATTTTTTTCCCAGCATTGAGCCGTACAGCTTCCGACCTCTCGACTTCTGCTTCCAATGGGTTTCCAATCCCAATCTTTTAACATTTGTTGCCGAAGTACCGATCTTCTTCGCCGCATCTCGCACTGATGCTGATGGATGCTGCTTAAAACTATCTCTTATCTTCCGGTCTATTTCAGGGTCAACGGGGACAGGTTTTCTTCCATGCCTCGGACAATCTTCGACAGTACTTGATTTTTCATACTTCCGTCATGCCTTTTGTACTGCTCCAACGCTCAGACTCTGCTCCTTAGCCAGTTTTCTTAAGGAAACTCCACTCACGGTACACCATTTGTGCCCAATCCGTTCTCTTTGTTCAGGAGTAAGGCCACGCATTTTCACAGTAACATAAGAACATCAGGATGCAACCAGAAATTTGTGAAATATTTAATGCAGTTTGAAATGACAGTTCATCGTTAGTGTATTTATAATTATCGGAACGGTCTTTAACCTGTTTTCTGTTTTATTAAGTTCTGACTGTTTATATTCGACACCTGAGTTTTAATGAAATAAAGCTGATTATTTATTACTTTTTAAGTTTTGTTGTCTTGGATAATGAATTAAGCATTTAGGCCGACATTACATCCATTTCCCCTATAGCTTAAAAATAAACAATCAATGGGTTCATAGGTATCAGAAAGATATGATAACACTTTAGGTGGATTAGTTCATATTTTTTATGACTTCCAACATCACAAATGGAACCAGCATCCCAAAATTAACTAAATATGTGATTTTCAGACAGATGATGAAACATTTTAGGTAATGTCCGACTTTTGTATGGTTCAAAAGTTATGAATTTGAAATGGAAATGGAAATCCTAATGAAACCCTAATGACAAAATAAAAAAAAAATATGGGTCTAATATTTTGCGATAGAGAACAAAACCACAATTTATTAAGAAATTCTGAGAACCACTATATCGTTTTCCTATGGAATGGCTTCATATATAAATTCACTTCGCTAAGGCTAAGTCATCATCCATCCACATTTTCTCTGCATCGTCGCACTTCGACGCAGTAGCGGTTCTCCAGATTTATTCACCCATTATTGATCAAAGTTCGACATTCCATTATTTGCAAACATCAACCTCGACAGTCCCTACAGATTTTCCCAGTAGTAATTGAGAGTGAAAACAAGTTCACAGTGCTCTCAATCGAAAAGGAAGCATTGTTGTACACATTTAATGACCTTGTGAACTAGATTTCCTTCTCGGGGAAATGCGTTTCTGTGAGAGAATACCCTTCGAATGTGTCGGACGTCGAATCCATAAATATTTGTGTTGTCCCTATCGGTTGCAGCAGCAGTCAAATTCCAGAAACTGCGTCGGAATTCCTATCCTCCCATGGTGAGTCGGTGAATCCGTTAGACTGCGTCACCCCCCATCGCTTGTTGCCGGGATGGCATTGATGAAGTCCCTGATCTGCACAATGATTCTCCACGTGTTGCCGCGTCGATGATGGCGCAGCGTGTGATTAGAGTGCGTTCTCCTGCTGGGGGACGTAGCGGTGATGTTAACGGCAGCAGGAGATCCAGGACATGTCACCCTGTTGTCGTCGATTAATAAATTCAGGAAGTCAGTAAGTGCAGTGCAGTGGACGAGTATTGCCGTTCAAACCATTATCTCCTTGCAGTATCTAACATTTACCAATTCAAAGCGGATCGCTATTAAGCAATTTATGGTAGCTCATTTCCCATTCAAAACCGATGTTTTCTCACCTTCCGGAACGGCTATACTTTCACTATCTCGCTGTTCTCGCTCGCTAGACACATGATATATTCATACTACCCTCAATGGCATCAGAGGTCTCGACCCGCAGACAACTTAAGAAGCAATAAATAAGACATTAAACGGTGCTTCCTTGTACCCTCCGCTTCTTTTTCCAACGTCGTCGACGGCCCTTTTCAGCTAACAGATAGCTTCCGCAGGGCTTCCTGAATCGTTTGATTTATACCATATGCTACAGAGCCGACAACCGTGTAAAAGCGTGTTGTCAAGGGGAGAATCCTCAGCTATCTCCCGAACGAATGCGTGTAATTTATTTATTGACTTTTCGCACTCTAGCGATTTTGCATATATACATTTTCCTTCATGTGTGTCTATCGAAAGGTAATAAAAGGTGATTTAAAGCGGACTGAAACTTCAAGTAAGTGCTCTTGACGGAGTGATGACAGAGCCGAAGCGAAGCGCAACGGCTACCCAGTATGAGATGGCAATGGGTTGGGATAGTTGTTGACTTTCCGATTTCAATTTTACGGGCTGTTGAACTGGAATGGTACTTTCCGGAAGGTATTTGCTCTCAAAACCGGAGATCTGTGATGATGGCGACGATGACGACAACGATGGTGACGGAGACGTCGGACGCAGGGCATTCCAGTTGGGTGGTGAGTTGTGGTCGTGTGTATTCCTATCCCCCGGAGGCGTTTTAGAAGGGTAGATTATAGGTGGGTTCGGAAAATCATCAGGTATGAAATTGAGGGGGGGGGACATCCGAAGCATATTGTGAAAGGGGTCCCAATTAGATATTAATGAATTTGAATCACTATTTCATCACACGGCATCAGAATTATCCCAGAAAGAGAAATACAAAACAATAAGTAATTGAGTCCTATTTCTTATAAATGATAGAAACAGTCATTTCGAAGACTGTTTAAACTAAAAAAAAATTAAGTCCAAAAAAAATCGTAGCTCCAGGTTTGGTAAAAAATCTTATTCCAGTAACGCAACACGGAAATTTGATCTACCAGCGTTACTGGTTTGAAAGGTAAAAATGAATAAAAAGCAACTAACTCACCAAGTTTTTCCAATTGAACTTAAAGGCAGCTTGAGATGTGTTGAAGTAGAAGTCCAAATTGTAGGCGATCCGCTTTACGAAACCCAACAAGAACTAGTCCAGTTTGTGGTAGAGCATGCACGGAATGTCTTCCCTCGATTTGAGATAACACATGTATAAGACGCTGAAATTGTTGTGACTGGATAGAAAAAGTACATTCTAGTATATCTTTTGTCTGGAATACATCAATGCAACTAGACAACAATCAAGATTCATGCTATAGTCCGTCCAGAAAGTGATGAAGTAATTGATAGAAATAGAAATTAATGTAGAGTTTTCCGTGCTGTGCAGTGTGCTTCTAAAGAAATAAAGAGCAAATTTAAGTGGATTTTTAAGAGCCATAGCTTAAGCTTTCAAGGAATGTTTAGATTGTGAAAATTCCAAAGAAATCATGTAATTAGTTCCAAGGGAAATACACCATCAAGTTGGGTCAAAAAAACAGGAACAAAACCTGACCCATCCATTACTCTACCGGTGCTTGGCAGGATGTAACTAAATCAAAAATTAAAAAAAAACCTGCTGAATTGATTGGCCTAAATTGAGGTCAGTTGCTCGAACGGATGAAACGCAATTTAATATTCAATCAGAGTACATACACATACACCACCGCCTGCATGAGTTAGTTGCCTAAGCTCAAAGCTGAACACCACAAAACAAATTTCGATTCCATCATCCTCCTCCGTCCATCCCGGAAAATTAATTTCAATTTTCTGCCGAGAAGATAAACATTCGCACACGACCCCGGCCCGGAGTGGCTTCTTTCCCAGATACAAGGTAGGTACTTATACCATACGGATAGGCAAATGCCTGACTTTTCCCCCATTTTCAAAACATTCAGACGCTACGCTGCTCTTGCTCTCGTAAATTTCTATAAATACTTAATGAGATTGTAAACAGATTGTTTTTTGGGGTTTGCTAAACATCGTCGTTCCCCTCGCAGCAGCATCCAAACGGGCCGTCGGAAATGTCCGCCCACCTCCAACATCTACTTGCTGAACTGCTCGCCACTTGGAACGAGCGGTTCAGATGCGACACTTGTGCCTACTATCTCGAAAAATGACGCGCAAACATATACGTATTACATAATTGTGTTCACCGCACCACCGTTTTATGAACAAAGCAAAAGAGAGCAACCCTGAGTATCTCCCTACTTGAGAGTGTGTCCCGCAAAGTGACTGCACCGGAAACGCGCTCTGCACATTTCGTGGGATGGCGCTATCAGCGGGATATGATAGCGAGGAGGAACTCCCTCAATTTGCGGTTCTCGGCATTGTTCTTCACGACTCAAGTATGAGGACTATAGAGCACCATAGAAGGGCGCATGTCGAGTGCTCGAGTGATCTCATTAAAAATGTATGCAATTTTGGCCACACGGTAAACACGGCCGTCGTCAGTCGCCCGGGTGTGAGACGCTTGGTCTGTTGGATTATGCCGCCAGTGGAAAAGCACTCGGCAGCATTGTCAATAGCCTCGGGAGTGTTTACGAATGATGCTCGCTTGCAGAACCTGGACTAAAGGCTGGCGATGGTGGCTGATGGGGTGCTGCAAAAACCGATGTAAGGGGCAGTGAGGTTTGGACGTAAAATGAGCAATCAAACTAACCGAGAGTTTGGTGGAGATGCTGAATAGAACAACGTTACATTCGTCACAAAAAAATTACATCTGAATTTAACAATAAAATCAAACTTTCAACGTGTTTTTATGTTACTTCATACGCGAAGTTTGCAATTTTCAGAGTTGGTTGGAAATGCTATCTAACATGACGCTTAGTGTGATAATTTATTAGCTAGATAATGGTCTTTAGGAGAGGGTAGGTAGATAGTTCCGTTAGAGTACGGCAGTATGAAAATTGAATAGAAGTTGAAAATGAGCGAAGGGCCATTAATGCGACAGTACAAAGTCAAACGCACACTCTTTGCCTAACCCGTGCGATGTACGTAGAGATTTGAAGTATGTCTTCAAATCTACAGGCAAATAACTGGAAATGCTTTCGGCAACGTGAGGCTTTAGGTAGTGATGAAACGTCGCTAGAACTATTCCACAGCCGCAGACAGTAATGAGCAAAGGCGGGCGTATACTTTTTGCCTGTAGATTTGAAAACATACTTCAAATCTCCGTGTACATCGTACGGGTTAGGCAAAAGGTGTGCGTTTGACATTTTACTGTCGCATTAATGGCCCTTCGCTCATTTTCAACTTCTATTCAATTTTCATACTGCCGTACTCTAACGGAACTATCTACCTACCCTCTCCTAAAGACCATTCTCTAGCTAATAAATTATCACACTAAACCGTCATGTTAGATAGCATTTCCAACCAACTCTGAATAAACTCAAAGATTGCCTGATTTAAGTAATTCAACAGTAAAAAAAAACCATAAGCTTTGAACATTAATCGCAGTCATTTAACAAAAAACAAATCGAAATCCCACGGATTTACTAAGAAATACTTTAAATTCTTAAACTCTAAGACCACATCAAGTTTTCCAATCTCGATTACAGATAAGTTAAATTTGATGACTGGTTTCATGTACAATGTCTAAAATATCGAGGATAGCAAAAATCCCCGGTTGAAAGATGCAAAAGTTTCAAAAAAATATTAAAGTATGATTTCTCGATTGTTTGGAATGTCAGCTGCGATAGTGGCATACCCAAGTAAAAATGTGGGTTTTATGAGGTCAATAAAACTTGCAATGTTACTTGGGTAATAAGTCTGTATCTTGTAAATGAAAATAAATTGAGGATTCCATTTCCTCTCGAGCTGCTGGAGGTTTTCGTAGAATAGAAGTAGGTCACAATTGTTGGGTTTGATAATATATCATAAGCATTATTTAAATTACATTTTATATCCAACATCTCTCAAATAGGTCGAGGGGAGGCAAAAAAAAATTAACATGGGACGAATTACAAATTAATGTGTCGACAACTCATTTGACAAAAAATTAGAGGCGCCGGTGGTGTAGCGTGATTGCCTCTCACCTCAAAAGCCTGGGTTCTATCAGAGTCGGCGCCTCCGGGATTTTCTGAGGCATAGAATTGAAGATGAACAAATACAACCATTCAATCAATTCTGTGAAAACGAATTCTCACATGACCATACTACTCAAAAATCAAGAAGGACGGAAAACAAATTAAGGCAAAAAAACATTAAAAACAAGATTTAGTATTAAGCTATAGTACATAGCAAGGGACAATTAAGAATAGGGCTGAATTATTTTTTTTTAATCGGGCTGAATTATTTTTATTTATTTATATCTTTATTTATTTATTTATTTATTTATTTATTTATTTATTTATTTATTTATTTATTTATTTATTTATTTATTTATTTATTTATTTATTTATTTATTTATTTATTTATTTATTTATTTATTTATTTATTTATTTATTTATTTATTTATTTATTTATTTATTTATTTATTTATTTATTTATTTATTTATTTATTTATTTATTTATTTATTTATTTATTTATTTATTTATTTATTTATTTATTTATTTATTTATTTATTTATTTATTTATTTATTTATTTATTTATTTATTTATTTATTTATTTATTTATTTATTTATTTATTTATTTATTTATTTATTTATTTATTTATTTATTTATTTATTTATTTATTTATTTATTTATTTATTTATTTATTTATTTATTTATTTATTTATTTATTTATTTATTTATTTATTTATTTATTTATTTATTTATTTATTTATTTATTTATTTATTTATTTATTTATTTATTTATTTATTTATTTATTTATTTATTTATTTATTTATTTATTTATTTATTTATTTATTTATTTATTTATTTATTTATTTATTTATTTATTTATTTATTTATTTATTTATTTATTTATTTATTTATTTATTTATTTATTTATTTATTTATTTATTTATTTATTTATTTATTTATTTATTTATTTATTTATTTATTTATTTATTTATTTATTTATTTATTTATTTATTTATTTATTTATTTATTTATTTATTTATTTATTTATTTATTTATTTATTTATTTATTTATTTATTTATTTATTTATTTATTTATTTATTTATTTATTTATTTATTTATTTATTTATTTATTTATTTATTTATTTATTTATTTATTTATTTATTTATTTATTTATTTATTTATTTATTTATTTATTTATTTATTTATTTATTTATTTATTTATTTATTTATTTATTTATTTATTTATTTATTTATTTATTTATTTATTTATTTATTTATTTATTTATTTATTTATTTATTTATTTATTTATTTATTTATTTATTTATTTATTTATTTATTTATTTATTTATTTATTTATTTATTTATTTATTTATTTATTTATTTATTTATTTATTTATTTATTTATTTATTTATTTATTTATTTATTTATTTATTTATTTATTTATTTATTTATTTATTTATTTATTTATTTATTTATTTATTTATTTATTTATTTATTTATTTATTTATTTATTTATTTATTTATTTATTTATTTATTTATTTATTTATTTATTTATTTATTTATTTATTTATTTATTTATTTATTTATTTATTTATTTATTTATTTATTTATTTATTTATTTATTTATTTATTTATTTATTTATTTATTTATTTATTTATTTATTTATTTATTTATTTATTTATTTATTTATTTATTTATTTATTTATTTATTTATTTATTTATTTATTTATTTATTTATTTATTTATTTATTTATTTATTTATTTATTTATTTATTTATTTATTTATTTATTTATTTATTTATTTATTTATTTATTTATTTATTTATTTATTTATTTATTTATTTATTTATTTATTTATTTATTTATTTATTTATTTATTTATTTATTTATTTATTTATTTATTTATTTATTTATTTATTTATTTATTTATTTATTTATTTATTTATTTATTTATTTATTTATTTATTTATTTATTTATTTATTTATTTATTTATTTATTTATTTATTTATTTATTTATTTATTTATTTATTTATTTATTTATTTATTTATTTATTTATTTATTTATTTATTTATTTATTTATTTATTTATTTATTTATTTATTTATTTATTTATTTATTTATTTATTTATTTATTTATTTATTTATTTATTTATTTATTTATTTATTTATTTATTTATTTATTTATTTATTTATTTATTTATTTATTTATTTATTTATTTATTTATTTATTTATTTATTTATTTATTTATTTATTTATTTATTTATTTATTTATTTATTTATTTATTTATTTATTTATTTATTTATTTATTTATTTATTTATTTATTTATTTATTTATTTATTTATTTATTTATTTATTTATTTATTTATTTATTTATTTATTTATTTATTTATTTATTTATTTATTTATTTATTTATTTATTTATTTATGTATGTATTTATTTATTTGTTCAATTAATTATTTATTTATTTATTTATTTATTTATTTATTTATTTATTTACTTATTTATTTATTTATTTATTTATTTATTTAATATTTGTTTATTTTTTTATTTTTTTTATTAATTGTATTATTCATTTATTTATTAATTAAATTATATATTTATTTATTTATTTATTTATTTATTTATTTATTTATTTATTTATTTATTTATTTATGTATGTATTTATTTATTTGTTCAATTATTTATTTATTTATTTATTTATTTATTTATTTATTTATTTATTTATTTATTTATTTATTTATTTATTTATTTATTTAAAATAATCAATTTATTTACCTACTTGTCACTTGTTGTTCTATTTAATTTAATTTTTTTTTTTCATTTCTTTATACATTTTATTATTTTTTGATTCATTTATTTATGAAAAGATTATGTATTATTAATTCATTTATTAATTTCTTAATTTATTAATTTATTTATTTATTAAATCTATGTATTAAGTAACTAATTAATTTATTTGTTAATTATAAATTTTTAATTGATTTTTTTTTCTGCCAAATTTATAAATTTATTGATTTTATACTTATTATTTAAAAAAAATGTTTTGAAGTATTCAAAAAAAAAATTTAAAAAAACATTTATTTATTTCTGAATTGGGTTATTTATTTATTTATATATTTTTTTTATAATTTATTTATTTGTTTTTATTTTATTGATAAAGTAATTTATTAATTAAGTTATTTGTTGATAAATTTATTAGCTTATTTTTATTTATCTATTTATTTATTTTTATTTGTGTATATATGTTTTTATTTATTATTATTATTATTATTTTTTTCATTGATTTGTTTTCCGTCGATCTTGTTTTCCGTGCTGAGCACCAATGCTACCGCCGCCAGGGAGGCAGCTCCCATACCTGGACCGCTACCTATCGCCCCACAACTCATGAACTGGGGACCAACGGCTTTGCTTCCCTTCCGAAGGAAGGTCTGATCAGAGATGTTATGCCTCAGAACATCCCGACGCCGCCAACTGGGATTGAACCCAGGCCTGCTGGGGTGAGAGACAATCACGCTTACCACTTTACCACCGGCGCCGCTATTTATTTAATTTTTTATTTATATGTTTCGCAGTGTCGGCAGTGGACGCACATCCTTCATGTTGCATAAGAAAAAGGGGATGTCCCTATCACAGATTTCAGTACCAAACTCTGAAATAATTAGACAAAACCTCTATTTATGCTTTTAGATTTTTTTTAACTAATTCGTTTAGCCTTCCAACTCAATCGCGTTAGCTTTGCGGAGCCGATAGTTCATTGTTCTTTGCTTGTAACAAAATTTACTTAATTCTATGTCTAGTAGGAGCTGGGCCGAATACTCGCGGCTTACTCGAGGTTAGAGAGGTACATTGTCGAAGGATAGGATCAGGGGAGGAGCTTGGGGGTAAGGTTTCGTTGTCTCATCAGAGCGTTGTCGCCAGTATGAACGTTAATGCGGTTCTAGTTTCGTCTGGAGTTCGACCGGCTATGGTGACCAGTGGGCGACGATGAGACTATGATTTTAGATTTGAATTTAAGTCCTTCCTTTTTTGCATTATCGGAACAAAATAATCTTTCTAAGCTCCACCTCATTTATAGAAACGACGGGAAATCCTGTTAGGGGCGGAGATAAACTCCAAGGCGCATATAATAAGCTTGTATCCAAATCCACCACAGTTTACTGCTTTTACGTCACTAAGCACAATCACTGCCAACCAGATAAACTTCATTTCGTTACAGTGCTCCTTTAGCTGTAACTGAGTCAAATCAACGCGCAGCAACGATGACTCAGACTCAGATAGTACTTATAGTTGGGAATTATTAGTTTTTGTGCAGGGCGATGGACTTCTTACGCCAAAGTCACGAGTTCAAATCTCATCCCCGGACAAGTCACGAATGAGTGTTAAAGTGGCTATAATTAAAAAAAATAAACAAAAATAGTCTAGGTGCATGCAACTGCAATGTCGACAGTAAAATTCGAGATAACAAATGTGGCTTGTTTTACAGTAGGACAATTTGCTTCACTGGTACAAAACGATATCATTCGAGTCAACTGCAACGCAGAAAGAGAAAATCGTATAGTGCGTTTTGTACCACCCAATTAATCAATTCGACTAATTGCCCCAGTCTTTCAAACATAATAATTGGCCGCATCAGCTAGTTATTCCAAAAAGAGCAATTACCGGGTTTGTTGATCACTGCGAGACTCCTGCCTCAATTTTTCAGGTCATTAACGTAAAAAACCAAATGGACATAGACATAACACTAAACGAAAGACAGGTTCGAATTTCAGTTAAACTCCAGCAATATGAAATATTTGAAAGTTCCTAGAAAGGGAAATTCTCGAAATAATGTAAAAATTGCAACATTCTAGAAGTAAAATCACCTCCAAATCATCCCGGTATCTGTTCCTGACAAAACATTTTATTACAATATAATAACATAATTTATCACACTATAAATCATCTTCCCCCTCCTTCTTTACATGGAATGTACATCATTCAAACTTCCCTCGAGACAACTTTATTACACACAACTCAGCGCTAGATGCGAGGGTGGGGGGAGTAAAATACCACGACCTTGTTCACTTGACTTTGAACTTTTTTTTTCCCTTCTCCTACTCCAAACGATCACATCGAGAATAGCAAAGGGAAGCATTTTGCAGCAGGCACTTGTCTGTGATTGCAACATCATCATCATCATCATCGTCGTCGTCGTCGTTGACATCAAGAGCACCCTCCAGCCAAAGCTGAGAGGAGATCACGAAGCACCATCTCGTGGGAGAGTTTTCCCTCCAAGGGTAAAACAGGAAGGATGAAAAGTGATTTTTCAATTTTCACACTTGTCTGATGACGGCCGGTGTGGGTGGGTGATGGCGGAAAAACAGACATCCGGAAAATTGAAAATGGGAAATAAATTATGAAAAATATGGCTTTGTGTTTGGCGTCCCGGTCTTGGCGGCGGGGGTTTGAGTGTATCTTCTTCAGGTTTAATATTTAACTCAGTTGAGAATCCCGGTGCCAGGTTGTAGTCGGTGGGGAGGGGTTGGGGGTGTCTGAGCGAAGAATGTTTCTGACAGTTGACAAGCACTTTTTACAGCGTCTCTATCCAAAGGGATACAATGTGATACAGTGCTCGTACTCTGGTGGAAATTTTCTGTTTGTATAACATGATAATCAATTCCTTGGAATCCGGTGGAAACTTTGGCACAGGATTGTGTTCTTGCTCGGTGGGTTGGTGGTTGGATATTAGGAGAAGATGAGATTTTATCCACGCGAGCGTTGGGCATAGGTGTCGAACTTTTGGGGGTATGGTAGTTTAAAGATTGCCAACAGAGTGGCGTATTCGAATTTGTAGAGGAGTAAGTTATGCAGAAATTACTTAACCATAAGATGTCACACATTAAATACATTTTAAAGTTTGAACCAATTTCGACTCCCTAAAACTTTGGCGCCACTGACTGGCGTTGGGGAAAGTTTTCAACTGAAGCATTTGAGGAAAGGAAAATTGAACCTCATTTTTTCTACTGAGGATGACACCTTTCAGTGAAAGACCACCTGGTGGGAAAATTAATTATTTGGTGTCATACTTTCACTTGTTTTCCTCTTCAACTCCGATGGTAAACTTTGTCCCGAAAATTCCCCGTATCCTCCGGAATGACACCGCACCTAGGTAATTGAAATCATTATTCATATTCATGGCCTGTGACAGCTCACTTGCCAACCGAAAACAGCTTTACTGATTTTAAATTCAAATTCAATTGTCCCCGCTTGTATGATGTTTACCTATCTCTGACAGGATTATCTCTGTCCCTGCTGTAAGCGACACCCGGTATTGACTCTCAAGGCTGTATCGAACCGTGTCGACTCGACGATCCATTTGAATCGAAATGGACGGATTAAACGGGTGCATCCCCGGAGTGAATCCCCTTTCGATTCGCCCGGAGAAACTACAACAAGACACAACCCATTGTGAAGGTGCACAGTACACATGCATTCAAACCGAAGAAGAAGAAGAATGAACCAAAGAAAGAACGCAAATTTAATCAATCCGACATTATGTTAATGGTAGATTTTTTCACCTCTGACAGAGGGACGGGACCTAAATAGACCTAATGCATGCAATCCGGCATTACCATAATCTATTGCTGCGCCGCGCGGTTGTTACATCCTTTGGCCGAAGGAACCCTTCTTCTGGTATAAAAAAACATGCTAATAAAAAACCGACGCTGACGACGACGACGATGAGGACGATATCGGACTAGATTGATAGGACAAAGCTGAGTATCGTTTTTTTCAACTCACCTTTCCATTTGGATGGAAATCTATTGCTTGTCCGTAGTCTATTTTCTCCTCTAACTTAGTAGGCAACCACCACGACACTACAAGGAAAAGTAAGCCTTCCACTCAACAAACCAAGACTCCTGAAAGAGATGCCAACCATTTAGGTTTATCGCCATGTACAAATCCATAAAAAAAAAGACCCAGGTGAATAACAGCTATGGAGCTACGACGACTGCTGGCGAGGAATTTTCGGGGAATTTTCAGAACGTTTTGTGCATAATCTTGCGTTGTTAGCTTTTGGGTTTCTCATGAGGTGTAGTTCAGATGTTGTGATAAAGATAAATGCTTCCGAGTCTTGTTGAGACATTTCCTTTTCTCAATTTTACCTGAAAATTTAATTGAATTGAGGAAATCAGTTAAATAAAAAAAAATAAAATAAAGACTAAATGATTGAATCTATTCTATTCGTTTGACTTCACAGCATGAATCATCATACGAGCTTCCTTTAAACAACAAAATGTTTTGTTGAATGAATCCCACGCTATGTTGAAAATGTTTTTTTTTCTTTCTCGTAAAGCCCGTTGAGATTCCTGCAGAGAAAATATTGTTTAAATAAACAATTTGCTTCCGTTATAATTGCTTAGCATTTGATATATGTGTGTCGGGCTGTCTTACATCAACGTAGAGAGAGCAAAGTCAGTGATGAAAAATATTGTACCCCATTCCCGGCCTATCAACCCTTAAATGATCGAATTTTTTATTTTGCGGTGCATTTTTTTCTTGTGATATTTATTGCGCTATTAAAATGTTGTTTTACCATGTTTAAGGACCAACATAGGTATAGTGCCAAATGGCAACACTATGCATTTAAGGGTAAAGCACAACCCACACTTATTCTTTCTTAATCTAGCGTAGTTTAGCACCAAACGGAATGATGTTATGACAGATGGCTTCCAAATTTATTTACCTTTCCATATGTACCGTTAGATCTGATAAGGGATCGCGAAATATTCGTTTATTTCTGAAAATGCAAAACTGCTTGAAGAGGCTCAATTTGGCCTTCGGGTTTTATTGGGCCTATTTGCCATTGAAACGCCATTGGGATTCTCTTTGGTCTATCGAACGGAAAGGAAAGTGAATTCGCGTGCGCCTTTTATTTTCGATATCTTATTTTGCGTTCTTCAACACTTCGTCTGGCAGCTATTGAATAGACGCATCGTACCAAACGTTTGTTTGACATGTTCATACCAAAATCATAGATATAGTTGATGTTTTGTGCCCGATAGGCCGGGAATGGGCGATAAGGCCGAAGTAGATTTTTCCTCTACTATCTTCGTCGCACTCCAAACAGCGCATGACAAATTCCGTATGACGACAGTCATCTTTCATAAATTTACATAGTGAAAAAAAACTATCCAGTACGTTCTCTCTTTTTACAGCGTAAGATCCGTCGGTTACTCGGAGAGGACTAAAAACTGTACGTTTTAGTCAGCCGTTCCGTACAAAAAAAAATGATCGTTGGAAGCAATGCATTACGTTAAAAAAAAACTTAAAATGGATACAACAAACCGAATTCGAACCACGAACGTTGTTATTACCAGACTTGCGTCTTTTCCATTGGTCTATCAACGCCTATGAGAATCGAAGGCTAAAGGAAAATAAGAAGCGTTCATAGTACGGTAACTACTCTGCTCACATGCACGTTCGGCGGTATTTGCTTTTCTTTTGTCTATGCATGATTGAAAAAAGTAAGAGTTTGTATCCTAGACACGACCGTAGATTTGACGTAGGATTACGAAAGGTAGTTATGATGTCACAGCAAAAGTATAGTAAATATTAAATTTAATTCTTAACTTGTTAATAGTGATAAATTTCGATAGGTTGAAATTCGGAAGAGTTCTGTTTTTGAGGTGCTCTGTCGATGTCCATGTAGTACAAGCCAATCCTGGACGATATATCTAGGATTCAACCTCTTACTCATTAGTTAACTCTTTTATCAGTTATTTGTGGTCCTGAAAAGGATCGATGGGTTGGAAGCTTGGAAGCTAGTAAAGAACAATACTG
Source organism: Ochlerotatus camptorhynchus (assembly GCF_037179485.1). NCBI lineage: Eukaryota > Metazoa > Arthropoda > Insecta > Diptera > Culicidae > Ochlerotatus > Ochlerotatus camptorhynchus. Next base: position 395,563 of record NW_027040621.1, read on the forward strand.
TAGAAATTTTTCCTCGTGCGGTGCGGAAATGAAATATGTATTGGGGAAAACACATCAATCACAGAATTTGAGCCTACCTAACGGTACCTACCTGAATACCTGATGGGCGGCGACTCGTTGAATTCAAATCTGCACCAAACGAAGTAACCGTCTCCATTGGTCTCGGTCCTGAGCCAATCGCTTCCAGTCGCCTTGGACGTTCAAGGACCTAATGTCCTCCTCAACTGCACAAAGCCAACGCGTGCGTGGCCTACCCCGAAGCCGACGTCCTCTTCCGGGTTCCCTGCTGAATATTGACTTCGCTTGACGCTGTTCCGGCATTCGTGCCACATGCCCAGCCCACTGTAGCCTGCCGTGTTTTATAAGCTTCACAATATCCATGCCGTTATATACTTGGTACAACTCGTGATACATGCGACGCCGCCAGATGCCATTTTCCAGTTTACCGCCGAATATTGTTCGCAGCACTTTACGCTCGAAGACACCGAAAGCTCTCCGATCGGCCTCTTTCATAAAGGGCTACCGGCAGAATCAACGTCTTGTACAGCGCGAATTTCGTTTTCGTACGCAAGCTGCGGGACTTCAGCTGACTACGCAACCCGTAGAAAGCCTTGTTCGCGGCTGCAATACGCCTTTTCCCTCGCGGTTAACATCATTATCGCACGTCACTAAAGTACCAAGATAAACAAATTCGTCCACAACTTCAAATTTTTCGCCATCTAGCACCACTTCACTACCAACACCACTATTGCTCCCACGCTTTCTACCGGCGACCATGTACTTCGTTTTGGTAGAATTTATCGTGAGACCAATCCTCGCTGTCTCGAAATTAAAAGGCGCGAACGCCTCTTCCACTGCTCTACGGTCGATTCCGATGATGTCGATGTCGTCCGCAAAACCAAGGAGCATGTGCGACTTTGTGATGATGGTACCGTTCCTCTGCACGCCAGCTCTCCTAATCGTTCCTTCGAGGGCGATGTTGAATAGCAAGTTCGAAAGAGCATCTCCCTGCTTCAACCCATCTAAGGTCACGAACGTGGCCGAAATCTCGTCTGCAACCCGTACACATGATTTCGAACCATCCAGCGTTGCACGAATCAGCCTAATTAGTTTCGTCGGAAAACCGTTTTCTTGCATTATCTGCCATAGCTCGTTTCTCTTTACTGAATCGTACGCTGCCTTGAAATCTATGAACAGATGATGAGTCTGCAAGTTGTATTCCCGGAACTTCTCAAGGGTTTGACGCAGGGTAAACATTTGATCCGTCGTTGATCGACCCTCACGAAAACCAGCCTGGTATTCGCCGACGAAGGATTCCTCAAGCGGTCTCAATCTGTTGAACAGAACACGTGATAATATTTTGTACGCCGAATTCAGAAGCGTGATTCCTCTGTACTTGGCGCACTCCAGTCTGTGTCCCTTTTTGTAGAGGGGACAAACGAGACCATCCAACCAACTAGCGGGCAATTCTTCCTCCGCCCATGATATCATCTGAGGCAGCTGCTCACTTCCGTGCTCACTTTCGGCCGGGAGCTCGTCCTTCCCCGCAGCCTTACTGTTTTTCAGCTCTCGTATCGCCTTTTTCACCTCTTCTAGCGTTGGTGGTTGCATAGCTTGACCATCGTCGTCGATGTGTGTTCTGTTTGTAGATGCTCTCTCGTTCTCTCCGTTCAGCAACGTCTCGAAGTACTCCTTCCACCTGGCAGCCACCATCGTTTTATCTGTCAGCAGATTACCTTCACGGTCATAGCACATGGCGGGAGACGGCGCTGTCTTACTCCTCACGCCATTGACATTGGATCATTCTGCTCTATACTGCGATGGGTTCGTTTCTTGCTGACCTTGCTCCCCTGTACCGCTCTCTGTTCTGACGGGTACCAGACACCAACATCCGGCTTCTGGCGACGTTCTTCTCCTCTGTCACTCGCTGGCACTCCTCGTCAAACCACCCGTTCCGGGGGCGCCTCTGAGCTATACCTATCACCTCTCGTGCTGTGTGCTCACCGCTCCGTGGACAGCTTCCCACAGATTGTTGAGATTCTCGTTCACGTTGATTTCCGCTATCCGCTCATTCAGCTTCTGGTGGTACTCTGCAGCAACACCATATACTGTCAAACGCTGGATGTTGAAACGCATCGATCTCCGGTTTCTCGAACTCGTAACGGTCGATAGACGCGCTCGAATTTTCGCGACAACGAGGTAGTGATCCGAGTCGATATTAGGACCCCTGAAGGTCCTGACATCTACGACTTCCGAGAAATGCCGACCAACCACCAACACGTGGTCGATCTGGGAGCAAGTTTCGCCATTAGAGTGTCTCCAGGTGTGCTTTCGGATATCCTTGCGTGCAAAGTGGGTGCTACTGATGGCCATATCACGAGCAGCAGCGAAGTTTATCAACTTCAGGCCATTATCATTCCGGACGGTACCTACGTTTATACTTTTTGATGCAAAAAAGGGGCTTAATCCTTCTATTGGGAGAATTCGGCACGGCATAATGCTCTTAATAGGAGGGGCTTAAAATTTACACCAAAAGGCATTAAGATCGGTACCGTCTGGCATGCTCAGTGCTTGGTATGAATATTCGGCGACTGTGTTAGGGAAACCACTTTTCCTATCATAGAAACGCCTCGTTTTCTGATGACAAAATTGAGCATTTACGTGCACAAAACGCACGGAATTTTTGTTTTATTCAATAGATAATAAAAAAGCGAATATTGGTTGGAGGAATTTCTTGCTCAATTTTTCCAATCGCGATCAATCATATAAATTTTAGATTATTTTTGCTTTTTCTAGCGCCGTGGAGAAAACTTTACATTTTGGTAGCATACAAAAATTCTATAATTCATATTAAATTTCCTATGCCAATCGAAACAAACGTTATGACGTCACTACAAGGGTGATTAAGTAAACGAAAGAAACGAATCGTGCGAAGCGGAATGAAAGCCGAGTGAAACACGAATTGTAACAATAAATTGAGGCCTACAATTCTAAAACTTTCTATAAACCACGTTGAGTTTGGATAGCTAGCTGCTGACATCGGATTGATAACCTTGATAAATGTCCAAAATATACTCTTTAACAAATGTATGGTGGTCCTGAAAAGGACCGTTTTGTCGTGATGGTTGAGGAATGCTGAGATATTAGGGTGTTCAACATGGATGAGGCTGGCGAGCTGTATGTTGTTTGTAGCAAGGGTGACGCGCTTGGCATAGATGACCACCAGCGACTCGCGAAGAAACTGATTCCTATCCATGGCGCCTCCTTCTATGAATGCTCATGTGGGCTCTGCAGCTCGCGCTTTCGTTGTGTACTGGAAAACGATGTTCAACGACACACGCCGAAAGCACTGCAGCTGCTGACACCGACGACCAGACACCACCACACACGGTGCTTGAATGAGCACCGTTCAGTGAGACCGCATGGAATTCGATTTTTAATTCTGTGTTAGGGAAATCGCTGTTTGAAGGCAAAAGGTGATAATTTTGATCACCTTTGCAACAGTTGGACATTTGTGTATTTTTCAAAAGTGACCTATTGAAAATTAATAAAGTGTTCATTTAGGTAGATTGGTGGATAAATTTCCAATCGATTGGCTTGTTTAGAATTAAAATCCATCTGCCATTGACAGAGTAATATGTGGTCAAAACTTGACCTTTTTTCGTAATGCGGTCGATTTTGGTTTTTTGAAATTGCACCCCCAATATGTTGCCGAAAGACGTAATCCTACGTCAAAAGAGAAATAAAGGTAAAAGATGCGATAGGATTTGTTCAAAAGGATTGACGAAGGATGTATGGAAAATATGGTTTTTGCATCGCGGTAATTTATTTTTGGATTTCGTCAAACGTCACTGACCAAACTGAACGTTACCAACTCCGGGTACGTGTATTTCGTCTATTACATGCAGACTTCATCAGTACCAAGTACTCAACACCCAGTGGTGTTGAGTAATTGGCACTGTACAATGTACTGTTCTGAATAATGTAAAATTGGATCCCACTTAACAATTCAAAGGGAAAGTGAAACATTAAATATCTTGATTGATCCACCTACGATAAGTTCTGAAACATGTTTACCTGCTTCACATAAATTTTAGCCATGTGTAATCATGGGGCCTCCCTTCGATTAGTCACTAAAGGCTGCTGTTTTAGTTTCCGCATCGGTCAAGGAAATTGTAGGCGTTGGAAGTTTTCTCGACTTGTTCCAGTGTTTGGGTGCCCAAAAAATATTCCAAAGAGTCCTAATCAATCTTATGCGAATGATGCGTATGATGCGAATATGAATAATGAAACGATAAGGGTTTTGTTGAGTTATTTCCATTTAATTCCGTTATAATCTTTTAACCGATAGGTTTTTTGATCTAATTTCCGTCCCACTAAGCACAACCCACGGTTTACCCCTCTTTCTTGAATGGGTTTTAACAATAAATGAAATGTTTCTATCAAAGATAACTTCTAAATTTATTCCCCTTTATTATTTGATAACTAGCCACACATTGTTGAGATATCTAACACTGCTTCTTGATTCCAAATTCGTCCTACGAGTTTCAATTCCGTCCAAACACATTGAAACGCCATTAGATTTTCTTCGTCCTACGGTTAAACGTAGAAAAAGCGAGTTCGCTAGTAGCGCTTCTTTTGTTTTGAGAACAATGAGTGTAAATATTACCACAATACGCTCTAATAGGTTTTGTGATGTAGATTGTGAACTAACGCATCGGTACGAACGTATTACTGATTTGTGCACGGTGAAATCATTGATTATACTGATGATTTCTGCTCGATAGAACGGAAATGGACGATTACGACGAAGTAGCGCTCTACCCTACCCTGAAAAGTTCGAAAGTACGTTTGATTGAGCTGAATTTCGTCTCTATTATGACTCAATTCAGTCTCAGAGCACCTACATTTACATGAATTTTTTCTAAGTGTGTACATTATTTGATTCTATTCTATTCGTTCGAATTCACAACACGAATCATCATACGAGCTTCCTTTAAGCAATAATATTTTTCGTGAAATGAATACCACCCCATTGTGTCATTGATTCTTCCTTCCTCATAAAGCCCGTTGAGGTTCCTGAAGAGAAAATATTGTTTAAATAACAATTTTAATATTAAAACTGCATACTCACGTTTGAAAGCATTTCTTGAACCACCAACCACTTCCTAAACCCACTGAACAGCTCTTTTCAGATTGGTCATTATCACGATCCACAGCAGAAAACGGCATCGTATCATGATACATCAAACTATCTCCTGCATCTCCCTCGACGAACTTTCCCAGGATCAGCTGGTACTCCTCGAATTCACTGCTTATTTTAAAACCCTCATATTTCGCCGTCTTGACCACATCGTCAAAGCTTTTCAAAACCACCAACAACTCATAAGAACCCGTACGGGTTATTTGATGCATCTTCTCTAAGCCCAACCAATGTTCGTCTTGAAGACTGCCAAATCCTTCTCGGTACGGGACCCAGGTTCTGTTGAAATCTAAACTTCCATTGAAACGACGATGGATCACAATCCAACCATTTTCACAATAAACCTCAAATGGTGAACTATGTGGTACTTTCAATTGATACGTTCCGTTATTCCCATTTGGTGGACATCTAGATTCTCCGACAATTACTGAAAAATACTGCCTCTATAAAAACTTACACTGACTTATATGAGCACTTACCATCTTCCAATTGATCGATTCTTGTAACAGCAGTTCTCGTGGACATCTGCTGATCGTTAGTCAATTTATCCACTTTTTTCGAAACGGAGTTAAGGTCGTGTTCCATCGATTTAGAATAGTTCTGCATTGTAGATTTGAACAAGCGCTGATCGTCCACCAATTGATCCAGTCTTGCTGCAATGGACTTCAAACTATTTTCCAAGGCTTTCGAGTTACTCTCAATAGTCTCCAAAATACAGATGAAAAACTCATATCCGGTCCCACAAGAGTTTTCTGCTTTTACCAGTACGGCACTGAACACAAAGACTGCCAACCAAATCGACTTCATTTCGCTACACTTCTCTACGAACTAACTGATGGATCAGCATGTAACACTTTCTTTTATTCAACGTCAAATCGTCGCGTTGGATGCTAATATGACTCAGGTTTCGATACAAGTTTGTGCGTATTTTATTTTTAGAGATATTGCGGGGTATACAGCTTTCCGAATCATGACTAATTAAGGAACTCGTGGAGATAAAAACGGCATTTGTTTAAGTGTTTTCACGCTCTACAACGTACTGTTCTGAATAATGTTAAATTGGATCCCACTAAACAATTCCAAGGGAATGTGAAACATTAAATATCTTGATTGATCCACCTACGATAGTTCTGAAACTTGTTTACCTGCTTCACATAAATTTTAACCATGTGTACTCATGGGGCCTCCCTTCGATTAGTCACTAAAGGCTGCTGTTTTAGTTTCTGCATCGGTCAAGGAAATAGTAGGCGTTGGAAGTTTTCTCGACTTGTTCCAGTGTTTGGGTGCCCAAAAAATATTCCAAAGAGTCTTAATCAATCTTTCGTATGATGTGAATATGATTAATGAAACAATAAGGAGCTGGGTTGGGTTGAGTTATTTCCATTTAATTCCGTTATAATCTTTTGACCGATAGGGTTTTTGATATAATTTCCGTCCTACTAAGCACAACCCACGGTTTACCCCTCTTTCTTGGACGGGTTTTAACAATAAATGAAATGTTTCTTTCAAAGATAACTTCTAAATTTATTCCCCTTTCCATAAGTACCGTTGAATTTTACAAAGAGCCACACATTGTTGAGATATTGTTAAAAATCTAACACTGTTTCTTGATTCCAAATTCGTCCTACGAGTTTCAATTCCGTCCAAACACATTGAAACGCCATTAGATTTTCTTCGTCCTATATGTTCCATCGATTTAGAATAGATCTGCATTGTAGATTTGAACAAGCGCTGATCGTCCACCAATTGATCCAGTCTTGCTGCAATGGACTCTCTACGAACTAGCTGATGGATCAGCATGTAACACTTTCTTTTATTCAACGTCAAATCAACGCGTACGCAACGTATTTTATTTTTAAAGATATTGTGAGGTGTACAACTTTGCAAATCGTGACTAATTAAGGAACTCGTGGTAAAACAAATGACTTATTTCATAGTTGTAACATCTACTTTGTAGGGACAAAACGATAATCCAAATGTAAGATAATTAACCACTCATTTGAGTAACTTGCAACGCAAAACGTGCATTTCCATAAATTCTTCTTAGCTAAAAACACTGCAAGCAAGGTACATTTGATTTAAGGGGATTATGCACAACAAAACAGTCGTAACCTTATTTTTCGTATTTTTAATTATTGGGAGTTTCTGTCGAAACTCAGTTGACTATTTGCCATTCCAATCCGTAGGTCAGCAAAAGAGTTTTCTAAAGGGTGATCTTTAGAAACTTACCTGTCATAGATCTAAATTCTTCATTATGGATGATTTTAATGCGAATCACCGCTCATGGAATAATTTTCAAAGCAATTCCAATGGTAATATTCTGTTTGATGATTTTTCTGCAGGTTATTACACTATTCAATACCCAAACAGCCCAACATGCTTTTCTTCTGCAAGAAATCCCTCAACTATTGATTTGGTCTTAACTGATTCATGTCAACTTTGTAGCCAATTGGTTACCCATGCTGACTTCGATTCTAATCACCTTCCAGTAACTTTTGAAATATCCAAAGAAATAATTTATAATCCCAACAGCTCTACTTTCAAATACCATAGAGCTGATTGGGAGCAATATCGAACATTTATGGAATATAACTTCGATCCAAACATTGCTTTGCAAACCGATTATGAAATCTGCACTTGAATCTCTGACTAGTTGAAGCAATACCAAGATGCGAGGTTGAATTCAATTCAATTATAATAGACAACGATCCTCAGCTCTTGATTCGTCTGAAAAATGTCCGTAGCAGGCAATATTACAGAACTTGCGATCCTGGCATGAAAGTTATCTTGCGGGATTTGCAATCTGTACCCGATTTCCAAAGCTTTTGAAAAAACCTCAAAAGCCTATTCCAGCGCCTATTCCAGAAGGTGGTAACATGTTGATCACAAATTCGGAAAAATCTCAGAAACTTGCTAAGCAATTCGAGCGTTCCCATTAATTTCAGTTTGGGTCTTGCTAGTCCTACTGAGAATCAGGTTGCTCGGGATTATCTAATTTTTTTTCTCACGGTCAAAATATGTTTGAAGATTCCTGGGGGACTGATTTGGGCAAATAAAACTAACTAATTATAACTAAAAAAAATAATATGAAACCTCGAGGTGATGATAGAATTTAATATATCCTCATCAAAAAACTCCCCCTTGTCTTTCATGGTAAAATTATTTAACAGATGTTTCCATTTAGCATACTTTCCTGATAAATGGAAAAATGCAAAAGTTGTTCCAATTTTGAAGGAGGATAAAAATCCAGCTGAAGCTTCTAGCTACCGTCCAATAAGTTTGCTTTCTTCAATAAGTAAACTTTTTGAAAAGAATGATGCTTCACATCAATACGAACTCAATTTTTGCAGATGAGCAGTTTGGATTTCGCCATGGGCATTCAACTGCTCATCAACTCTTAAGAGTTACCAATTTGATTCGTTCAAACAAATCTGAAGGCTGCTCAACTGGAGTTGCTCTTCTAGACATATAAATAGCATTTGACAGGTTTGATTGTCAAGTTGAAAAAGTTTAAAAAATGAAATTAGTTCAAAATTATTTAACTGACAGATCTCTGCAGGTAAATTATCAAAATTCTTACCAAATCTAACCAATCCAAAAATAAACAAATCTGAACGACTTCCTGTTAGAGCTGGAGTTCCTCGAGGTAGCATTCTTGGGCCTATATTGTATAACAATTTCACTTCGAACCTCCCTGATTTGCCTCAGGGTTGCCACAAATCTTTGTTCACACAGGCATTTTCGCTAAAGGAAGAACTCTTCGGTTTATTTGCAGCAGACTGCAGAAAAGTTTAGACATTTTCTCTTCTTATTTTCAAAAATGGAAGATTTCTCTCAACGCTGCTAAGACTAAACTCATACTATTTTTAGCTTCCGCTTTGAAACCTAGTAGTAGTCACACAGTCACTATGAACGGAGTTGCACATTTTTGGTTAAGCCAAATGAAATATTTTGTATTAGTACTTGACCAAAAATTAACTTTTAATGATCAAATTGAGGGCATTCAAGCCAAATGTAACAAATATATAAAGATTGATTGAAGGGTTTAACGGCTCTTTCAGTCTTTTTACTGCAGCAAAAACGTTGTATTGCTTCAACTCTCCGACGTTTCGGTGATATATTTCACCATTTTCAAGGATTTAGAGGCGAGGTGAAATATATCACCGAAACGTCGGAGAGTTGAAGTAATACAACGTTTTTGCTGCAGTAAAAAGACTGAAAGAGCCGTTAAACCCTTCAATCAATCCCTATAACACACCTGTCGCAAGTTCTCAAACTTTCGCAAATATATAAATATGATATGATATTGCAATATGATTATTGTCAATACAAATTGTCGTGTGGGGTGCACTGAAGAGAAGTAAAGCCGTTGATCCCCGGTTCATGAGTTGTTGGGTCGATAGGCAGGGTCCAGATGTGGGAGCTGCCTCCCTATCGTCGGTAGCATTGGTGCTCAAAACGGAAAACAAGATCGACGGAAAAAAAATCAAGTACAAAAAGGATTGCTTACACTGCAGCCGCTTTTTAGGTGGGAGATATATGATTTACTTATTTATGTATCCTGGGAACTTTTAGTGGTTCAAAGGTCCAACGTAAAAGACTTCCACCTTTAGCTTTAACGTGGGCCCAGGACAAATTCCTATCAACTTGTTTGATGTTCTTGTTCAGACTCCACTGCCATGCTTCCTGGGTCTGCCTCTGCTGTGATGTCCGGTTGGGTTTTAATTTAGTCCATGCTTGCAGGTTTCGATTCCACCCCTTCAAACTTTAAACTTTTGTCGTGTTTTTATCGTTTTTACAATATTCCAGCTTTGATCTGACCAATTGTCACTTCCAGTCCATCCATCGACAGCATTGACGATTATCCCCCATCCAAACCACAATCGAATGAGCCAGCTTCCAAGTCCATTCAAAACCAATTCGGATCTCCCAGCGCCCATTGAAAACCGACCCGTCGTCACTGACCGTCAGCATCACACACACACATCAAAGAATGTGGTGGAAAAAAAAGCAAACCAGATCCCACCCAATCCGTCACCTCCCACTGTGACGCACTCAAGTGTGCTCATCGCATCCATGCTGGCATTTGTCCATCACCAACCGTATCAATCAGAACTGCGAATTTATAATCAATATGTCACCTCTGCTCGGTGGGCCCTTGATTTCACTTTGATACCACACGCTCCCGGTGGAAGGCGTGGAGGTTTTATTCGATTCAACAGCTCTAGCTGGAGTAATTTCCGATGTGAAGTGGCCACGGAAGTTCTTCAGAAAAAAAGCTGAAAATCTGATTGTTACATAATTCTATCACAACGAAGCACAATGAACTTCTGCTCGGGAATCAAAATCCAATTTATTTAGTCAAATTAAAAATTCAAAGATTCAATAGACAAACCAGATTTATTCCATTTGGACATGCTTTGCTTCATAGCTTCCGATAAATATCCGAACACACTGAATTCCACACCCAATTTCCGGAACCAACAACATTTCTCCAACCGAATGAATTGACCGTTACGATTGAAAACGCAAATCCGCCCATTCCATAACGTTTCTAGTTTGTGAGACGGTGTGTTCATCTGACAGCTCAGCAGCACAGCAGCTTCCAGCCTCCAGCTGGGAAAATTAACTCACTCGAAGATAAAAGGGATTCTCCGGACCCAGGATCTGGATTCACACACACACACACACACATACGATTGATTTGCTCCCGACACCTACCCGAACAGCAACAGCAATAAGTATGATGAAGGTACGGTTCGATTGGTTTGGGTGTTGTGTCCCCAGATGAGTACGTGACACTTACCTGAAAATGGAAACGGAAACAGAAACGAATTATTGAGTTGTAACAAATGGAATCAATCGACAGTCGAACAAATCAGCAAGCCACAAATTAACCCTATCTCAGTAGAAGCGAAAGATTCAAAGATTCTCACGCTTCGAAGCCCTTTTCTAACAATTGATTTGCAATCAAAATCGAACAAATTTTCCAAAATTTACCCCTTCTTCGGCGGCACATTCAACAAGATCAAGATGTCATTGTTCTTTAAGGAGGTTATTCCTTTTCTTTTTCGAAATCTTCCCCTTACATGTCAGAAGGGGCGAAACGCACAGATGACCCCTTTTGTCGAACCGAATCCAATGAGACCGATTGAAGAAAGGGTTCAATTGGATCAAATCCAGTGAAAATATTTATTAACATGAAGCCGTTTCTTGAGACTTTGGACTGTTGGATTTGAATCTTTTAAAATTTATTTCTGATGATTGAAGCTTCTGCCTATTTCACAGACAACCTGATAAAACTGTTTGATCAATGTTCAAAAAATACGACACATCTGCAATTGATTGCTACCGATTTCTACGGGAAAATTTCATTACATCGACCCCTTCCTTCATCGTCACCTAAGACACACAACCGTGCAGAACTGTGTTAATCAACGGACAAGAATCCCTTTCGCTATGGGTTGTCTATTATACTCAACTTCTCGCACCAGGCGAAGGGATTCGCCAATCTCAAGAACAAGAACGAAAGAGTTTCATTCGACGAATGGCCAAAAATCCAATTTGTCACGCATGTGGCTGCCGCTGTGTATCATCCGATCAAGTAATTGTCTTTCTGTTACTAGCAGGAGCAGCAGCGGCAGCGGTTGAATCAGAAAGGAATAAAATCGGTACGTGTATGATTGGAAACAATGAAGAGGATTTTTGTCACATCTTGCTACGAAACTGCAGGTTAACAATGGCAGGATGAATTGGTTCTAAATTGGAAGTGAACTGCGTGCTTCAGGTTAACACGGAAGGTGATTTGTGTGTCTCCCATAAGGTAACGTTTACTGAAAAATTGCACATCGATGTAGGGGGGGAGGGCTCCCGTAGCTCAGTTGGTAAAGGTGCATCTATAAAGCAAACCCCTGTTGAAGGTGGCTGGGATCGATTCCCGGTGCGGTCTAGGAATTTTTCGGTGTCAGGAAAACGTTTCGACTTACCTGCCATGTACCATTTCTGATTTGACAAGGGTGCTGTTTATACTTGCTTTAAAACTTCGATAAAACTTTAAATGTTTCTTGGGCTCCGTGGTGCTCTATGGGAAGGTCCCATATAAACAAGTGAGTAGTTCCTCGCCAAATTCCCAAATTTATTTGCTAAAATTTGGACAATTTGGATTTTTTATATATTCAAAATGGCATATTTTTATTCTTTCAAAAAAAATTTGCACGAAAATTGTACTTCTGATCGAAATGACGTCTGATACAAAGTTGTAGAGAAAAATAATGATAATTTATTTTTTAGTAAGTTCAAACAAAAATTCTAAAAATGCTAAATATCTCAAAATGCCTTTGTCCGTCTTTGTCTGTATAAAGTATATACTTAGAAAACAATGTTTGAGAAATTTTAAATAATGTTTTGCTATTAGTTTGAATGAAACAAGAGTTAAAATATCAAAAAGAATAGCTGAGAACCTATGAAAATTACAAAATTTGTTGCTGTAATATCAAACTAATATCAAAATTCTTTGGGCTGGATATTATTGGATCAAACCAATAGCAAAATGAATTGTTATTGAGACATAATTTAAAAAAAAAAGCTTGAGAATGAAATCAACGAGTCTCGAACCCAATCCGACTGTGTGACTGTCACAAGTGTTGTCCACTCACTTGTACCAACTTGTTGAAGAAGGGAGGACAAAGGATCAACAGCTTCTCCGATTTTCAAGATTCATACCGTTCAGTGATAAAATTTAAAAAATACTCCTGAGCAGGCATGGCAAATCATTGACATTCATTTTGTGCATTCATTTACATTCATTTGCCTCTAACTTTTTCCATCAACGGAATTCCGTTAAATGATCTTTGAAACTTTTGTAGGTTTTGATATTAACTACAACTTTTGTCGTTAACTCAATTCTGTACCTTTTATGCATAACGAAAAAGAGTGGGCAGAACTTCTTACATAGGTTCTGTTCGCTCCGGTTCATCATGCAAAAGATATACAGATTTGAGTCATTCAAAAAGGTTGTAGCTAATATCAAAACCTACAAATGCTTCATACATCATTTAATGAAATTCTGTTGATGAAAAAAATTAGAGGCAACTGAATGTAATTGATTTGCCATGCCTGCTCCTGAGCAAACATTGACATGAGCTTTATGCTGAGGGCGTTTTGTTAATTTCTTAAAAATAATTTGTTTTGCTATGGATAGGATATTCTTGTCAGCGTACGAGATATTATTATTTAAATATGATTAAGTCTTCGTGTGTATTACTTGTGTTATTTATTAAATATATAGGGTAATTGGATGTAGTTTCATTCCATCCCTGTGTCTCTTAAGGGAACATCCATAAATGACGTAGCATTTGAGGATTGACGGGGGAGAGTGCAAAATCTGTGACGTTCCACATATAAGCTTTAGCAAAATACGATACAAAGTGGGGAAGGGATCTGGCTTAATTAGTCAAAAATATGCTACATCATTTATTAACGGTTCCGAAACATTTTTTCTTAGGTTGTTGATTCAATTTGGTTAAATATTCTACATAATTTCATTAGCATATAAAAATGAGAGGCATATTTCGATCACAAGCCGATCAATCGATCAATTTAATGTTTGCAGAATATAGCTATTAAGCAGTTATTCAGGTTATGATGAGATATAATTAAGCATTTAAAGATCGCCATAATTGCTTAAATTGACAATCCACATTATGGGATGGAATGCGTTCTATGCTTTTGAATTAGAGATTGTAATTATATTTTTTTTTTGCTATGTAAAATTTGGAGTGATGCACATATCATAATAATAAAAAATTATGATCTAATAGCAAAATAAGCTATTAATATGTTATTGACATGATCTATTAATCAACAGACTAATATATTAATTAAAATGATACGAAATATGATTCAATTTTGCAGTGATTTTGCAATAAGCCTCTACTGGGGTAGTAACAAAAAGTTAAAAAAAATGACCAAATGTTTTTCTTCTACGATTTTTGTCGGTTTTTAACTGTCCATAGATTTAAATATTCCAAAATATTTCATTTTCCATCAAATTTTTCTTTACTTACTTTTTTACGCATAGAAACTCTTAACGGACATCTAACTAATCATCCGGACAAAAAACGCGGTGACTAGACATCGGTCGACAGAAATATTTCGCAGGTTAGTAGAACTTTCTGTTATATGTCCAGCCGTAGCTGAAATCCCTACTAGATACTAAACGATTTCTTTATACCCCGTGTATCTCCTAAACAGTGTTGGGAAAATATCAAAACATCAAATCTCACCAATGCCCAAGATCACGCTTGATTTTCGTAGACAAAAATCATCAAGCAAACCACTGCGATTAATTTTGCAAGCTGTGATACTGCAGCTCGGAATATCAAGCTAACCAAACTCACCAGCTGCAAATCTCAACAAACTGTGGTGAGATTGAGTTTCATGATTTGTGCTTTACACCCGAACGCAACCGAAACTTTGATAACGGCTCGTGTCTGCCATCGGTGAAGAGTAAAAAGAGATAGCAAACTATACTTTCTCTTTCTAAGAAAACGATGAAAATGGAATCATTTTTGGGTCGAGTCAACTCTCAGCTTGATTTTTGCACGTTGTGAATAGTCTCGCAATATCAAAGGAGCTTGTAAAATTAATATCAAGCATGATATTTTGTTCCAATATCACGTGTGATATTGAGACCGTATAATAGCGAATTCGTATATTATCGGGATTGGAACCAGTGCGAAACCGAACTTTTTGTCAGTGCGAACCTCAACCTGAGCTGGGTTTTAAAAACAAACGATCAAGCTGACGTTTGTCAGAAAACAAGCAGACCCAATCGTGATACCCGATCCAGGTTGGAACTGAATAATAAACGAATTCGCTATAAGAGTGGAATGCTGATTTTTAGGACCTATTGATTAGTTAATAACTAGTAGATAAAAGATGGATTCTTCAGTGGTGTTGAGTACTTGGTACTGATGAAGTCTACAAGTAGTAGACGAAATACGCGTATCGGTAAAAAGATAAATAATTATAACGGAATTTAAAGGAAATAAATCAACCTACTCAAAGCTCTTCATCATTTGATTGGTGATTTTGCCAACACTGCTCCTAAATCATCAACCACAACGCTACGGAGCTGAATACTGGCTTTTCCGGAGATCTCATCGAATTTCAAGCAAGTGCCATTGTGAACCATTGGACAAGTGAATTGAAACAACGCACGAACAACGGCACTTTTAATAAATTGGACTACGGCCATCGCTATAAATTAATGATGGCTTCTTTATCACCAAATGGATCTACCGTGATGGAGTCAATAAGGCCGAACTTCGGTGGCATAAGGATTACACGATATTTGAAAAGTGAAGTTTAGCTACCCTTGTAACACCAAGTGAGAGCCAACAAATTCGGATAGCCATATCAGAACGATTACGTTTGGAAAGGTCCATTAATTATGTCACGCAAATTTGCCCAAAAGATTCACGAGATAATGGCTTTAGACCGTCTTTTCCAGGTTTTGGACCACTGTGCGTGCCCGAGGTCCCTTTGACAGTGGATAATAATCCCGAAATCACTGACAATGTTAACCAGTTGGAAAATCTACAATCACAATGTTGCCTTACTGGGAGAATATTGAGTTTAATGTTTCACGGTGCAATAAACAAAAATAATTTCAAAGTAATCTTATCTAATATAAGCCATGGACAACCAAGCCAAAAATTATTCACCTGAACGAAGATTATTGAGTCATCATTTTGCCATCAACCATCACTGAAGAAGCTTCTCACTCTACGTAAAATATGCACTGGCCCTTTGCATAATGATTCCCATCCGACTCTGAATGGCTAAATATGACTTCACGTTTACCAAACGAAACGACCCGAAACCGTGCAGTAGCTTCCATTTCAAGTGAACGATAGTCAACTTACTCATAAATATTCCATTCGAACATATCCCATCACGCTCGTAGCTCGCCATTCAGTCAGACAGCCAGTCCCTAGAGAAACAATTCGCCGTGCGGTTTGAAGCATGTTTAACTTGGCCATTCGGACGACAACGGCTCATAAATGCGACACTTTTCGGTCGCGGTCTCAACTCTGTTTATTTTATTTTTTCATGCCCGTCGGCGGCATCTCACCATCATTTGAGACACCATGAAGCCATTAGGAAAATGGAAATGGCTTTTTTCCTCGCGACTGGTCAGATTCGGAACACTGCCGACGCCGTCATCGTCGTCGCCATGATCGCCGCAAGTGTCGCGGTGTGGCGTAATCTGCATTAATTTTCAATTTGAAAGTCATCACCCGAAAAGTGGACAACGACAGTGGAGTTGATTTTTTCCCAACACGCTATCTCAGAACCGGTGTATCTAGGGAGAGCTAGGACGTCCTTCCAGGGCTGGGAAATTAATGATGCCACTTCGGTGTCACTTCGGATCACGATACGGCTCGGTTGACCTGAATGACAGTCAGGTTTGCGTTTCACGCGTCAAGTGCCCTAATGGAAAATATCGCATCTTGGCATTCTCCCTCGAATCTGAGCCACCGCCGTACCGTAGATAATCCGGAGCACTTTGCAGCATTATGCAGACATTTATGGCCGCACGAGTTTTTTTTTTTTCTGCATGCATTCAAGTTTTAAAAGGGACACACCGGAGGAAAATAAATTATCCTCAAACTTTGTGTGGTCACGTGACGGTATCACACATTGCACTCTGTTAAGATGTCTTCAAAATACCAAGGGGGAATGACGGGGGTCAGCTGAAAATTTAAAATAGCTCTTTTTCGGGAGAGAAAATGGAAACTTTGCACAGCTCCAGCAGGCTTCACTTCTGGTTCCGTTGAGATTTCATTTTTTATGGCTTTCCATCCCTACCGAGAGATGAAAGATCGGATCGATTGAAAAATGTTCAAAATCATCAAGACAAGGATTTCTATCTTGCGAATTTGACAACGCGTTCACTCCTCTTTCGGCATTCGGTCGAGGGGTTCGAACTGAGGACAAATTGACTTCCGTTTTTCTTTGTTACCTTCGGTGAGGTAGCATTCTTCAGGAGTTCGACTTCGCGACGACGACGACGACGACGGCGACCCCTGACAGAGTTAATTATAGTGTTTATCGCGTTGTGCTCTATTTTCGTCGTAGCGCGCAATTCCAAGTTTCTGAAAGAGCAGACAGAGAGTCGCAGAAGCACTTCAATGCGAGAATGAGTAAAGTTTTGCCCGGGCATCATTGTTTGGGATGCTATTTCTGGAAGTTGAGAAATGAAGGGGTTTCCTTCTCTGGGAATTGCTCCAGGGTAGAATGGAACAGAAGGAATCACTTGAGAACATCAACTCGAGACAATGAACGCGATGCAAATGTCGGGAGATGACTTATTGGCGGGAAAATCCAGGATCAACAGCTGCTGTCGTCGGCTCGTTGGAAAATTTACAATTGGTCGCAGATCAAAACTTCCTCTCTCGCACACTTTGCTACACTCGTGATCTGATTCGGGGAATCCATCTATAGTTGCTATCACTTTAACGAACATTTTTTTAGCGAAATCAAAACTCTACGTCCTGAAGGACCGATTACTTGATAATTGACCTTAACCTTAACCTTGCTCTGCATAATCGCATTTCAATGCACTCTTGGCAATCGCAATCACGTCCTCCGTACAACAGCATATCAGTCGTTTCAATCGCATTCAGCAGCGCGAAGCCACAGCAGCTGCCGAGTTCCGTTTGTTTCGGAGCGGTCTGACTACCTACTTCCAAACCTGGCAATTATCGCAAGCATCATCTTCAAGAACCGATCTCGGCTTCTTCCCTCCGACTGCCGTCATTAAAATATGAAACTTCACAACCACTTCCATTTGGCGAATCCTTCAGCCCTCTTCGGATCTTGACAAAACGGAACAAACCCTAGTCTGCATACAAACATTGTTGGGGTGGTCGCCGCCGCCGCCGCTGCTGCATACATACATTTGATACCGGGGGCGTTGCTACCAGTAGTGGAGGAAAACCGGCTCTTCACCTTCGTATCTTTTCCCATCCTCCCCTGCACAGTATGCAATCATTCTGCATTACACAAAAGCGAGACGCGCGCGACTTCCGAAGAGTCGTCGTCGTCATCGTCGAAGAAAGAAAAGGTGAGCGGAAGTTCCTTTCAGCCTAACAGAGAAGCGAGCTCACAGAACTCATCAGAACAATGGAAAAAGTCGGGATTCTTCCTTAAAAGTAGAAACAAGAAGGTACGAATTGACGAGCCCTTCTGCGTGCCTCGGAATGCCATCGGACCGCCGTAGAGTCTATCTCGACTTGGTAGCAATAGAAGGATGTATGGAAATGCTTGCTCGTGAAATTCAAACGGAGGATGGCTGTACCACAAGGTGTGCCTTTCGCACCGGATGTGAACTGGCGCGCGCCATGTCAGCTGGGAAACAAATAAAAAAAAAATATCCTATCAATCTTAGCTTAGTTTCCCGTGAACTCTACGGTGGCACTCGCCTTCTGCTAGGAGGAGATGGGATTTGATTTCGAAGTAATTATGTAATTTCAGATGAGCTTCTGTCTCCGGCGATGAGTGATGCTAGTGGAAAAGTGGTAGGGAAGGTACGAAACAGCTGTTCATCTGAGGATAGCACGAGTTGGATCGATTTAGGATAAGTTGATGATTTATTCAGGGGTGGATGATAATCTCATTTTTTCGTTTTACAGTCTGGCCAAAGTCAATGTAAAAATTGAAAGATTTTATTTATTAGGCTATAGTCAACAGAAAACAAACCATTGTACTGTCATTGCAGTTTAGCTAACTATTCACCGGAATGTTGGTAGTAGGATTATTTCCATTATTGCTGCAAATCTAACTGTCAAAAAATGTGTGATATAATTGTCTGCGATTTCCAGAATCAGTCAAACGAATGGCTAAGATAAGATTGAAAATGTGTCGTTGTAGATGATTTGGCAGGTTGTAGGGTTGGTTGGCAGCAAAAGGCAGAATAACAAATGGTCGAAAGACAAAAAGTCAAACAACAAAAGATCACGAGACAGAAGATCGAAAATCAAAAGGTCGAAAGACAAAAGTTCGAAGGACAAAAGGTTCAAATAAAAAAGGTCGAAAGACAAAAGGACGGAAGACAAAAGGACGGGAGACAAAAGGTCGAAAGGCAAAATGTCGTTAGATGAATGGTCCAAAGACAAAAGGTCGACAGGCAAAAGGTCGAACGACAAAAAACGAAAACAGGTTGACAGACAAAAGATCGAAAGACAAAAGACCAAAATCAAAAGGCCGAAAGACAAACGGTGGACAAGCAAAAGGTTGAAAGACAAAAAGTCACATAACGAAAGATCGAACGACAAAAGGTCGAAAGACAAAAGATCGAAACACGAAAGGTCGAAAGACATTAGGTCGAAAGACAAAAGGTCGAAAGACAAAAGGTCGAAAGACAAAAGGTGGAAAGACAAATGGTCGAAAGACAAAAAGTCGAAAGACAAAAGGTCGACCGGCGCCGGTGGTGTAGTGGTAAGTGTGATTACCTCTCACCCCAGCAGGCCTGGGTTCAATATCCCAGGGGGGGGGAGTAAAGCCGTTGGTCCCCGGTTCATGAGTTGATGGGTCGATAGGTAGGGTCCAGGTGTGCGAGCTGCCTCCCTGGCGTCGGTAGCATTGGTGCTCAGCACGGAAAACAAGATCGACGGAAAACAAATCAAGGAAGAAAAAAGTTCGATAGACAAAAGGTCGACAGGCAAAAGATCGAAAGACAAAAGTTTGAAAGACAAAAGGGCGAAAGACAAACGGCTGAAAGACTAAAAGCCGAAAGACAAAGGCCGAAAGACAAAAGGCCGAAAGACAAAAGACTGAAAGACAAAAGGCCGAAAGACAAAAGGCCGAAAGACAAAAGGCCGAAAGACAAAAGGCCGAAAGACAAAAGGCCGAAAGACAAAAGATCTAAAGACAAAAGGTCGAAAGATAAAAGGTTGAAAGACAAAATGTTGAAAGACAAAAGGTCGATAGATGATAGGTCGACAGACAAAAGATCGAAAGACAAAAGATCGAAAGACAAAAGATCGAAAGACAAAAGGTCGAAAGACAAAATGTTGAAAGACAAAAGGTCGAAAGACAAAAGTCGAAATAAAAAGTGACAAATGGAGACAAAATGTCGAATGAAACCTAGGGGAACAAAAGCTTGAATGTAAAATTGGTAACAATGGATAAAAGGTCGACTGATCATAATATCAATTGACCAAACATCGATAAAAATATAAAAATTTCAAAAGATTGAATGGTCACAGGTCAAAATGGATGAAAGTCTCAAGGGTCAAAAGGACGAAAAACGATCGAAAAAATCAAACGAATACTATGTTGGAAATGCAATATGCTTAATGAAGAAAGTAAATCAAACATATACTTTGAATAATCTAACTGAAATGCTCGAAACATGGAGTAGATGGATTCCGGGTCGTTTTTTACGGGGGCATGAGATTCGATCCCACCATCACGATCGAAATTAAATATTTAGAGCTTAGAGTCGGTCAATTTCTAGAAGCGTGAAAATAAATTGAATTTATGATATAATTCTATCTAATTCTAGGCTAAAGAAATTCAATTCTTCATTATTTTCTGCTTTATTTATTGATTCGACGGGCACTAACCTGTAGGCGTCATTTAAAAGTAGTTCTTCTGCTTTGTTTTTATTATAAAATTCATATGAAATGGTTTCTAAATATTACAACAACTGCAGCTGGTTGCTTCATGCTCAATCAATAAAAAATATATCGGAGTTCAGGAAGGCCCCTCAGGGCATCCGATTGAAATGATTTGGATGGGGAGAGTGGGATTACCAACTTCCTGTTGCTAACATTTCAAGGATAGAGGTCAGGTTCTTCTCCCCATCTATGGGGACGTTCTGCCACACGATGGCTTGATTTGGTTTCTGGTTGTATGAACTTACTTCTAGAAGGAGATTCTCTATCATTCCCGCGGATTTCGCGTAACCGTCTTTACTTACGGGTCCATCCCACCATTTGATGAGTATGATAAGAAATCTTGATGAAATCATGTAGTAGGAACAGCCCATTGCTGTATGCAGGGGCCTTGCACAAGTAACAATGCAGTAACCATTTGGCATCCACTCTAATTTATGATGATTTTAAAACGGCACTGAACAATCCATTTAGTTTAAATACAGCATTTCAAAGAGTAAAACATTCCTGCTTAGTAATTCAGCTTTTTGCTGTTTAAAAAACCTTTTATAGTCTGGCAAGAAAATCAAAAACTGTTGTGTTTTAAAAATAAATTTAAAATAGTTCTCAGTCCCTCCTTAAACTGTTTTGTAATTCAAGCATAAACGTTCCTCATAGTTAATAAAAGCCAAATTTATGACAAGGAAATCTCGAAGAATAGACGAAATAGGATGACAAATTCATGTCGATTTCAGCACTTCTTTAGAAGAACCAGCACACCATCAACGACTGACCATCTGGGTAAGAAGAGCAAAGTGAGCGTGGCCTTCGAGTTCATAAAACATTGTCGAAAATTTATAAACATCTCCAGACCTTGCGAATAGATGACAATCGAAATAACTACCGACAGCAAACCACTGAAACTGTTAGTTAGCGGAGATTAGCGGGTTTCCGATCCATAGCAGCGATTTTATTCGGCGAAAATTTCATTCAAGCGTACATTCCTGCATCGTTGGAGGGTACACTTCTGTAACCATTCGGAAGAAGGGGATCTTTTTTGAGAACGATTGCGCTTCCAGCTGTTCGAAATGCGAAATGTTGTAAAACAGTATCGCAAACAATCTGAGTAACTGCTCCCAATCCATCGGGAGAAAACCGCCTGGAAGAACCCTGGATCCCACAGCGCAACTATCGAAAGATAAACAAACTTTGACGGTTAACTTTTTGCAGGCAGCTTTGCCTCCATAAATGCTGCCATAAATCTGAACGGGTCAGGATCAAGCAAAATGGCTTTAGATAAATACAATTCAGCTTGCAAGTTTTCTTCATAAAAGCTATTTTAAAACCTTATGAATTTATTAAGGATTTCTTGAAAGCAAAACAACTTTTTCACAAATAACCCATGAAAATCAACTTTTATGTCACCGCCATGTTGCAATTATTTTGCTTGTTTTTTACAATCTTCGATTTTAAATCTATATTTCCTTGGTTATAACTATATTTTGGTAAATTTAGCAATGAGCAAACATTTAAATGCGAAAATCATAGAAAAAAATCTCGGCCAAGCTCGATCTGAAGATTTTTTTTTAATGTAAAATAATTAGTCAAATCGACGATTTACAAAGGCGGACTTATTTTTTTTTTTTTCGATATTTTCACATACATTTCACAAAACATTTAATAAGGCACTTAAAACTAGACCACTTATTGAGAACTACTGTAATAAATTTGGATATTCAACGAGATTTTTATACCATCAGTTTCTATTTTAATTATTTTGATAAGATTGGATTCATAAATCCTTTTCTATCTTGATTGATGCTTTCCTAGTGGATTTAGCGAGCGGCTAGGGTAAATGACTTGGAGAGGGTTTTTATTGTTGCTAAATAGCATTTAGTGTAGCTTTCAAATGGTTCTCAATGCGTTCGTCATACAACCTTTTGCAGTAAATCAATCTTGAAGAGCTTCGAGAATACACCCTTCAGAACCTTCTCCAGGGTGGGCCAACTAGACATATTCTAGTCTTAATGAGGTTTTGGTGGATGCATTAATGACAAAATGGCCTTGACCTGGGTTTTATGAATGTTGTTTTATAGTTACTGAGTTCAATCTATCATTTTTTTTAAATTCTTCCAAATGACCCATTTGGCATAGTAACCCATTCGACTTAGTGACGGTCAAATGACCTTAAATAAACTAGACCCAAATGAAAAATAGATACATGTAGAAATATGGCACCTAAGAGAAGCAGTTTTTATTAAAAAAAAATTAAAAACGTAGTTACCGTTATCAGGTTATCGAAATAATAACTGAGACCAGAAACAAATACCGACACTCAGATTTGTTATTTCGTCACAAATTGAGGCAAAGAGCAAACTTTACCGCTTATAAAATTAAGGAGAACGATTTCACAGCTTAATGAAAACACATTCACATTGAGACAAATATAAAATGAACCACGGAAAGAGTGCTGCGCATCAGAGTTACATTTTCCTCGTGTGTGCAAAAATGTGCTGCCGAGACTCTCAACAAACCGTCTCCAGTCGCAACGAAAACAACATGAGACGAGCGAGAAAGAGACACGCGAGAATAAGATACGAGCGAGAAACAAATGCGACACCCAAAAATCCTGGCGTGCGCGAGGCTCGCGCTGATCTCATGTGCCTCATCTCATGTGCTACGATTAATGCTAGAACAGCAGAGCTCGAAGTTCTGGAAGGTAAGCGAAATACAGGCTGTTGAAACTTGGTTGCTTTGACCGACATTTCATATGCGTTTGCACAAACCATTCCTATTTTAGAGGAAAAGTAGCATATATTTGCAGTGCTTAAATTCTTGAAATCCTCTAATAGCAAATGTCATTAATTTGCCGGTCAATTAGAATATTCTTTGTTTATTTTTTTCCGGTCCAACACTTAACTGCACTTGCATGACTAACATCTTTTGACACGTTATTTTCAAAATATATAATGGACAAAAATTCTACAAAAAGTGTATCGGTATTGTTTAGTGCGGGGATTTGACCGTTGCAAGACGTTCACACATTTTCAACGTAATTTAACCATTCATCGGCAACACAACTGGTATACATAGTTAGATGGGATTTTACGTATTTTGAATAGATAATGTCGGAATGCTACGAATGCAGCAATGTTATGATAATTCAATGGGTGGAAGAATTTTTTGCAGAACATTTTTTTCTTGGCGTATTACCTTTACGCTTTCACTTGTACTTAGTTACCATTACTTTAAAAAAAGTTCAGATTTTTTTTTAATGTTCCTCATGTGATCGAGCATTCAGATAAATTCTATAACAGCAGCGGTGACCCACTGGATGATGGCACGATCTATGCTAAATAGCTGCAACAAAATAGTGACATGAGCGGGCATCATTGGCTTTAACTCAGATGAGCGTGTGGACCAGTGCAGTGATATATTTACCATTTCAATTAGTAATATCACAAAGTCTACCGACCTTCTGTTCCGTTCCTTCAAATCGCTTTCTGGTTGGCACGGTACGATCTAGGTGGCTGCTGCTGACCATTGCTCTGCGGGTTTCCATGGCATCGTTTTCGCGTCGATGTCCGTAATCGTTAAGAAGAAATAACCTTTTCGGTTAGATAATGGGCGACCTTGCCTTTGTATGCCAACAGTGTCAGAAGGAAGCGCCTGAGTATCGGCACCAATTCCACTTTTTTAGTTGAATGTCAAGAAAATTTGTTATTAATTAATTTCCAAGCTGATAACTTGCTGGTAGGATTAATCGGCTGTTTTCAGGGCAACACTGCATCTTGCCCTTATGACATAATAGTCTCGATTTTTTGTCCTATTATTCCAATGTTGTCTGCCGAGTAGTAAATGTCAAATTTCAGAAGAACATCATCTTCCTAATCAATTAATAACTAATTATCCTAACGTTCAATTTTTCAATTCCCACATAAACTTCAAAGGGTCAAGTGCAGTATGAGTTCGCATTATAATGAGAACAAATTTTGTGAGAATGATCAGGAGCTGATTTGAAATCGTTTGAACTTGGTGGAGCTAAATCAATATTTTGAACCATGAAAATTCCATGCGCATGGATCGGTAACAAATAGCCCCGCCGGTAATTGGTTCGTAATCGTTTAACTCATCTTCCGCTTGAAATACTTCTATAAAACCACAATCTCTCAACCCTCAAAAACTTAATACCAACTGATTGAAATCAATCAGTTGTACCAGCAACACGAGAATGTGACAGGACTACAACAGATCTCTGCTGTTTTTTTTTTATCACCAACCAGCCACTTTTAGCATGCACGCTAGACGTAGGTACGCTGCCGATCTCCCTGGAGCTCGCCGAGCTTAGCTCATGAGACACAGCACATGTGACACGAATGAGGCACGTAGGATCAAAAAAGAAACGCGAAATAATTTGTCTCGAAATGTACCAGGCACCTACGATCTTATAGAAAGCGTGTCTCTATCACGCGGGATGGATGCACGTGTACCTACATTAACTCTGCTGCGCATAGATAAAGCTACTTTCCTCAATGAGAAGCTTTTGAATTTGCTCCCGGTGGCGAATGACGTAGCAAAAGACAAATGATAAAAAAAACTGGGATCATCGCTTGCTGGAACACTGCGATGAAAACCAAATTAGAAGCATGCATTTCTTGACTCATCGCATCAACGGATTCAATCAAGCCAAAATGTGGTTTCCTAAGTTTTTTGAACATTGAGGAGCCGTCCTCAGTTTTGAAGAGGAAAGTCGTAGCTTACTTTTCTCTTTTTCTGCTCCATGGTGGATCCATTCCTGCGACACTAATACATTTTATGATTGATTCAGAGGCAATTTTAGTGATCACAATGCATATGTTCGTACAAAATCATCATAGTTTCCTCAACCATTCAACCCGATACAACCGACAACCGTTAGTATTTATCAAACAAAAGCCACAGCATTCCACTCGAAATACTTGTCGGTTTTCTGAAAATCCTCCACTTGAACTCCGTGCATCGCGCCAAATTTGTTAAATCGACCCTCTGCCTTCGAGTGCACAATGCATGTAACAGAGCAAACAGCACACGGACCACAAATTTGATCATTATCATTTGTTAACGATTTTCCTTTGTTTTTCTGAACGCTTGCGCGCTCCCTCGTTTAGCCTGCCCGGCGACCGACGCAATGGTGTCGAATGAGATTATAATACACTTTTCATCGCGATTCAATTGAATTTACTCGCTCGAGGGAACCCTTTGCCAAATGCAATAAAAATATATCGTAGCTCTTCCCACCCCTCAAAGGACACACAGAAATTAGTAGAAAGCGGGGAAGAATTGTGTTTCAAAAAAAATCCGAGGCATCAAAGTAATTAAGCCATACGCCTGCGAAGGCAACGACATATGCAAAGCTCGACTGAACACAAAATGTCCTTAGATTCCGATGAAACGGCTGAGGATAAAAAAAACGCTTCCATCTGGATGAAGTTCTCAATTCATGCGGCAAAATATGGTTTCTTCGAGCATAACAACTCCACATAAAAATAGCTATTGAAGCAAACAAGTGGATACACTTGAAAGGTACCGTACATACGGCACATTTGAGTGAACCCGACGGAAAAACCACAAGTATCAGTGCTGCTTTGCCTCTGAGCTCATCAGAAGCGCAGCGAAAACCTTCCCATCACACTCGATTCAGTGACCCAACTCCTAGCTTCGGCACTGGTACCCATGTAGAGTTCGGAAGTCCTTCAGCGAAAAACGGTTGCACGAGCATTTTTTGATTGGATAATTGTTGTTTGCCATATCCATAGCCTATGTAGGACTTACCTCCCTCAAACCTGCTCAACGACGACGATGACGACGACTACATCGACGGTCGAAAATCCAATTGTGATCCACTCTTCCCTCGGTACACAAATTCAATCACTTGGTATTATAACTCATCCACAGATCAATTGTGTTTCTCATAAATGCACGAACACGTGTTCTACGGGCCGAATGCAAATCGCTTCGCGCTGAATCACCTCACCGAACTACACATTCACATGTACGCAAAACCCGATTCCAATCAACCGCCAATGCAATTCACTTCTCATCGGAACACGGTTGACACCTGAACTGAAACTTTCCAGAACTCGGTACCCAAATACCGATAAAAATTAACCAGCAAAAGACCCATTCAATTCTTTTGAGCTAGACCGCTCTGAGCTGTCACAGCGTCGTCGCTAAGCCTCATCAATTTGGCCAGCCCCGCTTATCATCGCTGCTATACACGCGGGGGACCCATTCCGGCTGATCCCATCCATTTATCATTTCACGGAATTAACGCCCGTTTTCGATACACACAAAACAAGCATTCAAAGC
The DNA here is from genome assembly GCF_037179485.1 of Ochlerotatus camptorhynchus. Lineage (NCBI taxonomy): Eukaryota > Metazoa > Arthropoda > Insecta > Diptera > Culicidae > Ochlerotatus > Ochlerotatus camptorhynchus. The sequence goes on from NW_027040621.1 coordinate 422,779, forward strand.
GCGCAATTGCTATCTCATCCACTCGAGCAACAACAACAACAATATCAACTACAGCAAAGCTGGCTTAACCGATTCCTATCAAGAAAAATATTGTGATAGATAGGATTTTTATTGCCATATTTCGGGTGTGTGGGTGAAGAAGAAGCTTGGAACTTTTCAGAAGCGCACTCTTATCGGGCCTGTCTCGATGACAATAAATCTTGTCAGTGGACGTCAGATAACAATTTGCTACCTCGAGTGATAACGACAGGGTATGGGAGGCGAGGAGGAAAGGGCATGTGATGGGAAGATAATAAGGGTCATGATTAAAGGGATTGCATTTTTTAGGGGAAAAAGTTTTGAATCATTTTAAAAGTAATAGTATATTCCCATCGTTACTGAATTTTTGGTGACAATATTTGTGAATAATCTTAAATATCTCAATGATTGGGATCTCAAATGGTTTTCATAAGTCTGGCATTTCGGATGAATCTTAACTCAAGATCTCAAAAGGTTACCTAAGTCCAGAATCTGTATATTTCATTAGGGGCTGTTCATAAATTACGTATATCCCAAGCTCTTCCCCTGATCCTATCCTTCTGCAATGTACCCCTCTAACGAATTTTCTTTTGAACAGATGCAATCCTCGCTATCACTGCGCCAAATTCCAGTATAGATTGCACGAGGGAGAGCAGTACAGAGCTTCTAGGCAATCAGGATGACGAAACTCGTCGAAGATCTTGAAGGATCAATAAAGATGAACCCGAGTCCTCGTGTCCTCGTGCTGCAGAGGTTAGTTATCGATTGTATAATCAAATGCAATCGGTTTCGACTTGCGATGGAATGTGATAAAGGTGCAAGAAGGTGAGAAAATTCCAAAAGCACCACTCTTCAAAGTTATCTATCAGGTGCTACAGTCGCAAGCAGCCGGTGAAGCACGACCACGTAAATCTTGAAATCGTCTGCATAAAAATACCGGCAGCCAATTGGTGGGATCAATCCAATCTCGTTTATAAAAATCAAAAATATTAAGGTCCCATGTTACTACCTCGAGGAACGCCCGAAATGCTATTGAAATAGTCCGAATGGTCTGACCCAATTTTCACACAGAGTTTTCTATTGGTAAGGTAGGATTTAAACAAACGAATGAAGCCATCTGACATCAAAGCTTATCAAGCTTTGCCAATAGTATAATGTAGTCAACCCGGTCAAAATCAGCCTGTAGATCCGGGTACACAGCGTCTACCTATGATCCAGCTTCCATATTCCGTAGACACGAGGAAATGAAAGGAGTAAGGTTTGTTGAAACCGATCTCTTGGGGTGGAAACCATGTTGGTCCGGAGAAATGTTGTGTCTGCTGCTAGATAATAAGCCTTTCGTTTGTCTCCTTTCTTGAAAATCGAGAATATGAACGAAGATTTCCACCCGGTTGGAAACTCACCCTGCAGCAGCGAAATGTTGAACAACTCCCATCAGGATCAACAACATTGGAGAACTTCAGCTTTCTAATTGCAGATTCGACGAATTCAAGAGTAACCGTGAAAATGTTGTGAGAGTATCGCTGATAGCTTTATCAACTTGGGTCAACGAAGCGGTCATGTCATCAAACACGTTTCTAAAATGTTCAGACAGAAGATTACATTTCTCCAGTGACGTGTGAGCGCGTTTACATTCAAGATGAATTTCTGTCGGTAGTCTTTGCATGCATTTATAAAGAAACCGGTTATACATTCGATATTCGTTGCTGGCTACGGAAAACGAACGCTTGGTGAACGGGTTTTCGAGCCTGGCAGAATTTTCTAAGAGCTTTAGATCTTAAGCGCTTCAGGTGCCGTAATCGAGCATGCCTCACGGTGGTTTTGATGCAGGTCTAAGTAACAGGACACAATCGGCTATTGAATCGTTCAAAATCTGCTTAAAATAGTCCACAGCTGCGTCAATAGACGGAGACAAGTCAAGCAACTGCCTGGGAATGTGGGTTAGCCAGCGTATTGAACTCAGCCTTCCAAAAACCCATTCCCTGCATATCAACAGAGCTTTCGAAGAGAACGGGAACGTGTTTGATACGAGTTTCTAACGCGAGGTGGTCAACGTCGAGACTTATCAGCGGCTCCGAAGCTTCAAAAACGGAGCATTCTGGCAAACAGTTTCATTCACCAGCACGAGATCAAGCAGTCGATAGTTGGTATTCTTTACGGAGTTGTTTTGCGTTAAGCCATGCAGATTGAACCCGTCCAGGAGAGCACAGCTGGAGGCTGGCATACGTGAGTAAAGCACATCAATGGTTGGCTAATTGTTCGCAGAGGTATTCCAAATCAATCCAGATTGGTTGTAGTCACCAAATAACAGAGCGAAGCCGTTATTGTCCAATCGCGAGAGTACAGTACCAATAGAACTGATATGATTCTCAGCGCAGGCTAAGTCTGATTTGCGATCTAAAGGTAAGTACATAATCACTCTGTCAAGAGTCATTATAGTTACCCACAGCTATTCGAAGAAAGTACTGACTGGGGTAGAATCAATGCAACAACTGAATCGTTTAGATACTACCACCACCACGTGATTTGATACTATTCATTCGGTTGCGCTTATAACGGAAGACCGTGAATAGACTACCGAATAACTGTGAAGAACGAATTTGGTCGTCGAGCTAGGTTTTGTGTGAGAATAATAGCATCGTAACTAGACTAAACAGCTATCAGAAAAAAAATCTCCAATATTCGTTCGTAGGCCACGAACGTTCTGGTAATAAACCAAGAGAACATTGAAGAGACGGTACAGATGCCGGTGGTGAACAGTGTCTGTTTAGTGTTGCTCTGGTACTTTTGGAAATTGGAAACACAATCAATCCGCTGAGGGACATCGTTAGTCCGGCGAGAAGCGATACTGAGATCAGAATTCAATATTGAGTCGTTAATACATCTGTACTGGCCTGTAACTTCAGGTTGGAAGACCCCGTGTCTCCGTTTCCGAACTCAGGGCCGGGACGACTAGGATGGTGGGAATCAGCAACAAGTTCGACTGAGTCGGATGGATAATGGGCTGGTGAACGTAGACGACTTTGAAATGATCGTTAACATTAAAATACTTCTGTTGGCCTGATCACAAAGTATGTTGTCCGAAAAAATCTTAGAGATTTGCAAGAATCTGCGGTCCATATACGAACGACTAAAAAAAAGAGAGGAGGGAGTCTATAATCTCTGAAATTTATAGTTTATTTACTTGAGATGCAAAATAACGAGTGACAACCTATAAGACCTAGCTCAAGTTCTTATAAGTTCCTTCCTCACGCCTTTCCGAGTCATTGCGTGACGAAAGACTACCAGCAGAACCATGGACAATTAATTACTTTGACGTCCAAACAAAATGTGGTATTGAGCAAACTTGTAGTTGAGGACATTTCCTATAAGTACAGATTGCAAGCTAGCACGTAAATTATTATGGCAAAAGGTTAGGACAAGAAGAACAAAAATTACACTTTTCCTATAGTACAGTATCCGATCGATTTTGGCAACAAGCCCGAAAATGTACTGTTGCCAAAATCAAACGGTTTTATTTTTAAATTTATGATTTCATTGATTTTGAACGTGACAAAGACGTTATTAATAATGTATCTTTAGTTAAAAATTGTTATCACAAAGAGCAAAAATGCATTAAATTATTTTCGATTTTGACACGGTGCTAAAATCGAACCCGTGTCAAACGATTAAAGGTTTGTGGTTTTCTTGCCAAAATTGAACCATGCCAAAATTGAATAGGTACAGTAATTTCCATATAAACTGAGCTCAAATCTTTTTTTTAAGCTACTACCCGAGGAAGAACCGAGGGGATCGCAGTAGGCCGTGCTTGAAAACTGACGTGTTTTCATTTTGCTGCGTATTTTTCGTCAGCTTTCCGCTTGCAAAAGTGCTCGGCTGCTGATCTCTTGCCGTTGTCGGAGATTGCGAGAAATCTGAAAGATACCTAGCTGGATACGCCCAAGACTGGACGGGTGGTAGCTGGTGGCCGCGAACGGTTCCTAGGGAAAGCACTACCTCTACTACGCGAACCTCCTCCCATATGACCATGGCAATGCAAGAACATTTGTGTTCGTTAAACGAAGTATTACAACAAAGGTGAGTCACGAAATGAGATGCAAAGCGTAGAGGAAAACAAAACTTCGGAACCCATCAAGGGGTAAGTCACTCAGCACATAGTGCCGAAATTAGATTCTGCACAGCTTGGACACATCCATCGGCACACCTTCAGCATACCTTCGGCACAATCTCGTTGGCATTGAATTGTTGTAAATAAAATGGGAGCACTGCTGGACAACTGTCATTAAAGTTGTTCACAACATTACGTGCAGTTTACTGTATATTCATGAACATCCTCTAATTGAATATACCAGAGGAACTCAGAGTGGGCTCAAGAGAAAGAGGCGGTTATTCAGACCCCATTTATACCCTTAATTCAAATAATGATGCCAGTTACACAAAACAAACTACAGAAGTCTCTTCATAATCCTCTATAGTCGGTCTCACGCGGAATAAATCACGCCACATTGTGTTGACGGCGCTTGAAAATGAGATGAATGTTTTACTGTCACCAGTTGTTGTTTACAATTCTGCATTACTGTACAATACTCTTCCGGTTGCTGTTATTCAACTTAAATTTGACGTGCTTCATGTTAATGACCATACCTTTTGCCACACATATGCTGGAATGGTCAAGTAGGTATGTTCGACGCCTGTGAATCACCGACTGCCGTTTCGAATCCCGAAATACAAAGGTAACGTTTAAACTTATATTAACAATATAAATTTGTAAATTCAATTAGTCAGCAAACAAGTTAAAGCAGTTCCATATAAATGAATAAGAGATGAAGCGGTCTTCCATTATTATTTTTGAAATAAAACTAGAAGGCTGAACAAGGGTTGGAAAAGATTGTTATTTAATACCTTAAAAAGCTTATAATGTATATTACTGTTAAGCTTTTGGCTGATAAAAAAACACCAGATTTAGATGTTTAAAAGCTGAACAAAGGTTACCGTGGTCTATGTACAGCAATTATTCAATCTAAGGCTGAATTAAAATCGATTAAACAACACTTGTTAGGCGTCAAATTGTTACCTGGGTATTCATCACTCCTTTGTACTCAGGTTCTTCCTTCGGTATACTAGAATACCAGCACTCTGGATTTTTTCAGTAAGGAACATATTATTTCATATTTTTGTTTCTTTGTTATGTTTCTTCGTCTTGTCACTTTCACCGATCTTAAAAGTTAAATAAAATGGGCTAGCCTGACTGAACTTTTATCTGCTGTACTAATCATTGTCGAAAAAGGTTCTAATGTGAGCATTTTGCCGAGAGAATATCACCTTGTAACATTCCTTCACTCAATCCCCGCACATTGGATCGATATAATTTCGTTGTAAATATAAGAATGTTACACGTTTCAGGGAACAAGCAGTCCCCATATCCAAAACCCAAATACTGCTCCTCAATATTAATTTGCACACCAAATTCAAATTTATGTCCTCCGATAAATTTTCATTTGCTCCAGCCACAGCCACAAACGTTGTCCAATAATGTCGCGAATTGCAAATTTTCCACAAGCCACACTTTTTCATCCCGCCTTGCCTTGGGTGATAAATCATTCAAATGATAATGAAAAAATCTGCTGGCGTTCCACTACACCTGCTGTAGCAGCCCTTAGCTGCGGCGGAGAAGCAGAAATCGTCAGGCGAACGTGAAACATGTAAAATTTTGCACACAACATTCGGCGCTGGCTGTGGCGGAAACGCACCGAAAAAGGAGCACATCGAGGCCTTATGCTTTCCCAAACGGCAGGCCGCTTGGCTGCTTTTCACGGACAGTGCGAGAAAGTGCGTTTCGGTTCAATTTACTTCTGCTTCGAATACTTACAAATACGGCGCATTTCCGGTTTCGGCTCGATGTGGCGCCGCCAAAGATGACAGCGTAATTTCCGGCCGTTGGATATCGGTTTCTGCGCTCGGTTCGGACGAAAAACGCACCTCTCTGCTGGTTCGATGCAGCAAACGCACGCATCTGTCTGTCGGTGTATCGAAAATTGCAAAAGTTATGACTTCGGAGCTACGGTCGGAGGGTTTCCTGGCGGCAGGAGATAGTCGACAGTTGCTTCTTCAAACTGATTGGTGGGTGCGAGTTTCGGATCGATAAAAGTTCAATAGTCGCTGAACACGGATATCGGTGCTGGGTTAATAAATAGCAAAAGAATTGACTGGGAGTTTGATTGGATTGTGAAAATGAGCATGAAAATTTGATGTATCAACATTGTACAAGTTGCCAAATTTCCCACGGAAAACCTGTTGAACCGAATAAAAATAAAACTCCTCCAAAAGTAGGGAATGCCAAAATTTAATTACACCTTTCCTGCGGGTTCCGGTGATTGCTGTGGTAATTGCACAACACCCAAAAAACCCCAAAAAAACTTTCAAACTTTTCCTGAATCAGAAACCCATTCCAGAAAATAATCGTGATGTCTCCCCAACCAGTCATAGAATCAACTGAAAAAAGTCATACCTAACCACAACCCGAATGACACACACAGCCAGTAGGTCTGAGCTTCCCCCCACGATTCAGCAATCAACAATCCGTTCTGCGATTCTGGCAACTTGCTTTCCGCGAAGTGCCAAAAATACATCAGCCTTTTTTTTCGTTCTTCAGTGCGCGGCCTACAAACAAACTCGTCCCAATAATAGTCTATGGAGAAGTGGTTTCGCGAATCCATCACCCAGTGGTAATTTTGGAAGGCTGAGTGAGGGTTGGTTTTAGCGTAGCAGTTCACAAAACTTTCCAACTTGGATGCATTTGGGCAGAAATAGCAAGTCGCAGGAAACGCATCTAATTTACCTGTCTTTCAAACGTATGTGTATGTGTGTGGTTCGCGCTTGCCTGGGCAGGGCGTGCCGTGTGTACTCCACCAACGCCCTAGGTAAGTGTGGAAATAATTCACTTCCGGTTCGGGGTTCCAAAATAGAAGTTGAAAGTGCTATTACCATCCTCCTGTGTTCTTTCGGTGGGATTGACTGGTTGCCCGATCCGGATTAGAATGTGAAGAAAACATCAACTGTCACTATGGTATTAAAAAGTTCCGTGAATGAAACTGAGCATCGGATTGATTAGGAAAATTCTAGACAAATTTGGAAACTTTCGAAATGAGGCGTCACGCTGAGATTGATTTGGTGCTTCAAAAATCTTGATCCGTTCGCTACATTGTAACTAGTTCAAGCAGTTTAAATCTACCCAGGTTTGATGCTTAACTAGTTTTGTTTCAAAGAGTTTAATTCAGCCTTAGTTTGAATAATTATTGTACATACACCACGTTAACCTTTGTTCAGCTTTTAAACACCTAAACCTGGTGATTTGAATCAGCTGAAAGCTTAACATTATTATAAATTTTATTATATTAAATAAAATAACAGTATTTGGGGCCTCCCTTAGCTCAGTCAGTAAAGCCGCAGCTACAAAGCAAGGCCATGCTGGAGGTGGCTGGGTTCGATTCCCGGTCCGGTCTAGGAATTTTTCGGGTTGGAAAATTTCTCGACTTCCCTGGGCATATAAGAGTATGATTGTACTTGTCACCCAATTATACCCATGTAAAAATGGTACAGGCATCGAAAGCTCTCAATTAATAACTGTGGAAGTGCATCTAGAACACTAAGTTGAGAGCACGCAATAAGCTAATATGCGATATGCAATAAGCTTGAAATGCGAAGAAGAAGAAGAACAGAATTTTCCAACCCTCGATCAGCCTTCTAGTTTAAATTCAAAAAAAAATAATAGATATGGGTGAATTCGTTTTGTTCGGTGATTTGTGATTTCAATTAACCTCGTCTGTTCTGGAAAATTTCGAGCAGTGGATACGCCTTCGCTGATTCGATACTGTCACAGATTTCAATCGCAATTCAAATTCTTCTTGATAGTATGGCATTTCTTGGATTGAGGAAGCGCAATTTAATTCGAAACTGTTCTGACCGAGTACTAGATCTCATATTTTTAAACGATTCAATTATGCCTAACGATACCGTAACATTAGCAGCTGAAGAAGTTATGCCAATCAATCACTATCATGCAGGTCTCTCTTTCTATGTGGTTTGTGTGCCTCCTGTATCATTTCATGAAAATGTTGACCTTTCTGAGCGTGACTTTCGTCGAGGGGATTATGATAACTTGAATGAACTGCTGTCGCAAGTTGATTGGTCTAAATTATACCAAAGCCATATTGTGCACAATTGCATCATTCAAACTGTACCGCTAAAAAAGTCCACAAGGAATCCTGCTTGGTCCAATGCGTATCTTCGCACCCTGCGTCGACGGCGCGCCAAGTTACTGCATCGATATTGTCGTCAACGATGTTTGTATCTAAAGCACCAGTTTGTCGAAGCTAGTCGTGGATACAATCGTTTTTTGTACAAAATGTACGGTAGACGGAGACAAGATGATCTTCGGCAAAACCCGAAACTGTTTTGTAGCTTTGTAAAATTAAAACGTAAGGAGAGCGTCTTGCCGATTTCGATGCACTTAGGAGATGTTCATGCTCTTTCTGCAGAAGCAAAGTGCGAGCTTTTCTCTCAACAATTTGCTATCGTGTTTGAGAATCGTATGCCAACTGTGCAGGAGATAGTTGTAGCTGTTGATCTGATACTAAGAGACGCGGTGGATCTTGATGTATTCAACATCAACACAGCGGCGGTTGAATCAGCTCTACAGAAACTCAAGCAATCTTATCAACCTGGGCCGGATGGCATTCCTTCGTGTGTAATTAAAAAAGTGTAGCGTACTTTTGGTTGCTCCCCTTCAAGCAATTTTCAAGCAATCATTGCAGCAACAATTCTGCTTGAAAGACCTCCCCTTCCAGTGCACAAGAAAGGCGATAAGTCAGATATTTCTAACAACCGTGGGATAAATTCCTGTCAGCTGGATCTAACTGCTTCGAAATCATCGTCAATGAAGTACTGTTCAGCTCTTGCAGGAACTACAACAGTGCCTCTCAACACGGATTCTACCTCTAACGATCCGTGGACAACAATCTGTGTGAATTTACGTCTTTTTGTATCGGCACAATGGATGATGGAGCTCAGGTTGATGCTGTATTTACCGTTATAAAGGCTGTTGTTGACACCGTGAACGACGATATTATTCATGCCAAGCTTCTTCGACTAGGTCTTTGTTAAAATGAATCAACAGCTCCGTTTACTCCGTGCTCTGGTGTGCCTCAAGGTAGCAACCTTGGTCCATTGTTATTCGTATTATTTTGACTTGGGACTACGTCTGTGATTTCTACACTTTGTGAAAACCGAAAATGGAACATGTAACATGTAATATGATCCTTAACTTGAAGCACGTCATATTTAAGTTGAATAATAGCTACGCAGAATAGTAAACAACAAATGGTGCCAGTAAAACATTCGTCCCATTTTCAAGTGAAGTTTACTCAATGTAGATTTATTTCGATGGTCATTTGGATGCTATTTTAGTGACATAGTTGAGTTATATTTTTGGATTGCGGTCTGAAAATTAAGTGCAATATAAAGTGGGACACAGTCAAAGCACAGGAATACAAATGGTGATCGTTCTTAAACAGCTTCCCTTCATCGTCTCTACTGCTGGCAGTGCTTGGGATTAGAAAGGTAGGTAGTGAATTTAGAAGTACTAAAATGCCGGAAATGCAAAGAGTGACTACGTTTAACAAAATTGTGCAATCAATTTCTATTCTTCTATCAGGCTATCAAAATATTTGAAGCGAATAGCTGATTTGTGGAGTAGTGCTAAGCTTCATTAAGTTTTGCTAGCCGTTTGCTTCCAAAACTAAAGTGGGCCTGCTGAAATTAACAATACTTGAAAAATATCTTAGTGATTCATCTGGAAATAGCGTTCAATTTGCAAAATTATAAAAAGAAGAACAACAGGAGCAAAACGACACATGGCGTCATAAAAAAACTATCGATTGAAAATATTTGTCATACTACAATCATTTATAATAGAAGGAGTTTATTAAATGGCTTTTTAAATTTTCAGAATTACAGTTTATATCACTGCACCTGTCTCTCCAAAACTCACGAATTATTACGGAAGTAAATATCCCTTATATTTGGTGAACTTTCGAGCGCTTTAAGAAAATCTATTAAATTACCTTTATTGTATTAATTCTACAATATTACCACGAATTCCATTACCCCGAATGATCCACTACCACAAATACTCCATTGGTCTGAAAAAAAACTAACCTCAATTGACCCCGCAATTTGGAGTGCACTGGAAATCGTACAACACAGTATTAAAAAGATATTATACATAAATTCAATAAATTTACGACTTTTATTTCAAATTTTGGGTGGACATTTGCTCGACTTACCTCAAAAACTATTACTGTGATTGCTATACAATATACTTCTTCTTTCCTTTATTTAACGTCGGTTTCTGTTCCGCAATCTAGCGCCAATCACCGACGGACATCGACTGCCATCCATTGACGGCAATCGATTGTGCAGGAAGGCAGCTTCCACACCTGCGTAGGATATCGCACCCATTCAACACACATGGGCCGGGACCAACGGCTTTACTTCCCTTCCGAAGGAAGACGTGACCAAAGATTTTTATTTTTATTTATTGTTTAGTGGGACCCAATTTTACATTATTCAGAACAGTACGTTGTAGAGCGTGAAAACACTTAAACAAATCCCGTTTTTATCTCCACGAGTTCCTTAATTAGTCATGATTCGGAAAGTTGCATACCCCGCAATATCTCTAAAAATAAAATACGCATAAACTTGTATCGAACCTGAGTCATATTAGCATCCAACGCGACGATTTGACGTTGAATAAAAGAAAGTGTTACATGCTGATCCATCAGTTAGTTCGTAGAGAAGTGTAGCGAAATGAAGTCGATTTGGTTGGCAGTCTTTGTGTTCAGTGCCGTACTGGTAAAAGCAGAAAACTCTTGTGGGACCGGATATGAGTTTTTCATCTGTATTTTGGAGACTATTGAGAGTGACTCGAAAGCCTTGGAAAATAGTTTGAAGTCCATTGCAGCAAGACTGGATCAATTGGTGGACGATCAGCGCTTGTTCAAATCTACAATGCAGAACTATTCTAAATCGATGGAACACGACCTTAACTCCGTTTCGAAAAAAGTGGATAAATTGACTGACGATCAGCAGATGTCCACGAGAACTGTTGTTACAAGAATCGATCAATTGGAAGATGGTAAGTGCTCATATAAGTCAGTGTAAGTTTTTATAGAGGCAGTATTTTTCAGTAATTGTCGGAGAATCTAGATGTCCACCAAATGGGAATAACGGAACGTATCAATTGAAAGTACCACATAGTTCACCATTTGAGGTTTATTGTGAAAATGGTTGGATTGTGATCCATCGTCATTTCAATGGAAGTTTAGATTTCAACCGAACATGGGTCCCGTACCGAGAAGGATTTGGCAGTCTTCAAGGCGAACATTGGTTGGGCTTAGAGAAGATGCATCAAATAACCCGTACGGGTTCTTATGAGTTGCTGGTGGTTTTGAAAAGCTTTAAAAATGTGGTCAAGACGGCGAAATATGAGGGCTTTAGAATAGGCAGCGAATTCGAGGAGTACCAGCTGAACCTGGGAAAGTTCGTCGAGGGAGATGCAGGAGATGGTTTGATGGATCATGATACGATGCCGTTTTCTACTGTGGATCGTGATAATGACCAATATGGACTTTTCTGTGCATTGAGTTTAAAAAGCGGTTGGTGGTTTGAATACTGCCTTAATACGTGAGTATGCATATTTAATATTAAAATTGTTTATTTAAACAATATTTTCTCTTCAGGAACCTCAACGTTCCTTGTATTCAATATTTTAGCACTATGACGTGGTATGCAATTGATTGCTTAAAGGAAGCTCGTATGATGATTCGTGCTGTGAATTCGAACGAATAGAATAGAATCAAATATTGTACATACTTGGAAAAATTCATGTAAATTTAGGTGCTCTGAGACTGACATATACGAGCTTCAAGTTTGACATAAAATTGAATCATAATAGACGCGAAATTCAGCTCAATCAAACGTACTTTCGAACTTTTCAGTCTCGGAGCACTTAATTTTACATGACATTTTTGTTTACGTCTCATCCTTTATGTCAAAGATGGATTCCATCACGTGTGAGATTAGGTATTTTTAAGTATGTAATCTTTATTTAATTGTTTATTCAACTTCAAATTTTCTCACTTCAATAAAATGTCTAGATAAAATTGAGGAAAGGAAGTGACTCAGCAAGAATATGAAGCATTTATCTTTATCGCAACATCTGAACTACACCTCATGAGAAACCCAAAAGCTAACAACGCAAGATTATGCACAAACAGTTCCGAAAATTCCCCGAAAATTCCTCACCAGCAGTCGTTGTAGCTCCATAGCTGTTATTCACCAGGGTCGTTTTTATGGATTTGTACATAGCGATATACCAAAATGGTTGCCATCTCTTTCAGGAGTATTGGTCTTTGATATTATATAGAATAAAATACGCCATTTCAAATGCCGTCAAAAGATTTTTTTATGCCCCAACCTGAGATATTAACATTTAAAAAGAGTGTATTTTCATAAGAAAAACATCGATAACTCTTGATGGGCAAAAGATATCGACAAGTTCTGCATGGTATAAATGGCATAATCAAAAGTTGTAAAACTTTGCTGAGCAATTTGAAATTAAAAGAAAATAACAGAAGAACTGTTTTTTTTTAGAGCCACCCTAAGGCAATTGAGGAAAATTGCTTTAAATAGGTAAATTAAAGAGATCATTTTTTCTAAGTTTCTACAGCTCAAAGCTGAGCTACAACTTTGCTGAAGAATGTATACTTTCATTTTTACGTCTTACGAGAAGATGCAGGAGGTAAATCGAAAATCTAAAATTGCGACGGTCACGAAAAACTGTTAGATTTTTAACCTTCATAACTTTTTCATTGATAGATAAAAATGAAATCCAAACATACCAACCAATTGGAAATAATTCAATGAATCTGCTAAAATAAATACCCTTCCAATTTTCCTTTACTTTTGAAAAATTTCATGACAATTTCATCACTGTTCATGAAAAAAAACGTTTTCGTTTTTATGGTATATCTATACATTCTACTTCTAAAAAACTCATTGGCTCTTAGAAAAAAAAATTGAATTGCATAAAAAATCCTGGATAAAATTCCCCAACTTTGCAAAAAAAACAAAAACAAATAGAATATCAACTTTCTTTTTTAATTATCTTACTTTTCTCTTTTACAAAACGTACATGTGATGTTGAAAGCACAAATTAAATGTTTTTTTTTTTTTTTTCATTCTATACATTGCTTCATTGGTCAGCCATATTTTAGTGCAGTTTATAGAATGCATTGAGAAATTTCATAATTGTTATCAAAACATGTTTATAACACGAAAAACGAGAACATTACTTGTATCGTATATTGAAGTTATAATTAGGTATGGCAACTCTCTATTGCCTATTTATAACACTTTTATAACTGATTGTTTTTGATGAAAGCTTGCTAGCCTTATATACAACATGTTTTCATATGTCATTTTTGGAAACATGAGTATATCTGAAATATAACTTATTAATAACATGTTATCAATAAGTTATATCTCAGATGTATTCATGTTTCTAATAATAACATATGAAAACATGTTGTACATAAGGCTAGCCAGTTTTCACCAAATACAATCAGTTATAAATGTGTTATAAACTGGTAATTGAGACATGCAATATCGAATTATAACTTCAAGATAACAAATGCTTGTCAGAACGGTTGAATACTTCACAAACAACAATTTAACGCGTCTAAAACAGGATGTTTTAAAAACAATTAATATAGAACATATTTACAACTGGAATATTTTTTATTTTTCATGCTAGATGTTGCAAGTGTTACTTGGGAAGCAAGCTACCAATGAATTGACTCTAGGATCCACAATACATGTTTTTAAAAATAAAAATTTGAAAAACATTCATGGTTGTAAAATAAATATTTATAATGTACTCCAAAAAACTATTAAAGTTACCCCGTTTTACGGTACACTCCCAGAGAGAAAAATAATCTGAAATAATCTCTATGAAGGGAAATTAATCCAAAAGAAAATCCTGTCAACAGCGGCACCGGTGGTGTAGTGGTAAGCGTGATTGCCTCTTATCCCAGCAGGCCTGGGTTCAATCCCAGTCGGCGCCGCCGGGATGTTCTGAGGCATAACATCTCTGATCACGCCTTCCTTCGGAAGGGAAGTAAAGCTTTTGGTCCCCGGTTCATGAGTTGATGGGTCGATAGGGGTAAGGTCCAGGTGTGATAGCTGCCTCCCTGACATCAGTAGCTTTGGTGCTCAGCACGGAAAACAAGATCGACGAAAAATAAATCAAGGAAAAATAAATCAAGGAAAAAAAATCCTGTGAAGGGTTTTGTGTAAATTTTCAAGGCAGTTAAGGAAGGGTTTTTTTTTCGCAAACACAAAAATTAGGTGTACAAATTGCACCTCTTCTATGCAAAATTTCGTAATTGATCGTGAATATCTCACGATCAGAAAAGTTTCCCTCCAATCAATTATCGGTATATTTTTTAAGCTACAGATTGAGTTAAAATTTTTCAATAAATATAGCTTTTTCTATTATTTCTGTGTTTCTGTGGTGCGAAAAAAAGGATTTCCTTTTCACAGATTACATATTTCCGTACCAAGCACTGAAATTATCATATGATACCGCTATGGAACGGCTTGCTATACTTCGCCTCAATTGTAATATCCCGATTTTTTTGCTGATACAGCAAAGCTGGGTTTAGACAGGGCAAGTCAATTGATCAAGTCAGTTGTATTCAAATGACTTGAACGCGAATTGAACGTGTAAACCATGCCATTCAACTGACTTGATCAACTCACTTGAATTGAAAAAAGTTGAACTAGGCTCAACTTTTCAAGCCAATTGAATTCAACTGCCTTGATCAATTTTGGCCTGTCTAAACCCAGCTGAACATAATTTTTCAAGTAGGAGGGACTTACAATGCTAATTTAAAACCATGAAAGCAGTCAGAGGTAGCTTAATTTTAATCAATTTGATTCACAGTCAAATAAACTCAATACATTCCTCCAACAACAACAAAACGTAAACAATATTTAACCCGGCTTCAAGAGAAAGCTGTGTCGTGATTATTGGATAACCGAAAAAAGGTTGAATAAGGGCCGTTCAAGTTCACACACAACTAAACAGCAGGATAACAGCTGTATAGAAGCGTAAATGGATATGCAATAAGAGCTTGTCCCAAGCGTCCCAACAGCCACACGTAGCTGACTAAGTTCACCAGATTCGCTTGTATACCGTATGCGTGAATTTCGTTTTCGAGTTTTTTTTTATTTATTTAAAGGGGGGATGTTTCTCAGAGTCTTAAACTATGTTAATCATCGATCAAGTTTCCACTTGCTGCAATTGCTCCATTTCTCTCCAGGTACGAGTCATTGTTGTCTGAGGCTTGCTGTACTCGGGTGGCGTTTAGAACAGGCCTTGGCCTTCATGACGCGCCATATTGAGTAATCCAGCGGATTAAGATCGGGGCTGGATGGCGGCCACATATCCTTTGCCCAGAACGGAAGATAACGGCGCCGGTGGTGTAGTGGTAAGCGTGATTACCTCTCACCCCAGCAGGCCTGGGTTCAATCCCAGTCGGCGCCGCCGGGATGTTCTGAGGCATAACATCTCTGATCACGCCTTCCTTCGGATGGGAAGTAAAGCCGTTGGTCCCCGGTTCATGAGTTGATGGGTCGATAGGTAGGGTCTAGGTGTGGGAGCTGCCTTCCTAGCACGTCGGTAGCATTGGTGCTCAGCACGGAAAACAAGATCGACGAAAAAAACAAACCAAAGGAAAAAAAAAAAAAAGAACGGAAGTTGTTCCTGCAACCATTCTGAGTGCGGTTCGAGGTGTGGCACGGAGCCCTATCTTGTTGAAATACATCATTTGGCTTCGGACCGTACTCTACTTTGATCGACGGAAGAACATACTTACTTAAAATCCCGATGTAGACCTCCGTGTTGACCTTGTCGCCTTCTGGAACGAACATTCCATTTTTTTGTCATCGGAAGCCACCAATCCAAACACCATAACGCTAGCAGGATGCTTGGTCAGATACACGGTCTTGTGCTCGTCGGCCACGTCTTTTACCGGAAGAGAACTAATATACCGGTCGGTTCTGGAATTTGACACGGGATCGACGGTAAACATGCTCTCGTCGGTGAACATTTTTTCGCTTAAGGAAGTTCAAGATTTTCTTGCATCGTTCGACCCGTAGCTCCCGGATGCGGTTGGTAATCATGTAAGTTTTTTTCCGTGCCCTCAACTTCGCCCCGCAATCTTCCTTTACGATCTGCCGTGCCGTAAAGTCACTGATCCCGTGTTCCTTTGCCATTTTCCTTATTAAACGCACTGGATTCACCCGAATCTTCCTTTGGATAGCAGCGATAACCCCCGGAACCCGAGCTGACCTCGGACGACCTGTGGCCACCTTCGCGGATAGTTGTCCTTTCTTTTCTCAGTTTAAAACCCTTTTGACGGTCCACCGGGACACTCCCACGGCGATTGAAATGTGGGACAAATCACGAATACGCTACAACTGTCAAACTAAGTAAATCATTTTCTTTTATACACAGCCTACTACGGTATGAGCTATAGGTGCATGCAAATAAAACCAAGGGAATTGTATGCACAGGTGAAACGGAAACCTTATTTGTACGATGGTGCAAACATTATCACGCATACGGTAGAGGTTGAGTAAAGGTTGTCTCATATCGTAAAACGTTTGAATACAGCTTGATGCTGTATAAATGAATATTTGTTTATATTGTGAAAATTATTAGTTGGGATGTCTTTCGTACGCATACCACAACACGTTTATTTATTGATTGTGGGTACAGGGAAAAATCAATTTATATCTGCATAAGCTGATTTCGAGGTAAAATTGTTAGTTGGGATCTTTATCCATTAATGCGGAAGTATTTAAAAAAAAAGGAACGGGAAAATCGACCACGCAGAAAAAGTAAACGACCTCCGAATACTCTTAGAACTCCAATCCACAATTTTAAGGTGAAACAATTTCAAATATTTATCAAATGACGAATAACGACTGAAAGCTGAGCGTGCAAAGTTTCCATTCCAACTTTCTTCTCAAGATCATACTTGCTGCCTTCAAAACTGCTAACAAGAATCTAATTAAAATATAACGCCCACAGAATAGATTCCTTTCGTCTGATCCTAATCGTACCGCAATAATACTGCCTCACTGCTCCCATTATTCAACCTGATCCCATCAAGATTACCCCGCTCGAATAGAATCGTCAAAATACAAAAAAAAATAAAAAAAAACGTTACGCTATCGCTCACACGCGAGTTGTGTGCTACACAAACACACCTGACCTCAAGCCTGACTCACAAGTCAAAACTCGCATTTAGTTTCTCACTCAATTTCCATTCGCCATCGCTCAAATTATTAATAAGCAAATTAAAATCCAGGTGGGTGCGCGAACGAACACATACAAACCGTAGCAGCCACACTTCAGTCAGCGAAAGCGTGTGCCAAGTGGTAATTTTAATAAATTTTCCAATTACACTGTTGTAGCACCCTCTCTTTCACAGGTTTCGCCGTTTCTTTCCTCTTCTCTAATTCGATTCTGAAATTATGAAATCATAATTCGCTTATCAGTTCGTTCTGTGGTATTCTCTGCACAACGCAAACCCCCCGACTTTTCTCGACAGTCTCAGCTCCATTTGCATTGCTAATCAGTCACTGACTTTGAAAGGATAATTTTCATGCTCGGAATAATCGGGATGGAGTTGCCAAAAAAATGACTCCTAATGGTATCGACAAATTCCAGTGCCAGTTTATCTCTAAATTATTTCCCTTAAATTTTGTGCATGATCCTTTCTGCTCGAGAAGATTTATTTAACAGTCAATCATCACCACAAGGGTTAAAAAAAAGAGATAAGAATCATCTTCCTTTTACTCGCAGCAGGAGGAAACATATGTTTATACAAGGCTCGAAAGCGCGCACGTGTTGCTGAAATTGAAATATTTGAATAACAAACACGCGTGGCTCTTCCTTTTGTTCACCGCCGTTGTGTATCCTTAGCGTACTGTTTGGCAAGAGGGGAGGACCTGTTGAAAGATAATACCGAATCCTATTGAGGAAGATCCACCGCTCAGTAATGAAAGGTGCAAGGAAGCAGAGTTGCAACCATCGAAGAACGCCCCTCCTCCGGTCGTGCCCTTGTCTGCTTCCTTTGGTATGGAACGGGAATCTGTAGACCATATGGCACGGCCAAGCGACCTTCGTCGTCATCGTCGTCAACGCGATAAATTGTTTTGGGGAATTTACGCAAGATGCGTGTTTTCTATGTAATTCGTCATTCTCGAGATTGGACGCGACGACGCCAAATCACCCCATTAGGTTTCGAATACTTATCTGAGCAACAATGTTGCCTGAACACTATGGATGTTGGGGATTCTTATCAAATGTAGAGCAAACCTAAAGTGATACAAAGCTAGAACTGGTTCCGCAGAAAGTGGTTTAAGTTAGAGACCGGCGATATGCATAGAACGAAGTTAAAGAGTGATAATAGAATCTCAATTGACGTCCACGCAAGTCCCGCAAATGAGATCAGAGCACAGCAAGTCATTTCTAAAATATGTTGATGACACTGTTTTTTTTTCCTTGATTTGTTTTCCGTCGATCACGGAAAACAAGATCGAGCACCAATGCTACCAACACCAGGGAGGCAGCTCTCACACCTGGATCCTACCTATCGACCCATCAACTCATGAACCGAGGACCAACGGCTTTGCTTCCCTTCCGAAGGAAGGCGTGATCAGAGATGTTATTCCTCAGAACATCCCGGCGGCGCCGACTGGGATTGAACCCAGGCCTGAGCCTGCTGGGGTGAGAGGTAATCACGCTTACCACTACACCACCGGCGCCGCTGATGACACTGTTGAATGTTGATGATTTTAGTGAATATTGTATTTGGAGAGTTTCTCTTGTATTAAGAAATCATGTCACGAGTTCTCAGAAACATTTTAGTAAATTTAAATCGGAGCATATGAATATTTATGGAAATATAAGAAACTTTTCATAAGATTACAACTATGGCAAATGAGATACAAAAAAATATATTTCTATTTCCAATAATGCTAACATGACTTAGTAAACAATTTTTGAATGAAACTGTCAGCCATTTCACAATGGACCAGGAATGAAATCTAGCAAGAACAAATTAATATCAGTTGGTTGCATCCAATCAAGATGATTTCTTGAGCTAAATTTCTTGATTTAGTTAGGACTATCATTTGGTGGATATAAATAGTTCAAGTTTTTGACGCAAAGGTGGGCAGCGATACCAAAATTTTTATTTCCCGAACTAGAAGTTTTCTGTCTTAATTAAAATTTTATGAAAAATTTGCCCGAAATTCACGTTTTTAGTATTAAGTCTTGTAAATTCTTTCAAATGAATACTTATGTCATTCGATTGTTTTGGTCCAGTCAATCATTTCCAGAACAATACTTTTATTTTTGAGTACTAAAAAAATATATATCACTTGAAATTTGAAAAAAGTACATGATTTTCTGAATAATTTTTCTTGAACAAGCGAAAGTGAGTGCAAGAAGACAATCAAATAAAAAGTTTTGTTCCGTTCCCCATACATTTTCCCATACAAATTTTAATGTTCTCCTGCTGTTTCAGATCTAACCAAATTCGTTCAAATTTGGAACAGCTTTTGGTGACCTTAATATATATCGTAAAAATTGTGTGAATCAAGGGGATGTAATCCACCCCATAAGCTTTACCCACTAGACTGATGCAAAATTTGAAATTTTCGCTCCACAGTGCTTAAACGGTTCCAAATTGGGCCTTGCTTAGCCTCCCAAAATTTGAACTACTTTAGTAAGAAACTGACTAGGCACAAACCATTTCAAGTTTATATGGGAATTACTATGAGAAAACTTATGTTTTTGTTGATATCTATCTAACAATTCACCACATCACTATGCTTTTAAACATGATAGCAGTGATTGTAGCAAATTTTCCCAGCTACAACTTTGTTGAAAACACTTTTCAATCAAATGTAAGGAACAAAAGTTATTAATGATTCAAGTCACTGATGTCTTATGATTATGCTCATTCAACTGTTCATCAGGCAACATTGGTGTTTCTGGTGCGAAGAATAGAGCACAAATATCATGGCTACTATGTCACACTGCAGAATACAGTGTTGCTAACCATGCCATAAGATTATCAATCTCTTAAACAATTAATAACTATTTAATTTGTCATTTGGCTGAAAAACGATATTGCGCAAAGTTGCAGCTTAGAAAATTTCCCGTAATAATAATTATAGAAATTTTCGAAAATGCAATATGGAAAGTGGGTAGAAGACAATGAACAAAAAGTTTGGTTTTCCCATAGTAATTTCCATATAAAGTTGTGCCAAGTCAGTTTCTAACCAAATGAGTTTAAATTTTGGGAGGCTAATCAAGACCTGATTTGAAACCGTTTGAGCACTGTGGAGCGAAAATTTCAAAGTTTGCATCAGTCTATTGACCCACCCTAATGTACATAAAAGAATAACATTATTGTTGATTCAAATCCAAATATATCAAATATATCTAAATATACCTCTGAGATATTTTGATGAATAAAAGTCTGTTTGATGTTCATTTTGAATAACTGATCGCATTTTGCGCTCACTTGCGCTTATCCATGAAAATAAAATTGGTGGGGTTGTGTACAAGACACGACCGAACGGTTGACGTAGACTACGTTGAGATGTTTAGTGAACTTCAAGTGCATTTTTCTTGATATTGATTTAAAATACAGTAAAAGTAACTTATTTTCTCAATTTACTCCATTTCCTCTTCTTGACATGTCAATTTCCTCACCCTTATTAGTTATTTTTTGAACTGTTTCTGGACTTTCCGTTAGGGATATTTCCGCAAATGAAACACTTCTCTTTAATCCTCCGTTATAAAATAAATTCCCCGTGCACACTTCAATGCCCATCCCATATCCGTTGAACATTTGTTATGGATAACACGTTTAACCAAACGCTTGATCGCAGTGGGATACATCCGGTAGGAAATCGTTCACAAGCATGTATTGCACATCCTAGCCCAAGTAACATTGTAAGTTTTATTGAGGTTTTAAAGCACTCTACAATTCTAAATCATAGTCTACAGTACCCTCATAAAACCCAAATTGTTACTTAGGAGGTTACCAATAAGCCCGCTAATATGGATTGTTGTATAAAGCCAACATACGACTAATAATACAGTGCTTTGGCGCATTATTAGTCGGATTATTACTAAGCAGGCTTGTTGGTTACTTGGGATTGCCCCCTCACTTTCTTTCCATCAGCATAATCGAAAATTTGATATTGAGAGTTGTGCTTTTACACATTTAGAAAGTTTGGTCTATGTTCAATATTTAACCATAATTTGCTACTTCAAGCAATCAAAAATTTGTCCATCCAAGCAGGATTATAATTCTAAATGTTCATTATATAGCTTAACGTAGGAATTTATCCGCCTCGTAACCACATAAAAAGGAACTAGAACTACAAGTATTCAGAAATATATCTCTTAACTGCATTTACACAAAGACGCTCCAACCCATTTTCAGTGTTTTAATTTTTGTTGGACCGAACCAAACACAGCACTACCCAGAATCTCGCAAATCCACTTGGTGCATGAATTTTGTAACAAACAACAATGTAAAGCTCTACTTAAAGATGTAAATGATTTTTTTTCTGGATCCCACTTCAACACAGGAACGGCCCAAAATCATCAAAATTCAGTTCGCCAAGCAGAATCTCACGAAAACTAGCGTGTAAATTCATAGGATTTTGACAGCTCATATACATCTGTAATTTGTATACAACATCTGAAGTCCCTCTTTTTTACATATTCTGCACAGTGATGGCATAAACATAGGCAAATTGATACTTTTCCGTTCTCATACGCTCTCAATATCACGTGTGATATTGGAGCAAAATATCATACTTGATATTGATTTTACAAGCTCCTTTGATAATGCGAGACTATTCACAACGTGTAAAGTTGAAGCTGAGAGTTTAATCGACGCAAAATGATTCCGTTACATCTCGTTTTCTTAGAAAGAGAAGGTATAATAATGCTATCTCTTTTATCTCATCACCGATGGCAGACGGAGCAGCTGCTGCCAGCCGTTATGGCGTTCAGGTGTAAAGCAAAAATCATGAATCTCAATCTTACCAATCTCAATTTGCACCTTGTGAGTTTTGTTAGCTTGATATTCCGAGCTGCGATATCACAGCTTGCAATATCAACTGCAGTTGTTTGTTTGTTGATTTTTGTCTACGAAAATCAAGTGTTATCTTGTTCTTCGGTGAGATTTGATTTTTTGATGGTTTTCCAACACTGATTCTGCAGAAAAAAATACATCCTAAGTCTCTCTTTTTTTACATATTCTGCTCAAAAACTACTTTGTAAGCCCCGTCCCTGGCCGGGTTTCCCGCCGTTTTTTTTTTTATGAATGGGGCGTGACAGAAAGTATCTTTTGTCCAGAGCATGTTTAAGAGGATGGATGTTATTCTAATCTATATATATAAAAATGAATTTCTGTCTGGCTGTCTGTCTGTCTGTCGGTCTGACCCTTATAGACTCGGAAACTACTGAACCGATCGGCGTGAAAATTTGTATGCATGGGTTTTTGGGTCCAGGAAAGGTTCTTATGATGGGTTGAAACCCCTCCCCCTTCTGTAAGGAGGGGCTCCCATACAAATCAAACAGAAATTTGTGCATAACTCGAGAACTAATCAAGCAAATGGAACCAAATTTGGCATGTGAAGATCATAGAGGGTAGCCCCTTAGTTATGGGGGGGGGCTACGTACAATATAGCATGCTTTTTTAAATTGGCGCATAATATTGCTAATATTGAATCCCGAGCAAGGCCGGGCACATTCAGCTAGTTGCATATAAAGAGGTACCGGTCATGTTTTACACTATTTTTTAGCTGTGAAAGGTACAGCATACATGACATGCAAATTTTCTCTCAACTTGAATTTTTGGCTCTTTTGGCGGGTGAAAAAATTAACGTCAATTCTTTTAAAGTTGTTGTTATAGGAGGATGGGAGGGTTTTTTATAAAAAAAAACATTTTTCACGTTTCATGTTATTTGGGAATTTTTCAAATTGCTCAACATAATGATAGGAAACAACGTCACGTCTAAAGATTGAAGATGAAATTACAACCGATAGCAATAAAATAAGAAATGAATTTTGCAAGTACTACAAACCTATATTTGAAAACAATCATAATAACTTTGACTCCTTGGATTATCAATCCATGAACTTCATCACGAAAGGATTGAATCTTGAACAAAAAGAATATTTGATTAGAACGATAGATGAGGAGGAGTTAGCAAACGTTTTAAACAATGCATCAAAGAAAAAATCACCTGGATGGGATGGACTATCGTATGAATTTTATTTAAAAAAATTGAAATTCTAAAAGAAGATCTTTAACACCTTTTCAATAGTTGTCTCATTCAAGGAATCGTGCCGCCCTCTTGCTTTAAAGAGGGTGTGGCAACTTTTATACCAAAAGCCAGCAACCCATCAGTACAAGACTTTAGACCAATATCCTTACTGAACACAGATAATAAATTGTTTTCCAAAATTCTGGCAAACAGAATTCAATTAGTTTTGC
Source organism: Ochlerotatus camptorhynchus (assembly GCF_037179485.1). Taxonomy (NCBI): domain Eukaryota; kingdom Metazoa; phylum Arthropoda; class Insecta; order Diptera; family Culicidae; genus Ochlerotatus; species Ochlerotatus camptorhynchus. The sequence continues at coordinate 446,523 of NW_027040621.1, forward strand.
CTGATTTGATTGGGCCTTACCAGGCTGCCTACCACAAAGAGTAGCGCAAAATTTAGAAATTTAAACATAATCCAAAAAAATTGAATCCTAAACACATACATTTTATCCAAATTGTGGTATGTGGGTCAGATAATTCCGGCTCCTATCAAGTTCATCGCAGAAGTAACTAAAATTGTAGGTAACTATTTGTGGATGGGACACTTATTTAAAATCAATAGAAATCAACTATATTTAGAAACAGAGAAAGGGGGTTTGGAATTGGTTCATGTCGGCATGAAAATTAAAGCACTGTTTATTCGTAACTTGTTATACACTTCAGTTAAGAACGGTTCAAATCCCTCACAAGATTTTCTATTCATTAATAGAAATAACCTTAAATTAGGAAGAACCTTCGGTATTTATGGGAGAGAAGCAGAAAATCTTGTGAGGATGACAAATTTGAACACGACTAAACAAATTTACTCCTTTTTTATTGATAGTTTGCAGATTCAACCAGCAATAGAAATGAAAAATATTAACTTGACTTGGGAAAATGTTGGATTAACATGAATATGAAGTTCATAAACGATATTATTCCAACTCGCAGCAAGCTTTTAAAACACATGATTCGTAGAACAGATGATAGTATTTGTAGAAAGTGTAATGAAACTGATGACATCAAACATTGATTAAAATCATGTCTTATTTCAAGCATTATTTGGAAATATGCAACAGAGAAAATAATTACTAACCTAAGAATCAATGTTGCAGACCCTCTGGAAATATTGGATAAAAGTTTAGGCAAGAAAAACGAAAAGTTGGGATTGTGGATTTTAACCAACACAGTTAATTACAATCTGAAGAATTATATGAATGGTAATTTAGAGGATTTCAAAAGAATTTTGACTTTAGAAATGAATCGAAGAAAACAATTTTTGCAAAAAGAGTTTAGTAATTACACAAGTTTAATAACGTAATTCAAAGATATAAATGCTCTATAGTTTGATATGGTTAAGTTCAATTAAAAAAAAAGAAAAAAACAGGTTCAAGCAAAACAATACTCACCCAAATGGTACTGGTTTATGACGACTTGGTTTGGGGAGAACGTTTATTTCATTGAAACAGTGATAAAATTATCACTTTTTAGTTGTACATTTTTCAATGACATTTTTTAAAAAATTGGAATCGATTGGTGTATTTGGATTTCAATTCCATCTATAAATGACAAAGTTATAAGCGTTCAAAAACTTACACCTTTTCATGACGATCGCAATTTTAGATATTAGATTTACCCCCAGTACCTTCCCGTAAAACGTAGTCTACGTCAAAAGAAAATCATGCATTTTTCAAATTTCATACGAACGTTATGGAGCAGTTTCGTGTCAAATGATGAATCGGAAAAACTCAACCTTCTCCGATTTGCGTGGAACATTGCCTTCAGACTACTCTCGAAGTTTCTTCAAACAGTTTCTTTAGATGTTTATTTTAACTCTTCTGGGACATTTATTGTAACTGTCTCCCAAAATTCTTCTAATATTGTTTCCCGGGAAATCGGAACGAATTCCCTGGAATCGAAAAACGGAAGCACTAGGTACAAACCATCGCACTCTTCGGGGGATTTGTGTGAATCATTAATGTGATGCCATGAAATGTTATTACAACACCCAGCAATTTCATCATCCTCAGATCAAATTTTGGTAAATTTTCAAAACGCAAACATGAGAGAAATTTTTCATACATTAATCACATATTAAATCCAAAATTCTTAGACTTGATAACAAAACTCCAAAATGCAGGATAACTTCAAAGTAATAGCAAAATATGTCAGTTCACCAAAAAACCGCTCCCAGTGTCAACAAATGAGATAAGCGACATTCGATTATGTTTACACTGACTGGCATAGCATCATAAACCTTACACATTGTAGCGAACGTAGCACCTAGTACGTCAAAAAGAAGCACTGTCGTCAAAACATTGAACGCCATCTCCGGATACGAGCTACCCATTGAATCTGTATAAACATATCAACAAGCACTTTTTTTTCTTTTTTTTTGAAGTCCCACATCTCCTGCGTTGAGCTGCCATCGTTAGAAGACCGCACTGTCAGCACCAACAACGACTTGGTCAAATTTTATCTGTTTCGGAAAAGAAATCAACCCAACTTTTGTGAATAAATAAACAAAGTCACAAACTGAAGCAAAGGAAGATAACGGAATCGTTTCAGTTCGTTGCCTCGTTTCTTCAAAGGCAAATTATGAAGCGCGCGTGCTAATGATGGACAAATGTCCCCACTCCTGATATCAGAAATCGGTTTCTATCGAAAACTGCTACCGAATTAAGCCGTAATTGTACCGTCGTAAAGCGTTTTATGCCTTTATGGCTAAACCAGACACCACTCGAAAGGTGTGACAAGACAAAGTCGTCACCTTGGTTGATAAGCTTTTATTGTTGTTCCTGAAGAAGAATTCAATTGTTCCTCCTGAAGGGTAGGGAATCTCTGTCCATATATGTGGGAGGGTTTGACTTTTTCTGTGTAATAATTCCATGACAATCTGAGCAATTGCGTCGCACTGGGCATTTACTTCGCGAGTGACAGTTTTATGGAGACGAATGATATTCATCCCATCACATCACTGTCACATACGTTGTCGCAACAAACAAAAATGATAAGGACGAAAAATAGACTTGTGTCAATTGATGAGGTGGGATTACACTTATCATTTGGGTCCGGGCTGGGATCAAGACTGCACTTTGCCTACGATAAGAAGTACTGCGACCCTGGATGAGATAACGCAGCGCGCCCGCACATTGAAATTCATTGCAAGCCATGGACTTTGGTCTACTAACTAATTCGCTTGTTCAATAACTAACCCGATTCGTCAATTCGATTCGCATAATTGATCCAAACAGTCACTTCGCTGATAGCGAAAGACTGATAGTTATCACCATGAAAAGCACCGCTCATAAATTCCCCAAACGAATGTCAACAGTTAAGCTTGATTGATTGGCAGTTGGTCGCTTTTGCGCAAGAAAGGAGTTGAGCCCCCGTTCACAGATGTCACCACTGAATGGTAGTAACCTTTGAACGGCCACCACTTTCCGATTAGCAGATTAACTCGCTTATCACCATCAAAATAGATAGGATAAGCTTGTCTGAAAATATCCTCCCATGTGGATTTGATTTCCGTCTAATCGTTTATGTACTTCAATCAACCTCGAGGGAATGGCTTGCATTGGATCTACATTGGTCCGATCGTGTGACTTATCGTATAGGGAAATACACAGGCTTATGCCAGTGCCGTATTTCGGGCTACTGATAAGCCGCTCTAAAGTCGCGTGATTTGCTGTCGCACCGACGACAACGACGACGCTACCTAATCAATTATGGGACAATTAAAGTGTCATTCAGCGCTGTTATCGAAATCCCATCCCTATTTTGCTTTGCTGCGAGCTTCGATGACAGTTTGCAGCTACCGTCGGTTGGGGTTTCTGCGAGCCGAATGGCAGCGCTTCTGCTCCGGGATAAAGTGGCCCTACTTGCCGGCTGGTACGTCGCTTTGCGTACAGCTCTTATCTGGTAGTCACACACAGTAGTCAAATTTGATAACACGAAGAACATCATTTGAGCAAACATTTAGATTGACATAGACCCATAGACGGTGTCTGATTCGGCAGTTGATATGCAGTTTACCCGGTGTGGAACTCACGAAAGCTGTCAGCGGATGTCATATTTGTGTCAGCACAAGGCGCGCATTGGGAATCAATTGAATACCGTAATCGCGGAATCTGACGAAGGTCTACAATTTCGTATTGTTTTCAGGGAACATTAAAAAGCGATTGACAGCTTGTGTAATATTGTTATGACAGCACAAGTGACAAATTTTAAGATATAATCTGAGTTATTGGAGATGTAGTACCTATTCAGATACTTGAGTCTCAAGGAATCTGCTTTAACTCCAAAGGAAATTGCTTATCAATATATTAGACGAAAAAAAAATAGACTTAGGTTTGGATATTTTTCTAAAAAATTAAGTTTAAAAAAAAATCATATCTGTTTTTGGCATTTCTCTATCTTGACCTAGAGTGCAATAGATGGCATTGGTTGTTCCCTAAAATTTATAAAAAAAAATAAAAAATAGAGAAATCCGTTTATTAGAAAATTTATTTTTAAATTTTTATTTTAAATTAAAAAAAACAATGAGCAACATTTTTAGAGTGCATATTATTACTTCAAATCAAGAGCAAATTTTCATTACGTCGAATGTAACAAAGGTAAACAAAGTCGAGCTATCAGTGCCAATCGATTCTCCTGCTATTACACTATATACTGTCCGAATATAGGATCAAATCACATTTTTAAATTTATTTGCCAGTCAAATTGCTTTTTGACGTAATCACCTTCCGATCAAAATAGTTTTCGCTGTTACTTAAGTCACCCAATTTCTATGGAGATGCCGTTTGACTTAAGTAACAGCGCTGAGAAACCCGTGAAAAGTGTACGTTCGTCGTTTCGCTTTCTCATTATTAAAGTGAATGAATCGAACTGTTTGTTGCTAAGATGATTTCGGTGGTCCTAAAATGATGAATGGGCTGCACGTAAGGAGACATAATTGATAATTCTCCCGAATATCCTGGTAAATACACTTTGACTTAAGTAACAATAGGGGCCACCAAACGACGTATAATAACTTTTGACTCAAAAACCAGTATTTTTTAGCATGAAAGCTAGCGATTTGCATTTGTATGATTAAAACCCTGCTAAATATGTTAAACATTGCTATCACTATGAGATTATATGTGTTTACTTTGAAATAGGAATAAATTTTCGGTCATTAAAACAAAACTTTATTTTTCTTGGATTGGTGCGAATGTTACTTACGACATAATGAAAATTTGCTCTTGAAAAAGTCCCAGCCATTACCTAAGATATCGCTCAAGACACCAAACCGATCGAACAAACAGTTTTTTGAAGATAAGCTTTGCATTTTTCAATAGGCCCTTTTCAAAAATAAGGCTGGATTCAACATGGCGATCTGAAGATGCAAAAAGGCATTTTTGATTACAAAGACCGTTTCTAAAAATTGTTAGCCAAATAAAAAAATCAAAAATAAATCGATTTGCGAATTGGTAAGGAACCGCTCAGTTCTCTTGATTCAACCAAGATGTCAGAACTCAGAACATTCATGACCTTCTCCAAACCTCAGCGATGACCTTGGACCTTTTCTATGAATTTTCCTAAACATCTGAGCGAAACAAAGTTCCCAAAACTTCCTGTTGTTTTCCGTATGATACCCCCTTAGCTCTTACGAAATTCTATGAACTTCTACGAAGTTTGCTGAGCTTCTGTAATTTTTGCTGCACTTCACTGCTGACGTTCACTGAAAGTAAAAAAAAAATACAAGAAATTTGTTTCGATACACTGAAACCTCCGTTAACGCAGCATTCAGTTAACGTTCCACTTTTTATGAAGTAAATTCCAAATGACGAGGTTTTTTGCGATTCTGGGAAACTGGGAAATACTGAGAAATATCCCACAGTATGGGTATTTTTAGAATCGGGGTGACGTGTAGGGACTAAAAATCCATGTCTGACGCTATTTTGAAAGCCAAGGTGGCAGCTTCCGGTTAGAAACACAGGGAAACTCTGCCAAATATCACACAATATTGGTATTTTTGGAATCAGGTTGACGTGTAGGAACCGGTATTCGATGTCTGACACCATTTTTAAATCCAAGATGGTGACTTCCGGTTTAAAAAAAATGCAAAATACTATAAAGTACACCACAATGTAGGTATTTTTAGAACCGTGGTGACTTGTAGGGACAGGAAATCGATTTCTGACGCCATTTTCAAATTCAAGATGGTATCTTCCAGTTAGAAAAATAACCTGGAAATACTGTCAAGTACCCCTTAATAGCCGCCATCTTGCAATTAGAAATGGAATCAGTCATCGATTTGCAGTTCCCATTGTGGTGTATTTGACAGTATTTTTCAACTTTTCTGAAACCGGAAGTCACCATCTTGGATTTGAAAATGGCGTCTGATATTAAATACTGGTTCCTACAAGTCACCCAAATTCCAAAAATACCCATATTGTGGGGTATTTGGCAGAGTTTCTCAGTTTTTCTGTAACCGGAAGCTGCATCTTGGATTTCAAAATAGAAGAGTTTCCCAATGTTTCAGTAACCGGAAGCTGTCATCTGGGATTTCAAAATGGCGACAGACATGGATTTGCAGTCCATTTACTCCGATTGCCAAAATTATATTATGTGATATTTGACAGTATTTCCCCATTTTTCTGTAACCGAAAGCCACCATCTTGACTTTCAAAATGGCGTCAGACATGAATTTCCAGCCTCTACATGTCACCCCGATTCAAAAAACTACAAGGGACAGCCCTATGGGGTTGAACGCAATGTTGACGTAGGACTACGTGGTGTTATATAATTATTTTTTTTTTATTTATTTATTTTGTTTTTCTTCATCGGACTTAACGTGTCTAAATGAAGCCTGATGGGGAAAAGCCTAGAAAAGACGTAAAAACCCCATATCTTTTCGAAACACATGAATCACAATAATACAATACAATACAATTACAACGAACATTAATCAAGTCTATAGCATAAAAAAAGTTATCCTCCTATGGCATAGAGTTGTCCGTGAATCAGGTAGAAGTCCTCGTCATGCAGTTGAACCGGAAACAAAAAAATAAACAGGTAGCGCAATCCTTCACGTGTTCATTAAATGGACAGCTACTCACCTTCTCAGAAGTCTGCGTTGAATACGGTGACGAAAGGTTTCCGCTGCACAGTTGAAATCGAAAAACTCGTAAAACTCGTTGAAACGCCCAGACATGAAACGTATTGGGTCATGCAAGCTGTAGTTCGCAGCACGAGGTCCAAGATGCAGGAAACTTCTCGACCGAAGAACTCGTTCGGGTGCGTAGATTTCGAATTCAGCCAGGATTCCTGGAGAGTCGATATCACCAATAAGTACTTTCGCTGCGAACACGGCCTGACTAATCGTCCGCCTATGTTCTAGTGTTTCAAGACCCAGGAGTTGACAACGATCTTCGTACGGCGGAAGGTTCACAGGGTCATTCCAAGGAAGGTGACGAAAGGCATACCGAACAAATTTCCTTTGAACAGCTTCAATCCTCGCTATCCAAACTGCTTGATACGGGCACCATACTACCGAGCTGAATTCCAAGATCGATCGCACTAGAGAGCAGTATAGAGCTTTTAGACAAGCAGAATCGCGAAACTCGTCAGCGATCTTGAAAATGAACCCGAGTTGCCTGTTAGCTTTCGCAACGAGTAATGACGCCGAGTAATGAAGCTTGAATGTTAAGGCGCAGTCCAGCGTGATTCCTAGGTCACGAACATTGTCCATACGTTGCAGAAGTTGGTGATTTATCGTATAGTTGAATGCCACTGGTTTCAGCTTGCGATGAAATGAGATAATATTACATTTTTGTACATTCAACGTGAGATAGTTTCTTGAGCACCACTCTTCGAAAGTATCGATTAGGTGCTGAAGCCGCAAGCAATCGGCGAAGCTACGAACAATCACATAGATTTTCAAATCATCCGCGTAGAACGATCGGCAACCAGTTGGGAGGATCAGTTCGGCCTCATTCACAATAATCGAGAATAGCAATGGTCCCAAGTTGCTACCTTGAGGAACACCGGAGCTGTTTGTAAAATAGTCCGATTGCTCTGATCCGATTCTAACACAAAGTTCCCGATTGGTCAGATAGGACTTGAACCAACGAGTTAAACCCGAGGATACACCGAGTTTTTCAAGTTTAGCTAGCAGTATGGAGTGGTCAACCCGGTCGAATGCAGCCTTGAGATCTGTATATACAACGTCCACCTGCGCTCCAGCTTCCATACTCCGAAGACATAAAGAAATGAACGGAGCTAGATTTGTTGAAACTGATCTCTTGGGATAAAAACCGTGTTGGTCAGGAGAAATGTAATTTCTGCAGCTAGAGAATAGTGCGTCGTTGATGATGATTTCAAACACTTTAGAGCAGGCACTGAGTGATGTGATCCCTCGGTAATTTTCGACGTTTCTCTTGTCTCCTTTCTTGTAGATCGAGAACATGAATGACGATTTCCAACGCGTAGGGAACTCCCCCTGCTGTAATGAAATAATGAACAGCTTCGAAAGCGGTGTTGCAAGCTCTGAACAGCTTCGCTTCAGGATGCTTGAGGGGATCCCGTCAGGGCCAGAAGCATTAGAAAATTTCAGCTTATTGATGGCAGATTCGACGAGGTCTACTGTAACCAAGGTAATCGAAAAATTGAACGCATCACTGGGAGTGTCCCTCACCGTTTCAGCAACTTGGGACATCTTATTTGTTAACTGCAGCAGAAGCTTCTGTTTTGTGAGGGAATAGGTATTTGAGCGAGGTTCTCTCTGTTTATACTCCTTATTATGACGCTTTTGACATAGATGGAATCAGCGACTCACGAAGAGCTACTGATTCCGATCAATAGCGGCGCGGTTTCTTCCTTCTGCAGCTCGCCACCACTCACCACGCGGTTATTGAATAATCACCGTTTGGTAAGACCGGATGGAATTGAACTTAAAAATCTGTGCTAGGGAATCCGCTTTTCGCAGGCAATCGGTGATAAGTTTAACTATCATAGGAACAGTTGCACATTCATGCATATTTCAATAGTGACATTTAAAAAAATGATAAAGTCAGATGCGTAGGTGGATTTCTGATCGATTGGTGATAAAATGATTGAAATTGGTCCAGAGGCAGCTGAGTTATTAACGTTCAAAATCTTTCATAATTTTGTTTCATGTTCCAGTTTCGGTTTTCACAAAGTGTACCCCCATATAGAAATCACAGACGTAGTCCTACGTAAAAAAAACCATATTGTGGGGTATTTGACAGTATTTCCCAGTTTGTCTGCATCCGGAAGCCACCATCATGGATTTCAAAATCCATCAGACACGGATTTTCGGTCCCTACACGTCACCCCGATTCCAAAAATACCCATATTGGGGGGTATTTGACAATATTTTCGATAAACCTTTTTTTACGAAGCAAATCCCAAATAACGAGTTTTTTTTCCAACGCACTGATTCGAGTTACGAGCCTCAGTTTGGTTTTTTTCATGGAATGTGGTGAGAACATCGTAAAAGTGAAAAAGACAGGGAGGCGCAAAATTGAGGGTTCAGTCACCTAATAATAAAAAAAAACTAAGTACGGCTCTGCTTAGAGGTGATCTAGGAGAATCTTAAAACCTCAATAGTGGCAAATTCTAAGGATTTTTAAAATTCGAATTAGAAGAAAAGAGCTGTGATGTTTCCTTAAAGAACCACATTCATTGTTTTCAAACGCAACGATATTTTCCAATGAACCCAAAAGATTTTATAACGAAGAGTAGTCATATTCTGGCCCTTTTGATGAACCGAAACAACCGAACAAATGGTCATTTAAGGTGAGATGTTCTCAATCCCTGCTAGGGTTGTTTGTGACTATTTATCAAATCCATCGGTACGTATGGAAATGTGAATAATAGGATGGGTCATCATGATCATTTTTTCAGAACAATGTATTATTGGTTTCATTTGGGGTCCCAAAGAACTGGGCAAAATTTGGGGATGATTGGTTGTAACCCGGCTTTCCACATTGCATTTGAAATTTGTATGGAAATTAATATGGGAAAACCTACTTTTTTGCATCTTTATTACTAGGGATTACAATTTTGCACAAACCACGCATCTAAATACGTTAAAGTATAGTCCAGGAAGTGCCAAACATCTTTGCTCAGAAATGTATTGTGCTAGAATGTCCCTAAAAAAAGTTATAGCTGTTGAAAGATCAATGTTTCGAATTAAATGCCAAAAATCCTTTTATCTGCCAACACTGCCGGTGTACCAATGAAAGTCAGACTCCAAATTCGAAGTTAATTATTTTATCTTTTTGGTATGTTCAGATGAAATATTCAAAAATAATAGATCTATCTCACATGCGTAGTCGTAGGGGGGATCGGAGGGGTCACTCATATCAATAGAAGTAAAGTTTAAAACTGAAATAACTTCGGAGTTTCTTATCTTATCGATTCGGTATGTTCAGATGAATTATTTAAAAAAAAAAATCAATTTTATAGGCATATTAAGAGATGAGGAAGGGGGGGGGCTAACTATACCCCCGTCCTCCTCACCCATATAAATGGAGGTAAGGCTTCAAACTACAATAACATCGGTGTTTCTGATCTTACCAAGTTGGTATGTTCAGATGTATTCAAAAACTTGTGCTCCATTTAATAGGCGTAGTAAGATATGGGGGGGGGGTTACTGTATGCTTTCCAGCCCTCACTTATATCAATGAAAGTAAAGATAAAGACTAAAATAACTTCGGAGTTCTCCATCTTTCGAGTTGTTCGGATGGTTTATTCAAAAACATTTGCATAATCTCATAAGAGCAGTTGTAAAGCGAGTACTACTCTTTTGGGGCAATATACAATGTCATATATTCACACAAATTTCATTGGATTGTAATGATTATATTTCATTTAAATATATTCTACGATTTCTCAGGGTACTCTTTTCGATGCTGTTCTATCCCTTGAAGCAAATATTGCTGTTGAGCTAGGTCTCGGGTAGATTTCTTAAAAACTCAGAAATTAGTTTCACACCTCATTCAGCCATATCGTTGACAACCATCAAGGAAGCAACTCGCTGTATCGCATTGAAATAATCTGTATCATTGCTCCACTCATTTGCCGGATTTTGCATGAAGCCGGTCGAAATTTCGAAAAGAAATCAGCACTGTTAGAAGTGACTGAAAGTTAGCCCAACAAGCGAAATCCGACTGTACCTGTGTTTGAGACAAAACTGGTGAAGACAGTTTTCGTTTTCTCTTGTTTTTGGTTCTTGATGTACGACTACTTCTATGTATTCTATATGCGGGTGTCCTGAATGGCAGTTTAATATTTTAAATAAAAGATTTGCATAGAAATTTAAAATTTCCCAGCTGCTAATAATTCTAACATCATCTCCTCACTAACAAATGAACTGACAAGTGGATATTAAATATTTACACTACATCAATTTTCTTTTTAAAAACTGCATACAGTAAGCCCTTCCCTCTCCCCCACCCCGCTGTCTAACAACGCTTATGAGATTGAGCAAATGTTTTTGAATAATTCATCCTGAACATAAAAAATCGATAAAATAAGAAACTCCGAAGTTATTTCAAACTGAAACTATTGATATGAGTGAGGGGGCTGGGGTACATTATTAACCCCCCCCCCCCTCTACAACTACACATATGAGATAAAACAATTGTTTTTGAATAATTCATCTGAACATACCAAATCGGTACGATAAGAAACTTCATTATTATTTCAGTTTGGAATCTGACTTTCATTGGTACACCGGCAGTGTTGGCAGAAAAAGGGATTTTTGGTGTTTAATTCAAACCATAAATATTTGAATAGCTATAACTTTTTTTAGATACATTCTAACAGCGTACTTCCTTTGGCAAAGTTGTTAGGCACTTCCTGGACTTAGTTGCACGGTTCATGCTAAATTGTGGTCTTTAGGGATAAAAAAAAAAGTTGGTTTTCCCATACTAATTTCCATACAAATTTCAAACGCAATGCGGAAAGCCGAGTTACAACTAATCGTCCCCAAATTTTGCACAGTTTTTTGGGACTCCAAATGGAACCAAACAAGGGTTGTTCTCGAATTAGTGCGGTAAAGTTTGCGTTTTTCCATATAACGATGACCCAGTCTAGTGAATAAATTTAGAAGTTATCTGTAGTTGAAATATTCCGTTTTTTGTTCAAACCCGTTCAAAACAGAGAAGTAAAACGCGGGTTGAGCTTAGTAGGACGGAAATTAGATCAAAATATTAAAAAAAAAACTTTAGCTGACAACCCTACAAGAGAGAACCTTTCACGAAAGATATCAGAAATGGTGCAACCTTATCTGATAAGGTTGGGATGATATTTACCCGACCAGTTGCTTAGGCACTTCTTATGGTTATTTTCTATAGGTGAAATGAGCATCGTCTGGACTAGCAATAACATTTTGTAATATTAGCTGCTTAGTAGCTTGTTTATCCAAAATATTGTTATTCAGCCAAGCAGGCTTACTCAGCTCTAAAGTAGCAACAATGTTTGCTTCGTTTAAGTTGTTCTGCATAGAAGGTTGTAAAGTCCATACATCTTAATGCGCATTGTTAATAAATTGCAAATCATTCAAATTGAATTTTACAGGTCTAAGACTGCCTTAGCAACAAGTGCCAATACCCAAAAACATTGATTACTGAATAAGAGCATATTCAGAAAAAAATTACTTCTTCAGCTAAAACATGGCTTATTCAGCTTTTAAGCAACTCAAATTATTTGTTGGGTAGTTTTATAAGTAAGCCTGAGCCTACCTCGCAAGCAGTTAACGGTTTCAATGTCATACGCGATTTTTGGCATCTCCAAATTATAAGTTCATACATGATTCCAACTTTTGAAAATTGTTTGCTCTCATAAGCACCCTAAAAAAAGACATTTTCATATGGAAAACCCAATCCAAGAAACTCAAGCGCACAGACGAGACAGAGTTCGCTTATAGATCAATATTTCACGTAGGTTTTCTTCGTTGATTTCCTCATTCATACCTCTTCAGCAGTTGCTACCAATTCTTCCAGCGGAAAACAGCGCATTCGTTCAGGATCTTTTTTTCCCTTACCTTTCCACCGTTTTCTTTGAAAGTTTCGAACAGTTTACACTACGTATAAATATGGCTATTTAGTGTGCAAATGACTGCCGCTCTTCGAAGCCATGCTGCTGCAGCTGGGAGAGCGCACACAAATGGCGTGAAAAATGTTATTTACGATTTTAATTAAACAATTTTTTTTTGCTAACGATTCTTTGGAAGAGCGCCAAGCTTGCTCGAATCTTAGTTAATTGGTAATGAAGGATGAAGGAAATATATTAATAAGTTATCGGAAGTTGGAAGAAGGACACTGCTGCTGCTGCCTGGGATGGATGCTTTATTTCAAGGAAACTTCCCGGTGCCGCGTGTTCTGCCCAAACGGCAAAGCCAGGAAACGAACCAACTGGAATGACTTAATAATTTTCCACCAGGAAAGCTTGACTGTGCACAGTTTTTCCTTCAACACTATACATTTCGCATTTAAATACACGAGCAATTAACTTCTCGTTTTCATTTTCACCACCACCGTATCCTTTTCATGCCTTGGTCGTCGTCGTCGTTTACTCTGCCTCCATGACTGGGTAGCACCATAAAGCTTTCACTGGCAAGCGCGGAGCACTGTTGGAAAGTGTGAAAATCGAAACATTTTGGCGCCCCCGCCCGTTTTGAAACTGATGGAGGCGAGGATGCGAAAGAGTCGAGGCTTGTGCTTTAATGCAGGAAACACAACTCAGCTGGCAAATGGTCAGCCACTTCACGGAAGGGAAATTAGCGACGCGGATTCGGTGCTTCACCGGAAGGGCAACCGGTACTTTTGAGCGGGGGAAACCGGCGAGTGTGATAAATGAATAATTTTTAATTGGGATTTGGTAGTTTTTAGTTTGGTTGATTTGGGTGAAAAACTTTTATAAAAAATGTACCTTAACATTACTTTTTCACTCGTTTGCAGTGGAGATTACAACAATTGATCAAACGTGGCATCAAATATTTTACGTACACCAAGAAACCAGTCTATTTTCTCGACACAACACCACGAACCATCATACGAGCTTCTTGGAAGGATTTTAAACTATCCACCACTTTTTTATATTTCCTGAAAGAAATAATTATTTAAGCAACAAAAGACAACACGATTGATGCATACTCACTCCTGACCGCATAAATGGCTCATACATTGACAAATTTACAATTAAATGCATCTGGAATCGAAAAAAATGTCCCCTTGTGCCTCATAATACTCCAGCATCCCCAGCTATGAACCTTGTCAGGCCTAGCCGATACTGCTCGAACTCACTGGAAATTTTGAAGCCTTCAAATGTCGATCTTGTTTCCACATTGGAGCTATTTCTCAAAACTACCATCAGCTCATAAGAGCCCCCACGAGTTATCTGGTGAATTTTCTCCAACCCCAGCCAGTATTCGCCTTGAAGATCACCAAAACCTGCACGGTAGTCGAGCAATGTTCGACTAAAATTTAACATCTCTTCACAATAAGCCAAGAATGGAGGGCTGCTTGAATAAATCGGTTTCAATTTGTACACCCCGTCATCTGCGTGTTCTGGACAGGAAGGTTTTCCGATGATCACTGAAAAAATTCACTATTCAACCTACTTTTCATCAACAAATCGGAAAAGTGTACTCACCATGCATAAACTGATCCATTTTTGCCCTTTTTAACTAAAAAAAAATAATTAATTTTGTTTTTTTTCGTTAAGTTTTTAATAAAAATTAAAACATGCTATTATTGGTTGTGTCATTACGAGTGACGGATTTTCTTGATTTACCTACTTTTTCAGCTTTTTCACCAGACAGGAAATCGAGCCCGTCCTTCCCAGCATAATGCGCTGCATAACACTACGCTTTACACTTACTGTTATTAGGGGCTAATGCTTAAAGCATACGTCATGTCATGCAACCGGAAGCTCTTCATGATAAGCAGAGAGTACTTTCCTCCATGTCAACATAAAGATCTACTTGTGTATGGACTGTATAACTGCACCCAAGCAGATATGCTTAACATTTTTTCTATTCATCAAACCAAACTTTTCGTCAGTGCAAACCTTAACCAATCAGGCTACATCAACAATCGATGAAACTGACTTTTGTTAGAAAACAATCAGACCCTATCTTGATACCCGATCCAGGATGGAACTAAATAAAAAAAAAATTGGAATTATTCAAATCACACTACAAATGTATGCTACGATAAACCATATCAAATCACTCACACACACATTCGAGAATCTCCAACTGTCAGCCACTAAAATCCGTTGTAGAATTGTTGCAGTTTAAAACATGGTCAAACTCCAACCATCTTTGTTTAAACCCGGGGAGAGATGCATAATAATTGAAAAATAATATAAAATTTTGCTAGCATATCTGAGTAATTACGAGAAAGTTAGAAGATACTGAAAGGTTAGCACATCCCAAGTAACCAAAAGTTCCACATTCAATGATAAAACCAACTTCCAAGTTCCATAAAGTTCCATAAAGTTCTGACAGAATTTTCTTCCCAAGCAACAAAAAGTTTCGCATTCAGTGATAAAACACACTTTCAAGTTTCATAAAGAGCAAATAAAGTTCCAACACAACTTTCTGGCTACTTTAGAAGCTATAGAAAGCACACGAGGAACTTCGGGCTCCAAAAAGTTCCGATGCGAACTCTTAGCAACTTCAAGTTCTTCAAGTTCAAAAAAAGTTCTAAAAAGCATCCCTAAGCACTTTTTAGGAACTTCCGGCAAGGCTGAAAACATGGCAACAACAAAGTTCCAAACAAGTTCCCAGCGGAACGTCTTAGCAACTGTTACGTATTTTGGGATCTCGGAAGTAGAGAAGACAACCACGAATACTTTTTAAAAACTTTTATTGTCTGGTTTAATAGTCGAACCGACTAAAATGAATAAAACGATTACCGACGAAAAGGCGATACTATCTTTTAGTTTTTACATTTGATAACTGAATGGCAGTGTTGCCAGAATGAATATAGTTCGATCGTAAATTATTTTACATACACAACATTTCTTCCCTCCTTTGGAACTGAAACGTCTACGGTGAGTATTTGCGGGGAGGGCGGCGTTCTCTTGTCGAAAGACGCACCATGAAGGGAGAAGAATTTGCATCTTGATGAACTGGGCTACCAGATGGCGTATGAAACTCTGGAGTCCCTGGTACGGCAGGAGCACCTCGAAGATTCCTTGGATTTAGCGGAGTTGATGGTGCTCTCGGAACTGTAACACCATTATCGGAGAACTGAACAGTTACACGTCGTGGCACAATCTGCTGGCTTGACTTTTCTGCTTCGGGTGCTTCAACCATGAGATGACCGTTTGCACCGAGCCTCGAACGAATTTGATCGATGTGACGCTTGAACCGTTTTCCAGCGTAGTCGATTTCGTAGTGGAGATCTCCTAGTCGATCTGCAATTACACCAGGAATTCACTTGTCCATACGGAAATTACCGGAAAGAAAATAGATAGGTTGACCCGAGCTGAATTCACGAAAAGTTCGGTCAAAATTGGTTTGCTGCTTTGTCGTGACTCTCAGGTGAACATCTTCAGGCTTGAGGAGATCTAAACGCGTTCTGAGGTTTCGCCCAAGGAACAATTTGGACGGTGATTCTCCGGTGGTTGCATGTGGAGCTAAACGATACTTCTGTAAGAAAACGTTCAGGTTTGAATGCAACGTCGACGCTGTGGTTCCCATTGCCTTCAGTGCATCCTTCGTCGTCTGAACGTAACGTTCGGCCTGACCATTCGTTGCGGGGTGGTAGGGGGCCGACAACTTGTGGTACTTGACCCCACTTTTCTGCAGAAACTCCTTGAATTCCGCGGCCGTAAATTGCGGATCGTTGTCTGAAACAACAGTGACTAGCGCTCCATAACGGGAAAATAGCTCGTCCACAATACCAATCGTTGCTGCTGTTGTTGTAGAGGCGGTGACCTTGACCTCCAACCATGTACTGTACGCATCGACTACAATCAGCAGCATTGAACCTGCCACTGGACCTGCATAATCAATGTGTATCCTCTCGCAGGGGCCTTTGGGATACTGCCAGTGATGTTCGCTGAATTTGGGTGGAGCGTGCGCTTGACGAGCACACTCACAGCAAGATTTCACCGTTCTTTCGATGTCAGCATCGATTCTTGGCCAGTAAACAAACGAACGTGCAAGTCCTTTCATTTTCACAATACCAATGTGTGCTACGTGAAGATCGTTTAACACTGACGTACGGAGAACGGACGGTACTACTACTCGATGCTCAAATAGCAAACAATTTGAAGCAAGTGAGTATTTTGCCTCCGGTGCTTTGTAGCCAGATCGTGACAGATCGGTGCCTGCTTCCAACAGTTGAACAATCTTACCAAGGCTAGGATCTTTGCGCGTTTCACGAGCGATGTGTTCAGCGCGAATTGGTAGTTGTGCGATTTGGTGAAGGGCAAACAGATCGAACTCGTCGTCACCAATATCTCTTCCCTCACAGAAAGATAGTTTGTTTACTTTGTTGGTAGCTGGTTGTCGTTGAATTCGAGAGCAGTAGTCTGCATTGACGTTCTCTTTCGTTGATTTGTACACGACATCGTAATTAAAGTGTGCCAAATAATCAGCATAATTGGCCATTCTGCTGATACACAGGATTGGAAGCGATTTCGTCGGGTGCAGAATTTGACTCAATGGCTTATTATCGGTGATCAGCGTGAATCTTCGAGCGTATAGGTAGTAGAAAAACTTCTTGACTGCCCATACGATGGCGAGAGCCTCCTTATCAATCTGCGGGTAACGTTGTTCCGTGGGAGACATGGAACAGCTAGCGTATGCTATCGGGCGTTCCAGTCCATTTCCCAGTCGGTGTGAAAGAACAGCTCCCAAGTCAGCACCTGCGGTGAAATGAGGGCTGATTTGATGTCTTCGTATGCTGTGACCCGCTCATGTTTCCACACAAAAGGTTCCCCTTGCAACATGTCGCGCAGACAGCGAGCTCGAGTGGAGAGATTGGGAATGAAAGCGTTGTAGTATGTGGCTTTTCCCAAAAACAGCTGTAGCTCATCCGGATTTGACGGACGTGCTGCATTACGAATGCCTTTGATGTGTTGGTCCGATTTGTGCAACCCGTTAGCGTCAATTTTGTGGCCCAGGGATTCGAGAACCGGGGTGGTGAAAACACATTTTGAACGATTTAGGCGTAAACCGTGATGCTTCATTCTTTCGAAAACTGCTGTGAGGGCAATCAGCAGGTTTTCGAAACAATCCGCAAATACTATAACATTGTCATAAAAATTAATGACATTGGACGAACCTTGAAACACTGCTTCCATACGACGTTGCCAGATCGCAGGGATGTTGGCTGCACCGTAGACCGCTCTTGTCGGACGAACCAACCCATATGTCGGTGTGTTGAGTGTGAGGACCTGTCGAAACTCTGCGTCGATTGGGAGGTGGGTGTAAGCATCCGTCACGTCAGAACAGACGTCAGAACAGACGTGACAGAACAGACTTGCTCCTCTCATTTGATGGAAGATGGATTCGATTTTAGGAATCGGGTGTTCGTCGATGATCATCCGGGGAGGAGGATTTCAGGGCATCGGCTAACATCCGCGTGAGAGATTCCATTAGCTCTGCAGTAGCCATTTTGCTTTTCGCGGGACCGAAACGTACGCGTCTTACTATCGACTGGAAAAATTGCCTCTAAATCCCACTTCTGACACCAAAATGTTACGTATTTTGGGATCTCGGAAGCAGAGAAGACAACCACGAATACTTTTTAAAAACTTTTATTGTCTGGTTTAATAGTCGAACCGACTAAAATGAATAAAACGATTACCGACGAAAAGGCGATACTATCTTTTAGTTTTTACACTTGATAACTGAACGGCAGTGTTGCCAGAATGAATATAGTTCGATCGTAAATTATTTTACATACACAACAGCAACTTTAATGTATCTTAAAACTTCCCTGCGGAACTTCTTAGCAACTTGAAAGTTCCTTTAAAGGTCCGTCATATTTAGCCCACATGAAGCAATCTGCACAAGTCTTCATTAGTAACAAAATGTAATGTACATAAATTTGAAATGATCAGTGGCCTCAAATAATTGAATTTTAACAGCTTGTTTGTGAACTTAGTAGAATTAATTGAATTTGTGTTGTACCTTTTAATTTTTTGTTCACTTTGATTTGAAATTGATAACTCAGTGTTGGAACCCCCCAAGTATTGCATACATATAAAACTGATACATGAGTATGACAAGAGTAAAACTTTGTATGAGAATACTTACTACCATTTTGAATCATAAGACACACATATACATATACCTTTTGTTGTAATTATATTTGATTAGTTTTTTTTTTTTTTTTATTTTTTTACTTTTGTCACAGTGTGAAAAAGGGAGCCGATACCAATCGTTTGAGCTTAATTTCGTACAAGGTCGGAATGGTTACAAAACTTTGAGTTCGGATGCTTGGCCAGAGGAGGTTGTGTTCCGCGAATACGAGGACACAAGTTCAAAAAAAACATGTGGTTGCCTCGTCTGAACACGCCGACCATTACAATCTCTCCTGTTCCGTGTCCTTCGCATTATTTCACTCCCGTCACCAGAATGGATGGCATCTGGTAATTCCGAGTTGCATGCAGCGTTGCACAATCGAAGCTGCAGCATAACTTGATGAAGTCGATTTTATTCCCATTTCATGTTAACCAGAATATCAATTCCTGTCGCACTATGAGGGACCTGTTTCCAGTCATCATAGTCGTTCTGGCCCTGCGGTCGAGTATGGCGGTGAGGTCCCCCAACCATCATGTTCAGGCAAGTCTGCTTCCATTAGCAACAGGCTGATCAGTTTTCAAGTTCCAGTGTTACGCCTCTAGATACCGAATCCTTCACCGACTTCCTCCAGTTGAGTAGCATTTCCGTTGCCAACGGCATTAAACAACCACTGTACGGCATGAGTCACCAAACTTCACACCCGGGACGCACTGTGGACTGCATTTTGGAGGCTCCTGGTCCCACTGATTCCTGCCAGCGCTCATCACAGTCATCCCGGACCTGTGACTAGATGTGGATCAGGGGTCTTCCAGCTTGCTTCAACAGGCAAGTACAAATGTGCAGCACGTCTGGCATTTCCAATGCTGCTTATTCCAATCCTGAACAACACGGTCTGCAGTCCACCGATGACGGTTTACTTTATAACACCGATTATGAATATACTGCACTGAATCGTAGCTGCCACGTTTCTGAAACTGTCAGCCCAGAACGCATTGCCCGCCACCCTATGGAAGCCCCTAAGCCTCTCAACGCAGTCGTGTTTACTGAGTCCTGCCACCGTAGTCGTTCTGGCCCTATGGTTGAGAACGGTGAAGAGGTCTTCCAAGCTACGATTCCAGGCAAGTATGCGTTTATTGGAACCAATTCCTTGCCTGATCGTCTTCTTCACCACCGACTAAACCTCGCCTTTCCGATTGCCAACCTATGCTATCCGATCGACTTGTGGTGTATTATCAAAATGTTCGTGGCCAGCGAACTAAGATCGACGACTTATTCTTGACTGCTGTTGAGTCCAACTACGATGCAATAGTTCTTACCGAGACCTGGCTAGATGATCGAATTCACTCAGCACAATTATTTGGCAGGATGTTCTCAGTTTTTCGCAATGATCGTATCCGGATGAACAATGCCAAATCACGTGGTGGTGGCGTCTTGATTGCGGTTTCCAAGCGGCCAAGTTGCCTCGATCCTGCTCCGGTCAGTACTTCTCTTGAGCAGTTATGGGTGTAGATTACGACGTCACACAACATTATAAGCATCGGCGTTATGTACCTTCCTCCTGATCGTAAATCTAATTTGAGCTGCGTTCAGAACCATTCCAGTTCCATAGGTGCTGTTTTGTCCCGATCTACATCACAACGACCTAGCTCTGATATTTGGCGACTTCAACCAGTCTGGGCTTGTTTGGAATATTTCCGCGAATGATCATCCAACCATTGACATTCTTCAGTCGTACATGCCTACTTCCGAACGTAGCCGCCGCACTAGAGTGCAGTGTCGCCTCTGATACATTTAGACGCCGATTATGTAGCCTTGGAATCATTCATTAATTGATTAGCTCCTGTTCTCTATGAAGACATCGTTGATGTACAAAGCCTGGACTTTCGTAGAGCTGACATCGTTGCATTGAATCATTGATGAAGCCATTAACTACTTCGACGAAGTTGGGAGCCGATTAATAATGGATTGTGTGCCTCTGAGGAATTCTCTGGGAATTTCATCATTACTCGGAAAATTTTCAAATTCTCTTGCTAAAATGTTTGTTTTAGAGAGTATAATATATTTTATTATGCAAGCATTTAACTTTCCTCGTTATTTTCTTTCACTCATCTAACTTTATAGATACTGAACGAAGTTATCTTCAGTAACATAAAAAAAATTCAGAGGCTTGAATTCTTTTCCAGGTTCTGAAATATGGAATTTATGGAACTTATTTTTAACAAAATCTTTGAAGAAATTTTCTTTTATGGGAGTCCTGAGCAGAACTAAAACGGAATGTATAGACAAATTCCATATGAGTTTCTGGAGAATTCAAAGTGAATGTTTTGGAGAACTCTATGTGAAATTTCCGGAGTAAGTTCTGCGGGGAGTAAGTAGTAAATAATTTGAAGATCATAGCTAATTGAATTCAAAGGGTGTTCTGCAGAAGATTTTCAAGTGTATTATCGAGCTAATTATAAGAAAATACTGAAGAAATCCTGTAAATATTTCCAATTGTATCAGGATGATTCCGATGTAGTTTTTTTTTTATCGAGATATTCATAAAAAATCAAGATCCAGGATTGGAAAAAATTAAATAAATTAAAAATCTTCAAGACTCAGGTAGCTATTCTGGACATAGAAAAAAATTCCAATTTCCAACACTAACAGAAGTATTCGTGATGTGATGTGATGTTAATGGAACCCACCATCAGTGCAAGGATTACCAATGTCTGCAGATACTTTACCGGTTGTAAAGTTCTGCCTGATGGTTTGTTGCAGCTGGGTGAATCAGCTTCATTGAAGGCCTTTGGAAGACAAAACAACCAGATGGCCATCTATAATCACGTGACAAGGGACTGGCAAATCCACGAACCCTCGTTCAGCCAACAAATCCTTTGATTCCCTTAGGCTGCCCCCCAGTATATAATATAATCTTTTAAAATATATGATTTACAGTAATGTTCCAATTTTGTCAACTCCTCTGCATCCAAATTTTAATTATTCCTATTATTCCTCTATTTCATTGATAAGATAATTTTTTATTATTTTATTTGGGTGCTTTAAGATCATGTTTTCTCACCAGAAAACCTTTAGAAAAGTTTATTTATGTATTATATGTACTCAAAAACGAATGATTTCAATGAATTTACGTGTACCAACGAACTTACCTTTTGATGACGACAACTTATCGTACTTCGTGTGCCTAATAATGACGAACTAATTTTCCTATGCCCCATTAAGAGATGAGCCTATGGCTAAAAATCTCTATAATAAAGTATTAAAAAAAAAAATCCTATGCCCCAGTAATTTAGCGCACCAAGTAACAGTCAATGAAACGACTTTAACTTCGTTAATATCATTTCCAAGGTGTTCTTATCTTCCAATAACAGCTTATTTGCGAAACTTGACTTTTTCAGATCGAACATGTTGATTGTTCTCTTCTGAAGTCGTATAATTTCTACCTTGTCCTGCATCAGTTCAGTTTTTCGTTTGAATTCTGGTTCGATTTGATTTCACGAGGGGAACAATGAACAGTCCAGGAGACGCAGTGCTAGCTCCAAACCAGCCGAATCAAAACTTAATTAAAAGTTGTTAAATAATCAGCAGAAAACAAACGCAGCAAAAATTCACACGTCAGTTTAAGCACGGCCTGCTGTATTGACGTTTAGTTGACACATCATACCTTACCGAAAACTCAAGCCCAACAATCCTTATTCTTATTTTAAACCTATCAACATATTTAACACATCTTTCTTAAAACTTCACTTATGCGTAAGCGTCTGATTGAAGATATAACTTTCGCTATTGACATTGCCTGTAATTAACAAATATACTAAATAGGAATATTTATTATACAACTCTAAAGGCCAGTTGCCTCCGTAAGCGGACTCACCACGTCCTATCTCTTATGTTAATTGACTTTCTGAATTGGATTTCATTTGATGATTATTTAGTCTAATTTAATAAATAACTGAAATCACTAATCTACCTACACAATCATAACCCATGCTTTTAAACTAAAATTTAACGTGTTTCAAGTACTTCTGGCTTTGACATATATTAATTATATGATATGTCTAACTTCACTTAGAAGTTAGTTTCCAAGCTAATTTTAAATTGCATATTGTATAGGGTAAATGTTCCAACTACGCTCTCACGCTTCCACTATGTCGCACCACAAAAATACGTATGGGTATGTCACAATAGAAGCACGCCACAGTGGAAATCCCGAGCCATAGTTCAAACACTTATCCCAAATCAAATTGAAGCACATATAAGATTAGTTACAATACCATGTACAAAAATGGTGTTTAACATTGTTCCCTGAGTAATACCTCAATTAAAACAACAATGAAAGCTTGTCACGCAAGTAGAAGGAGCACTGTTGGGCACTTTCTGAAATATTTCAATAGTATAATTCCCTTGCAAACCCAAATAAATCTATCTGCGTAAAAAAATAAGTACTACGACGCGGCTCTCAATCAAAGGAGTAACAAGTGTGATACTATCACTGCTAGACAAGATCATTGGTTCTCTCATGCAGTGATTCATCAGAAAGGGGAAGCTTAGTAATCCCCATTGCCTGCCCATGGTGCCATTCTATCGCGGCATGAGCCAGCAACGCTGTCCATAAACCTACCGTCTCCAACACTCCACTAAAAAGCATGAAATTAAGCCCGCCCATCAACAGCAAGGTGCGAAAACTAGCCAAGGAGAGGGAACACTAACAGAAGTATTCGTAATGCCAAACTTCGGTATGTTTTTAAGATTGAGAATTTAAAATAACCTTTCTTTTAACTCTGGAGTTTTAAAAATTTTAAAGATTTTGAACTTGGACTTGCAATTTGGAACTAGGTATAAGATATTAAATGTGTTTTTTTTTATCTTAGACTTGCTAAAATTAAGTAAATTTTAAGCTAAAACTTTTAATGGTTTTGATTGATATACTGTTCTCTTAAAACTAATTGACATGTCTTAAAAACGTTTACGGCAAACAAGTTATTGTTTCACCAAACATAACATATTATTCAATGAATTGAAAAAAAAAAAACAGGAAAACTCGGAACCTTAAGGAATTTTATGTAGCCAAATGCCCCGATTTTTTTAGAAACGTTAACTATCAGTTAGTCAAATTGATTGGTATAAGAAAAGAATGATCAGCAGAAGGCAAAATAATTAATTGCATATTTTATTCATGGTGCCAAAAATCACGAAAATAGTAAAACATGAAAGAACTGCTCATGATTAATAGAAGAAAAAATCAGTGAAATATTAAATTATGATTTCATCCCAAATAACCAAACCCTAATCTTTAAAAATGTCGTGGCCTATATGAAATTTCATCAATACCGGAAAAATAAAAAGTCACTTAGATTGGTGTGAAACACCTTAAAAAAAAACCTCATTCTCTAGATAATAAATTATCACACTAAAGCTTTATGTTAGAAAGTATTTCCAATCAACTCTTAATGCCAAAAATATTCCAGTAAATGCAGTATTTCGGTGTTATTCATAAAATTATAATTTGTATTTATTCTATAAGTTGATAATTCTATAACTCGATGGTCCCTTGCACATCTCGTTATAGAGAGATTGTATTTTGAGTAAAAACCCAAAAAGTAAATCCAGATTTTGAATTTCGTTTTAAAAGCTCATGAAATAGGCAAAGTTTTCTTGCATTTGTTACATGCAAAATATAACACAAAAAAAAGCTCAAACATTTTTCCAAAAGTTATTGTCGGTGTTTAATGTTAAGTGTCTAAAATGTTTAACATATTAAAACTATACATACATAAGCCTTTGCTTAAAAAAAATCCAAATATATTGAACAAGAACATTTTGAGATATTTAAGTTCCTATTACTATTTTTTTAGTCAAAATTTCTTGTACAAATTTGCCGTGTACATTTTTTCTATAAAAACTTTTAATTTTTCCCAAAACTTTATTCAAAAATGTCCAACAAGCCATTTTGAAAAACAAATGCAAGATTCAAAATGGCCGAAGTTAAGCACAAATGTGAATGATAGCGCATAACGAACAATTACCATGCAAAGTTTCATGCAAAGTAGGAGAAGGTCGAGTTAATTTTTTTTTTGCTATTTGGCTTGGAACTGCTCTTTTGTAAGCGCGATGCTTATGAATATTTTCTCAAATTTCCAAATCAAGAACACAGCACACTGAGCACGGTTCGCACTAGAAAAGCGTCTCAACTTCCGGTACTAATTTCCCGTTCACATTCACCTCGAGTGCGCGGGGAAACCTCACCACTTTGTATGATAATTTATTATACATCGGTACACCGGTAATACTTTGTCACTAATTAGAAGAATAATTATAATTTCATTCTCTATTCTAGCGATGAATGTGAATATACTGCCAGGAACCAACGTTCCATGTAGGGTGGGTACGGGAGTGTGACTACCTTCAGTTACTCTGAGCTAATGATGAATTTCACTTACCGTCGTCTACTCCAGCGAGTTCAATTGCAACTCTCCTATGTAGCAGATGTTATCAGTGCACGTTCCATTATCCAGCAATTTTTTGGAAAAAAAAACAGAAGACGAAATGCCGACGTGGTAGAATTTCTACCTCAAACTTGAGGTTTGTTTGTTGCAAAATTATGATAATAAAGGGAAAAGGCTGCGAGCACCGGAATTCAGATGGGAAATTTATTCCGATGTCTACTGGTCGATGGTCGCTCGGTGCGGTTGTAATTAAATCCATCGTCAGGCTAATGGAACGTCAATATAGATAGATGGGACAAATTTTCGATAAGGAGCAACAACAACGCTCGATAGGCCTATTCGTGCCACGGCGATATATTTCATCCGATGGAAGTTGTCGATTAACTTCGATTGCCGTTCATTCCTTCTACAGAGCCACATCGCCTTTAATCTAACCTAATAATCTACATTCGCTTTCCCAGAATTGTTTTCATCACTCTGACAACCGTTCAACAAGTCCGTGACATCACCCCCAAGTCACGCGCCGCCACGAAGCCATTCAATTACCAGCAATTATCTGTCGTTCATCAACAATGACATCAAACACCTAACACCCGAGAGCGAGGACCAGAGGACCGTGGCAAACAAACCCATCACTTTCATTCATACAAATTATCACCTCAAACTCAAACCGTGTCTCCTCCGCAACATATTGTCAGTCAGTCCCCGGGACGGAAAGAGGAATCACCCTCAACTTCATCGCCCTCGAAATAACATCGTCGCTATCATCACTTTTCTGGTCTGTGTGTCTTCATCGTTCCTCCAGACACGAGCGCGAAAATCGTTTTACGTAATCATCCCCCTCGTTTGTTGACTCGAATGGCATTTTGCTACTGTTTTTGCTGCCTTCAGGGATGATTGCTGCTTCCGCTGGTGTTTGTAGGTAGGTAGGTAGGTACTTGGGAATGGAAATTCAATTACTGGAAAAGATACTTGCCCAAGAGATAAACGTGTTTTGATAAAACCAATTAACTCATTCTCCCCTCGAGGCGATCCCGCTTCAGCTGCTTGTCCGGGCCGGTTGCCTGTGGCAATCGGAAGACAACGGTTTTGGTGGTGTTCTACTTGTCAATTACCGGGGTGCGGAAAATTGGCCTTCTTTTGTTGGCGAAGGCAGAACCCGACTTGTACGGTTTCCGATTTAGAAGTGTTTCATTCTCGAGGAACTCCAAGACAAATTATATACATCTGCCGCACTATTATCACCTACCGACCGAAAGAGTATCAAAACATTCCCCCAGTCACCGAAGCCCAGACTCGCAAGGTTTCATCCGAATCAGTACAATTTTTCGGATGAAATATGCTCCACAATAACAATAATCATCAAAGCAATAAACTTTCCGACATTCAACCCCCAACTATTTAGCAACCGCCACCACCAGGCGGGAAGAAAAATCGGAAATTTAACTCTGACAATACGCAACTCGTTCGCTCCGAAATTTATGAATAATAATAAACAAATTAATTACCCCTTCCAAGGAAACACTCCTTCCCGCCACCCGTGCGCCCAAAAATTATCACTCCTTCATCCCCTCACAGAGCGCACATTCAAAATTCAAGTCACGTCAATTATTTTCCATTTGCCGCCGCCGCCGCCACCGGAGATCTCACAACTCACAATAGCAGAAGAATGGCGGTCGGTGGCGCGTTCTCACTGGCTGCGAATCACGTCACTAATTAACGATTCGGGTGCCTTCTGTCTGCCGCCTGAGGAACCACCCACTCCAGCATCTTAGCTACGGTACCGGTTTAGCACCAAACTAGACTAGAAAACTCTCGGTTTCGGTCTGGGCCGGTGTTGCCAATGCCGGTAGATTCACTCAGTTCGACAGTTTAGCAGCAGCTGCGACAAACAACTTTTTGGCTGTTGGAAAAGCGTATTCTCATTCACACGTTTGACTGTTTTCACGACTGATGAAGACCATTTGTTTTCTTCATTTGTCATGTCTCATTGGTCGCAGGTAAGGGGCTACGTGTGTTTCAGGGCGATTGGCCGAATGGTTCTTTAAATAAAATATTATTCATCAACCGATTTAGAAATCAGTTTTCATAAAAATCTCCTTTCAGAGATAATCTTATGATGTCTTCAGCAATACCCATCAAACAATTTGAGCTGAATAAAAGCTTAATAAGCCACTTTTTAGCTGAAGAAGCAAATTGTTGCCTGAATAAGCTCTTATTCAACTTTCAATGTTTGTTGGGAACTGCTTTACTAAACGTCTACTTTGCAGATAAAATATGGAATGGGATTTTTGTGAACACCTTGGATAACCAATATCTCCTAAACATCGAGGAATTATGAATTCGCATACAATCAAAGAGTTTTCTCCAAATCACCCTACATGGTCAACAAAATATTGTACGATGTCTCGATCGAATTCTCAAACCCCTCAAGTTTTATGAAACTCCATAAAATTCTGTGGAGCACATAGTTGTGCAGACCTAATTTTTCTAATACTTCAAATAATTCTGGAGTTAATATCTTGAAGTTCTACCATCGATGTTTTGCATGACGTACCAAATGAATCTTTAATTCTTTTCGCTTCATGGAGCTCCATAACATATATTTCTGTTATCAAAATATCTATGATCCTCCAAATTTTCCTGGAGCTAAGATTGTGATGTTGTTCAGGCTCTTCGAAATCTGGTTCAATGTCTAGACCCTTTTCTTGAACCCTTCGTGGATTCTCATAACATCATGTGAGATATGAAACTGTGTTAACAACATATCTTTGATTCTCCAAATCATCCCAGACATTTGATCTTGTAGTTCTTATGACTCAGCAAGGTATTCTACTATGATTCGAATAGAAGTTATAAATAGTAAACTTTCGTTGAAAATCTTCAACACAATCCCAGAGCAGCCTGATACGATCAGAGGACTTCGTATGAATTTTCGATCAGTTGAAAGTCTTCAGAATAATGCTCGATCAATTAAATGTGATGACAGAATATCATTGGCGTAGTTAATGGAGGTGCCAAGGAGGCCAGGCCCCCTTCAGAATTTTCTGGGCCCCTCCCCCAGAATTTTCGGTGCTTTTTTTTTTTTGACTCGCCGATATGTTGTCAAGCTTAAGTTCGATGTTACTATTTAACGCTACACCACAATTTGACGGTGAATTTGCTGCGGATTGGGCCACAAACAAAGATTTTTTAAAGTCCTTTTAGTTGACTACTTTTCTTATGTTCTGGACTAAAAGAAGCAGTTTTGAGAAGTTATATTAAATCGATATTTAATCGCTGGCATAATAAGCCGTCGTCAGCCTCTACAAATTGGCCATGAGCCCGGGGTATTTTCTCCAACTTCTGGGACCTTCCTAAAACTTCAAGGTCTTCTTAGAAGTTCACTGAACATCATTCAAATTTTAGAAATTCTGGGAACTTCATACTCCTTCAGAAAAAAATCTTAGTAACAAAGAACTTGGAAAAGTTCTGAAATTCAAGAAATTTCAATCATGGAACTTCGCGGAAAATCAACGAGAAACGTAAAAGTGCAGCAAATTTTGTAGATGTTTTGCAAATTTCGTAGCATTTTGAGGAGCTGCGTAAAATTTTATATAAACAATGTTTTGTAAATTTCGTAGCATTTTGAGGAGCTGCGTAAAACTTCAAGTAAGGAATTTTGTAGAAGATCTGAAAATAGTTCAATAAACTGCTATGAACTTAAGGCATCTTCACTTCAGTTTATCGAGCTTCTTTGGAGTTTGTCACAGATCTTACTTCAAAAAAGCTCCATGAACTTCTTGGAGGTTTTAGAGACTTCGTTAAATCTCAAGGAACTTTCCAGATGTTCAACAATATTTGTAGATGATATGTGCCTTTTCAGAAGTGCAAAGATGTTCAGAGATCTTCGTAGAGAGTTGGAATAAATTCAGAAAACTTCGTAGAAGTATGGAAAAGTTTGTAAATCTTAAGAGAGTTTTATAGATGTTCAGGAAACGCTGCATAAGTTACAGGATTTACAACTATGACAATTGATCTAATTTCGTTAACATTTATTAACATTTGTATTCGAAGAATTTATGCTTATGCTATGTATCTATTTTTTAGTTTCAACATCTTGAACACATATGGGTTTGGGATCTCAAAAATATTTTTATTTTAACATTCAGAATGTTAAAAATTGCACATTTTCCTAAGTCCTATGTATGAAATTTGTTCTGCGAGCACTTTACCATGTTTCAGAGCCAGCATTTTAGAAAATCATTTTGGTTAATTTTGGTTCCTATGTCTGAGATTCAACTGATGATTAAATTTTCAAAATCGAAAAAAAGCTAGTTACAAAATTCATGGAATAACCTAACTCTGAGAATTTTCTTAAGTTTGAGATGCTTAAATTTATCAATTCCGGACGCTATGTGATTTCATTACAAAAAGCATGAACAAACGATCATTGCTTGTTCAAAATCAGGTCCCAATCGTTGTTATGAAATCGAGGTCCCAATCGTTGTTATGAAATAAATATAATCAAATTTGTGCCCCCCCCCCCTAGGCCCCCTCCAAATAAATTTTCTAGCTACACCAATGCAGAACATCTTCTTATCTATATATGTAAAAATGAATTTCTGTCTGTCTGTCTGTCTGACCCTTATAGACTCGGAAACTACTGAACCGATTGGCGTGAAAATTTGTATACAGGGGTTTTTGGGGCCATGGAAGGTTCTTATGATGGTTCGAGACCCCTCCCCCTTCTGTAAGGGGGGGGGGGGGCTCCCATACAAATGAAACAGAAATTTCTGCATAACTCGAGAACTAATCAAGCAAATGGAACCAAATTAGGCATGTGGGGGCGAGTGTGGGGGTATAAGGAGATAATCATAGGGGGTAGCCCCTTATATAATAGGGGGGGGGGGGGCTACGTACAATATAGCATGCTTTTTTTTAAATCGGCGCATAAACTCAAGTTAATATTGAATCCCGAGCAAGACCAGGCACACTCAGCTAGTGTATTATAAATGCTTATAATTTTTATATAAAGAAAATATCTTGTCGTGTCGTTTTAGTGGTATTGTGTCTTCGGCAAAGTTTCGTTTTTGTTCTTTTGGTAGAAAAATAATTGTACTTAATATGTACTAAACTGCTTTTCAAAATGTTACCATTTAATTATTCATTCTGGAGGTTTGGTGCCTTGTACAAAGTTGTTTATTAGTCAAATATATTAACCAGTTACCAGGACGTTAAAATTGTAGCTGCCTTAGCTTTCAAGATATTTATTAATTTAATTTAAAGTCTAAAAACCCATATTTTTACATTTAACTATTTTTTATTCTCATCAAAAGCAGTAGTTTTTAATTTTTTTACTAATGCATGTAGAATGCAACTCTACCGAAGATACTACCCTGTTTTGATGCATCTTTTCCCGGATATTGAACAACAGTCATTACATTTTAAATAACTTTCAAAAGTAATACCTACGTAATCACACAAAACCGCACCCTAGAATATTCAGAGCTATTAGAGCAACCGTAACGGTCGTTGGAATATGAGCGTCTATTTTAACTACGCACTGCGCTCTCATTTTAACTTAGCCACTCTTTTTCACACCGGTCGTTACTATCGTGGGTACAAAACAAGTTGTTCCATTCCGTATCGGAAAAGAAAATTTTGACACCGAAGCCATCTGAACATCGAGTTGAACAAATCAAAATGGACAACTATTATTCGAACCTTTCGCTGCGTTTTTTAGTTCAGTGACGACAATCTGGACTTGGTAAGTAGGATGTTTTCTTCTTTTTTTTCTTTTTTTTTATTATAGTCACTTTAACACTCTTGGGTCATTCGTGACTTGTCCGGGGCTGAGATTTAAACTCGTGACTTTGGCGTGAGAGGTATGAATGTTAACCACTACGCCGGGTCGCCCCTCAGCAGGATGTTATTCCAGACGCAGGCTAGCGTAGCAGAAACGAAAAGTAGGAAGAAGCTAAACGTCTGGTGTCGGATTCTTTGTCGGATAATCCGACGTACAAAAACGACCAATTTCGAATACGGTTCCGTATGAGTCGAGATGCGCATCGTTGATAAGTTTAAGCTGCCCATGTGTACTTCGTCCAACAAGCGGATGAAAATGGGAATCTTGGTCTAAATACTCTTCAGAATTACGCAGCAGCAATTCGCCAGTTGGCTTACGGAACTCCCGCAGACGCAATTGATGAATATTGTTTTTAGCCAATCATCAACTTAGCTTTAACTAAACTTTAACATATAAACTTAACTTTGATTTCACTTCAACTTAACTTTAGCATAACTTTAACTTAACTTTGACTTAATCTGAACATATCAAAAACTTTCAAGTGAAGTGTCAATCATTTATTTGTCACTCTCAGATGTTCCAAAAACATTCAATAAATTCCAAAAGCTTTCAACAACTTTCTAGAAGTTCCAGGAACTGAAATTTCTCTGAAGTCACTTGGAAATAAATTTATCATAACTTAAACTAAATTTAATGTTTGGTTTTACATCACTTTATCATAACTTCAACAAATATTTAATTTATCTTTAACTTAACTTTAACTTAATTTTAACTAAACCTTTACTAAAAAATAAATTAAATTAGACTTATGTTTTACTTCACTTGAGTTTATCTTCAACTAAACTCTTACTTAATGTTGCTAAACTATTACTTAATGTTGCTAAACTTTTACTTATTAAGTTTACTTATCTTAGCTTCTTCTTCTTCTTCGCATTTCAAGCTTATTGCATATCGCATATTAGCTTATTGCGTACTCTCAACTTAGTGTTCTAGATGCACTTCCACAGTTATTAATTGAGAGCTTTCGATGCCAATACCAATGCATGAATTTGTATATTGTGTGGCAAGCACAACGATACTCTATGCCCAGGGAAGTCGAGAAAATTTCCCTCGACCGGACCGGGAATCGAACCTCCAGCATGGTCTTGCTTTGTAGTTGCGCCTTTACCGACTGAGCTAAGGGAGGCTTTATCTTATCTTATCTTACTTTATTAAAGAGACTTTCAGCTGTCGGCTGGTTCATCACTAGTGTAATTAACTTTAACATAACTTAAACAAATTAACTTAACTTAACTTAACTTAACTTAACATAAACTCAATTTTTTTTCGCTTTAACATAATTTTAACATAGCTTTATCTTAACTTCAAAATATCCTTTTCATAACTTCAACTAAACTTTAACCTAACTTGAACTAAACCTTCTCTTAACTTTAACTAAACGTTGACTCAATTTTAACTTAACTTGATTTTATCTCTAACAAATTAACTTTGCTGATACTAAACACAACTTTGACTATACTAAAATTAGCTTAATTGTGATTTAATTTTAACTTAACAAGAACTTCCAAGAATTTTCAAGTTTCAAGGAGTTCCAAGAATATCCAAAAACTTTTAAATAATCCAATGAACCTCCAAGAGGTTTCCCTAAGTTCTCTGGAAGTAACTTCGACATAACTATAACTTTAACTTAAACTTAACTTTAACTTAACTTTAACTTAACTTTAACTTAACTTTAACTTAACTTTAACTTAACTTTAACTTAACTTTAACTTAACTTTAACTTAACTTTAACTTAACTTTAACTTAACTTTAACTTAACTTTAACTTAACTTTAACTTAACTTTAACTTAACTTTAACTTAACTTTAACTTAACTTTAACTTAACTTTAACTTAACTTTAACTTAACTTTAACTTAACTTTAACTTAACTTTAACTTAACTTTAACTTAACTTTAACTTAACTTTAACTTAACTTTAACTTAACTTTAACTTAACTTTAACTTAACTTTAACTTAACTTTAACTTAACTTTAACTTAACTTTAACTTAACTTTAACTTAACTTTAACTTAACTTTAACTTAACTTTAACTTAACTTTAACTTAACTTTAACTTAACTTTAACTTAACTTTAACTTAACTTTAACTTAACTTTAATTTAACTTTAACTTAACTTTAACTTAACTTTAACTTAACTTTAACTTAACTTTAACTTAACTTTAACTTAACTTTAACTTAACTTTAACTTAACTTTAACTTAACTTTAACTTAACTTTAACTTAACTTTAACTTAACTTTAACTTAACTTTAACTTAACTTTAACTTAACTTTAACTTAACTTTAACTTAACTTTAACTTAACTTTAACTTAACTTTAACTTAACTTTAACTTAACTTTAACTTAACTTTAACTTAACTTTAATTTAACTTTAACTTAACTTTAACATAACTTTAAACTAATTTTTAGAGATCTGGCCGTCGGGATCCATCTTCGGATTCCATGTTGGGATGCAGCTTCAGATTCTCTGTCGAGATCCAACTTCGGATTCCCTGTCGGGATCCACCTTCAGATGCCCTATTGGGAACCGGTTTCAGAATTGCTGTTGGGATCCGGTTCATTTAAACATCAACTAAACTATCATTTAACTTTATGTTAGCTTTAGCTTAGCTCTAACATAAATGTAACTAAACTTTATCTTTACCTTCACTAGCCCCGTAACGTGGGTAGATCACCTTTTCGTGGTACGTTACGGGATGTAAGATCTACCACCGATTCCTGGTCTTGACTACTTCAAACTAGGGGAACAGGATTTTTCAGTAATCACATCTTAGTCCCTGTTACTTTTTATGCCTTGTTGATAGTGGTAGGTGCCTGGACCGAGGATGATCTTGAAACAACGAAAAAATGAGTTAGTTAGTCTTCACCTATGTGATTCTATAATATTCTATTCGTTGTTCCCTAGTTAAAAGTGTTTAAGACTACACACTTAGAAATAACTAACTTTACACGTGATGGAATCAATCTTTGACATAAAAGATGAGACGTAAACAAACATGTCATGTAATTTTAAGTGCTTCAAGACTGAAAAGTTCGTTGCTCGACGAAAAGTACGTTTGATTGAGCTATATTTAAATTTACATGATTTTTTTCTAGGTGCGATTTCTAAGATTTGGGCGTAATTTCATTTGTAAACAAACACGTCAATCACCGATTTCTCGCGAATTAAAGCTCAATCTCGAAAAGTTATAACACTATGGGGTAAAGGCATGATTCCTCTATCATTTGGTATGGTTTGTTTGTGAGATTGAGCTTTTATTCAACAGAAATCAGTAATTGACGTGTTTGTTTACAGAAGCAATTACACCCAAATCTCAAATCACTCCGGAAAAATCGAGAACAACAACAAACCAACGGCACCGAGCATTTGACATTTCGTCAAATAGCAACCCTCCCTCGTGCGCCTATCGCGTAGATAAATTTGAGCACCTGGTGCTTCCCGAAAGCCTCGCTCTTATTTTGGTACCGCGTTTGGGAGCGACCGGTACGGTGCGAAAGTATGGTAATGCGATAATAAACAGGGCCTAGCAGCCCACCGTTACGATTGCTCTTAGCATTCAATGCTGGATACATAGACAAATCTATGGAAAATTTCGTGTAATTCGATTTAATTTTAGAACTGATTTATTTTTTGGATATGCTAGTCACCAGCGGTAAGATAACGCAGTAGGATAAAAGGTCAAATGAACAAAAGGTCAAATGAACAAAAGGTCAAATAGACAAAAGGTCAAATAGACAAAAGGTCGAATGGCCCAGAGAGGGACGAAAAGTCAAATGACCCAACAAGGAACAAATAGTCGAATAACTGCTCTTCTTTAGCACAGTTTTTGCATACTCTGGATTCCAGAATCTGGACCCTATTTTCAAGCAATGACAAATCTCATTGACACATTGACGGTGGCCTCCCTTAGCTCAGTCGGTAAAGGCGCAGCTACAAAGCAAGACCATGCTCGAGGTGGCTGGGTGCGATTCCCGGTCCGGTCTAGGAATTTTTCGGTTTGGAAAATTTCTCGACTGCCCTGGGCATAGCGTATGATTGTACTTGCCACACAATTATGCTAGTGCAAAAATGGTACAGGCATCGGAAGCGCTCAATTAATAACTGTGGAAGTGCATCTAGAACACTAAGTTGAGAGCACGCAATAAGCTAATATGCGATATGCAATAAGCTTGAAATGCGAAGAAGAAGAAGACATTGACGAAAAAATAATTGAGTTTTTGACTAAAGTTTACTTGAGGTTCAATTCTTCCAGTGATAATGTCAAAAATAATGTCGTCAAATCACGAGAAATCTGTCAATGGAAATGACAAATCGCAGCACTGCTCACAGGACACGACGTCGACGACGAAGTAATCGTCTTTGGATGTCAAGCACATATTTATGGTAATCCAACTCCCTCCCCGGCCCAGCCGGAGTCAATTGTTTTAATTTATCATACATAATATTCCTCGTGTCATAAAATTTATGATTGCCATTGCCCAGTCGGGAGAGAAAAAGCGGCCTACGACGTGACAACGCCACCATCGGCGCCCGGATGACCAACCATAACTTCGGATCGGAAGGGGTTGGTTTATGGCAAAACAGGAAAATAAAGCCGGTCAATTTTTTTATGTGACAGACACGAAGACTATCCCGGGACGACGTCGGTCAAGTGAGCATTACGTGGCGATTGCTTAGCGTTGATAAAATTTAATTTACGACTTTGATTGCACGATATTGAAGCATACAACTTGTTTGAAATTCTAATTTCTGTATTCAAGTTCACTCATACCTTAGGTAATGAATGCAGATTTTTTACTTTTGCAAGTGCACGTGTTCCGCTTGGAAGCGTGGATGATCTTGGTTTGTTTGCTCGCGCGTTGACCATGCACTCATTTCGCCAACAGTCACGGTTTCCACTGAAAAGATCAGTCATGTTTAGAAAATATCTGTTCCAGGCTACACCAAGTGCTCGATGTTTGTTTTTTCGAAATATCATACGCTTTTCTCCCGTCAGTTTCCTCTGGCAAGCGCAACAACAGACTTTTATTACCGTGAATCGTCGTATTCTGGGCCGCCGCGCGCAACGGCCGCCATCATATTGCTAATGAAGCATGATGGCGAACGAATCTGCTCCGTACAGTTGGAGCGCGAGAAATGATAAATTTAATTACTGTTGGTGGAAATTTCTTGCTCGTTCGCGCCGCCATCCCTGACGTTGTCGTCGTCGTCGTCGTCTTCGTTTTATGGGTTTGAACTCATTTAGATCACACACTGGCTGAGCCATGGGAACACAAATGATCGGCTTTGTTTGAAACGAAACTTGAGACCTGCTAGTTTGATTGGTAACGTTCATCTCTGACTTGAGAGTACATGGGACATAGGATTCATATGAGGTTGAAATTCTATGACGATGGAGTTCGATACGGGTTGATACTAAAATTACTTCTGTATGTATGGAATATTTCCCAATGCTCCAGTATACACTAATAGAACTGTGCTAATGAAATTCAAGTAGCAAAAAAGCTCTATCTGAATTTCCAAATTTTTCTAAACATCTACAATCACACAAAACACAAGTGAAGCATGTTGAACTCATGTTCCAAGATAAGTGAAATCAAAGCTACCACAAAAAAAAATGATTTCACTATCCTCAATTCACCCGGCAGAAAATGTCGCAGTGACCGAAACGACTGTTTTCCCCCAAATCCATCGCTCCCCTTCATCCACGCTGCGAAAAACTTCGACTGACTCGGAAGGATAAACTAGCACTATAATTTCTTGTATGTCCTCCGTACATTGTTACGGACAGCGATGACGACGACGGCTTGTCCATTATGTTCAGCTCAGTGCCTACACGATGCAGAGACCAACAATGGAGACGACGACAGCTCGGCCACCTTACCTAGCCCCCTCTTCTCAAACACAAGATATGATGGTCTAGTCTGTTTTGAAGCGTCGTCCCTTCTTCTTCTTCTTATTCTTAGGAACAAAGAGAGGCACTGACCGCGGTGGGTGGTCACCAACCCCCACCGCACCCGTGCGCTGTTGTCGTTGTCCTCACCGACAGCGTCTTCTTGGACACCACAACCACCACTCAGCAGAGGTCGTAAAGCGATATAAGTACGTATAATATTTATCGTATCCATTAGAGAGGCTTTTGCTGCTGTTGTTGTTGTTGTTGTTGTTATTACATTTCCCTCATTTTTCTTTCGGTATTAGTCTTCTGACTCGGGACAGGACTTATGGTCGCCTAAATGGGTGCCCGTTGCAGAGTCGTAGCTGGGAGGTTTTCATCTTGTT
The DNA here is from genome assembly GCF_037179485.1 of Ochlerotatus camptorhynchus. Classification (NCBI taxonomy): domain Eukaryota; kingdom Metazoa; phylum Arthropoda; class Insecta; order Diptera; family Culicidae; genus Ochlerotatus; species Ochlerotatus camptorhynchus. Next base: position 484,011 of record NW_027040621.1, read on the forward strand.
ATATCTTTCATTATCTTCTTTGAAACTTTTTCGAATTTTTTACTAATTAAATGAAACACTGAAAGATAAAGTGTTCAATTGGGACACATTACCTCGATTCGACCACACTGAAGCAGTGGGCCACAGATAGTTAAGACACTGTATTACCAATCCGGAGACAGTGGGTTCAATTTTCGGTCAGTTCTAGAAAATGTTTTCACGACTTCCCTGGGCATTTTATGCAAATTTATGCATTGAAAGCTCCCAAGTAATACCTGCGAAATTGCTACAAAGAACACAAAATTGAGGACAGGCATAAGCTCATGCAAGAACATCAAGACCAGGAAAAAGAAAGTAGTGGGAAAATCACAAAAAGTCAACCGTAGTTCCGGAGCACAAAAGCCTCAGCGAGCCCTTGGAAAATACTGCCATGGCCCATGCCCCTCAAGTCGATGGCAACCTCAACATCTCACCACTATGGTCCCCCATCATCTGCTCTATAACCTTACCCAGCGTTCTTCGATGAGACTTCACCTGCAATGTTACGCCAACTAACTCGGTTCGCGGCTGCTTGTCTCCACTTTCTTGAGCCACACTTCCTAAATCTTGCTCCACTTCTTCTAACCACCTAGCTCCTATGCGTCTTGTACCGGCCGGATTCGAGTCAAATACCATTTTTGCGGAATTGTTGTCCGGCATTCTAACAAGATATTCCAGTTATAGCGACTTTCTGGATACTCTGTGCGCCGGGACTGTGTCATTTCACCGAAGGACGTTTCACCGAAGGACATTTCACCGAAGGACGTTTCACCGAAGGACGTTTCACTGAAGGACGTTTCACCGAAGGACGTTTCACCGAAGGACGTTTCGCCGAAGGACGTTTCGCCGAAGGACGTTTCGCCGAAGGACGTTTCGCCGAAGGACGTTTCGCCGAAGGACGTTTCGCCGAAGGACGTTTCGCCGAAGGACGTTTCGCCGAAGGACGTTTCGCCGAAGGACGTTTCGCCGAAGGACGTTTCGCCGAAGGACGTTTCGCCGAAGGACGTTTCGCCGAAGGACGTTTCGCCGAAGGACGTTTCGCCGAAGAACGTTTCGCCGAAGGACGTTTCGCCGAAGGACGTTTCGCCAAAGGACGTTTCGCCAAAGGACGTTTCGCCGAAGGACGTTTCACAGAAAAACATTTCGCCGAAGGACATTTCGCGGAATGGGTAGTTTCACCGAATGGGCCATTTCACCGAATTTTAATCATGAATTAATAGACAAATAAAATGAATTTGGAATGCATTTAAATAATAGATATTCCCATGTAAAGCAACTCAAAGGAACTGCTCATGTATTAAAGAAGGAAGCATTCCTATTAATTAAAAATATTGATTCTTTATAATTTTCGGAAATCAGTACAACTTGAAAGAACTGATCATGTTCGAAAGAAGAAAGCATTCCTATAAATCAAAAATATCGATTATTTGAAAATTTCTGCTCATGTTTAAAAGAGAAAGCATAGCTTGCCAGGTTGAAAAATCGAACTTTCTTAATCTTTTTTCGAGAATGATTTAAATACTTACTGAGCTTTGAGAAAAGTTCAAAGACATAAAAACGTCCTTCGGTAAAATTTACCGCTCTCGTGTGCGCCATAAAGTTGTCATAGAACGGTCCAGTCACCGAAGGTGTTTTGAATCAGACTTTTCGTCAGCCACTCCAGGTCGTTCCACCAATTCTATTAGTCACACCGGAGTCATACTTTTGTTGAGCCTTATCAAATAAACAAATTGAGAAAACTGGCCTCAAAATACAAAGATGACGTTCAAACGCAAAAATAGCTGGAAAACTAATTTGAAAAAACCTTCCAGGAAACCCTCCAAACAACCTCCATTATGCCATGCTGACTTTGAATGGGCCTACAAACTTAAAAAAACGGGGTTGGTTGGAAATGCTAACATGAAGCTTTAGTGTGATGATTTATTAGCTAGAGAATGATCTTTTAGAAGAATGTAGGTGGATAGTTCCGTTAGAGTACGGCAGTATGAAAATTGAATAGAAGTTGAAAATGAGCGAAGGGCCATTAAAGCGACAGTTTTCAAGATGACGCACATTTTTGCCTAGCCCGTACGATGTACGCGGGGACTTGAAGTATGTCTCCAAGTCCACAGGCAAAAATGTGCGTCATCTTGAAAACTGTCGCTTTAATGGCCCTTCGCTCATTTTCAACTTCTATTCAATTTTCATACTGCCGTACTCTAACGGAACTATCCACCTACATTCTTCTAAAAGATCATTCTCTAGCTAATAAATCATCACACTAAAGCTTCATGTTAGCATTTCCAACCAACTCTGAAAATCGTTAACTTCGCGTATGAAGTAACATAAAAAACACTTTGAATTAAAAAAACGTCTAGAAAATAGCATTGCAAATGCTAATGTTCCAAAAAACCGGTCTAGATTTGCCTATGGAAACTTACAACATGAATTTATCAACCTATGGCGAGATCTGGTGCTTCTGGAGTTTTTATTTCATTGACTTTTTTCCATTCGTCCTTCAGTTCCTTTAAATTTCATTCGACCTTTTGTCCATTCAACCTTTAGTCCTTTCATCATTTTTTTTTTCATTTGAAATCTTGTCCTTCGACCCTTTGTCCTACAACCACTTGACATCATTATCATTAAACTTGTTTTCGAATTCTCATGTCCTAGTCTGACACTGGCCACTTCCCTGGGTGCACCTAGTACTTGTCTAGATGTGGTCAATGTGATTCTGGACACTTGATATGATCACTATTGAACTTGTATTTAAATTCACGCTTTAACCGAATCAATTTTTTTTTATATGGAGTCGGTTAAATGGTTTCGATTATTTTTTTAAATTTGTCGAACCTCTTAACGGAATCCCTGCTAGTTGCAGACTTCATCAGTGCCAAGTACTCAACACAAGTACTTGTTGGTGTTGAGTACTTGGCACTGATGTAGTCTGCAAGTAGTAGACGAAATACGCGTACCTGTCAAAAGATAAGCAATTATAACGGAATTTAAAGGAAATAAACCAACACACTCTAAGCTGGTTTCAATTATTTAACTGGAATCATAGAACCTTTCATTTGGCGGAACAGGGTGCTTTCACTGCTTTCCATTCGTTTAGGCTAAAAAAAATATTTTTTTTTAACTAGTTTGTTTATCTACAAGGCACAGTCGTGTGTGACACATTGCGGAGCCAAAAATCCGTAATTTTTTAATTAACATTTTAAACAGCAGTAATCAAGGTTAATATTAGGTACCAATTACTCGTGGCGGGCTCGAGGTTAATGGGTAACAATTTCGATTGGAAGGAAATAGGTAGGAAAGAGGTTTTTGAAGCCTTCTTCAGATACTACTCTTGAACGGTTGATCAAATGCTGGCTGGGCAGGGGCAAGTAGCACAGAAACAGGTGGATAATAAGACAGGGACACAATGGCTGGAAAATGTGTGTAAAGGAGGGGATGGTCACATCAAACTCTAACATCAGACAAACAAAGGAATTCGTAGATCGCCTGCATGTAGGAAACCTCACGGGTTCCCAATACATCTCTTACTTCACGGAAGGGTTGTCTACCTCGGACCACTAGGGTATCAGACCTTTGAACCACGCTCTCAAAGAAACATTTGGAGTAATGGAATGTAACCATCGCCCAAGAGAATTACTTGTCCAATCGTTTTGCCAACTTAAAAGAGAACTCTGACGTACTAATGGGAAAAATTCAACATGTGAAATTCTTCTATCATAAATCTCGCCTTGTTGTGCGCGCACACCTTTGCGAGAGAGTCTGCCTTCTCATTGCCTGGGATTGAGCAATGTGAGAGGACCCATACAAAGGTAATCCTGTATGATCTTTCGACCAGCAAACTCATCTGCTCCCTTACCTTTGAAAGGAAATAAGATGAGTGACTACCTTGTTTCATCGCCCCAATAGCCTCAATCGAACTGAGACTATCCGAGAAGATGAAGTAATGGTCTATGGGCATATCGGAAATCATCCCCAAAGCGAAGTTGATTGCTGCTAGCTCAGCAACATAAACGGAACAAGGTTCCTGAAGTTTCCGGAAGGCGGTTGAGTATTCATTGAAGACACCGAAGCCAGTGGATCCATCAGTGAAAAAGCTTCTATTACAATTGACTTGTTGGTACTTTTCAGCAAAAATACGGGGAATTGAGATAGGTCAAAATTGATCTGGAACTCCTTGAATAGCCTGTTTCATGGAGACCAAAAAAAAATGTTTTATGAAATTATAGAATAATAAGATATTATGATAATATTTTGTTTGCTTAAGCAACAAGAAAATATTGTGAAGTTTGTATTCGGCACATAAGTAGCGTCTAATTTGGGCAGTGACTGAGATACACACCGTTCTATATTACGCTACACAGAAATTTTCCGATCTCGTTGAGCTGAGTTCGGTCACGGATCGCAAGCTGAGTTCGGTCACTTAAGATGGATTTTGCGGATTACCCTCACTACGCCACTGCACCGGCAAGGATAGTGACCACCATCACCACCACGGCTCCGGCGAAAAGGCGCACCATCGGGACATACACGACGAACCACGGTCGTGGTCGTCGGCGCCCACAGAGTGATATGATTGCATGTCATGTCCTTTGTCCTTTTGACATGCAAGAATATTAACTTATTTCGCTTGTCAATTATTATCTAGATATGAGATCTCCTCTTTCTTACAAACCTGGTCGCTGAGGGGTTGCGTGTTTCGCACGAATGCGGAAAGGGTCCGAGAGTTATGGGGAACCTCTTCGCTCTGCTGCGGTGACTGCCGGTCAGCGAACACGGTGCAAGGTGTCCTTTGTGTCCGTCCGCTGCTGTGCAGTGCTGTTCTCTGTTGTCACGTGGCGATCGATAAAGACTGGATACATTTCTAGGTTAAAGCGCTCATGATATGCGCCCCGTTTATAACCAAGAATCTCACCACACCGACACGAGAATCGTCAATGACCACCATATTCATGGAATCGACTCCCATCCATGCCCGTGGGATGAATATGGTCTTGCCGTTTTTATTAAAACCAAATTTCTCGGAATTTTCCTCCCTTCCCGGTCGGCAATCATTCACGCCATAAACCCTCAGCTCACTCAGATCCATTTCCATAGTCTCTCGCATGACATCACGACAGCCATCATAAAATAGAGAATTATCCTTAAGCTGCTTTGAATAAGGAATCACGGCATCTCCGCATACACACAGGTCCTTACCATTGTGCCAGCAAAGGAGTGAAAATCAATAACCGCCCGTCAACTGTGCGCGACTTGACTGGGACCTCGCATGAAATGACAAAGTACTTGACTGAACGAAGCACAACCGAAGCGCAAAACGGTGAACAGTTTTATCTGACAAGGTTCTGCAGGACTCGAGCGCGCTTTGAGCCCCCTCACATGCACTCATATTGTGTTCATTAAAATTCATAAAAATCATCATAATCATTAAAATAAATTGTTCTAAGTTCGCTGCTTTCTCCCGGTAATGTAATGGGAAGAGAACTACACCGAACAGCCACGGAAGAGTAAATGACTTAAGGTTGATGATAACTAACGTCCCTCCCGTTAGTTAGTTTGCAGTGCGATGCGACGTACTAGTGTGTGGTTAAAGCTTACACACAACGACCGATGTGGGAAACTCCTTCACTCATCATCATCAACATCGACATCGCGACGTCCGTCGTTCGGAAGCCAACTGCAGCTCAGTAATGTCCTGATGATGGGGCATGCCCTTCTCCCCACGCTCGTCTCCATAATAATGGCATGTCTCGAATTTATAGTTCTTCAGATTAGGAAAGTCGATTTTTCCGAGGTGGGTTGTACGCTGTAATTCATCGTTGTTTCTGTTCCGTGTGTCGTTAGGACAATGCAATGGAGACCCGCAAAGGGGTAGAATGCGTGTTTTTTTGCGGACGCTAGGGATGCCATCGGTGTGGTTTAGTTGAAAATTTGAATGTTTATATCTCCAGCAAATTATGAAATTTGATTGATTTCCTTAAAACTCCAATATTTACTTAAGGGGAAACACCTGTTAAAATCGCTAAATAAGAGGGTTTTTTTTTTTTGTTAATTGATTAAGAACATTAGAATAAATGCAATCACTTCGGGTTTTCGGTATGTTATTAAGCAACATCTCTGCATGTTTCCGAAAATTTTCAGGCCAAGATATTAATTTTCGTCGCTTGTGGGACAGCTTTGTCAGCACTGAAACACTGGAGTAAAGAAATAATTTGGCGGAGATGAGCCAGCCAACGGCTGAAAGTCTCCTTAATAAAGATATATAAAAAAAAAAAAAAAAAAATTGCGTTTTGGGTTCTTCATTAAGATATCTAAAATCTAACATAGATTTTTTTTTTTTTAAATTCGCAAGATTGCCAAATTAACAGCGTTTGGCAAAAAATTTCACTACTCAAATACGCGTAGAAAATCAAAAAGTTGGCATATCCGAAAAATCATATGCTAGATTTTTGATAATTTAGCAAAATTGATCGAATAGTCTCCGAGATCACTGTCTGGCAATGTAAAAAATATGGTTTCGAGACAAGGGCTACCACCTGCGGAAAAATTAATATTTTGGGCTGAAAATTTTCGAAAATAAAGCTGAAATGATGCTCACTAACATACTGGCAACCCGAAGTGCTTGCATGTATTCTAATGTTCTAAAAAAAATAGCAAAAATAAACTTTTGTTTTAGAGATTTCAACAGGTGTTCCCCCTTAAATACTTACTTATTTACTAACTGAATTACTTTCTTTCCTACTTATTTACATACTTTCTCACTCACTTTCTTAGAGACTTACATTTGCTTACTTGCTTACATACTTACTGACTCGCTTTCTTATCTACCTGTTTACTTACATTTTCTTATTTACACTCAAACCTGTTATTACGCATTTTTTTTTCTTTTTCATCCTCGTTTAGGATGCACAGTTGTACATAGCAACTTTTCATTTGTTAATAACTTTTCACGCAGTTGTTGATTTTTTTTTTCTTTCTTTAAAGTAATTGATAGATTAGGATCATAGTTTACTATAGATATGCAAATAGTAGGTAAATCTTAACATTTGAATCAACACTAATAAATTTTTACACTTAAAGTCCGAGATGTGCAGCGAGCATTTCTCACTTCATTTTTACAACGCAATAACAAATACAGTTTATTTATAGCATTAAATATACTTTTTTTATGTATCTATAAAACCCTTAAACTCTATTCTATCGACTGCTACAAACAGAACTATGTTTCGTCAACTGTGTGCAAAGTTATTAGCAAATGAGCAGTTCGTGACCAAAACTGTGTATGCCAAGCATGAATGCCACCATGTTTTTCATTAATTTTATTTTGATTTTTTAAACAAGTTGTATAATTTGCTTGCAATCTGCGATCACCCAATCGAACATACTAACGGAAACAAATCTTATGAAAACAGAATTGAGTGTCGTTATTTACTTATTTACTTGGCTACTATCTTACTTAAGTTACCTACATACTTACTTACAAGCGGAAAATTAGGCAATGACTGAAAGCCTCTATAATAAAGAAAAAAAATACTTACTAACTTACTTGTTTACTCACTGCAGTCAGTTGCTGTTTTTTAGCTTCTTGAATGATATGATTTATTCAGCCTTTATTTCGTGAGATTAGGGTTTTGTTTGTTTTTAAATTTATTGATTTATACTTTTATTTTTTAATTTTTCATTTGAAATTGTGAACTAATACCGCTTTCAATCTTTATGGTAATCTAAAATATCTAAACGCAGATATCTTCTATAAATCATAAAATTCGACGAAGTTACCTTCAAGCTTCCTGCTTAGCTAAACTTACTAAATGTTTAAGTTATTTATTACTTACTAGCTTAATTATTTAGAACAAGCATAACTTACGCATATAAATACTTACTTACATACATACTTGCTTGCTTGCTTGATTACTTACGTACTTACGCAAGTAACCATAGGCACGTTATTTCGCCTTTTTGGCTATACAGTGGGGGAAATTCGTTTAAACGCAATGTCATTTTTGCGTTTATTTTCAACACAAAAGATCGAGACAAAAAATCAAATATAGTTTGTCATAGCCCATCAGAAGTCTCGTATTTGAGAACACAATTTGATTGGAAGTTCATAATGACTTTTGAAAAAATCCCAAAAAAGGTGATTTTGGGGGGGAAATTCGTTTAAACGCACTTTTAGTTTTATTAATCAAATCGAGTTCACAGTTCAAAAATCAACAATAAACAATAGTTAATACTTCGTTTGCTTTCCGTTTTTCTGAATAGTTTCGAAAATTCTGTTTGGCATTGATTTCACCAGCTTCTGCAGAGTTGTATCAGGTATCAAGCTCCAGGCTTCTCTTACGGCTGACTCAAGTTCACGAACTGTTTTAAACTGCCTTCCGCCTTTGTAAACCTGTCGTGCCAGGATGCCCCACAAGTTCTCGATAGGATTTAGATCCGGACTACGAGCTGGCCAATCCAAAAGACTGATGTCTCGTTCAGAAAACCATTTCAAAGATTGCTTGCTGACATGAATTGCTGCATTATCCTGTTGAAATACGAAATTTTCCGGCATAACGTCTTCAGTAAACGGGATCAAAACATCTTCCAGAAGCTCCAAGTACTTTCCCGAATTCATCCTGGTTGAAATGGTGGCAATAGGGGTCTTTCCATGGATCGAAAAAGCGGCCCAACACATTAGAGTACCACCTCCAAAGTTCCTGCTCAACTTAACCTGCGGAGATTTCCTCAAATCGTGCCAATAATATGCGGTGCAGTCTGGGCCGTCCAAATTGAATTTCTTCTCGTCAGAAAAAATAACATTGTCCCATTCCGTAGTCCAAGACATGTATTTTTTAGCGAAATTCAATCTGGCGCTAATGTGGGCCGGTTGAAGATTGGGTTTTTTTGCTTTTTTGGTGTACTTTAAGTGGCCACTTCCATGTAGAATCTGCCGTACACGCCTCTTAGAAATGGAAAGCCCCATTTCTTGCTTGATTTGCGCAGCAGAGAAGTTTCCAGAGTCTCCCATTTGTATGATTTGGTTTCGGACACGGTTGGTGATCTTCGAATTTCCCTTTGTTTTCTTTTTTACGCCATACGTCTTGCCTTTTTTCAGCAGGTTCCTGATTGCTGCTTCCGATCTGTGGATCACACGTGCAATTTTGCGATTGCTCTCACCGCGACTTTTGAGTTCTCGAACCAGTATTTGCTCCGACTGGCTTAAATACTTTCCTTTACCCATTTTGCCGAAAACAAGCAACAACTACCGCGCAACACAAATTTAAACTCGTGTTAATGGCGAACGAGGGCTATACAGTGTAAATATGACAGATGCGCAAGATAACAGGAGCATAGGTACGCTCAATGCGGCTTTACGTTAGTGTGCGTTTAAACGAATTTCCCCTCTAAAATCACCTTTATTGGATTTTTTCAGAGACCACAATGAACTTCCGTTCAAATTGTGTTCTCAAATACGAGACTTCTGATGGGCTATGACAAACTATATTTGATTTTTTGTCTCGATCTTTTGTGTTGAAAATAAACGCAAAAATGACATTGCGTTTAAACGAATTTCCCCTACTGTATACGGGCCTCATCAGAACTTGCAAACACTGGTATAGCCGTTGTTCAGCTGTATATAGCCAAAAAGGCGAAATAACGTGCTTATGGTTACTTGGGTAGTTACTTACTTACTTACTAACTTACTTACTTACTTACTAAATTGCTTATTTATTTACTTACTATCTTACTTACTTAGTTACTTACTTACTTACTTACTTACTTACTTACTTACTTACTTACTTACTTACTTACTTACTTACTTACTTACTTACTTACTTACTTACTTACTTACTTACTTACTTACTTACATACTTACTTCCTTATCTTCTTACTTAATTACTTACATACTTACTTACTTACCTACCTGCTTACTTATTTACTTACTTAATTATTTACTTACTTACTTACTTACTTACTTACTTACTTACTTACTTACTTACTTACTTACTTACTTACTTACTTACTTACTTACATACTTACTTCCTTATTTTTTTACATAATTACTTACATACTTACTTACTTACCTACCTGCTTACTTATTTACTTACTTAATTATTTACTTACTTACTTACTTACTTACTTACTTGCTTACTTACTAACTTACATACTTACTTAGTTACATACTTACTTACATACTTACTTACTTTCTTACTTACTTACTTACTTACTTTGTTAACTTATGATCAATTGAGCTGAAACGTTCGCCACAGAACGAAAAATATGTTCAATTTTACGATTACAAAATACCAAATTTTGGTAAAATTGTTCAAACTAAATAGCAGTTTTTTATTTGAATTTTAATGTACTGTAAATATTTTAAACATTTTTAACTACTATGTACATTTATTAATTGGGTGGGGATTGTTAGAATTTTGAGAAATGTAAAATTTAAAATTTCAAAATTGAGCTGAAATGCAAATTATTAGTACTGCTATTATTTTGAACAATTAGTATAGTAAAGAACATAGTATCTCACTTTCCGGCAGGTGCTTCCAAAAATTTGGTATTTTTTAATCGTAAAATTGAACATATTTGTATTTCTGTGGCGAACGTTTCAGCTCAATTGATCTTAAGAGAACAAAGTTACAACTTGTCTAAGTTGACCATTTTGAATGGAAATCGGCTATTATATTGAACACAGGTGTACTAACTTACTTAAATACTTACTTACATACTTACTTACTTTCTAACTTACTTACTTACTTACTTACTTACTTACATACTTACTTACTTACTTACTTACTTACTTACTTACTTACTTACTTACTTACTTACTTACATACTTACTTACTTACTTACTTACTTACTTACTTACTTACTTGCTTACTTACTTACTAACTTACTTACTTGCTTGCTTACTTACTTGTAGGAAAGCTAATATTGAAGGAGGTAAGATAAGTAATCTGTATCTGATAAGTGACTAATTAAGTAAGTTAATTAGTACATAAGGTAGAAAGTAATTTTGAAAGTAAGTTATGAAACATGTAGTCAGGTTTTTTTTACCAACTTTCAAAATTACTTAATGCCTTATGTACTAATTTACTTACTTATCTAGTTATTTATTATAGTAATGTTTTCAAAACATTTCAATTTTATGCCGAATATGATCACAGAATCCCCATTTAATCAACATTAGGTTAACGACGCCGGTGAGTGGTAAACGTGACTACTTTCTAACCCCCCAGTGTGTCTGGCTTCAATCCTAGCCAAGGTCATAAGGATGTTTTTTTTTAACTAGTTCGTTTATTTGAAAGGCTAAATAACGTTAGCTTTACGGAGCCGATAGTTCATTGTTCTTTCAGAATTGGTTGGAAATGCTATCTAACATGAAGCTTTTTAGCAGTATGAAAATTGAATAGAAGTTGAAAATGAACGAAGAGTCAGTCAAACACACACTTTTTGCCTTACCCGTACGATGTACGCGGAGATTTAAAGTATGTCTTCAAATCTACAGGCAAAAAGTGTGCGTCTGACTTTGCTCAAATACTGCGTGCGGCTGTGGAATAGTTCTAGCGACGTTTCATCACTACCTAAAGCCCCACGTTGCCGAAAGCATTTCCAGTCGATGGTGTGTTATAATGCAATTATTCTTTACCCAACTAGCACTATGGAACACAAAAAAAAACCAACAAAGTAGATTCAGTTTGTCGTACTGTATGTTGTTGTTGATGTATTGAAAGTTAAGGATCATTCCAATAAATCAACAAATTCAAAGATTTCCCTCAAATCAAATAAAAACCCCATTCCAATGCGAACAATTACAAATATACAAAGCCAATGTCTCGAAGCAAGTCAAACAACCACTTAAATTCACACAAATGTAAACTCATCGGAATCAGGGTTTTATTGGATCGCACGGCACTTCAGATACACGTCGTCGTGGTTGTTGTTGTTGTTGTTGTTGTTCCGCTTCCCTGAATCGGATATTTCCAAGCTCGAACCTCAAGCTCAAGATTTTCCGCTTCACACACGGTTTGTTTAATGCAACGTTATCGTTTTATTCTATCATTAATAATAACACAAAGCGCGACTAGATTGGCTTATTGCCTAACTACAACAACTATGTATGGAATCGGGCGGGCAATGGTTCATGATCGTCCAGTGAAATTGTAATGCTTCCGCAGGCGGAATTATAGATGTGGTTCTAGCAAGAGGATGAATGCGAAAAAAAAATCAAATGCCTTCATACATCTGAATGAAACAGTGGAAACAAGGAGCTAGGTAGGTAGTTAACGGAAGGATGTCAAGTGGAAGCATATTGCACACGGATTTCCTCGGGAATCGGACGCAATGGGGATGGGGTTGATTGCACAATATTAGAGTAGGTACCGACGATAAAACGTATGGGAGCCACACATGCAAATCGTGTATTAGGCAGGATGCCAAGAAGTGCAAGGAAGGAGGACGTTTTTTTGAAGCGGTCTGGTGGGATTTTCCTTGTGCGAGAGAGGAGGTAAAAAGTCTGTTGCTGTTACTGGGAAGCGAATTCAATGTTGTGCACAAGTAACAAGGACTCTTATTAACGTAAGAATCAAGTCTTCAGTTTTTTTTTTTTTTGCTTCTATTCATTATTGTTAGCATGATTTCTGTTGGCTTCTGAGCTCTATTGTAATCAATGGAGTGCGTTATTAGATCTTTGTGGGTTTGCATAGTGACGCTCAAAACAATCGTAAGCAACTAAAAACTCTTTCATTTTGAACTTACTGAACTCCGATCATCGAAATGTGAGTAAAATTGAAAATGATTTAAAAAACAACATGTTTATGCTAAATTATTTTTAACAAAAAGATAAACTGCCAACTACACAAACTGCCATAACTTAGATATGAAGCGTTAGTCTGAAAACTCAAAACTAGATCTTGAATTCAGAGGTGATATGCATGGCCTTAATTGAGTTAGTTAATGTATTTTAAAAGCATGAACTCGTATTGCACAAATTAAAAAAAATAAAGTCAAGGACAAGACGAGTGACCCAAAAGCGTTAAAGTGACTATAATCAAAAAAAGTTGTCCTTTTCCAAGACCAAAACATTTAAATAACTTAAAACCATCAACGCGTGACATTGGAGCAAAATATCATGCTTGATATTGATTTTACAAGATCCTTTGATATTGCGAGACTACTCACAACGTTGAAGCTGAGAGTTGAATTGAAACAAAAATGACTCCGTTCCACCTCGTTTTCTAAGAAAGAGAAGATATAATAATGCTGCATCTTTTATCTCTTCACTGATGGCAGACACTGAAAGTAGGTACCAGAATTCTTAACATTTCCCAAGTCTCGGATTTCTCCTTCTGTTAGTCTCAAAATCTTAAAAACTTCTCATATCTCAGAATCTAGAAAAATTTTCCTTGAATTTCGTAAATAAGGCCTAGAACGCTATGGTAGGCGTGTCAACAGGTTTCGAAATCTTTGATCGGGTTTATCTCCGTATCTACATAAAGCCCAAATCACGATTCAACCTTAATGTGCGAGAGGATTTTTGTGCCTTTTTCTACACAGTGTTATTCAAATGGAAGCTGGGTACCCAGGTACCCTGTCGCGCACCTAATGGTCAAGAGGCATTTAGGGTTCCGATACGTTTAGAAGCGTTTATCTTCCTAAAATAAAGCCTTGTACACAGAAAAAAAAAATCTGAATTTTAAATATCGCTTTAAATCTCCCTTCGTTTAATTTTGAGCTAAACTTGGCGTAAACAGCAAAATCGTTTGCAAGCTTGCATACAATATTGCAAACAATATTTAGCGATAATTTTATGTGCGCTATTCCTTAAACATAGTCTGGATCGGAATTTTGAGCGTATTTTGTGATTCAAAATATTCAATCGCATTTATTATTTGTAGTTTGAGGAATTATTTTAGGGACTTAAATTTTGAACCACGTTTATCTTTGTAAATATGACCTAAATCGTGATTTATGGATTGAGGGTTTCGAAATCTTGAATCGAGCTCAACTCCGTAAATTACACACCAAAAAATTATGAATTTTAACGGTGATGTAAATATCCATGCATGCTAAAATTGAAGCATGTAAACTTCCTTTTCACGTAAACTAGCAACTTGCAAGAAATATTTCTTACAAAGATGGATTCTGTAATGTTAATTTTTATGATATGTGACGCTCCATTTATGTGCATCATAGTGACAGAAATGTACGCTACTTTTTCGAACTGTGTAGGCCCAAATCGCGAATTAAAGAGTTCTTGGGGTTCTTGACACGCGTTTAACTTCGTAAATAAGGCCTAAAATGTAATTTAACGGGTCAAAAGTGACATTGTAAGTTTTATCGGGATTTTAACGCATTCTACAAGTTAAATCATGGTATACAAAAATCTCATAAAACCAAAATTGTTACATTCAAAGTGCATTTATGTTACTTCATACGTGAAGTTTACGATTTTCAGAGTTGGTTGGAATTGCTATCTAACATGAAGCTTTAGACTGATAATTTATTAACAAGAGAAAGGACTGAAAAGTTACGCTACACACCAAAATATTCTGAATTTTACTGGCGATGTAAACATCCATGCATGCAAATATTCGTACATGTAAACTTCCTTTTCACGTAAACTAGCAGCTTGCAAGAAATGTTGCAAACAAAAGTGGACAGTTGTATACAATATATGGAATATTGCATGACATGTCTCATAAATTTACACGATCTATAATCTAAACTTGTATGATATATGACACTCCATTTATGTGCATCATAGTAACGGAAAGTTACACTTCTTTTTTTAGCTGTGTAGAATACGGCAGTATGAAAATTAATAAGAAGTTGAAAATGGGTGAAGGGCTATTAATGCGACAGTGACAGTACTAGTCAAACGCACACTTGTTTACCTAACTCATACATGAATGAATGAGGAGACTTGAAGTATTTCTTCAAATCTACAGGCAAAAAAGTGTATAAGTTAGGTAAACAAGTGTGTGTTTGACTAGTACTGTCGCATTAATGGCCCTTCGCTCATTTTCAACTTTCATTCAATTTCCATACTGCCCTACTCTAGCGGAACTATCTACCTACACTCTAGCTAGTTAATAAATTATGACACTAAAGGATTTCCAACCAACTCCCAAATGTTTTACTTGTAGTGTTTGAGGGTTCAAAATCTACAATCGCAATTGTCTATAGACTAGACATAGATGTAAAGAAGACCTAAGTCTTGATTTTAATACAGTTTTTCAAGTCTTTTGAATGCGTTTATCTCGCTAATTCAGATTCGAAATCTTTAGTAGCATTTATCTTCGTAAAAAGGCCTAAATCGTAATTTTAGGGCAATTTTGGGGTTCGAAAATATTAATCGCGTTTATCTCCGTAAATAAGGCCTCAATTGCGTTTGAAGCATTGTTTTGAGGTTGGAAATCTTTAATTCCGTTTGATTTAATTGAGTTTTGAGGCTCGAAATCTTTAACTGCGTCCACCTCCTTATGTTGTTTTATAATTATTATAGGCACTTTAACGCTCTGGGGTCATTTATGACTTGTCTGGGGGTGAGATTTGAACTCGTAACTTTGGCGTGAAAGATATGGATTCTAACCACTACGCCGGGGTCCCCCTCTTAAGTAATAATCCTGATGAATAAGGGCGTCTGCAGAGAATTGCTGTAGTGGAATGCCTGTATAATGAGAAGAATTAGTAATTTCCATTTAAGCCCTCTACCTTAATTGCTTATCCTTGACAGATACGCATATTTTGTTTACAATGTGCAGACTTCTGTCTTGTATTACTAGTCGAATATTAGTACAAGACACTGAAAAAGTCTGCACATTGTAGACGAAATTTGCGTATCATGGATACACAATTAAGGTAGAGGGCTTAAATGTAAATTACTAATCCTTCTCTCTTCCTTACGTTAGGACTGAATCGTGATTTTAGAGCTGTTTTGGGGTATGAAATCTCAAATTTCGTTTATCTCCGTAAATAAGGCCTACATCATGATTTAAAGAGTAATTAAGGCTCAAAATCTATAATCGCATTTATCTACGTAAGTAAAGCCTCATCGTGTGTTAAGGGTCTTTAGTGTTTCAAATCTTCAAAATCCTATTTTTTTAAAGCTGTTTAAAGGTTCTTAACCATCAGTATCAGGTATAGAAAATCATTTCATGCATTCATTTATATTCATTTGCCCCTAACTTTTTTCATCAACAGAATTCCGCAAAATGATGTATAGAGCTTTTGTAGGTTTTGTTAGCTACAACGATTTGTTAAGAACTCAAATCCGAATCTCTTATGTATGACGAAACAGAGCGAACAGGAGCCTCTACTGTTTTTCAGTGAATGTATTAACAGTAACAAGTTCTACCCGCTCTAATTCGTGATGCATAAGAGATACAGATTTGAGTTGTGGGCAAAAATTGTAGCTTATAACAAAACCTACTAAAACTCTATACATCATTTTGAGGATTGCTGCTTATGAAAAAAGTTAGAGGCAAATGAATGTAAATGATTGCATGAAATAAATGTAAATGATGTGCCATGTGATCAGCGTTTATTTACTTTAAAAGGGTCTACATCGTGATTTTAGGGGTGCTTAAGGTTTCAAAATCTTTAATAGCATGATTTTGCTAAAACTGAAACTTGAAACTGAGAGTGTTTTGGGGTTCAAACTCATCAGTACCGTTTATCTTCCTAAATAAGACCCAAACCGTGATTCCAAGGGAGTTAAAGCTATCGTTTATCCGTAGATAAGGCTTTAATCGTAATTTTGATGGAGTTTTAGGGTTTTAAATATTTAATCGTATTTATCACAAACGGTCCAATGGGTGTTCTTTAGAATATTTTTTGATTAGATATCTTACCATCGTTAAAAGGACCAAGATTTGGTTTAAGGAGAGTTTTAGGGTTCAAAATATTTCATCATGTTTATCTCTGTAAATATGACATAAACCACGATTTTAAGGGTGCTCACAATGTGCCATTTCCAGAGTGCTCACATTTTTCCAAAGCTCGCAGTGCCAGAAAGTTAACAATTATTTGGAAGTTTTCAGAGTCTTTAAATTTATCTGCAGTCAGCAACTTAAGCATTTCTATTAAACCCAGAATTTGTAAATCACTCACAGTTTGCTCATGCTTTGTTCGTAACTAACGAGTCAAAGTCCACAAATGCCTAGAATCTGAAAAAAAAAAAACAATTATCCCAATCGTGGAAAAGTTCCACAAATATAAAAAAAAAATGTAGAATCCTCAAAGATTCGATGTCTCTAATATTCGCTCATTCCAAAACCTTAAAAACTTTTCTCGTCCCACAATGTAGATCATTTCTTGTCTGTTATCTGAACTGTGATCGGTGAATGGAAAAGAAATCCTATCCTGAAATCTCACATTTTTGCTTTGGTCCCAGATTAACCTAAATATGTTTAAGTCCCAGAATCGTAAAGATTTTTCAAAGTTATTGACTTTCATTTTTAAAGTACCTGAAAATTTCCCAATGCCCAAAGGCTAAAAACTCTTAGAATCTAAATTAATTCTTAAAATCGTTTTCTTATGAATCTAAAAGAATGAATGCACCTATGGTGAGATCTGACCCTTCTTACTAATAGAAACTGGCCACTTCTCTAGTAATAGCTAGAACATGTCCAGTTGTGGCCAGTGTGGATCTGAGCACTTCAAATTACTACTTTTGAACTGTTTTATAAACATTCATGTGATTTGAGGTATCGCTTGATCGATTTTGACCCAAATCAGAAACTGACTTCCCCGGAATATAATCAGATGTGTCCAGTATGATCCCGGGCATTACAAATGTATTTCATTGAACTGGTTTTTAAATTCTCATGTGATTTATCATGTGAATTCTCATGATGGATTTAGTCAGAAACTGGCCACTACCCCGCAGCTTTCCGGTAACATGCTCTGATGTGGCCAGTGTGGCCTTTTGAAACTCTGAATGTCTTTCGTTGAACTGGTTTTAAAATTCTCAAGTGATTTAAGGTATCACTTACTGGATTTTGAGCTTAATCAGAAACTGAATAACCGGGACATGTCCCAGCCATATCTTGGCAAATAGATTCTTTGAAATTCTATGGATCAGCGGATGTTGCGCCTACTACGATTCAGTGGTTGCTGCGAAACACGACTTAGTTCCCAAAATCCATGTTTTTCAGATCATGTTCCGGCCATATCTCAAGATCCAGTAGATCGATTCCATAAATATTCGACATTTTCCGATCTCGTTGAGATGAGTTGAAAGCTAGGCCTCGGATCGAAAGTTGGTTTTCCAAGCGATATTTTCACCCTTCTCTGTAAGAAGGGTAAAACGATTCCTTGCATATATTTTCTAGTCCTTTATTGGGTACGACCCCAGTGTAGTGGCTAAAATCCATACCTCTCACACCAATGCCACGAACTCAAGTCACGAATGACTCAAGAAGATTGTTAACGCGAAGCTCACCACCACGAAATTAAAATTAATATTTGGCACGTTTTAATTTTTCTTAAATTATTGAAAAACAAATCTTTTTTTTTAGAAAAACTGGCTCTAAACAGCTTTTTTTTTTTGTTTGTTGTAAGTGTTGAAGTGATTATAATAACAAATAAATAAATAAAAAGTAAGCTGCGTATGGTTATTATATAACTCTCTGAGTCCGTATCTCGATAAACAATCCAAAGTTCATCTGAAAAAAAAACAAACTCAGAATTTTAAAAAGTTTAAAGGATAAGGAGTGTTTTAATATCATCAGTCTTTATTTTTTTTAAATGTCTCTCAATTTGTAAACCGATATTAAGATAAATTTTTCAAGACCAGGTCCTCAAAAATTGATCGATGTATGAAATTTCAGAAAAAAAAAACCAGGGTCTGGATTGGACAAAAAATCCTAGCCATAAATTTTTTTCGAAGTCCGTAATATATTCCGTAATAAGACCGTAAACAAATTCTTTTCGTGATCTCAGAGATTAGTTTCAAAGTTTAGTTCGTCTAATTTATGATTTATAAAATAACTGAGCTCAAATTTACACGTTTCAAAATTTGGCTCAATTAATTTGGCCTAGTTAAGAAATCATAATTTTATCTGTCCTGAACGACCTTACAGTTAATCAATGATGTATTTAAATAAAAAAAATAGTATGCTTTTTGCAACTCAGAGCAATTAGAAAATTACCATATACAATCATAAATGTTACTCATTTGTGAGTTCAAAGTTACACCTTTGTGAATTTAAAATTTATCCCATGCCAAAAGTGGAGATTTTTCTAAGCAGAAAATGGGTACACATTTATTGACAAATGAGTGACTAGTTTTAGCGTGTAAGACTTCTCCAATTCTACAAATAGAATTTCCCTTCAAAATTAAGCTGCTGGTATAGATCTACATTTAACCTGTTTTGATCGCCCCATAACGTAGAACTCTATTGAAATAAGTGGTCAGTTTTTGGTCACAAACGCTGTGCATCTCACAGCTCTTCGAGCTGAAACTACAATTACGTAATCGGAAGGGATGCCATTTCAATTAATCATAACATGACACAAAGATACAGAAGTTCCGAAGTATTCCAATCTCAACCCCTTATGATCGCCTTTGCTATCACCTTCAGATACATCAGTCATTGATCATAAATTCGACACTTACCTTGAGCAAACCGCCTCGCGACAGATTTGGACCGCATCCTTAACGGTACCAGTTTTACAGATTTGCTCCTACGGTCCAGTAGTTCACAAACAGCCACTACTTCAAAACACACACACACAAATAAACTCAAGCAGCTTGTTCGCGGTAAACGCCTTCTATGTCATGCCTGATCCACACGTTCCCACTTTGCTGCACTGCCCAACGTCAAATTCAATCATCAAAATCACCCAAAAAAAGCCAGAAATTTTCCACCCACGTCCCTCTTCTATATAATCCACAAGTAGTCGAACAACACCGCGAATCAGATGAAAACCGCTAATCCTTTCAAACACCCACGAGCGAACAACCGAACTGATAACAGTCGACTAACTGATACATCGTGCGATAGTTTTTCATTTACACGGCGCCCTTCGAACCAGCCCCGTGTTTGACTGATTTTCCGCGGTAAGACCAAAACTATCAACCACAACTACGACGCCGCCGATGACGACCGACGAGCCTACAGTTTTTCTCCCATTCACGTACTCTGTGTGGCAGATAGGTACCGAGGTGGGTACTTTGTGTTGGCCGTGTTAAGCCGCGGAACAAACTGAGCCTGGACTATCCGAGTGTGTGCAACTATGCGGACCCTCCGGCAGCGGTGGGTACGGGTCGTCCGTCTGTGCCGGGTGGCCACCAAGCGAAAAACCGTTCGTGAAAACAAATATTTTTCACCTAGTTTTGTTCTTCTCGTTGGATTTATTTTTTGTAACCGCTTCTCATCCCCCCAACACGCGCGATTCTCTTCGCGGCCCGCTCATTGAGAATAGAATAATTACTGTAATTTATATAAAAACACAAATTCACCTACACGGCGGAATCGCGGGCGTCGATTCGCGCGAGTGCGGAATATTCTCTCGTTCTCCCACACTCGCTCTCCCTCTCTCTCTCTCTCTTGCATGCTCGCAGGCCAGGACGACACACTCGACTCGCGTCCACACACAACTCCATCGCCAGGACAGTGGAGGAAGAGAAGACACATGCCGGAAAAACAACACACGCGGGAGCGCGGGAAAAAAGAGAGAATTTAGTTTTTCCGAACCACTTGCACCCGGTCGGCGATAACTGTCAGCGCAAACAGAGGTGCTCCCCTGACCCCGTCACAGGTGGACGAATCAGACGGTTGGATTCGGAGTTGGTTTGCTGGAAAGTATACCGTGTTTGGTTTGGATTCTGGTCAGTGCTGTCAGCTGGGTGGGAGTTTTGTATTAAGAATCAAACGAACGGACGAAAACAGATTCATTGAATGATGATCTTGGACTGTCTGTCTATTGTTAATAACAACAAATCGACGAAATTTCCAAAACTGGCAACCACAGGTTTCACTGGGAAAACTAAAGATCTTCACCACCAACCAAGAGAGCACCCCTCGGAAACTTGTCCCACGAAAATGTGGTGAAAGAAGGCTGCAAAGAGAGCCACTTTCGATCGGTAGTGAGAGAACAAACAATTCGATGTAGGTATAAGAATGAGGAGACACTACTCAATTCCCTCCATTAAACAATGAACGCTCACTACAGGACGAGACCCACCCCTCCAACATGCATTCTTAGCGAGTGAACTATCTTGGACTTTCTCCACCAACCACCCACCGAAACGTGTGCCCGGCCCGGGAGTTATCAGACTCTGACCAACCAAGCCACCTGCAAATGATCATTGTGGCAGCACACTGACCGCTGCCAGAGAGGAAGTCATTAGGTGCTTACTGCTGCTGTAACCATATCACACCAACCACTTGACGAGGCTCACAACGACCAACCGACCGACGACGTGTGTGGTTTGCTTGTGCTTTTATGTGGTCAAACTCGAGGTTTCGCAGCCATGAATGCATGCACTGGTGAAGGTGGGTGGCATTGGGAAGGTTGAATTTTATGACCGATTTTAAGCGGTTTATGTCTGAACTGGACTAATGCTAATCGCAAAGGATTGGATCCGAATATCTGCCAATGAAAATTAACAAATCTTTTTTAAGCGAAAATAAGGACTCTCACCTTCCACCGACCACAGAAACCCATAAAAATGTTGAAAAAGTTTCAGAACTCGCAAAAACAACAACACCAAAAAGCTACCCCTCGTAGAAAGGGGATGGTGTAGGAAAATTTCACAACCTACCCCCCTTCGTCAGTCTAGGGCTTCGTCCATCCGTGGAATTAAGTGCCACTAAGTCAAGGCAATCGTAATGAAAATCATGATTTTCGAGACGACTTGAAAACGGTCGTCAGGTATTTATTCGTTCGGAGCGAGCAGCCGGCTACCACCAGCCGGGTGGATTTTGGTTGAGTTCTTTCAGCAAGGAGCAGCAACGATATGCCGAACGTTGTTTCTGTTTGAATATTGTGTTGCAGGAGCTGCCGCCACGTGGTGGTGAATTTTAATGATCAATCCATCACTCGTGCTTGAAAGATTGAGATGGGTAAAGAAAGCGGTGTGATCTGAGCTGTAATGTTGCATCGCTGATTCGGAGACTCGGATGGAATTAACCTGGAAGCCGCCCGACAGTTGATAATGAATCAACCCTGAATTTATTCACCTATGGTAAGATCTAACCCTTCATATGAAGAAACAGTTAACCGGAAAAGTAATGTATGGAGATTGAACAGTATTAGAAAAATAACTATTTAGCAAGCAAAAACAGAAAAAAAAATTTGCTTGGGTTGTTGCGTAAAAAACTGACCCAGCACCTGTACCAAATATCCAATTAGGTATCGCGTGGTGAGTTTTGGCCATATTTCGAAATTGGCCACTTCCATGGGGGCACCCGAAACATATCCTAGATCCTCAGTTTGACTCCCATTGACTTTTTTTACGTAGGACTACGTCTTTGCCGAAGGTTTAGGGTACCATTTCACAGAAACAGCATCACGAAATCATGTAAGGTTTTAAATGATTATAACTTGGCCATTTATGGATGGATTTACATTTTTAATGAACCATTTGGATCAAATTTCATGTAAGATTTGTTTGGTATTAAAATCATGATTATTTATGAATAGTACAGTATTTAACAATTATTAAACATGCTTGCTTGCCTTGACTACCGAATGCAGATGATAGAAATTCTGTAACACGGACGTCAAGTCCATATACCAACACTTTAATATTATATAACGCAAAAAAGTGGATTTTTGAATACCCCCACCCCCTTGTCACACACTTTTCTTCATTTAATGCATTACCACACTACATCCCATCCCATCTTGCCTTATGTATTTTTTGAATGGGCCCTAACATAAATCAAAACAGTGAAAAATGGGGAATGTAGAATGCTATAGCAAGTGAATGGAGCCTCTTAATTGAATCCCTGCGTATAAATGCAATTCACTTAGTACACGCAAACCAATGAATGTTAGTTCCATTTCCTATCATCTTCTGTTTATGAACATCACAGCGAATGTTAGAAGCTGACCTTGCAGACGATGTAATGGTTTTTAATCTTTTTTTATTCCGTGTTCTGTATATGCTTTCACCTACACAAGCAAGCATTTGCCTTGATTGTTATGTATAACATGGTAGAACTAAAGAGCCTGAATTTATAAAGAGACGACATCTTATCCATTTGACAGGTCTTCTGCTCGATTGGAATGACTTTTCCTATGACTTTGACAGACAATCGATTGTTCCAATTTTGACATGTCGCCTCTTTATAAACTTAGGCTCTTTAGGTAGGACGACGTACACACTTGCCTTGATTTTCTCCAGCAGAAAAGCAAACGAAGTCGAGTATACGAGGAAATGAGCGCTTCTTGTTTGTTTTTAGCCTATCCATATTCCGAAGCCGAAGTTTTCGGCATGATTCATTTTACTCGCTAAGACACTCCACATTTTTCTTTCTCCATTTTCTTACATTGAACTGTAGCTCGGCATATTGCATCCTCGGTTCATGCGGTCTCCACTAACATCCTCTGATAATGAATCCCACATAATTGTAAGCAAATCTTACATCCCCCGGTTGGGTGTATATTTCCCTCATTCTTTCTTGAACTGCCGATGTGGCAGCAACTTGAAAGAAGAAGCTTCTTCTAAAAGGTTTCTTTTAGCAGTTTCATTTTAGAAGAAACGTTTGCCCAGAAGCTTCTTTCTAGCTGCTTCTTCTACCCAAGCAGGAGAAAATAACGTATTAATACCAAATTCAGGTACGAACATAGCATAACCTGAATATGGTATATACGAACCTGACATAAGAAGTAAAATACCATAAGTTTTTTTGATGCCAGAGCATGAGCATGAGCATTGACGACCATACATTTCAATAGTTGCTATTCCGTGATTGATCAGATTTAGCAAAATTTGCACAAAAAACCATATGAATAGGGCTTGGGACTAGCAATCCATTCTCAGTGTACAAAATCCGGCCACGTCCTTATGGTCATCGGGGAAGGAAAGGATTGTTATTTCAACAACCGTTGTTACTAGCGACCGAGTATACGTCTGCATCGCCACGGTTGTCACGGGAAGGATGTTTTTGTTAGTGAGAAGGGTAAGTTAGATCTGGATTCACATTGGGAAGCAGGGTTGCTTCCACTCACTTGCTATAAAATCATGATTTTCTGAATTTTGAAATCATTAGATGTTTTAATCATATTTTGTACTTGTTAGATACAAACACTTGCCTTTCAGCCTCTTCTTGTATCTAACAAGTACAAAATATGATTAAAACATCTAATGATTTCGAAATTCAGAAAATCATGATTTTATAGCAAGTGAGTGGAAGGAACCCTGTTGGAAAGAGATGCTCTTTTAAAGCCTGTTAAGCAAATGACGCGATCCTATCAACTCAGTAATGTAAACGAGCTTGGGTTCTAACCCACGATCTTCTGCTCAGTAAGCAAAAACGGTCGCTCTAAGGCCACCGTTCCCCTTACATCACAACAAGCTACGACCGACGATCGTTCATTATCGGTTACAAGAAGCTATTACAATGAAATTAATTCCCCCATAGTAGTTAACAATGTCTTCCGAACCGGATCAGACGTACGTCACATTGGTATAAATATACTTATTACTTATCTGAATTGTTTCTCCAATTTCTGTTATTAACAATAATGGCCTGGATTATAGATTAACTCAGTAATGTAATGAGGCTTGGGTTTCAACCCATGATCTTCTACTCATTAAGCAAAAACAGTTGCTCTATAGCCACCGTGCCCCTTACATTACCACAATCTACGACCGACTTAACAAAAAGCTATTCAAAGCGACGTCTCTAATAGCAGTCAACAATGTCTTCCAAACTAGATCACGCATACACCATTGCCAAAACTCATGGTTTAAACTGACTAATAGCAAATCAAGGTTTTATACCACAAGCATACCTAAATAAGGTATCATGCCTATTTAAGATATTCATATGTAATCTGTTAGTTATCGGTGCTTGGACGGATATAAGTTTGGTTCTAGAAGCTTCTTTATTTAAAAGATTTTTAGCCGAAGGCTAGTTCATCTCTTCAAGAAGCTTCTTCCTTTTGAAAGGTCCTTCTAGAAGTTTGTTTCAGGAATCTTTTTTCTAGAAGAAGCTTCTTCTAGAAACTGCTTGTAGAAGAAGTTTCTTCATGAAACTTTTTCCAAGAAACCTGACTTGGTTCACATATTTACTTTAATAATTTATCCGCAATGATTGAGGATCTGCCTTGTTCAGCAATCTATTATGATCAACAATTTGCCGTGCCAATTGGATTAGTATTTTTTAAAAACAATTAAAGTCAAAATCTGAAGCTTCTTATTTCTGAAAAAAAAACTCCCTTCAAATTTTTCCCTCTCCAATCTAAAACGATCACATTTTCTTTGCTTGGAACCACTGTGTTTAATGCTTCAAAGAAATGACTTCAAATAATTCAGTTCAATTAATTTTTAGGTACTTAGGTAAAAATCCTGAAAATGGGGTACAACTGAATTATTTTAAATCATACTAATTTCAAGACACCAAATCGAAAGTTTAATTCAGGCTTCCATGAAAACAACCGATGCTTTGTACATGCAGAAAAATGGTGTAGTGATAAGCGTGAGTGCCTCTCACTCCAAAGGGCCTGACTTCAATCCCAGTCGGACCCGTCGGGATTTTCTGAGGCATAAAATCTCTGATCATGCCTTCCATCGGAAGGGAAGTAAAGCCGATGGTCCCCGGTCCATGAGCTGATGGCTCGATAGGTAGGGTCCAGGTGTGGGAGCTGCCTCCCTGGTGTTGGTAGCATTGGTACTCAGTACGGAAAGCAAGATCGACGGAAAACAAACATAGGAAAAAACAATCATGAATACTAAAATATTAATTTGATGATCAACCTCGAATACTGTTGGTATGAATGTCGAATTTTGTTGTATCAAAAAGCAATATTTTGATATAATAAACATGTTATACTATTTGATTTTTTGTATAAACTATAGGAGAAAAAATCAAGATTTCGTTTGTTTGATATTGTTATGTTGGTTTAAAATAAGAACCTATGACCTATCACTTCAAGTTATCTAGAGCACAAATCTCGAACAATGATGTTGCTGCTGTTTGAGATCCACTTGCAACTTTTTAATTCAGTGTTTGTTTTGATTTGCACAAAGAACGACGTTCGTGACGGAAGAGGTTCTAGTCCGATCTCAATTATACTAGAGTCGGTGTATAATGAGTCACGCCAAGAGAAAAACAGTTGAACTCGCATCACGGTTTTCGAAAGATTCTCATTCTTTTCACTTGGCAACAGAGGACTTCTACAACAACTTCAAATGACTTCTAGCGAGAGAAAAAATATTGCGGCTGTAGTAAATCATTATATCAGTGATTTTGTCAAATTATCTTAACAAAAAATTGTAGAAATTCACATTACTAATCAATACCGAGCGTATCCCATGACAATTTAACGCTCACTGCGTGTTTATGCTCATTTCTTTGATTATATTTTATATTTTATTGCAATACCTTTCGTGGACCTTTCATAGCATCGTAATGTTTATTTACTTTGCACGATAGGTAGCCGGTTTGACAGTTCAATAGGTAGACTTGGCTTCACTCTTGGCGTGACTCATTATACACCCAATGAGCTGGATTACCGAGGTGAAGCAATCACTCACACAACCACTGTACGATACACGCAAGTACACGCAAGTAGTGACGTCACTACTTGCGTTTACGTTGATTTTTTGGTTTACTAATACAACCCTATTTCACGATCTGCGTCACCTCTCTCTGTACCTCATTGTTATACACCGACTCTAAATTATACAAGGTCTGGCCCAACCGGCTTATTGGTATTAGTGAAATGTGAAAATGTCTAGTGGTGGTCATATTTCATCGCAATGTTTATCTTTTTACACGAAACAGCTGTTTTCTATGACAACACGTCTGCTAATCGCAGTATGGAATGTTGTGCTGCCGTGACATCGGCATTCGCTTGCTCAGCAATGTTTTCAACATGTTTGCTTCTAACACTAGCAAGCTGACTGTTGTTCCAGACCTTGTATGATTGACATCGGTTCTAGCCAATTCCGGTGGATATTTCCAGTAAATTGTTCTCACATTCTCGACGAAGCAGGTTCCAGTTGATTCCGGATGCTGCCAACGACGGTACCAACTAAGGGTCCAGTGACCGGAGGTGGTTCCACTCGATTTCGGTTGAGATTTTGGATGCTGCCAACCTGTGAACGAATGTTCCAGTGGGTTTTTCTGACGTCCTCTACAAAAGAGGCTCCAGTCGATACCGGTTGAGATTTTGGATGCTGCCAACGAAAGTTTTAGTAGATTTCAGCGGAGTTTTCTGACATCCTCGATGGAAGCAGTTCCAGTAGATTTCGGTAAAGGTTACTGATGCTGCCAATCAAAATTCCAGTGGTTTTTGACGGATGTTGCTAAATGTATCGTCAGAAGAGGTTCCACACCTTTTGAGTAGAGAGTGCAGATGCTATCAACGAATTTTTCAGTAGATTTCGACAAATTTCGCTGAAGATTTTAGACGAAGCCAACGAAAGATTCGGTGTATTTTGTTAAAGTTTTCTCAAGTTCTCTGTTGAGGAGGGCATCGAAAATTTCAGTGAACTTCGAGGGAGTTTGCTGAGCTTCTCGATGGAGAAGGTTCCACACTATGTCGGTGGAAGTTTTGAATGCTGCCATAGGAAGTACTCAATTCTCGATTACGTTTTCAAACGGACGTATCTGTTTTTGTGAACAAAGATTCAATCATCGATTTCTCGAAACTCCTACGTAAACTAGCAACTCCATCAGATAGGATAATGATCCTCAACAATATGGAGCTAGTAGTTTGCGTTAGAATACTCAGAGTTTTGATAAATTTACGTTTAAATCTTTGTTTACAAAAAAAAAAACAGATACGTCCCTAAGAGGTGAACCAGGCAGTGGCGGAAAGTCTGTATATTAAAAAATACGTCCATTTGAAAACGTAATCAAGAATTAAATCGACAAATAAAAAAATGGAAGGGCCATTGCTATTTCCAATGATTTTTTATTAGAAAAATCAAATTGATTCCAACTATAAATTGTTGAGTCTACCTAAAGGTAGAAAACGAGAAAATACGGACATGAAAAACTTGTTGGGGTTTAAAAATGCGTTATATTTTTCATAGTTCAATGTAACAACTATATATTAGTAGGTATTGCGCTTATTGGAAGACCATTGTTTCAATCTTCCTTCATTTGCACGAACTTTTCTTCGTACACTGCTCATCATCTTTTGCACGAGCCCTGTTCCCACTTGTTTGGCAGCCAAATTACATTTCCGCTGCAAATCCTCCACACAGCAAAAAATAAATTGTAATATTACATCCAAGAAGTTTCACTTCAATCATGTCAAAAATCTCATGTAATTTTCATGGCCACAACAATAAACAAATGCAGTAAAAGCAGTGTAATGTGAGTTCATGCACTGTATTAATGATAATTTTGTCTTTTTTGACAAGTAATATTACATCATATTTTCGACACGATTGAAGTGCATCCACTTTGATGTGATATTAAAATTAATTTTTTGCTGTGCAGGTCAACCCTTTTTCTTCAGTATGTGCTTCAACGCATATATTTTTCCGATTCACGGGAAACTGTTTCGACAGGTATTTTTGTACAGGATACAATCTAAATCTACTGCAACTATTCGCCTGACAGTTCCATGTAGAATGGAATTCCACAGGACAGAACTGTTCTGCGTTAGCTAGAGATAGTTTCACAAAAAAATATAAACCACATCACCTAAGAAGTTTACTAACATGATTTACTACGGGAAATCTGAAGAACCTATCCACAGAAGCCGGTACAAATTTCCGGAGAAGCTTTCGGGATAAAATGGAGAATAGTTCCGAACAGCAAAAAATTAATTTTGATATCACATCTAAGTGGATGCACTTCAATCGTGTCAAAAATATGGTGTAATATTACTTGCCAAAAAGGACAAAATTATAATTAATACAGTGGATGAACTGACATTACGCTGCATTTGTTTATTTTTCTGGCCATCAAAATTACATGTGATTTTCGACATGATTGAAGTGCATCCTCCTGGAAGTAATATTAAAATTTATTTTTTGCTGTACGGGAAGAAATTTCTCTAGCAAAATTCTGGATAAACTATCTTTGATTTGTCCGAAGAGCCTCTAAGGGAACTTGGAAGACATTTTTAAATGCGACTAGCAGGACTTCTGGGGAAAGTCGGACGACTTTTTGGCAATGCGAAGAAACTTCCAAGAGACCCGTGTCCCCTCGAGATCGTCAAGTCGACGATGACAGGAGCACATATCGTGGTAGGGGTAAACAATAGTTGCAATTTCCAAACCTACGACTGGATGCCTTCCTTCAAATAACAATTGAAGTGCGGAAAAAATCGGTAGAACTGTTTCAAACACACAGTTGGTACTTGAACGGGTCGGTCTTCATCTCTTTTTGCCAGTGGTGGCGGGGGGGGGACACCCCTCACCATCCCTCTCCAAAGGGGGAGTTTGGTAAAGAGAGATGAAAAAACCGATTTGTACCTTCCTTAAAAGTTGTCCTAGTTCGCTATTCTAATATCTATATACAATCTTCACACTGCCGTACTCTAACGGAACTATCAACTCTATGCTTTCATCTACTCCATCTATCGTATAAAAATTACCACTACAGTCTGTTATTTGAAATTAGCATCTTCAACTATTCCAAGAGAATTAAAAATATCTCACGGGGAAAGTTGGAAGAAATTTACGACGGAAATAGAAAAAATTCCACTTTCAGAGCCAGCAGAACTTCTGGGTGAAGCCAGAAGAAACCTTCGAAGTCGAAAATGGTGATCCAGGGATGGTGATAAAAACTTGTTAGGAAAATTCGGGATATAATTCGGGGGGTTATCGGACGGTACTTCCCAGAGAAGCTTGTATGACTTCTAAGGCAAATGTAAAAATCTGCCAGAAGAAGACGGCAGAAGCTTTCAGAGGAATTTGGAAGAATCTTACAGGGTAGTTCTGAGTTCGAACATCTGAAAGGAAACAAAATGTTACGATTTAGTGGTTGAAACGTAAGTTATATAATAAATATTCGTACACTAAAAGGATGGTTTTTGACTCTTGAAGTCTAAACTAAGTAGCTATAACGATATTACACGTCTACTTTCCAACGTTTCGACGGTTTATTCCCTCTGAAGAAGATGGAATAAACCATCGAAACGTCGGAAAGTAGCCGTGAAATATCATTTAAGCTGCTTATTTTAGACTGCAAAAGCCAAAAACCACCCCCTTAGTTCTCATATAACAGTCAAAAAAGCATCCCAATATTCTTATAAATAACTACAAATAATGACTTGTTTCGCGAATCCCGAAAATTTCCGTGAAGGGCAATCAGCTGTTTCCCGATTACTGGACAGCCTCAAACGGTCGGTAAAAGGAAACACAATCACCCATATAAACTCAAAACTATACCGATGATCAATAAACATTTGATCAAATAGCAGCCAAGGAATCAGAAATCGATCTTTTTAAATTGAGCTCGTACAACTGCTTTTTTTTATAATATTAAGACAGCTGTATGTGAAATTTCTAAATACACTGTATGTTCGAATATCATAAAACCAAAAAAGAAACAATGTGATACCTTACCTTACCAATCAGGCTAAGGCGACTCCGATACATATCCCAAATAACTTTTTTGGTTTTGTGATGGTCCTGTAGACCATGATTTAGGCTTGTAGAACCTCTATAAATATTACTCGGGATGTCATCTGGTGGGCAAATTACGCTTAAGCATACCTAAATAAACAAAACCCACAATCCTCTTAACATTTAACGGATGTAGAAAAGTTTGACAAACATCCTTTACAAATTGAAATAATGACACTTTGAATGTTGTTTTGCAAAAAACCTATAGTTTAAAAATGATTGATCATTATTTGT
Source organism: Ochlerotatus camptorhynchus (assembly GCF_037179485.1). Classification (NCBI taxonomy): domain Eukaryota; kingdom Metazoa; phylum Arthropoda; class Insecta; order Diptera; family Culicidae; genus Ochlerotatus; species Ochlerotatus camptorhynchus. Next base: position 515,020 of record NW_027040621.1, read on the forward strand.
TCTGGAAAAGTTGTCAGTGAAAAACAATTGCTGGATTTTCAAAGCATCCGTATAAGTATATTTTATTCATATATATATTGCGCGACATTATTTTGTTAAAGATCAATTTATCTCAACTAGATCCAACCTTGTTAAAACCCATCGTATCCCTAAAGATTGCACTAATTTTTATGAAGATTGTCCAGAAACTAGCACTGAAAAATAATTGTTTTACCAAATTTCAACCAAAAATAATTTACTGTAAAGTTCGTTACGATGGAATTACTTTTAGGAAGAATATCCTAACAATTCCGAAGAACAATCAAAACGATTTTTCCCAAGCTTCATCGCCATTTCTAGCACGCCCGCATCGCGTATCAGCTTTAATTGCAGTGATTCATCATATCAGTTGGGCAGAAGCCCACAAAACGAAACGCAAACAACACAAACTCCCCAAAGCTTTCGCTCCATTACGGGCGAACGAGAATAAAATAATTAACGAAATCCATTGTAAATCTAAATCACAAAACTTCATCTCCAGCGCATGTAGCAATTCCGGATAAAGAGCACACAGAGAGCTATTTACTTTTATCACAAAATCAATAATTCATTCCATTTCGCTTTTTTCCTCCTTGGAGCGTTTTCTCGGAAAACACCGCCGCTGCTAGAACGAGCCCATCTTCCCTGGCTCACTTGTGTACATAGCGTAGAGCTCCACCAACAAGTCAAACGAAGCAACGCGCAAACGAGGAGTAAGCGAGACAGAGGATAGCATGCACCCGAACGAGACAGCAGAGACATACTCTGTATATACGACGACATCCAAGGCTCATCCGGATGGACTAAATCCCATTCCAATCCCCCCCTGGCCACTCACCCCACATTTCTTACAGCTCCAATGCTCCACACACCACCACACTGGCAAGTGGCAAAAGGCACCGACGGATTGGCTCCGAACTACCAGAACGCAGAATCGAAGTTCCCCAAACAGATAAGACTAGATTCTCGCTGGCCCTGGGATTCCTACTGGCAGAAATGGAAAAAAAGTGATACAATATCCAATAGGAGGATCCCAAATGCGCTCGCATTCACTCTCCTTCACTCTCGGTCGTCGGTATCTGTGTATTTGTGTGACACATGCTCACCCTTCAACCTCCCCCCAAAAAAATCCCCAACACAATACGAACCAAAAGATACCAACGATGATATATATATATATTAGATTTTACAACAGTTGTGGTGAAAGCGGACAAAAAAATAACTCAAAACCTAAAAGGGCAGTCGAGTGCAGCTTTATACTTGTAGCATTTTCCGGACCCCCAGCAGGGTTCCCACCCTCCCGGGCGGAAGTCTGATATGTAGTTAAAAATGTGTGAGCTCATCCAACTGTCCCCGAAGTGCTCATCCGACCGACCGACCGTCGCGACGTCAGCCGTACGTCTGAGCTAGCTTCCAGCGGTCCCCAATAGGCATGCGCATTATCAGTCTCGAACACGTTAGTCAACGCCCACTCTTCGGTCTCCCACTGCAGCGGTGTGTGTGTGTATGGGAGAGAAAACTCAGTTGTGCTCACCACCGCTCACGCTCTCAATCGAACCGACACCTGTATTGGTGTACCATTTCCACGTAACCCACCCACTCGGACCATAACAGAGAACCACCCCGCTGCTGGGGGACAACGCGGTGACAGAGATTTAAAACCGCACTCTAACACCCCCTCCCCCCTTTCTTCCTCTCCTTTCGTCAACCATAAAAGCTTTTGAAGGGTGAAGAGATTGATTGAAATGTGATCGCTTGCTCTCGGCCAACACTGTTCCGAGGAAAACACGGGCTGGGGGGAGGTAGCGAAAAATTATCTGAACTGGAAAATCAATACTCTTGAAGTATATGTAGGTACACCTGCCCGCACCCGGAAGAGTCAACCCAAGAGTATTGATTCCTGATGGTGACGACGATGGAGAGCAACGTGCCTGCAATTAAACCGGAACGAACGGAGGACGACGTACGAATGGAGCCTTCGCTCTGGTGGGTTGTTGAGCCTGGTCGAAAGTGTGGAATTAAAGTGATTTAAATTTTCCGGGAAAACACCTCGACACTGGTGCCAATCGTCAGCGGCAACTGCTGCTTGTTGAATGTCAGCCGTGGGACACTGGTTGGTTGAATGGGAGGTTTGAATTCGGAAATAGAAGAAAGGCTTATTTTTTCGTTGAAATATTTTGATATGAGGATTATGATAGTTTATTGAGGATGATTGCTTTTGCTTTATCTCGTATTTGATTACGTTATAAATGGGACATTGAAAACCTTCTGTGCTACTGCCAAAGTCCACATCACATCACAGGTCTTGTCAGACATATACTAAGATTTTTTTTAAAATTGTATATTCATTTATTTATCAAGGCTCAAATGCGGAAGCTTAACGGAGCCGAAATTCATTTTTCTTAAAAATAGAGTTAGTACAAAAGGTGTCCGAATACTCGCGGCTTACTCGAGGTTACGGGCTACAATCTATTAAAAGGTAGAGAAGGGATCAAGGAGAAGGTACTCAAGGATGCGATTGATATATTTATCTCCACCGCCGTTTATTGGCTGTTTTTCGACGATTGACCATGGGAGATGCAGTGAGGTGACGGGAAAGTGCTCTTGATCTCTCTCGAGATGACTGGTGGTGATGGTTTACAAATGCAACGAAACATAAAAAGAGAGGCTTGGGAAGGGACAACGATGAGGAAACAGAAACTAAAATTGATACACGAAGAGACAAAACACTATCACACTCTCAAACGCTAGTAATTTTGTTTCAAAAGAGTATTCAACATTGGAATCATCAAAACAATAATGTTCCTCGTGGAGTCAGACACATTCTATATTTCGAGAATGCCATCTACAATTCCAGAAAACGTTAACATGGCTGCATGTTGTCCTGGCTGTGGAACTGGAATATCCGGAGCCTTGGAAGAAGCTGGAAGCCGCGGAAAGTCCCTATCAACAGCAAATGGTTTGAAACCCGGTGGAGGGGCTTTCGGAACATTACCGCTACTTCCTGGTTTCTTCAAGATGACTCGAGGTTCACTACGAGAGGCCTCATGAGGCTGTTGCGTGATAATTTTGGATCGCTTCCTAGGTGGGTCTTTGAAAACTAAATGGCTTTCCTCGCCAACATTAGGGTCAGATCCCTGATCATCAACCGAGAGAAGGTCGAAGGGGTTATTACAAGGAGGAACTCGGGAAGATGGAGTAACTGATCTTAGGATTTCCGCAAAGGAACGCTGCGCGCGAGCCTTCAAAGACCGCTTGGACAATCAGTGAGAGCATGCGGAATTTCCAAACAATAAGGACATTTTGGGGAGGCACGACAAGAACCCTCCGTATGTTTCTCCCCACATTGACCACAGCGTGGCTTGTTACCACAGAGAGGCCACAATGTGCCCTAGTCGCTTATACTTTGTGCAATTCATTACCTTTGGTACAAACAAGCGCACAGGTAATCAGATCATCCCTATCGTGACGTAATCTGGTAGTACTGACCCAGCGAAGGTCACACGAAACGAGTCCGAAAGCGTGTAAGTTTTCTTCGATCCAACTAGGGACACTGAATGCATTTGAATGCAGTCTAGTATTTTAATTTTCGGGCCACCAACCCCGCCTTTCAGGAAATCATCGCGATTTATACTCGCTTCGGTAACAACTCCCTCGATTTCAACTTCTTTACTCGGAATATACACTCGATATACCAACAAAAAATGCTCAAATACAACAATTTTGTTTGCCTGCACACGATCGCTAACGGTAACGCGAAATTTATTTGGTCTTACTTTCAAAATCTCTGTCACGACTGAAAAATGTTTAATCAGATCCTTTGAAATCTGATGAACATTCAAAGCCCTTTGTTTGCGTTGGAAGAAGACAACCCACGGGCCTTTCGAGTCTTCTGGGTAAGCCTTAGAGCGGAGGGTAGGTGATATTCTCGGGGGAACGAGTGGAGCAGGGGGCAATGGAGGAGCTGGTGGAGAAGGTGGCTGTCGAGATCGTTTAACCTTTGGATACGCTACGGTGTACTTATTGGTGGCTGACCCATCACCACCAGATGTATTCATCACAGTAACACAAGTGGTGACCATTGGCGTACCTAATGGGAGTGCCAAGGGGGCCAGGCCCCTCCAGGAATTTTAGGTGTTTTTATACACCGGTATTTTGTCTAGCACCTTTGAGGCAATTTTTCATGTTTATTGATTTTTATGAATGTCTGCTTTTCTTAAGGTGATTCGCTGTGACATCCTTATTCTCCGTAACCACTTCGAAACTTTAAGTGCACTCAAATCAGCTTCTGCGACACGTGCAACATTTAAATTGTTACTCCACGTTTGCTGCACTGCAGCATACATGAAGTAGTAATTTCAAACGAAATAGGGTACTGATTTCCGAGATTTGTGTAATTGAACATTCGAAGTGGAAGAGCATGTATAGCCTACGTGGCGGCCATTTGTGGACTCTACAAGGAATCACTTTAATGATCTAGACTAGAAGAAGCAATGTCGAGAAATAATATTAAATCGATAGCATTATAAGACGACTTCAGGTTCTACAAATTGGCCAAGAGTTCAGGGATTTTTCATTAACCTCAGGGAACAGGTAAAACTTTAAGGACTTCTAAGAAGATCAGGGAATATCTTTGGCATTAACTAAACTTAGTTGAAATTCTGGGAACTTCATAGAGCTTCAGAAAAATTCATAAAAATTCAGGGAGCTTTGGAAAAGTTCGGAAAACTGCGTAGAAGTGGGAACTCTATTTAAGTTTGAGGGCATCTTCTTAGCAGTGAAACATTTTTTAATTTCAGGGGACCCCGTTATTGTTCGGGGATCTCTTTATAATTTCTAGACACTTTATTGAAGCCTCATGAGCCTGGAAGCCTCATGATCCTGGAATAGTTCAGGAAATTACGTACAAGTTCAAGAAATTCCAAACAAACAGCAAACTTTGTAAAAGTTTTGGAAATTTCGTACCATAACACTTCATATAAGTGCAGGGAATTTTGTAGAAGATCTAAACATAGTTCAGCAATCTTCTAAGAACTTCAGGGATCCTCGTTTCAGTTTAGGGAGCTTCGTTGCAGTTTTCCAGAGATCATAGTTCAAAAAACCTCAGTGAACTTCTTGGAAGTTTTGGGATCTTCGTTACATTTCAAGGAACTTTCCAGATGTTCGCGAATATTTATAAATGATGGGGATCTTTCTAGAAGTTCCAAAATGTTCAGAAATCTTCGAAAAATTAGGAGGGATGAAAAAAAATTATTTAGGAATAAATTCAGAGAATTTCGTAGAAGTGAAGGAAATTTCGCAAAACTTAAGGGAGTTTTGTACAGTGAAACTCAGAGTGGTGCAAAACATACTTGTGTTGCTATCAAATACGGGAGCGTGCCTCTTATCTTTAATAGGAGAAAGATACAAAGGAGAGAGAGATTTCATACCTAGGTGAGAGCAGTTGGACTGCACTGGTGTTACTCGCACATAATACAATCGAGAAGTGCACTATGTGTTGATGGGAGTAGCACTTTTCAATCGCGAGAGACATGGTTTAGAGATTAACAGGAATGACGACGATAGGTTGGGCGCATAATAAAGACACTCATGTAAAATATGTTGGGGTGGCTGTATGGTTTTCAATAGTGTGACAACATACCAAATTATGTGCTTCTACTAATGTGGCCTTTTTTGTTATAAGGTCGATGTGTAATGCTCATTTAATTCTTGTCGTGTAGCTAGTTTAGGTCCTTGCGGTAAATAAAATAGCAGAGAACTTCAATCCATCTACCGAATGCCATTCGGTTTTATATGTGGTTTGACACAATTTCACTTATAATTATAAGGTTATCTGAGGCTCCGCTATTTACTTCACCTGCACACGTATTAGAAGTGTCGGATTAATCAACTTTCATGTAACTGATTAGTTTCCATAACAAAAGTTAGTATGGTTGCCAACATTTATTAACACTTCGAACACGATGCCTCCGGTAAAATGAGTAAAGTCAAACTTGCAATGTTTGAAAAATCTTCAGATAGACGAAGCTATTAGTAATGTTCCTTGGATATTTTTTCAAGACTTAAAGTTAATCATGTTCTGAAGATCTCCAACTGTTAGAAAGTACAAATTACGACTCTTATATATTCTTGCAAGACTGAAGGTTGATCAGAAAGTATTTAAAAGTATTCAAAATAATCGAATCTGATGGAATATTGAATGATAAATCTAGATTTTATGGACAAGAGTGATGCAAAATTTGAAATTTTCGCTCCACAATACTTAAACGATTCCAAATCGGATCCTGACTAACCTCTCAAAGTTTGAACCCATTTGGTGAGAGACTGAGATGGCACAAACCATTTGAAGTTTGTATGGGAATTACTATGGTAAAACCAAGATTTTTGTTCATATCTATCTAATAATTCACCATATCGGTTTGCTTTAAAAACTTTCAACTGTACTTGTAGGAAATTTTCCCAGCTACAACTTTGCACAAGACCACTTTTTTATGAAATGCAAGCATCGAAAGTTATCAATGGTTCAATGCGCTGATGTCTTATGATTATGCTCAATCCACTGCTCAGCAGGCAACATTGGTGTTTGTGGGGCGTTAAATAGGACACAAAAATCATGTCTACTATGTCACACTGCAAAATACAGTGTTGCCTACAGAGCAGCTGCTTGATCATGTCATAAGTTTACCAATCTCTTAAATAATTAATAACTTTTTCGTGTCTCGTGTTGCATAGAAACGATCTTCAGCAAAGTTGTAGCTGAAAAAAATTTCTATAAGAATGGCTATCAAACTGTTTCGCAGCTCAATATGGACAAAGTCTAGAAGGCTATTAACAAAAAGTTGAGATTTCCCATAGTAATTTACAAGTAAACTTCGAATGGCTTGTGCGAAGTCTGTTTCTAACCAAATGAGTTGTAACTTTCGGAGGCTAATCAGGACCCGATTTGAAACCATTTAAGCACTGTGGAGCGAAAAAGTCAAATTTTGCATCAGTCTAGTTGGTACATTTTCTATGAGGAAGTCTTAGCTATTTTGTCAAGAATTAGCACTCCATGGTAGCAGTGTTGGAAAAGTTCGCGATATTTCACGATGTTCACCAAGGGAAAAGTTCGCGAGTCATAGGGAACATTGATGAACTTTTCCATCACTGCATGGTAGTTTGGATAGTTTAGAGTATTTAAAAAATTGGTTTATTTATTGCTGAACAAAATTCAAATATTATCAAAAACGAACAATCATAAAAATTGAAGTTCATTCCTTTCGATTAGAATTGAAGTTAAATTTGGGACTTTAATCTTGATTTTATATCTAATTCCGTGATCTTAAAAGTTAATTAGTCCGAGGTATCGAAAAAAAAATCTGGACAAATGCTATATAGTTTTCTTTTCTCATCAAACGTTAGAATCTAGAAATTCGAAATCCGCTAGGTGTCTTAAAAATCTGAGGGAAATTGAATTATAACTGGAATTTTTTAATGACTGCGATTCCTGATTTTTCGTTTTAAAATCTTACTTTTATTGTTATTTTTATCACGAAGAATTGTTTTCTCGAAAAACTATGTAAGAATCAGAATATAGGTAAGTTTTCGGGAGATTCAAAGCTGGTCCATGATGTTGAAACTTTCGGATATTTGATATTTTTCTATATATAAGAAAATCTACTATTTTTCATGCATATTTTTTTGCTGGAGTATAATTATCAAAATTATTTTTTCATTTTTTTTGTAATAATTATTTATTATATATTTATGAAATTACATTCTAAGAAGGATCTGCAGTTTTATCTCTGTCTTAGAATTTTGATAATTCATCAAATTTCGGGATTTTTTATTTACATTTGAATTCGAAGAATTTATGCTTACAATCTGTGTCAGGGATACCTAGTTTTGGGATACAAAATTTTGAAAACATATGGGTTTGGGATCGCTCTTAAATGTAAGTAATTAATTTTATTTTAAAGTCAGAAATTTTGAAAATTATAAGTTGTAGAGATGTCTGCGATTCAATTGATTATTAAAAATAGAAGATCTAAAAAAATCTAGTTGCAAAATTAATGTAATTATATAATTCTGCCAATTATCTTACATGAGACTTTTTCTTAAGTTTGAGATTCATAAAACCCTTATGAGATAAAGATTGTATGTAATTCCATTACAAAATGCTTGAACAAATGATCATTACTTGTTCAAAATCTGTAAGCTTTTAATGCTTCCTCAAGCGTTGTTATGAAATAAATAAAATAAAATTCAATGTTTCTCCTTTAAAATAACAGTAAGCCTTGCCATAATAGATAATATTATTTGACGAAGTGGAAATGTATCGAACAGGAAAATAAAATTACAAATAGATTTTACGCCTTTTGATTGAATAGCAGGTCCAGTGTTTCTATTTAACCGTAGTTTAACAAAATTTAAAAAATGCTTATCGAATATCGGTTCCTCACCGATTTGATTTACAAAAGCTCACTGGAAGCACAAAAAAGAAAAGTTCCAAATGCACTCTTTAAAAGGAGACCAGCCACACCTGGTTGGGACGAAGAATGCACAAAATTGTATGTAGAAAAATCTGATGCTTTCAAAGCTTTTCGTAGACACAAAACCTCCACATACTTCGAGGAATATTCAAAGCTTGAGACAAAGCTGAAACAATTAATCAAAGCAAAAAAAACGCGGTTATTGGCGCAATTTCGTCGAGGGACTTTCACGAGAAACCTCAATGAACACCTTGTGGAGGGTGGCTCGCAACATGCGTAACCGCTCATCTTTCAATGAGAGTGAAGAATACTCCAACCGGTGGATATTCGATTTCGCTAAAAAGGTCTGTCCGGACTCAGTTCCAGCACAACATATTCTTCGAGAAGCGTCTCCGAGCGGCGGCTCTCTGGATAGACCATTCTCAATGCTGGATTTCTCTATGGCTCTTCTTTCATCGAACAACTCCTCACCGGGAAGCGATATGATTAAATTCAATCTTCTGAAAAATCTCCCAGATATCGCTAAAAGACGCTTGCTAGACTTATTCAATTCCTTACTAGAAAACAACATTGTACCGCCTGAATGGATACAGGTCAAAGTAATAGCCATTAAAAAACCTGGCAAACCAGCGTCTGACCATAACTCATACCGTCCGATTGCTATGCTTTCGTGCATTAGGAAATTGTTGGATAAAATGATCCTTCGGAGACTTGATCACTGGGTCGAATCAAATAAATTGCTATCAAATACACAGTTTGGGTTCCGCAAGAGCAAAGGAACAAACGATTGTCTAGCGCTGCTTTCCACAGATATTCAACTGGCCTTTGCGCACAAGGAGCAATTGGCTTCAGTATTCTTGGACATTAAGGGGGCTTTTGATTTAGTTTCCATTGAAATTCTGTCAGACAATCTGCACAGATGTGGACTTTCTGGAATTTTAAATAATTTCTTGTACAATTTGTTGTCAGAAAAGCAAATGAACTTTTCTCTTGGACAACTGACAACTTCCAGAATTAGTTACATGGGCCTGCCCCAAGGCTCATGTCTCAGCCCTCTTCTTTATAACTTTTATGTCAAAGATATCGACAACTGTTTGGCAGAACAATGCACGCTAAGACAACTTGCAGATGACGGTGTGGTTTCCGTAAGAGGTCCACATGCCGTGGACTTGCAAGGACCATTGCAAAATTCCTTAGATAACTTGTCTTCTTGGGCTATGAATCTAGGGATCGAATTCTCGCCTCAGAAAACTGGTAGTGTTTACTCGAAAGCGGTACCCAGCCCAAATGCAGCTTAATCTTTTGGGCAGAAACATTACCCGATCATTGTCTTTCAAGTACCTTGGGGTCTGGTTTGATTCAAAGTGCACTTGGAATGCCCATATTACGTATTTGAAGCAAAAATGTCAGCAGAGGATCAACTTTCTCCGTTCAATTTGCGGCACATGGTGGGGTGCTCATCCGGGAGACCTCATAACGCTTTATAAAACAACTATTCTCTCTGTTCTAGAGTACGGCTCTTTCTGCTTTCTCTCGGCAAGAAAAAGTCACCTAATAAAATTGGAACGAATTCAATATCGTTGTCTGCGTATTGCCCTTGGCTGTATGCACTCAACGCATAACATGAGTCTCGAGGTTCTGGCAGGAGTGACACCCCTCCAGAACCGTTTCTGGGAGCTCTCTCTCAGAATACTAATCAAATGCGGAGTGACAAACACACTTATAATTGCAAATTTTGAAGAAATTCTTGGGCTGAACACACAATCTCGATTTATGAGAATCTACCACCACTACATATCGTCGGATATGTGTCTTCCTTGTTATACTCCAGACCGTGTTCACTTCACCAATCGCAGTTCCTCAATTGAATATGATCTGACCATGAAACAAGCAACTCATGGGATTCCCGATCAACTTCGACCTATTATTATCCCACGTATTTTTACTGAAAAGTACCAACAAGTCAATTGCATGAAAAGATATTTTACAGACGGGTCCCGTCTCAATGGATCCACTGGCTTCGGTGGCTAGCGCCTTCCGCAAACTTCAGGAACCTTTGTTCCGTTTTTGTTGCTGAGCTGGCAGCAATCAACTTCGCATTGGGGATGATTTCCAACATGCCCACAGACCATTACTTCATCTTCTCGGATAGTCTCAGTTCGATTGAGGCTATTCGGTCGATGAAACAAGGTAGGCACTCATCTTATTTCCTTTCAAAGGTAAGGGAGCAGATGAGTGTACTGGTCGAAAGATCATATATGATTAGCTTTGTATGGGTTCCCTCACATTGCTCAATCCCAGGCAATGAGAAGGCGGACTCTCTCGCAAAGGTGGGCGCACAGGAAGGCGAATTATATGACAGGCAAATTTCACACGATGAATTTTACCATTTAGTGCGTCAGAGTACCCTTTCGAGTTGGCAAACCGATTGGGACACTGGAAATCTTGGACGGTGGTTACATTCAATTATTCCTAATGTTTCTTCGAGAGCGTGGTTTAAAGGCTTGGACTTAAGTCGTGACTTCATTCGCGTGATGAGTAGACTTATGTCCAACCACTACTCGCTAGATGCTCATCTCAATAGAATAAACCTCGTGGACAGCAACATCTGTCGGTGTGGAAACGGTTACGATGACATCGAACACGCAATTTGGCAATGTACGGATAATGACGCCGCCAGAGAGCGACTTTTGAATACCCTCGAGGCCAAGGAAGACAACCCTATGTTCCTATCAGAGACGTGTTGGCAACCCGTGATCTCTGCTATATGCAGTCCGTTTATGTGTCTTTTGTTTCTCTTTATTAGTTTTTGTTTGTCTGTCCCCCCGTCTCGATGGTTCTCATCGTCGCCCACTGGTCACCATAGCCGGTCGAACTCCAGACGAAGCTAGAACAGCACTACCATTCATACTGGCGACAACGCTCTGATGAGACAACGAAACCCTACCCCAAGCCCAAGCTCCTCCCCTGATCCTATCCTTCAACAATGTACCCCTCTAACCTCGAGTAAGCCACGAGTAATCAGCCCAACTCCTACTAGACATAGAATTAAGTGAATTTTGTTACAAACAGTGAACAATGAATTATCGGCTCCGTAAAGCTAACGCGATTGAGCCTTCCAAATAAACGAAATGGATAAAAAAAAGTCTATGCGAGCCCTTGTGGAACAATTTTTGAACTTTAAAAGCCTATTAGAACAAGTGCTGAAAACTGATAAAACAATTCCAGTTCTCGAGAGACTATTAGAGATTTATAGACGAGGCCTCGAGAGACTATTATTCACTATTAGCTTTTCAGAATTTGACCAAATCTCTACTCAAAACCAGTATTTGACCATTCCGGTGATCTTGAGGATCAAATCGTCAGGACCTGGGACGGGACTTCACAATCGGGTAGCGATTTCGAGCCAATTTGCTGTCAAATCCGAGCTAGTTGCGGATTGGTCGATTTGACAGTAGCAATCGTGTAATAAAAAGAACAGAGGGATCACATCAATCTGACCGACCGTGATGCCGGAATCAATGTTGACGTCAATGGCGTTGTCAATTGTTTATATTTGCCGAACGAAAACCTGGAAAATAGGGTCCACGGCGTGCTTTAAGCGATTGATATTCTTGTGTGTGTATGGTTGTTTTTATTGTGTTAAGCAAAAATGATGTACAAGATGCTAAACTGCGGTAGAAACTCCGAATCAAATTCAAATTAAAATAGAAACATCATTCTGCAATCATTGGTCAACTCCGTCAAACACCATGCACTAATTTTCGGCGGGCATTCATCAAAAACGTTAAGAATAGTGAGAAGCTGGATTGTCAAGTCCCGTCCAGGGTCAAGACTACTGGGACAAGTTAAATGTGCTAATCGAAAAAATCAAGTTCAAGTTCAGTGGCTTTATGGAACGAATCCAGAAAGAACGGATTTAGTGGGATAACCCAAGTAGCAAACTTCCGTCACAAAAAGTTGCTTAATTGTGACAGAATCTTCAGAATATTTGAATCTTTGAGTTTTTTTTTTGTTAATTACTTTATTTGCACAGGCTCAATCGAATAAAATTTACGGAGCCAAATTATCATTTCCGTTATACATTATTAATATCTTATATTTAAAGTTAAAGGAATACAACCGAATACTAGCGGTCTTCTCGAGGTTGGAAGAGATAGAAGGAGATTTTAAGGATGACTTATGATACAAAATTTTCACTATTTCTAAAACATGTACTTAATCCTATTCAACTTGATATCAGCAGTGTAATTATACTATTATTACAAAACAAACATTAAAGAAAACCACACACACACTCAAAATACAAACTAAACACAAGGTTAATTAAACTTAAAATCTAAGATTAATATTCTTCAAGAAAACATATATGAGTTTCATAAACTCCAGATCGCGTCCAGCCAAAACATCCTGAACTGGAACATTAGGTTGTCTACCTCAATGTGGTTTGAGCCATCAAAACGCTCGCGTAAGATACGGTGTTTCCTAGCGGATAATCAAGTTGGTGTTTGCTGATTCAAAGAATGGATTGGATAAACAGTGAGCTGTCCAAAGTTGGGCGTTGTTGAAATTGTGGTACTTGTACAACATTTTATATGAGTATCCAAGTGACCAAATAGCCACAAAGTATATGGGTTCAAAGTGAGGCAATGTACATAATATGGTAACTTGGGTATTTGAATAAAATTATTACTTATACTTATATAAAAAAACTAATCCTGGTTGTATCTCTTTTTCGTTTGCATGCATTTCGGGAGGTGAGCGAACATGATGAAGAAAAAGAAGACGGCTTTATCGCAGAGCCCCGTCTCGGAACGAGTGTATTGTTGATGGACCCGGTCTACGATTCAAGATTGGTTTCTATAATGATAAGTATCACGATCTTCATCGAAAAGTAGGGTATTATTGACAATAATCATAACAATCAACTCGTATATACATTGAAATACATACACACTTAATTCAGATCACCGAAGTCGGTTGGAATTTACCGGGTTTTTGAATAGCGGAAGAACTCGGTAAAATTTTCAAATGACCGTTACACGTGAGAAATCAAGAAAATTTATTAATTTTATTTTTCATCGATAAATGGGGTAAACTGAACAAGTTCTATACAAGTTCGGGATAATTTTTTAATAATTGGATTTTTCACTGATTTTTAAACTTTTACCGAACAGTTCTGTAGTTCAAAATTTACCGAACGACGGAGGCCTGGATTAGTGTGTATATAAAAGGGAAGAGACGGTCCAACAGGACACCCGATTTAAGCGATTTGGACGGGGAGAGTGGGAATGTCAACTCCCTGTTGATAACATTTCGTGGATAAAAGGCGGGCTCTTCTCCCCACTCATTGGGGCATCTTCCTGTTTGGGGGCTTGTCTTTTTGACCAATTGGCTGATCAAGTTGCTGGAAGGAGATTTTTTATTGTTCCGTAGATGCGTGTAGGCGACTTTGCCTATCGATCTACCCAATCCGTTTTTGGCCCTTCATACAGCGACATGTTGAGGACAATCAGAGGTTATTAAGCTTGATCAAGACAAACAGAGAAGAGAGCCCACTGCTGTCGGACTTAGTTTCCGTGCTACAATGGGTGGTTAACCACTATCATCATATCATCATCATCAAAACGCTCACGTAAGATACGTAAAATGGCAGCAAGAAAAAATCAACATTCTTACGCTTCCCTACAAATCACGTAGCATATAGTACTTTTTTGTAGAACTCTCAAACGTGCAAAAGATCATGCAATGATGATTAATTCTCAACGTTTAAGTTAAAATGAAGTGACAAGAGTATGTGTTACCCTAAAAGGACACTTTATAAGTCGAAAAAAAAAACAGAAAATATAAAATCCAAAAGCCGGAACGATAAAGCCAAATACGATGCAAATTTATACGAAAATGCCGTAAAAAGTGGTCACCCTGTTGGTCAACGAGCTAGCGGCATGTAAAAAGCGATTGGGGTGTGGTAATAAAACAAAAAAAAAGTACAAGCAGCGTTCGGTGAAAGTGATTAACCAAGCGTCAGCGATGTGACGATGGTTGGCCATTTGCACAGATGATGTCGTTTATGGGCTTTCCCCGGAGTCGGACGGTCGGTATCTATTTGCATCAGTGTTGTGACGAACCTCTCGTACCCTCTCTGTGACCTCCCGTGGAGCTGCCCGCGGGAAAATTCCTTGCCGAAGGAAACCACCCATATCAATAGGGGGAAAAGGAAAACAAGGCTAAAAAGGGTAACGAAATACAAGAAAATTTTTATTGCCTCGATCATGAATAAAAATTCCTGCTCCTTGATTATTTTCCTTGTAGTGTCATTAAATTTTTACGACCCCGGGGAGGACGGCTTGTTCTCGGACGCCAAAGAGCGCCCGAACATGTCTTTGATTTAGTGCTTTTCTTGTTCAATGTTTTCCCATTCCGGCTGCGTGGTTGTCCTTTTCCTGGTCATTTTTGTTTTCCTCTCCAGCAAGGTGTAGTGTGGTCAACTGCCCCACGTTGGTGGAGGGTTGAAGTTTTAATATGCAAAGTTTGTCTTTTCGTGATTAATTATGAAAATGTCGTGAACATGTCCCGGTTTGTGTGTCTTGAAGGATATGATTGGGGGCGTTGGGGGAAGTGAGACACGGTGACATAGCGCACCTCTATCATAATAAATCTTCATTCTGTGACACGCACTTCCTGGTGACAACCAATGTTACTCGATGGCAGGCTTTGTTGAGGTGGATGGATTGAATGAGGTTATAAAAATCTGTGCGATAATCAAATAACTCTCTCTGTAGTTCTTGGTATTATATTATATCATTTAAACCTGAATGGAGACGTTCAAATCTAGGTGAACACAACTGGAGTATAGCTTTGGATCCAGTTTTTCATCCAGTGGCTAATTGGTCGATCTTCAGGTTTAAAATTAGCGGGGTTCGTGATGCAGTGGTAAACGTGACTGCCTCTGGGTTCCTGGGTTGAATCCCAGTACCGTCGGGATGTTCTAAGGCATAAAATCTCTCATCACGCCTTCCTTCGGAATTGAAGTAAATCCGATAGTCCCCGGAAAACAAATTAAGGAAAAAAAAGTTTAAGATTCTCATAACTGTTTAGTTGTATTGCAGGAGCGAATGAAGAATCTGCGAAGAAGAATATAAAGAAGCCAGATGTCCTGTATTGCTTCACTTTTGAATACGACCAGGATCGACATTAATTTCTCTCGTCAAACCAAATTCGTCACGACAGTTACGACACATCTCCCATTCGTTGCTTCCGCTTCTTGCGATTCAAAAACACCCGATAAGACACAACGACGGTTGATGCGAGTTGAATTGTGTGACATATGGTGCAACAGAAGTCGCGGATGTGCACACTTTCTCAGCGAGAGACGACGACGACGACGACAATGACGGTGGTGATAAGCTACAAGGCGAGATACTAATAGGCATAAAATTAAATTTCAATGCTAATGACTTAACTTAACGGAAAACCAGTTCCTCTAAGTCTGGCGGAGGAAATGTGGACATATTGCATGTATGTGGAAAATGCGTATGTGACCCTTGTGGGCTTGTATTTTTTTATAGATAAAATCATCAATTGTATGTGTGTGAAATTTAAAAAAAAAACAAATGATCGAAAACACGGCCCATGAGAGTAACTCAAAATTGCAAAAAGGGGTTACTTAGTGCATGAGTTAGTTTTTCCTCTTCTTC
Organism: Ochlerotatus camptorhynchus; assembly: GCF_037179485.1. NCBI lineage: Eukaryota > Metazoa > Arthropoda > Insecta > Diptera > Culicidae > Ochlerotatus > Ochlerotatus camptorhynchus. Next base: position 531,206 of record NW_027040621.1, read on the forward strand.
TTCTTATTATTATTCGCATTTCAAGCTTATTGATTATTACACATTAGCTTAATGCGTGCTCTCAACTTAGTGTTCTAGATGCTCTTCCACAGTTATTAATTGAGAGCTGTACCATTTTTGCATTAGTATAATTGTGTGGGCAAGTATAATCATACTCTATGCCCAGGGAAGTCAAGAGATTGTCCAACCCGAAAAATTCCTAGACCGGACTGGGAATCGAACCCAGCCACCTCCAGCATAGTGTTGCTTTGTAGCTGCGCCTTTACCGACAGGGCGTTAAATTTTCCTCGATTTTCCTCAAATATCGGCTCAGTTTACGAGTGTACTCATACACTCACTCTCTCATGTATTGGTGGTGTATTGGGCCAACGTGAAAGATTTCCATCCAGGGTGGCAGCTCGTTTTTTCCTTTACAATGACCCATGTTAGATTTCTATCGACTTCCTTTATTTCCTTATTGAGGCTCCACCGCCACGAGCTCCTGGGTCTGCCTCTGATGTGATGTCCTGCCGAGTTCCACTCTAGCGCTTGCTTGCAGATGTAGGCTTCTGATAGCGGTGCCGGTGGTGTAGTGGTAAGCGTGATTGCATCTCACCCCAAAAGGCCTGGGTTCAATCTCAGTCGGTGCCGCCGGGATTTTCTGAGGCATAAAATCTCTAATCACGCATTCCTTCGGAAGGGAAGCAAAGCCGTTGGTCCCCTGTCCATGACTTGATGGGTCGATAGGTAGAGAAAAAAAATAGGCTTCTGATGACATCAACAATCGAGCTCAGCAATGGAGATCCAGTTGTGAGGCCAGCAAGGACGAATTATACACCGCAGGCATCGATTGATGAAGACCTGCAGCTTTTTAGTGTTATCCGCTGATACACACCACCTCTCGCTGGTGTATAACAATACAGGTTTCATCGTTCGGGGACATGTTTTCCCAGGTGAAAAATGATTATTGGGGCTAATTAAGAAACATATAAAAAATGAAGCTTTTTTCGTTGACATTTAGAGGTGACACAAGAAATCTTAGTCCTAAAGGTAAAACCATGAACTTTTTCAAATAAAACATACGCTTCTATAACACGTGATTTTGTGACCCTTAAAGACGAAAATTTTATCCATTTTACGATATCTTCACTGGTTCTCGAGATATATGGCATAGGATACCAGGATTGATGCATCGCAATCAGCATCCTTGCGATGATAGATGCAGCGTGAGTAAATATGAGAATAAGAGAAAATGAGAGAGAAAGAGAAAGAAGGAGAAAACGAGAGAGGAAAAAAGGTATACCTTATTACAATAAACTCTTTCTAAATCGATATTTGCGAACAAAAAGATACGAAATAGTTTCGAAATATAAATAAATTCTCCACGGTAGCTTTGTAAATTTGCATGGGAAATATGGTTGAAGTTGCCCGGATTTCCATCGAGTAAGGGAGAACATCGTGTTAAAGAACATGATTCTTGACTGGATTTGAAATGTGATCTGATTTCAACGTACAGTATTTATTGATTCATAAAATTAACTACAGGGTTGTTAAATTGGCTCTAGTCAAGATCTTCCAAAGGCGAACCAGGCCTTAGACTGAACACGTCATTAGTCATGGCGTGTGAACGGGATCATCTGGAGATCTCTAGATTTTTGACGTAGGACTACGTCTTTCGGCAACATATTAAGGGTGCAATTTCAAAAAAACCAAAATCGACCACGTTACGAAAAGTGGTCAGGTTTTGACCACTTATAACTGTATCAATAGCGGAGGGATATTAATTCTAAACAAGCCAATCGATTGGAATATCATCTACGAATCTGCTAAATTGAACATTTTATCAATTTTCAAAAGGTCACTATTGAAAATTGCACGAATATGTAGGTGGTTTTTTTTCTTCTTTGATTTGTTTTCTGTCGATCTTGTTTTCCGTGCTGAGCACCAATGCTACCGACGCCAGGGAGGCAGCTCACACACCTCCCTACCTATCGACCCATCAACTCATGAACTCATGAATCAGAGATGTTATGCCTCAGAACATCCCGGCGGCACCGATTGGGATTGAACCCAGGCCTGCTGGGGTGAGAGGCAATCTTACCACTACACCACCGGCGCTGCTGTGTAGCTGTTGCTATAATAATGAAAATTATCACCGATTGACTGCGAAACATGCTTTCCCTAACACAGATTTAAAAATCGAAATCACTCCGGTCTCACCGAACGATGTTTATTCAATCCCCACGTGTGGTGAGTGATGGTGTCCAGTGGTCATCACCAGCAGCAGCAGTAGTGCTTTCGGCGCGTGGCGTTGTAGATTGTTCTCCAGTGCACGAAGGAAGGCTGCCCGCAAGCGCAAGCTGCAGCCCACTGAGCGGTCCATTCGCCGAAGAAGGAGTAAGAAGTTGCACCGCTACCGATTGGATTTCAGTTGCTCGCCTTGAGCCGCTGTGGGCCATCTATGCTCAGCGCGTCACCGTTCCAAACAACATACAGCTCACCAGCATTATATCTGTAAAGCACGTTAATAGCTCAGCATTACTCAACCATCACGACAAGTGGTTACCAAACTGTTCACCAATCGATCCAGGTACAAGGCATCCCAACAAACAATTTTAGCTGCAGACTAGCTTATAAGGGCAAAAATTAGCTGTATAAGCCAATTTTTGGCTGTATAAGCTAAGCTGCAGCTAAAATTGTTAGTTGGGATGAGCACCGCTATCATCTCCAAGAACTCGAGGAAATAATTCCACAGCATTCAGTCCGCATCGTGCTCTCTTGCCGTGCGGATCTATTTGCTTTTTGCTTAAGGAAGTGTTACTACTACCTAAAGCTACAACAAATTTAAACAGCACTTTTCAGTGCTCAACCTGTAAAAATTTTCTACCTTGTTCAACTCCTCTTATTCCTCTTCGATCCTTGTTTGGACCCTACCCGAGGTAATCCTTCTTGGATATCGATTTGGAAAATTCCTCTTCGATCCTTCAGATTCTTATAGTAATCTGCTTGGAAGTCGATTTGGATAATCGCATAATCGCACTTTTCAGTGCTCAACCTGTAAAAAATTTTCTACCTTGTTCAACTCCTCTTATTCCTCTTCGATCCTTGTTTGGACCCTACCCGAGGTAATCCTTCTTGGATATCGATTTGGAAAATTCCTCTTCGATCCTTCAGATTCTTATAGTAATCTGCTTGGAAGTCGATTTGGATAAAAATTTACTGCCGCCATGGCGCCTAAACGCAAAAGAAAGGGGCAAACTCTTGACCCCCCTTCTGATGAAATTAATTTGAGTAATCAATTTGATTTGCTCACGGATGATGAGAATGATCCATCATCCAAGAAAAATTCTAGTAAACTTTCCCGGCTTAATGCCAAGAAGGAAAAGATTCCCCCTATTGTGATAACCACTACCGATTTCCATGCTCTTCGCATGGAACTTTTGAATTTCGTGAAAGTTAAGTTTTCACTACAAATTGGACGTCGGGGTGAATGCCGTGTATTGGCTGAAACCTTGGACGGATTTAAATGTCTTCTCAAGTATCTTACTGAGAAGAAGCACAAATTTTTTACTTACGACACCAAAACTGAACGTGTGTTCAAGGTTGTCATGAAAGGACTGCCCAGTGGTGAATCCCTGGATCAGATCAAAGATGAACTGGCAAAATTACTTGGAGTTGTGCCACTCCAAGTAATCAAAATGAAAATGAAATCCCGTCCTGGCGATTCGCGCAACGGGATTTCTAATGATTTTTATTTAGTTCACTTCAAGTCTAGTGAACTAAACAACCTTAAGGCCTTAGAAAAAGCTAGCCTTATGCTCCATGTCCGAGTGAAGTGGGAACACTTCAGGAAGACTGGAGGAAATTTCCAAAACCTCACCCAGTGCCGTAAGTGCCAGGGATGGGGTCACGGAACTAAAAATTGCTACATGCCAGCTAAATGCATGAATTGTGGTGATTCCTCTCACGCAAAGGACGACTGTCCTGTGAAGGAAGATCCTAAGAAATTTAAATGTTCAAATTGTGGTGAAAACCACAAATCCAATTTTTGGGAATGTAAGACTCGCAAAGCGATCCTACAATCTCGTTCTAACCGTCAGGTAGGAAACGCTCCACGTTTCCGACCAGGTACAAATTCCTCTGCTGTTAACAACGGTCAGCGAGGAACAAATTCTACATTCGTACCCGTAGGTACAAATATCTCCCCTGCTTCAAATGTTTCATCTGTACCTACTCCCCTCGCTGCTAACAATGTTCAGCGAGTTAATGGAGCTACCTATGCTGCTATTGCAGCGGGTAGAAATCAAAATACTAACCAACGTTCTAACGGAAATTTTGACAATTTTGACTTAGGAAGCATTACTGCCCCCAAAATGGAATTTTTACAGAATTCATTAATTGACATGATTTCTGATATGCTTAAATCTAACTCCATGTTTGATGCTATTCAAACTGGAGTAAAATTTGCTAATAATATTGTCATGACTTTAAAATTCAGTAATGGATTTTAAAGCTTTAAACATTTTAAATTGGAACGCTCGATCTCTTAAAGATAATGAAGACGAGCTATTTAATTTTTTGAGAGTTCATAACGTGCATATTGCCGTTATAACTGAAACGTTCCTTAAACCTGACCATAAGGTTAAGAAGGACGCAAATTACTTGATTTATAGAAATGATCGTCTTGATGGACCCTGTGGTGGCGTTGCCATCATTATTCATAGACGAATCAAGCATAAAATTCTTTCTTCATTTGAAACCAAAGTTTTTGAAACTTTGGGAGTTTCTGTTGAAACAAAATTTGGACAACTTACGTTTATAGCTGCCTATTTGCCATTCCAATGCGTAGGCCAGCAAAAGAATTTTCTCAAGGGTGACCTCCAGAAACTTACCCGTCATAGGTCTAAATTCTTCATTATTGGTGATTTTAATGCAAAACACCGCTCATGGAATAATGCTCAAAGCAATTCCAATGGTAATATTCTGTTTGATGATTGTTCTGCAGGTTATTACACTATTCAATATCCAAACTGCCCAACATGCTTTTCTTCTGCAAGAAATCCCTCAACTATTGATTTGGTCTTAACTGATTCATGTCATCTTTGTAGCCAATTGGTTACCCATGCTGACTTCGGTTCTGATCACCTTCCAGTAACTTTTGAAATATCCCAAGAAATAATTTCCAATCCCAACAGCTTTACTTTCAATTACCATAGGGCTGATTGGGAGCAATATCGAACATTTATGGAATATAACTTCGATCCAAACATTCCTTTGCAAACCAAAGATGAAATTAATTATGCTCTTGAATCTCTGACTACTTCTATAGTTGAAGCAAGAGCTGCCTCAGTACCAAAATGCGAGGTTAAATTCGATTCAATTATAATAGACGATGATCTTCAGCTCTTGATCCGTCTTAAAAATGTCCGTAGGAGACAATATCAAAGAACACGCGATCCTGCCATGAAAGTTATCTGGCGGGATTTGCAAAAACAAATTAAAAAGCGATTCTCTGCCCTGAGGAACAAAACTTTTGAAAATAATGTTTCTAAATTAGACCCGAGTTCCAAACCCTTTTGGAAACTCACAAAAATTTTGAAAAAACCTCAAAAGCCAATTCCAGCGCTTAAAGTAGGTGGTAAAATTTTGATCACAAATTTGGAAAAAGCTCAGAAACTTGCTAAGCAATTCGAGAGTTCCCATAATTTCAGTTTGGGTCTTACTAGTCCTATTGAGAATCAGGTTGCTCGGGATTTTCTGAATATTTTCTCTCGGGAAAATATTTTTGATGATTCCTGGGGGACTGATTTGGACGAAGTAAGGTCTATAACCAAAAAATTTCAAAATATGAAAGCTCCAGGTGATGATGGTATTTTCTATATCCTCATCAAAAAACTCCCAGAGAGTACCTTGTCTTTCCTGGTAAAATTATTTAACAGATGTTTCCATTTGGCATACTTTCCTGATAAATGGAAAAATGCAAAAGTTGTTCCAATTTTGAAGCCGGATAAAAATCCAGCTGAAGCTTCTAGCTACCGTCCAATAAGTTTGCTTTCTTCAATAAGTAAACTTTTTGAAAAAATAATTTTGAATAGAATGATGCTTCACATCAACACGAACTCAATTTTTGCAGATGAGCAGTTTGGATTTCGCCATGGGCATTCAACTACTCATCAACTCTTGAGAGTTACCAATTTAATTCGTTCAAACAAATCTGAAGGCCACTCAACTGGAGTTGCTCTTCTAGACATAGAAAAAGCATTCGACAGTGTTTGGCATGAAGGTTTGATTGCTAAATTGAAAAAGTTTAATTTTCCACTTTACATTATGAAATTAGTTCAAAATTATTTAACTGACAGAACTCTGCAGGTAAATTATCAAAATTCCAAATCTAATCGACTACCTGTTAGAGCAGGAGTTCCTCAGGGTAGCATTCTTGGGCCTATATTGTATAACATTTTCACTTCGGACCTCCCTGATTTGCCTCAGGGTTGCCACAAATCTTTGTTCGCTGATGACACAGGCATTTCCGCTAAAGGAAGAAGTCTTCGTGTTATTTGCAGCAGACTTCAGAAAAGTTTAGATATTTTCTCTTCTTATTTACAAAAATGGAAGATTTCTCCCAACGCTTCCAAAACTCAACTTATAATATTTCCACATAAGCCTAGAGCTTCGTTTTTGAAACCTAGTAGTAGTCACATAGTCACTATGAACGGAGTTCCAATTTCCTGGTCAAACCAAGTGAAATATCTTGGATTAATACTTGACCATAAATTAACTTTTAAAGATCACATTGAGGGCATTCAAGCCAAATGTAACAAATATATAAAATGTTTGTATCCTCTTATAAACAGGAAATCCAAACTTTGCCTGACGAATAAACTTCTAATATTTAAACAAGTTTTTAGACCGGCCATGCTTTACGCTGTGCCAATATGGTCTAGTTGTTGCACTACCAGGAAAAAAGCACTTCAAAGGATTCAGAACAAAATTCTGAAGATGATTTTGAAGTTGCCTCCCTGGTACAGTACTCCCGAAGTACATAGAATTTCGAATGTTGAGACTTTAGCACAAATGTCCAACAAAATAATTAATAATTTCCGGCAAAAATCGTTACAATCCTCAATTGCAACGATTAATTCCCTTTATACTTAGATAAGATTTAGTTTTAGTTATTTAGTTTTAAGCTATCAATTGTTATACTGACATGCAGGTTTAAAAAACCTGTTTAAAATACTGAATTGCCAAGACAGGAACAATGTAAAAATACTTAGATATATATCATAACAATTAAGGCTGGTAAGTTACTGTAGTAACTGGAGCACCTAGGTTAAAAATGAAATGTAATTTATTTTGAATTTGGAACAAATAAAGAGTTAAAAAAAAAAAAAAAAAAAAAAAATTCCACAGCATTGTTCTAAACTGGATTCCAAGCTTTCAACCTATCGGTTCCTTTCAGGACCAGAAATGACTGATAAAAGAGTTAACTAAATTGAAGTCTTTAGTAAGAGTTTGTATCCAAGACACATCGTCCAAGATTGGCTACATGGACACCGACAGAACACCTCAAAAACAGAACTTTCAAACTGCTTCTGAATTTCAACCTATCGAACTTTTTCACTGATAACGAGTTAAGAAATCAATTTAATGTGTACTATACTTTTGCTGTGACATTAAAACTACTTTTCGTAATCATACGCCAAATCTACGGTCGTGTCTAGGATACAACCCCTTACTTTTTTGTTTTAGCTCTTGAGGTAGAAGCAAACGACACACGTGGTATCTACGTGAAGTATTAATTAGTCTTGCCAATGAAAACTATCACGATATGAAACGACATACATCAGCTCCCTTTATAACTTGGAGATCAGGAAGCCTTATTAGCGAATTCGAAACGAAGATTGAAAATGGCAATGGAAGCATAAGTCGAAGCAAGGATAATTTTCAAAACCTAGTGTAAATTTAAAACTTCATAAACAAAACCTTCCCAACATTAAGAAATGAACAATTCTAGATAGAGCTGGAATTAGGGCCTAACATATTTTGTAAACAATGACTTCTATCGATGATTTCTAGAAATTCAAGGCTTGCCCACGCAAACCAACATCCTCATCGGGTAGGGAAAGACTTCCACTATCCGATGATTATATTAGTCTGCCTTGAGTTCCTAGAAATCATCGATAGAAGTCATTGTTTACAAAAGTTGTTACGCCCTAATTCCAGCTCTATCTAGAATTACTGATAAGTATTCTTAATACTTAACGTTGATATCACATCACATTTTAAATAAAGTCAACCATCCTTCTCCCCTAGAGGGTTTCTAGACTGCTTCGACCACATTTCCCATGCACATACAGGTACCAGTAAATCCTTTTCCAACTCATTGTTTGCTTGAATATCTACACTCAAAAAAGTCCACACGTCCGATCGAAGTGTTCAAACACTTGATTTTTCATATGCACAATCACATTAATTTAAATTTATTTCACCATGGTTCAATGTGTTCTACACGTTGATTTCTAGTGTTTGAAATTTGGAAATGTTGATAATCTCTCACTATCAATTTAAGTGCATTGCACATTGAATCACAATACTGTTCAATACAATGAAAACAGTCACTGAATAGCTTATACTTACGGTGTTAGGATATATCTGAATTTTTGAGATATTATTGTCAATTTTGCAAAGCTGTAAACGTGGGACGAAAAATGACACTGAAAATTATACAAAATCGTGCCGACACTTTGTTCTACGAAATTCATATTTATTTTAGTTGGTGTGTATCATTTTAAGGGGGATTTCCGGTTCAATTGACCTAAACTTTGGATTTTTTTCTTCGAGGGAACTGGTAAGAGTTAGAGACCTGAGTTTTTTGTCAAATCTTTATTCATTCTTGCTCTACAACTGGGAATTTTTTCAAGTCCAAAAATCCAAAATGGCGTCCAATATGGCGGCTGCCCGGCGGGTACTTCCCAAAACTGCGAGCAGCCTAGAGGTCGCAAATCGTCACCTAGAAAGAAAATCGGCTCAGTTTCTTGAAGAGTATAGTTCAGAGAATGGAATGAACTAGAATCTTTGAAAAATCTCAAAATTTTACAAAATGGTGGTTACTAGGTAAATGACTTATTTTCAAATGCCCGCCATTTTGCCATACTCAATTCTTCAATTTGTCTATCCTTCGAGACTTTCTTGATATAAATTTGGCTTTTATTCACTATGAGGATCCATCTTTAAACTTTAATTTGTTTAACAGAGTAATTGGGGATTTTGAATTTCACTTCGAAAAGCCTAAAAAGCATCTTTTTGCATGCTTTTTGCTCTCATTTAAAACCAAATGGTTTTATGGTTGCTTTTATAATGGTAGAAAGGTTGGGTTGGTTGTCTTTATTAAGGAGATTTTCAACCAGACGCTGGTTCATCTCCGGAATGGTAGATTGATTTTTGTAGAGTATTTAGCAATTCATTAATAAACAATTGCTAATGAATTTTATGATTAAATTACAGAATAGTTTAATGTAGAGATTGAGAGCGGAGCTGCTTTAAATGTATTTTTAAAATAAGACAGTTTTGATTTTCTCGCCAGAGGTTTTTAAAACAGCAAAAAGATGAATTGCAAAGCAGGAATGTTATACACTTTAAAATGCTGCATTTAAACGACATGGATTGTTGATTGCCGTTATAAAACTTCTATAAATCAGAGTGGACGCCAAATGGTTGCTAAATTGTTACTTTGGATGTGCTCTCTTTATTGTGTAGTACTAGAACTTAGATAACAACCCTCAGAACAGATTCAGAATATGTAAGTTGAAATATAGATGCTGGAATATGTGTGGTACATAGTATGCCTTTTTAACACCTCGACTAAAGCCTGAAATTTACCCACACTGCCTGATATTTTCTTTAAATTAAATGACTCCTGCAAGTAGTGTTTCTAAATATCTTATTTACTACAATCGAATGTCAAAGCTGAAAAAAAGTGTCCAATTAATGAGTATTTTGTTTGTTCATCCATAGATTTCATCGTGGCGGTGTCCAAATCCATCGAATACCATTCGCTCAAACCTGTAATGCTAAGTCATGGGGAGAACTGAACGCCAAAGGATTTCGCCATCGTCAAGGCATCCGATTTACCGTGAAGCTGAATATATTAAAACTAAAATATGCTCGAAGCCAATCTTCGATACTTCCCCGATAGCAGCAGCTAGCAGCGATGGTGAGGTGACTGGTTTGCCCTTATTACGAGTTTATGGCGAAACCAGTCAGTCGGAGTAACGTGCTGCTCACGATATCCTTCTACTCTCACGGTTCGCCGCAACCCTCTAGAGGAGACGCAAAAGCACTGCTGATAAGGATACCCAGGAATGTCCTCCAATCCTGACGTGATCAGCGCACGAACGCATAACAAATATTTGGCCCTTTTCAGTGGGTCTCTCTCTCTCTCTCTCTCTCGTACTGCTACTTTTCCACTTGGCTTGTGTCCATTATTAATAATATACATTTTCACCTGTCTAATGAATATTCATTCTAAAATTTATTAAAATACCTATAAACTTCGTGAAATATGACGGTGATAGCGGAAAAATGAGTAAACATTGAGTGGTGAGATAAGATCTCCGAATTTGGCCGTTTCTCGCTGACTGGCACTCTGTGGCACTATTAGTCGGGTAGGATATCAGATTTTCTGAAATAAACACGTTAGAGAAACGAAGGAGACCATTCCATTTCCTTCCAGAAAATGGGCTCACCTCTTCCCACCCCCAAAGGGTCTCGCCCACTCACACGTAACATCAATGATATATGAAAACTTATTCAATAAATATCCACAAAACAATATTTCAACACCGGAAAATAAATTTTCCATTCAATTTTCTCTCCCCCATCCACCTTCGACGGCGCGCGACATGTGCAGGCAACACATGTTTTCTATTGCATTAGTTTCGGTTATGTAGCTTGACCTTTGATGGTGCCTCCGCCTCAGGTCGACGCTGCCGATAGTGATTTAGTGTGAAAATCTATTTTTATTGGCTGTGTCCAATCGGCCATATGCCCTGGCCGTAGCACCAGCGGAGGTTTTCCACGTGATTCTAGAAGTGAAAACCTCTCACCTTATCCAAGAAGCAATTTAGTCAAAATTTCCATTTTCATCTAAATAAACCACCCCCACCCATGAAAAAAAGACCATTCGAAGATAAAGCGCAAAAAGGAAGCTAGCGCGGTAATTTGTCTAGCCCGTGAAGTGTAGAGGTTCGTGACGGAGTGATTGGGACCAACCTCTGAAAACAAAAAGCACGGTGAGTGTCTTATCAACTGCTGTGCCATGATAGTGACTCTGTTTACTAAATGGTCCTTTTTGTACTGCTCAAGCCAGGGTGCAAGGGATATTTACCGCAGCGACACTTGGAAAGGACTTGCCCCGAGCGAACGAACGAAGGGACGACATTGTAAAGCTCTTAGGACCTGGCCCGGACCGGAGCAGTGAAGCATGACAATTAACGGTAGCATGCGTACGCACCCGAACAAAAATTTACGCTAATTTGGCGTCTTCCCTCATTTATACTGAAGGTAAACTTTTAGCTGCAATGGTTAGACTCATAGATGATCCATAGAAACACACTTGTACATTCAATATTGGTTGTTTAATGTCTATTTTGTTTTGCTCGGGCACTGCGTCTGCAGTACTGATGACGAGTGGATGCTATTAGAATAATTTCCAGATAAGACAGCCCACTTTGCTCAGAGACGAATGACCGTGAGTGTCTTTCTGAGATAGATAATCGAAGCTCAGAAGAGCATTAGGATAGTGAATGTGTGTGCGTGTTTATCACGGCGTGCTTTTAGTGCTAATTTCAAGTGGTAACGTGATGGATGGGAACGGGGAAATAAGAATTAACATATGTTTGGATCAAAGTATACCTACTTCTTAACTGCAGAGTAAAGTCGGGGTAGTTTTCGGTTCGGCGGAATTTGTCAAGTCTTTTGACTTTTTAACCTAAACGTAATAGGGTGTCTCCGCCTCAAAACCTACAAAACAAGGTCTAGCGTTCTTGTAGCCAATTACTTACATTTAAATTGGCTTACTACTTGACTAGCCTATTGGTCCCAAGCAAATCGATTAACGTATACCATTCTTGTATAAATTCCAGTACTATACTATGTTTGTTTTGATTCGCTATGAAAGTTTGACAGATAAAATGAGGCGTTCGTGGATTTTCCTATGTTTCGAGTGGTGCATCGATTAGCTTGGGACCGAAGATAGTACTAGAGCTGAGCCAAAAAGTTGAGTTTCTTCGGGACCTTCTGGTCTTAGAGCTACCTCTATGGTAGTATCATAGAGGTAACTCTAAGACTAGAAGGTCCCGAAATAACGTGTTCAACTTTTTGGCTCAGCTCTGGTACTCTCTTCGGTCCCAAGCTAATCGATTCACCCCTCGAAACATAGGAAAAACCAATAACCCCTCATTTTATCTGTCAAACTTTCATAACGAATCAAAACAAACATTGCGTAATACTAGAATTTCGACTAGAATGGGGTACGTTATTCGATTTGCTAGGGACCAATAGGCTAGTCAAGTAGTGAGCCAATTTCAAATCGTTAGTTTCGAATTGATTGTTGGTAGTATCATAGAGGTAACTCTAAAACTAGAAGGTCCCGAAGAAACGTGCTCAACTTTTTGGCTCAGCTCTGGTACTATCTTCGGTCCCAAGCTAATCGATGCACCTCTCGAAACATAGGAAAATCCACGAACCCCTCATTTCATCTGTCAAACTTTCATAGTGAATCAAAACAAACAGTGTAGTACTAGAATTTTGACTAGAATGGGGTACGCTAAACGATTTGCTTGGGACCAATACGCTAGTCAATTAGTGAGTTAATTTAAAATCTTTAGCTTCCACCGGTTGGTAGTATGGCGACCGTTGAAACTTGACCGTTGAAAACCTTGAACTCATCCGACAACGGAGTCCCGAAGAATCCAAAAGTAACTGAATTCGGAGGTACCGTGTTACCAACAGCGAGTGCATCGTCGGATACAAGGCCCCGCCGGGAGATTGTACGTCCTAAACGTTACGAAGATAATTGAATGGAATAATGTTCTTCCGATATTTTATCATTTTCAAAATTAAATAAAGCGAGATAGTGTTGCGATTACTGGCAACCTTGTAACCTATGAGAGCATTAATAAAGTGACGTTTGTGAAGAAAACACGTTTGTATTTTCTCTTCTTTGGTATTCCAACACTACCTCAAATTCTTCGAAATTTCCTGATATTCTACGAAGATTCCAGTACTTTCGTGAAGTTCCATAAGCTCAAACGAAGCGCCCTGAACTTTTGTCCATTTCATAGGCCTTTTTAATAGAAACTAAACGATAGATTTAACCTCTGGTGGTGAATAGGAGAACGTCAAAAAGAGTGTTGCGGTTGCGAGCAGAATTGTTTGCCTTGAGACATAGGAAACGCAACACTTTTTTACTTTTCCTGATAAATTGATTCATCTGAGATGCTCCAAAACTTAATCTACAGTTGACAAATTTAATTCTGTAACGTTTTTGCAAAGTTCCTGCTGGTGTTCAGGAAAAATTTTGTTGAGAAAATTGAAAATTAGAAAAAAAGCCTTAGTGGTTATGATCTTCCGGATTTCTCGTGTGTGAATAGTTAAGGTAAAAATCAGTTCAGATCTGTGGAAAATCGTAAAATAAGACAATCACCGATGGAAATTGGTAAGATGTTCAATGAAAAATGCTTTAATTTGGGCTGTGAAAAATCCTCATTCTGATATAAACAAACGGTTTGGTTGACGTTTCCTCTCGAACGCGCGGGCGCACTCCACGTTGGTGGTGCATTAAAAAGGCATATTGAGCTTATCCAAAGTTCTCTGAACCCCTTTAATTTCCCTGAACTGTGGGATTTTCCGCGAAGTTCTGAGAAGTTCCATCAACTTTTACGATGTTTCCTGTACTTTTAAGATTTTTCAATAGCTTATAATAATTACAGCTGAATTTCTACCAAGTTTTCTGAACTTGTACGAATTTCCTATATTTCATACATTTTTTACTGAGCTTCTGAATGTTATGTTATTATTATTATTCCAAGCACTTTTAATTCAACCAAGATCTCAGAACATCCAAACTTAAGGGAAGACCTGAACTTTGTATACTAATTTTATTTTCCTAAATATCAAGGCAAAACGAAGTTCCCAAAAAATTCAGAAATTTAACTGAACTGTTTTGAAATACTGGCAAACTGCTACGAACTTCCCTAAACTTATATGAAGATCCCAGAAGTTCAAAGAAGTTTCTTAAACTTCTAACATATTTCATTTGCTTTTACGAGATTCCCTGAGCTTCAATTAAGTTTGCTGAGCTGCTACAATTTTTGCCCAACTTCTACACAGTTCCATGAATATTTACAGAATTACCTACACTTCTATGATGTTTTATAGATGAGCAAATTCACGCCTAATAGTGAAAAATTAAACGAATTTCAGATTTTACCTCTCAGAATTCCATGAAACTTTGAATAACTGTTCACCAAGGGTAATGAACCAAGTTTGTGCTGGATACATATGCTGATACATATTATATTTGTTTGCTGTGCACACATTAAAGTGATGAGCGGTGATAGACCACGTTTAAAAACTTTTCCGACAAAAGAAAAATCATACTAAACAAACAAATTGAATCCCTGAAAAAAAAGACGTTTCTGTGAATATCTCCTATAGATCCGTATTTCTGCAAAATTCAATCCATTTTACGTAAAATTTGGTAGAACCGACATCACTGACTTGCTTCTGTTTTGTTTTTGTTCAACAAGGCTGACGTGTTGACAGAACGAGGGAAAAGCAACTGATGAAAAAATTGCATGAACGAGGGATGCTCCCATAGAGGTAACTCTCAGAGACGATGTTATATAAGAGACGCGCTTCTTCTTCTTCTTCTTCTTCTTCGCATTTCAAGCTTATTGCATATCGCATATTAGCTTTTTGCGTGCTCTCAACTTAGTGTTCTACATGCACTTCCACAGTTATTAATTGAGAGCTTTCGATGCCTGTACAATTTTTGCATTGGTATAATTGTGTGGCAAGTCCAATCATACTTCTATGCCCAGGGAAGTCGAGAAAATTTCCAACCCGAAAAATTCCTAGACCGGACCGGGAATCGAACTCAGCCACCTCCAGCATGGTCTTCCTTTGTAGCTGCGCCTTCACCGACTGAGCTAAGGGAGGTCCCAAATAACAAGAGACGCGCGGAGAGAATAAAAGCAAGTCTGGTTGCACGGCCAACTAATTTATTTTTCTGCAAGATTTGGCAACCCGCAGTTTTGTGTTTACTTCAAATGTTTGTCGTCTGCTTCAGCATTACGGTAAAATGAATACTTATTTAACCGTATCGGTAGTAGCATAGAGGAAACTCTAAGACCAGAAGGTCCCGAAGAAAAGTGCTCAGCTTTTTGGCTCAGCTCTGGTACTCTCTTCGGTCCCAAGCTAATCGATTCACCCCTCGAAACATAGGAAAATCCACTAACCCCTCATTTTATCTGTCAAACTTTCATAGCGAATCAAAACAAACATTGTGTAGTTGTAGAATTTCGACTAGAATGGGGTACGTTAATCGTTTGCTTGGGACCAATAGGCTAGTCAAGTAGTGAGCCAATTTAAAATCGTTAGTGGATTTTCCTATGTTTCGAGGGGTGAATCGATTAGCTTGGAACCGAAGAGAGTACCAGAGCTGAGCCAAAAAGTTGAGCACGTTATTTCGGCTTCTAGTCTTAGAGTTACCTCTATGGTTTAGTAGCTTGTGCATCATTTTTGCTCAACACAATAAAAACAACCATAAACAAACAACAATATCCGTCGCTTAAAACACGCAGTGCACTCAATTTTTCAACTATCCTTTCGCATATATAAACAATTAACAACGCCACTGACGTCAACATTGATTCCGGCATCACTGCCAGCCAGATTGATGTGAACCATCTGTCCTTTTTATCCCACGATTACTACTGTCAAATCGACCAATCAGAAACTGGCTCGGATTTGACAGCAAATTGGCTCGAAATCGCTACCCGTTTGTCAAGTCCCGTTCCAGGTTCTAAATAATGAAGAATGACATTGCTTCTCAGACGCATTGTATTGGACTAACACAGTAAGGAAAATATCGTAATTGTCTTGGAAGTCTGCACTCAAGCCGGCATTCATCGTCGTACAACAGCAGAACACTGGTTGCTACCAAGTAATGACAACCCAGGAAGCACACCTGTGTAGTCGGAAAATCCAACCCAGCTGATTGGTTTATAATAGTTTAAAAAATCTTTTAAAATATGCTTCTAAAGGGTGAAACAGTTAAAAAATGGTCGACTCAAGTTTTGCGATTTTTTTTAAATCGTGCATTTACAAAGTTCCCGAAAAAATACTTGGTTGGCAGGCGATTTGCCACCAAGACATTTAAAAAAGAAAAGTTTGCAAAAACAATTGTTGCCTTTTTTAAGAAACACAGTTGTTCCGTGCTGTTTTGGCCAGACACTACGGGAAAATGGCTCAGAAACTGTATACCGCCAATAACGTGAGTCATACCCAAGGACAAAAACCCTCCAAACTCGCCGGAGCTGCAATCAATTGAAAAATACCGGGCAATCGTTAAGCGGAACATCAAGAAAACTCAGTAAACAGTTGGAAATGAGAAACATTTCATAGCAAATTAACGTTCAGCATCAAATAAGGTTGTTGCAACAGTGGTACAAAATCTGATGGCAGGTGTGAAACGTAAAGCCAGACAATTCGCATTTGGAAAATCGAAAGCCAAATAAAATAATTTTCCTGTATTTTGTAGTCATAGAATGTATAGAAACGTCAAAGTGATCCGATGCCAGCGCTGCGACGAGTAGTTCGTGGAACTGATAATATTCAAATCAACCGTTAAATACGTGATTGAAGATACACAATGAAGTGTTACGTCTATTTTTCTGTGATAACATAATCAGTGTGCACTTAATCATGGTTGAACAATGTTTGACCGTTGCACCCTTTAACTCTTCTTCTCTTCTTCTTCTTCTTCCCATTTCAAGCTTTTATTGCATATCGCATATCAAGCTGAACATTACATTAGGTCCTAAGTAACATTGATCAATTCTCTTCGTCGACTTTCTCTTTCGTTAATAACTTGAGCACAAAACCGTTTCTTGTTGTGTTTGTCGAATTAGATGCTACATAAAAGCTTTTTTTATCGATCTGTGTGCTGAAAATACCTGGGAATGTCTTTACATGGCCGTGAGAATACAAAGAGAAAGTCGACGAAGATAATCTGTCAATGGTACTTAGGACCTAATGCAATGTTCAGCTTGATATTAGCTTATTGTGTGCTCTCAACTTAGTGTTCTAGATGCACTTCCACAGTTATTAATTGAGAGCTTTCGATGCCTGTACCATTTTTTCATTAGTATAATTGTGTGGCAAGTACAATTATACCCTATTGCCCAGGGAAGTCGAGAAATTTTCCAACCCGAAAAATTCCTAGACCAGACCGGGAATCGAACCCAGCCACCTCCAGCATGGTCTTGCTTTGTAGCTGCGCCTTTACCGACTGAGCTAAGGGAGGCCCATCCACCCTTTAAACAAGATTCAAAAAGAAGCTTAAAAGTAAACTTTACACACTTAACTTTTATAGCCGAGATATCAACAGCCGACAAGTTATGCAAGTTATTTTGCCGAGACTCAGCTAACAAATTTTACTGAGACCTCAGCTATTATACAAATATTTTACAGAGATACCAGTAAAAGAAAATGCCGAGCTAATTGGCTGTTGGAGAACTTCCATTACACTTCAATGGTAGCTGGTATTTTTTATGATAGTGAATTTGCTAACGATGCCTTAAGTGAATATAAATGCCCCCCAATTTCATCGAAAATCACTTGAAACGTCGATTGAGTCAGAAGTTAATTTACTTATTGTAAATAAACGTCCACCTAACCTTCCCTAGCATTACAATTTTTCACACACCCATAAAGTTTGTTTTCGGTTAAGCGAAATTCAATAAAATTGTCGCTCAACAAAGTCACGAACAGAACTCCCCCTTCCAACATTACGTGGCTATACACTTAACTGGGCCCAGTCGTATTTACATGCATTCATATAGGGTAAAATTAGTCCCGTGTTGGTTAAACAGTCAGACGCGGATTTTGTAAATACAGTTATATGCAGCAAATAGGGCCAAAAGTGCCAACACCGGGCAGCTCCAATTGAGGAAAGTAAAATTATTAATAGAATTCTGCACCTGCCATGCCATTGCCATTCACTCCACGTTACCGTAGTAGTCGTTGGTGGACGGAAGAAACCTCATCGGAGCAGACGTCGTCGACCACAGTGGTGCCCTACATTCAGCCCCCTTCTTCTATAGGCTTGCGGTAATGCCATTTCGATAGACCTCTCGCCGATGGCGAACGTGAAATTTTCGCAAGGAAAAAAATCCAAGAATCGTCCAGCAGCTGATTTCGCGACCGTTTTGTATTTTCCCGTTTTTTTTTGCGTTTCCCTCATTTTCCTTGTTGCACTGCAGACGAGTTTGTAAATATTAAAATGCTGACCCCTGTGTTTCAGCCTCTTTGCTCACTTGTAGGTATATGTGTCAGACTGGCCGAGAAAATCGAACAGAGTGGAAACCCCATTTCCGCATGCCTTCGAAGGCTAACTTCCCACTTCCCCCGTTGTTGAATATTATTCGGAACTTGTTGAATGGAAAAGTTGTGAAAACAATCACACAACTAACTACATATTTTGAGCAAAGCGCCATTTCGGCATTGACCTTGACGGGGATTTCGGATGCGAGGAATTTCTCCGCGCCTGATGAAATCACTCGTTCGTGATCAGCTGAAGGGAACTTGAAAACAAATGAATTGTAAATTTGTGTAAACTTTTGTGTTTTAATCGACTGGTGCTGGCGACCTTCAAGGTTACGAATCCATCAACATTCGTGAGCGTTCCGTCGTGGATGTTCCCGGAGCACGCATTGCCCGGACGCTCGGGAGACGAACATTCATTTAGCATACTACTTTGTAATGCATAGTGTTTGACCATACTCAGCCCGTTAGGTAGGCAATATACGGTAGGAAAAATTATCAGCAAGTTATGAAGCATGTCCTGGCAGCAGTGGAGTGCACTCTGCAAGTCAGGCGATCCTCTTCCTGCAAGCGATAAATATGCAAATTTCTCTTTGTTGGCTTTTCATTTTAAACTCATTCCTATGTGGAGTGGAGTGTAGACGCATGTCCTTGTCGGCGCGACAAGGCTATGACGACACGTCATTAGAATACAATAAACCGGGTGTTTTTGTTATCTTGTTCGTTTATTTGAAAGGCTCCATCGCATTAGCTTTACGAAGCCATTTATTGGGTGTTTATTTTGATTAAAAGATGTACAGTTATTATTTAATGTTTACAATTTAACAAAGATCGTATTTTTCAAGCACGTAAGTAAATTTTCTTAAATAAGACATAATCCAAAAAATTTGCATTCCCAAATCGTTTATTTGATAAACTAATAAGGTGTTCGATCTAATTCCCGTCCTACTAAGCACATCCCGCAACTTTACCTCTCTTTTTTTAAAGGGTTTGAACAAAACATGGAATGTTTTCATCAAAGATAACTTCTAAATTTATTCACATTTCCGTTGGATTTGATAAAGAGTCATACAATGTTGAGATGTTATTAAAAATCTAACACTGCTTCTTGATTCTAAATTCGTCCTATGAGTTTTAATTTCGTCCTAACGCATTGAAACGCCATTAGATTTACTACGTTCTACGGATGATGGTAGAAAAAGTGGATTCGCTAGGAGTGCTTCTTTTTTTTTTTTGAGAACAATGAGTGTAAATATTCATACAATGCGCTGTAATAGTCTTTATGTTGTGACTTATGAACTAACGGATCGAAACAAACGTATTATTGTTTTGTGCATGTTAAAATCATTGATATTATTGATGATTTCTGCTCGATAGAACAGAAATGGGTGATTACGACGAAATAGCGCTCTTCCCTAATAATAAAATAAAATAACACTTTGATTCTTCTACTGGACATTTGGCGGAAGACATAAGCTAATTTCATAAAAATTTTGGATTGATAAGAATAACATTTTGGACACCAACCGAATTTAAAAAAATCCTATCTAGGAAAAAAATATACTTGGCTAATTTTTAAATAAAACGTTACGACCGGAAGGAAGTATTGTCACTGCAGCAAAACCCTGCAATTCGCTGGAGAGTCCAGTAACGAGAAGATTTCTAGCGACATTAGTGGAACTGTCACTTTTAGTCCTTAGTCCGATAGCATCCTTCTGCTTCTTCTTCACCTAATTGCTTATCGCATATTAGCTTATTGCGTGCTCTCAACTTAATGTTCTAGATGCCCTTTCACAGTTATTAATTGAGAGCTTTTGATGCCTGTACCATTTTTGCATTAGTATAATTGTGTGGCAAGTACAATCGGACCAGAACAGTTCCTAGACCGGACCGGGAATCGAACCCAGCCACCTCCATCATGGCTTTGTTTTGTAGCGGCGCCTTTACAAAACTACACGCAAAAAAAAGCCGTTCCGGTATTCGTGAACAACAAATCACGAAAGCATGAACTGCTAGTTCGTTTGAATTCCTGACTTAGTTCCCGTAAACGTGATCGAGGAAATAACATTTTCATGAAATAAATCTTAAATCCATGAACTTAAGTCACGCCTGTTCAGCGCGACCATCGATATCATAACGCTACAGAAAACACAAAATAAAATCATGATTTCGTGATCCACGAACCCATAAGTGTGATTTTCGTTCCTGAAATTGTGAACTTGGATCACATGCAATGCTGCAGCTGTCATTTTCAGTTGTTGTTGATTTTATCCTTATAGAGATTAGTGACGTTTAACGCACGCACACTAGCGGGTGCACCACCGTGTAAACATGTTTATTATTTTCTTCTGGCTAACCTAAAAAATGTATGAAATTACATCTGCCAGAATGAGTTTGACAGCGATTTGTTATATATTTTCCTCGGATTTTCACTAACACGTTCTCACATATCGCACCAATACAACCGGACGTGAAAATCAATATAGAGTGCTCGGATCCGTCGAGAATAGTGTCTCGATTATTAGTAAGTGAGCTGAGCCGTATCATCAGAATGGTGGTTCGGCACAATGGCAGCGGCTGGTACATGTCATCATACTGGCCGTCCTCGAAGAAAAAGAATCCCCAAACGCATCCGGTGTTCTTTCTCCCGCCGCTCCGAAGGAAGTTGAAGGTGGTGTTGATTTTTTGAGCTGAAAACTCGGCTGAAAGTGTGTTCATGTTCCATCTGCTAGACAGATACCTGCTGCCAGTTTGGGATGCGGGTAAAACCTGCATCAAGGCTTCCGTTGTTTTCATTCCATTTCCTCACTCCATTTAAAATATTGCTAATTACAATTAAGTTGACATTTTACAGTTCATGAACCATGTTCCCGTTTTCGAGAACAAGGTTCACGGTATCAATCACAACGCATGAACATAAATCACGTTTGCTAGAACTAGATCATGATTTTCCGAACAGAGTTCACGATTCTATGACTTTTGTTGTCTTTGCAGGCGTTACGTTTATTTTGTGGAACAATGTTCACGATTTCATGATTTTTATTCATGGTGTACTTTCGTAAACGAAAAATTTACTTGTTCCGAAAATCGTGACTGGAGGTTGACGAATTTCGGAACGGATTTTTTCCCGTGTAAGCTAATGGAGGTCCCTGTCGCAAACACGGAGCCAGATGTCAGTTGTGTGGTTTGGTCAGAAAATTTGTTGTTTTTGCTATGGTCATTCATGTCCGTTTGTTGGTGCTGGAACTATTTTAAATAAGTACGATTACATTTACAAAAATCACCACCTTAGGGACCCTCGATGGCACTTTGCATGGGAGTGATCTGTCAGTTTGTTAGTTTAGTGTCAAACCACAGACAAATAGACGTAACTCTTTGAACAAGTTTTTCTTGAAAACATAGTATCTCAAAACATAGGACCTCAGTAACGACATCTCTCTGGATTCTCGCGGAAAATAAGATTGCTCGCTAGCTCGCAAACAATATTGCATTAAAGTTCTATAGAATGTATAGAAATCTCAAAGTGATCCGATGCCAGCGCTGCGGCGAGTAGTTCGCGGAACTGATAATATTCAAATCAACCGTTAAATGCCTGAACGAAGATACACAATGAAGTGTTACGTCTGTTTGTCTGTGGTCAAACAGTGAAGTTATTATTTTGCTTTAAATATTGATTTAAAAATCGAGATGAAAGAATATGTTTTCGAAAAAAATATCGCTGTGTTCAGAAAACAAAGCTCATGATGTATGAAACCCGATACATTTTAAAAATTAAAGAACCCAATTTAAGTTGATCAACAACTGAATAAACTATTTTTAAGCTGAAGAAGCTTATTTTTGCCTGAATAAGCTCTTATTCAACATTCAATGTTTGTTGGGCAGTGCCCGTGTCTCCCTCCTCCTCTGAATGTTCCTCGTCTTCGTATCTGTATGAAATGGTGCTGTTTTAGATAAGGCATTTTAATATGAAGTTTCACTACTACTTACACACTTAATCTAGCTCGGTAAAATCTCTTACAGCCGAATACCTCGGCATTTACTTTTACTGATATCTCTGCAAAATATCTGTTTGTTAGCTGATATTTCAGCAAATAGTTATTTGTTAGCTGAGTCTTGGCAATTGTTTTACTGAATCTCAGTAAAATAAATTGCAGAACTACTCGGCTGTTGGAATCTCGGCGAAAAAATTTAAGTGTGTACGTATCCACGTTGGGTTCCATTCGAGGTTCCATTTGTTGATTTTATCGCCTTCAATTTCAAACTATAACTTATCAAAATAAACGAGGAAACGATAAATAAATATTGCTGTGTTGACGATTTCGAAGAACATCGGTTGAAAAATCGAAACAATCACAGTGTAACACAACAATCATAGTGCATCACGTTGTGTTGCCTTGGTTATATTCAACATGCTTTTCAAATAATTGACGATTATTTAGCAGCCGGTGGAAACTAACGATTTTAAATTGGCTCACTACTTGAATAGCCTATGGTCCCAAGCATATCGATTAACGTACCCCATTCTAGTCGAAATTCTAGTACTACACTATGTTTGTTTTGATTCGCTATGAAAGTTTGACAGATAAAATGAGGGGTTCATGGATTTTCCTATCTTTCGAGGGGTGCATCGATTAGCTTGCTTTTTTCAATGAGTTTATGGCACATTCCAATGCTGTTTTTATTTTCATGATTGTATGCCTATGATTTGCAACTAATTAACATGAAATTGACAAGAAAGTTAATTTTCATTTATTCAGTTTAATTTTCTATCGAACCAAAGCTTGAACCAAAGACTACATTGCATTGGTGAACTTCGCTGGAGAAACATTTCCTGACGAGCGACACGTCACTGCCGATTTTTGTCCTCGCTCTTACTTACCTTACCAATCAGGCTAAGGCCTTATTGTCCTCTGCTGTCCGAAGAAGTCGACTCCACTCTACTCGATCCATGGCCACACTTCACAAGCCTCGTAGTCTGCAAAGGGTCCGCAGGTCGCCTTCTACTTGGTCGATCCACCTTGCCCGCTGCGCGCCTCTTCTTCTTGTTCCTGTTGGGTCGCTTTCTAGAACCATTTTCACTCGGTCGTCGTGCGGCACTCAGTATTAACATAGAGGTAACTCTAAGACCAGAAGGTCCCGAAGAAACGTGCTCAACTTTTTGGCTCAGCTCTGGTACTATCTTCGGTCCCAAGCTAATCGATTCGCCCCTCGAAACATAGGAAAAACCAATAACCCCTCATTTTATCTGTCAAACTTTCATAGCGAATCAAAACAAACATAGTGTAGTAATAGAATTTCAACTAGAATAGGGTACGTTAATCGTTTGCTTGGGACCAATAGGCTACTAAAGTGGTGAGCCAATTTAAAATCGTTACTTTCGTATTGATTGTTGGTAAATCTTTCGTTTTACCGTGTAAGCCCAGTACAAAAAAAAACCGAACAACTAAATGCTGGATTAGTGTGTAGGACTAGAATTTTGACTATAATGGGGTACGTTAAACGATTTGCTTGGGACCAATAGGCTAGTCAAGTAGTGAGCCAATTTAAAATCGTTAGTTTCCACCGGTTGTATTAATGATTAGTAAACAATAGAAAGCTGCACTGTTGGGTTAAGCTCACTTTTTTGAAATCTGTTGGCGTACAAGCACTTAGAAAAAAATAGATTTTTTTTAGAAGAACAGACGGATAACATATCTCTTAGTCCTTTTTATTTGAAAACTCAAATCAACATGGATCGACTAACACGCAAAGGTAAACAAACCACCACTGGATGTCAATCTGATGAACGCGGGTCCATTGCTTTCATTCGTTACGTTATTGTGCCCGCTATGCCCGCAGCTTGTGTCACTTTTTCTCAACTTTCAACAATTCATCGGTGCATTCGTCTTTTTTCGCATGAACCGTAACTCGCCTGTATACAAATCAAGAACACCATAGGGTAGGGGAAATTCTCCCCATCCCGATAGTATTCATTGTTGATGGGGTGCGTATACGAGCTGCGATTCGCAAGGAAAGAGCATTACAAAATTTATATACAAATGCTGATAGATCCTTTTCTATATGGCTCCAAACCAATGTAGGCGTATGCAGAATGGAAACGGCAAGATTAACAGTTTTCACAAATTTCATCAAGATCTTTAATTGAAGCTGATTTGGTTTATCAAGTTTTCTATTCGACAAGCAAGCTTTATCAGATCGGGCTTTTCGCTGCAGTTGTCGTACAGCTTCTATTGTCTTTTCGTGCAGACCTATAGGATAATAACCCTGTATTCAGGGGCGTGGCTGCCCAGATTTACTGTCCTGCCCGTGTTTATATTAGTTATAGGAGTGATACGCCAAGTAAATGAAAAAAGTTAATTACTCATCAGAAAGAAGTTCCAATAAAGAAGCTTCTAGAAGAGACTTCTAATAGAAGATTAAGAGTATTAAATACTCTTCATCTTCTATTAGAAGCCACTTCTAGAAGCTTCTTTATTGGAACTTCTTTCTGATGAGTAATTACCTTTTTTTCATTTATGTTCGCTGTGTTGGGATAGTAAATCTGAGTAGAAAGTAAATCAACTTAAGTACTTTCGTAATCAATGACTTCAAACGGCAATTTATCGAAACTTATAGCCCACCAACTTACACTAAACTAAAACCACCATTAGGCAGAGGGTAAATTTCACCTTCCTGAGAACGAAGGTGGAAATTTGAATGGACGAGCTTTAAATTTCGATAACATGACGTATAGAAAGTCATTGTTTGCAAAAGTCCTTAAGTCGATGTGATAATTTGCTCGAGATTGGAAACAGTCAATTCAAAATAGAAAATTTAAACAAACAGCACGCAACCAGCCAGAAGGAGTTGTTGTCTCGACTTAAAATTAGATTACGGAAAATCCCAAAGGGCAAGCACCGCATCTGTCAAATTTTAATCATTTTTGTTGTGAAAAAATATTTTGCTGCATCAGAGATCAGAAGACGATTCTTCTGCAATTTCTTAGCAAATTTTACAAAATGAATAAAGGTAAAATTACGTTTGGTAAAATACAGCTGAAGGCAGCTACCCCAGCTCCCGCATCTGTAAATCCCGAATCCAGTTCAGGTAAGATCATGATATAAAAAAGCTCTCCCAGTGTCACTTTCAACCATTTTGACAGCAACCGGTGGATTCGGATCTTTTGGCCGTATGGAACCACCTCCCGAACCGGGTCCCTCGAGCTCGGCCAGGCACGCTGATGTGGAAAAAATTGCCACCGACCTGGAAAACAGCCGAATGCAGGAGGTTATGGGGATCAGCGGATTTGGCCGGAAAGCACAACAGTTCGACATCAACGAGATGATCCAGAAAGCCAAGCGGAATGCTCCCAAAGCGGAAGAGGACCCGAAGGCTATTCGGAAAGAACCTCCGACTGCCGATGATAACTCGTCAGATGACGATAGTGAGGGGGATACGATTGGACCCATGCCAACGGTGATGGGCTCTGCTGATGCTGCTGCTGCTGCTGCTGATAGGATAGTTAAGGGGAAAAAAGAACGTAAGGAAAGTGATGACGATAGCGATGAGGACGATGATGATGACGATGATTTCGATGAAGATGCCCCAATCAATAAGATTCCCTACTCGCACGAAGTGGAAATGCGACACGGCGGCAAGGCAGTGATTGCCCTTGCGGCTGATCCATCTGGAGTGAGGTTGGCTTCCGGATCGGTGGATTACAATTTGAACTTTTGGGACTTCTCCGGAATGGACAAATCGATGAAAAGTTTCAGAAGTTTGCAGCCCTGCGAAAATCATCCGATTAGAGATCTGCATTATTCCAACACGGGCGACATGATCCTCGTCGTTTCGGGGAGCTCTCAGGCGAAGGTTTTGGATCGAGATGGATTCGAAAAGATGGAATGCGTGAAGGGTGATCAGTACATAACGGATATGACCAAGACCAAGGGTCATGTGGCTGGGTTGACCGGTGGCTGCTGGAATTTCATGAAAAAGGATGAGTTTTTGACCAGCGGAATGGATTCGACCCTGAGGACCTGGGTTTTTGCCAAATCAAAGGAACAGAAGAACGTCATCAAGACTCGAGCTCAGGGAGGACTGAGGACGGCTCCTACTGCGTGTACTTACAATCGGGATGCGACGCTGATCGCAGCCGGATGCAGCGACGGATCCATTCAAACTTGGGACACCAGGAGGATGTTCGTCAACACGACTCACTGCATCAGAGACGCACATGCCAAAGGCCGTGAAATTTCGTCGATTTTATTCTCCTACGCTGGGCAAATTCTGGCCACCAGATCGACAGATGAAACCCTCAAGCTGTGGGATATGAGAGCATTTAAAAAGCCCCTCCATGTGTTTGACAATCTTTTGTCCCGTTACGACACGACCGATTGCTGCTTCAGTCCGGACGATACCATGATCCTGACAGGAGAATCAATTCCCAAAGAACAGAAACAAGGAAATTTGTACTTTTTCGATACAAAAACGTTCGAAACTGTCACAATCATTCCCATCACGGATTCACACGTAATTCGAACCCACTGGCATCCGAAGTTGAATCAAGTCTTTGTCGGCTGCGGAAACGGCATCATCCGTGGTCTGTACGATGAGAAGCGCAGCATGAGAGGGGCCAAACTGTGCGTGGTTCGAACCCACCGTAAGAAGAAGGACATGGAAATGATCGGAACGACACAGGTCATAACGCCCCATGCTCTTCCGATGTTCCGACAGGAGAAGTCCCGATCACACAGGAAGAAGCTCGAAAAGGATCGTCTCGATCCGGTCAAATCCAGACGACCCGATCTGCCCATCACCAGCGGCCAAGGGGGACGTGTTGCCAGTTCGGGAGGAACGCTCTCCTCATATGTCATCAGAAATCTCGGACTCAGCAAGAGGGTGGAGGACGATCAAGATCCTCGTGAAGCCATCCTGAAGTACGCAAAAGAGGCTGCTGACAATCCCTACTGGATTTCCCCTGCTTATAACAAGACTCAACCCAAACCCATCTTCAACACTGAAGACGAACCGGACAGCAAGAAGCCGAAAACTGAGTAAAATCTGTAACCCAATAAAGGAATTTCTCTTCAAACACATGGACAAACTATGCTTTTACTCAGAAGAATCCATATATTATCCATCAGCGTCATAATCTTAAAATATAGCATCCTGCAACCGGAAGCAGTCGCTCGCAATCTTCCACTTATCCCCCTGGGCTGTAATCATGAACGTCTGCTGGAATGGTTTGGTGGGATTATCCTGAAACTTGACCGTCCCCGACACCTGAATGATGAACGTCAGCTGCGACGAGACGGCGTCGTCGATGATCGGTTGCGCGTCCAGGGTGTTCATAATGTGCTCCGAACGGGGCAGCTCCTGGAAATACTTCTGGATGTTGTCCTTACCGGTGGCACCATTTCCGTTCCACACCAGCAAACCGTTGTCCATGTAGAGCCGAGCCATCTGGTGGCGCTTCTTGTCGACGCTTTCGTAGTACAACTTTGTGAATTCCTCCGCCGTTCGGCAAGCGGTGTCGATTTTGGTACGCAGTTCCTGGAAGCAGTCATTGACGGTGACAACATAACCTTAAACGGGAGCAAATAGCAAGGAATCCACTTACCGGATCAATTACGGCCGTCATTTTGGTGAACTTTCACTTGATGAGATAATGTAGTGTTTTAGTAGAGCTATGTAAATATTAGAATCAATTAAATGCCAGATTTTTTCGCATAAACTCGACTGCAACGAAAATGAAGCAAATCGACGCCGCTTGGTTTTTTTTTTTGTAACTTTTTTATGTTTTTGTTCAATTTTGACTGAGTTTGACATTTCATTCGTCCCCCTTCAGAAACAAACGTCTGAAACCAATGAATTTTCGCACGCAGCCAGATTTTAGATCTCTTTCGTAGTTTGCCTATCAGAAAATTATCTGTCCGGCAGACGCATCTGTGTGCTGGGAAAAAAAACGCTTTTGACTCATGCCGTCTTTTTCTCTCTTTTATTCCACTCCGCCGCACGCACGCATCTTTCCAAATCCGAAACGTCAAATCGAAATATTGGTCGCGAAAATGCTGAACGCTGATATTTGGAAATCTTGGGAAAGAAGTGGAAAATCTGAATTGTAATTGCTGTTTTTTCGTTCTAAAACATTGTGCAAAGTGTAGCTCAGGTGGTGTACTTCCGTTTGATGGTGGAGTTCTGGCAAATGGTGCATTATATGCGAAGAAAACATGAATTATAGTTCTGGGTTGATTCCTCGAATCGCAAAAGAAAAAATGTTTTCTTTTTCTTACTGCTTTGATGATGGTGGTGCTTTTTGTTGCCTGTTAGAAGAGTGTGTTGTTGCATCGGAGGGAATATTATGGAATCCGGTGGATACCGGTTTCGCGGAACACTATCAAAATACGGAAGAACACTTTCACTTGAGCAAAGCACTTTGGAACTGTTGTTGAGCCGCAGGTAACCTTGAAATTGTTATTGTTTTTCTTTTTGCAGTTTGAAACAATGTAAAGCTCTACTGAAGGAGGATAGCAGTCCTCTGTTCGGGAAAAATGACCGGAAGACGGGAATTTCGCGGGCAATCTACGAATTGGTATCACATGGCATCCGGGGACAGATCAAGAAGGAAAGCGCCCTGGCGATGTTGGGCGAGCTAGCCAATCTACACAGTGACATTCCGTCGATCATGTTGGACATCTTTGGAGTTTTGGATGCGGAAACGGCTGCCGGAGGAGGGGGAAGTGGCGCGGATGCTTCTACCGAAGAACGTGGTGCATTCTGCTTTATCGCAAAGGAATCGGAGCGGTTTCTGTCGGAAAAGCTGCTGAAGGAACGGCTCGAGATTGACACGCTGCAGGATGTGGGGACGATCAAGAATAGGAGTTTCTATACCAAGTTCATCAAGGTGAAAACGAAGCTTTAGTGAGTATTGAAGGGTTTGAATCGGTTTTGATTTTAAATGCACATTTTAATGGGAATTTCTTTTTTAGCTACAAGCAACGTCGATTCAATTTGTTCCGCGAGGAAAGCGAAGGGTACGCCAAACTGATAACGGAGTTGAATCAGGAGTTCAATGAATCGAACACAGTTCTAAGCATACTGGAGATTATCAAATCGCTGATTGGTTGCTTCAATTTAGACCCGAATCGAGTGCTGGACATTATGTTGGAATCATTCGAAACCCGTCCGGAACACGATAAGATGTTCATTCCGCTGCTTCAGTCGTATATTAACGATGGAAATATCATCTGCGAGGTGCTAGGCTATAAATATCGACACTTTGCCGACAGTCGAACTCCAGAATCGCTGTTCAAGGTGACGGCATTGCTATTGCAGCACGGAGTCATCAAGTTGGATGATATCTATGCTTGGCTAAGCCCAACAGACAAGCTTATCATCACCGAATGGGAATCTGATGTGGCGGATGCAAAGGAATTCGTTCGAAGGTTGAATGTCGTTTCCACGAATAAAGATAAGGAACAGGAACCTGAACCGGAGAAGGAGGTGACACCGGAGAAATACGCCACCAACCAAAAGTGGGGTCTTTGCGAAGCGCTACTCCACGTTGGCGATTGGAATACGGCCCAGCTTTTGCTGAAAAAACTTCCGGAACAATCCGTAATGGTCAATGAGCGCATAGCAAGGGCTCTCTGTCGACTGCTGCATATGATAATCGAACCAGTCTACCGTCTGAAGTGTGCACTTCCATGCAACATCAAAGGACGTCCAATCAGCAACGGGCTCAGCAAATTAGCACCGGCACCGGTTACCACAATCTCCAAACTACGCAATCACGCCTTTCCTATGTTCACCGCCTTGGGACCCTCGCTGCACTACGATTCCGTTCTGCTCTACAAGCTTCTCCGCTTGGTCCGCATTATCCTGACGGAAATGAACGTCGATCCGATGAATCCACCCGCAGTCGGATCGGAGAACGAACAGCTCTACTACGACATCATAACCCTGCTGGATGCTTCGATTCTTCCGGCTCTCTCCTATATGGATTGCAACTGTTGCGTGGCCGAAGAAATCTGGTCGATCGTGAAACTTTATCCCTATCAATATCGGTACAGTCTGTATGCCCGCTGGAAGAACGACACCTACCAGCTGCAGCCGAAGCTGATCCGCCGCCGAGGAAATGCCCAGAAGCAAATCAAGGCTCTGATGAAGCGGGTCAGCAAGGAGAATAGTAAACCGGTTGGACGGCTGATCGGTAAACTGAGTCACTGTTCGCCGGGCTTCCTGTTCGATTACGTAAGTCGTCCGCCGAATGTCTTCATAATTCGCTCATAATTCATTCCAACGTCATTTTCAGATCCTCCTGCAAATTCAAATCTACGACAATCTGATCACACCGGTAGTGGATTCCTTGAAATATCTTACCTCCCTCTCGTACGATGTGCTCGGGTATTGCTTGATAGAATCGCTGGAACAAGTGGATCGTAATCCCATGCAAAACGACGGGACGTCCATTTCGCTGTGGTTGCAGAGTTTGGCCAACTTCTGTGGGGCCATCTACAAGAAGTACAACATCGAACTCAGCGGACTGCTGCAGTATGTGGGCAATCAGCTGAAGGCGCATAAGAGGTGAGATTTTCAAACGCTGTCATTAGCCAGTAGAGGTTTCGATAGCTAATGGCCGGTTCATTTCAGCCTGGATCTGTTGATTCTGAAGGAAGTGGTGCAGAAAATGACCGGTATCGAAGCTGCTGAGGAGATGACCTCCGAGCAAATCGGTGCCATGTGCGGTGGAGAACTGCTGCGAGGCGAGGTTAGTTTGACTAGTTATCGAGAATTTCCAGGATCAAAACACCTAAATATTATTATTTAACATTCCAACATCGCATCTTCCAGGCCGGATACTTCAGCCAGGTGCGCAATACCAAGAAGTCCTCCCAGCGTCTGAAGGATGCCCTAGCCAGCAACGACCTATCCGTGGCCCTGTGTCTGTTGATTGCCCAGCAGAAGCACTGCGTTATCTATCGTGAAACGGCTTCTAGCCATCTCAAGCTGGTCGGAAAGCTGTACGACCAATGCCAGGACACGCTGGTCCAGTTCGGCACGTTCCTCGGGTCGACCTACTCAGTGGAGGAGTACGTCGATCGGTTACCCACGATTCACAGCATGCTACAGGAATATCACATCCACTCGGACGTGGCGTTCTTCCTTGCCAGGCCGATGTTTTCCCATGCCATCAGTGTAAGCTATAAACCTTCCAGACACCGAGGAATCATTCAAGCTAATCATCCTAAACTTGTCCTTATAGCAAAAATACGATCAACTACGCAAGGCGGATCAAAACTCAAAGAAGCTGTCCACCTCGCAGAAGATGGTCAAATATCTGGAGGCGACCGCATTCGTGATGAACCCGGTAATCGAATCGGTCCGTCCGCTGCATCCACCCAAAGTTTGGGAAGACATCAGTCCGCAATTTCTGGTCACGTTCTGGTCCTTGAGTATGTACGACCTGCAGGTTCCGGCCGAAAGCTACCAACGTGAGATCAACAAACTGAAGCAACTTTCCATTTCGGCGATGGACTCCAAGGAACAGAATGCATCGAAGAACAAGAAGGAACAGGAACGACACGTGGCACTGATGGAGAAACTGCAGGACGAACGGAAGAAGCAACAGGAGCACGTTGATAAAATTATGCACCGACTGACAAGCGAGAAGGATGCATGGTTCCTGTCACGTTCGGCCAAGTCCGCCAAAAACGAAACCATCACCCAGTTCCTGCAGTTGTGTCTCTTCCCGCGATGTACCTTCACGGCCCTGGATGCGCTCTACTGTGCAAAGTTCGTCCACACGATTCACAGCCTGAAGACGGCCAACTTTTCCACGTTGCTTTGCTACGATAGAATATTCTGCGATATAACATATTCGGTTACGTCCTGCACGGAAAACGAAGCTACTCGGTACGGGCGCTTCCTGTGCGCCATGTTGGAAACGGTCATGCGTTGGCACGCCGATCAGAGCACCTTCAACCGGGAGTGCTCAAACTATCCCGGATTCGTGACCAAATTCCGCGTCAGTAATCAGTTCTCCGAAGCGAACGATCACGTCAACTACGAAAACTACCGTCACGTGTGTCACAAGTGGCACTACAAGATCACCAAGGCGATGGTATTCTGCTTAGATTCCAAGGACTACATGCAGATTCGAAATTCGCTGATCATCCTGATGCGCATCTTGCCGCACTTCCCGGTTCTAGCCAAGCTGGCACAGATCATCGAG
Organism: Ochlerotatus camptorhynchus; assembly: GCF_037179485.1. Lineage (NCBI taxonomy): Eukaryota > Metazoa > Arthropoda > Insecta > Diptera > Culicidae > Ochlerotatus > Ochlerotatus camptorhynchus. The sequence goes on from NW_027040621.1 coordinate 564,009, forward strand.
AAGAAGGTCGAGAAGGTACGGGAGGAGGAGAAGAACCAACGCCAGGATCTGTTCGTTCTGGCTTCCAGCTACATCGGGCAGCTAAAGGCCAAGGCCGGACAGATGATGCGCGAAAGCGACTTCCATCAGGTGGCGGAGAAGCCCGTCAAGGTGGAACCGCAGGAATCGAAGGCAATGAACGGGGATAGCAAAAGTGGTAAGTGTTAGGATGACTTTCCGGTTGGTTAAAAAACTTCAAAAATTTATTGTATCTTCCCAGATCGTAAAGAGATCAAGTCCGAAAAAAAGATCATCGTCGTCAATAGTTCGTCGTCCAGTTCGAAGCTACAACTGAACTCGTCTAGTTCAGCGGCAAACTCCAACAACGTTGGAAGCGGCAACAGCAGTAGCAATCCGGATGTCAAGATTATCGAGCGGGAAATAAAGAAGGACACTCCGGTGAGAGAATCGACCAGGGAAACATCCGTCAGTAGCACTACGAAGGAAAAGTCGTCCAAGGAGATCAAACGGGAGGAACGGGCCCGTGAGAAGGAACGCGAACGGGAGGAATCAGCCGCCGAACGGAAGCGCGAGAAAGAGAAGGAGAAACGACGTGACAAAACTACCAGAGGTTCGTATGAGTTGTGTTTTTTGTCGGAAAATGAATTGAAACGTTTTTTTCTATTTGTGGAACAGCCGCCCTGGCAGCTGCGGCCGCCGCCGAGTTTGAGCTCCAACAGCAGCAGCAGCTACACACCAGTGAACGGGATTCGCGCGCCAGCGAGAGGGACAGAGATCGCGATCGCACCGAACGGGACCTCAGTTCGGTGTCTAACTCCAGCAACGAGCATCGTCGCAGCCAGGATCCACCGGAGCACGATAGAGGTTTGTACCTTTCTTTTGGCTAATCGTTGTTTTCCATTGTTGTTGAGTGGCTCCTCCAGCAGGGGCTTCGTGATCGTTACACTACCCTGAAGCCTCATTGTGGACGACGAAACAAAGCGTGGCCCCCGGATTATCTTTATAAGTGATAGGCACGATGGACGGAATCCTTTTTTCATACAATTACGGCTAAAATCATGAGGGTCTTCGAGAAAACGGAGGATGTACTCGATGGCCAGCAAAGTGGTTGTTGTGGATAGATTTGTTCATGTTTTGTGTTCCCGGATGTGAAATGCAGCTGGATACAGCCTTTAGTGATTTACTACTTCCCTGAAGAAAACATTCCATAAGGTGTTCAGTGAAAAACTGGTTTATGTCATAAGAGGAAACTGAAATTGGAACTGAAAGAACAGTGTATGTCAGTTATTTGCCCAAATCAAGAGCTCGAGCCTGGAGCAATTAAACATCATTTCGCCGGTGGATTATTCGGAGTGGCCTGGTCCGATAGGTGTAGTAAAGGCTGACTAAAAGTAAATTGGTACACACAAAAAGAGCTGTAATTCGTGATTCAATAAGTTTAAAAAGTCCATTAATGGTTGCTTCACAGTACTTTTATTAAAACTTCAAAGTTACAGCATTAGATGGTTACATTTTCTCCAGTTCGAACGAAATCTCGAACCTTCCTCTTGATGGAGCTCATCAGCGCCCGCACAGTGGTGACGGATACGGAATCAGCGCATTTCTGGATGTCCTTGACTGCCCCGCCGCTTCGTCGAAGTCGCTGCTTTGAAATTGCCCAGTGTTTTTCGATTGGTCGAAATTCCGGGCAATTCGGAGGATTCATTAGCTTGGGGACAAAATCGATCTTGTTGGCAGTACGTATTTATTTATTTGTCAGCATCAACAGACTCGATATGGTCCAAATGATGGTTTAACATAAAATTAAAATTAAAGTCATAAGTTAAAACTACAAAACATTAAAACATGATCATAGACTGATTCCATTTCTGGAGAAGAATGAAGAGAAACGTCTCCAAAGTGAGTCGTGGCAGGTGAAAATCGAATACTGATGAAACTCGCCGCAGTCCGCCTATTGCACCGTTGATTGCATAGTTTGTCCTACGTAGTGGCATTCTCAGCATAACATCGTTACGAAGCATTCGGGGTTGGACGTTAATGTTTACTTGCTCCAAGATTGCCATGCAATCAATTCTGCCATGTAACATGTCCGCGACAAGCAGGGCTTTTGAAGTATCTCTTCTGGTGCGAAGAGGCTCCAAGTCGATCAGCTGGCAGCGACTTTCATAGCTGGGCAAATTAAACGGGTCTCTCCAAGGTAACATTCTCAACGCGTATCGCAGAAAGCGGCGTTGAACGGACTCGACTCTCTCAGTACCATTGTTGTAGTTCGGACTCGAAACATCAGAACAAAATTCTAGAATGGAACGTACCAGCGAACAATACAGTGACTTGAGGCAATGGATGTCGGAGAAATTCTTAGCTGTTCTGAAGATAAAGCCCAATGTCCTTGACGACTTGTCGACGACATACGAGATGTGTTGCTTATATGTAAGTTGAGAGTTCAGGATGACACCTAGATCTTTTACATTGCTCACACGTTCAATAATGGTGTTCTTTCTTTCGGGTAAAAGTGATGACTGAACACTTCGCAGGATTTACTGTCATTCGGTTCAAATGGCACCAGCTGGCAAACGCTTCAAACTGACGTTGGAGGAATTGACAATCATCGATCGAGCAGATCCGTAAGTAGATTTTGAGATCGTCTGCATACGATAGTCGTGGAACTTCGATAACTAAATTCACGTCATTGAAGTAGAGTAAGAAAATCAACGGTCCCAGATGACTTCCTTGAGGTATAATATATTCCTGACGTAGCTGCGAAAATGTCGGACTGGCAGTCACCATGGGCAACCACTAACTGACGATCGGCGAGATATGAGCAAAACCATCTCAAGAGATTTCCGCTAATCCCAAGTCTATCCAATTTGGCGATCGCGATGGCGTGATTTATCTTATCGAAGGCAGCAGACAAGTCAGTGTAGATGACGTCTGTTTGTGACCTTGCAAGCATACTTTGCGTGATGTACGATGTCAGACACAGTAGATTCGTGGTAGTAGATCGACCACAGGTGAAGCCATGTTGATCTTCACTTAGATACTGCTTGCAATGGGAGAGCAGAGGCTTTATGATGATTAACTCGAATAACTTCGAAATTGCGCACAACGATGTAATTCCACGATAATTATCCACGTTCCGTTTACTACCCTTTTTATACACAGGGAACATATGCGCAAATTTCCAGTTCGATGGAAAAATGCCACACGATATGGACAATCGGAACAGATGTTGTAGCGGTGACAGCAAGTTAGCGATATGCTTCTTCAGAAAGACTAAAGGGACACCATCCGGTCCAGGGTTGATAGAAGGCTTTAGTTTTAGTGCGGCAGTCTATTGTTTATTGTTTATTGTTTATTGAAAAATTCAACTGACAAATACTGTCTAAATGAATAAAACTTAAACTAAATAGTTACGGTCAACGGTACGGAAAAGGCCAAGTAGCCGATGACGAAACACGTCAGCTGATACATTGAAGTCGAACATATAAAAAAAGTTGTTGAATTGCCGGCTGATTGCTCGAATTGGCTCGTGTAGTGTATAATTCCGGCTCCGTGGTTCCAAAAACAGAAAGTCGCGTTGACGAAGAGACCTCTCAGGGGCATACATATTTAGCTGTGGCAGCAGTGTTGGGCAGTCAATGTCACCTGTAAGCAGCTTTCCAGCGAACATAGCTTGAGCAACCGTCCGTCTCACCTCTAATGGCTCGATTCCCAGGAGACGGCAACGCTCCTCGTACGGTGGCAAGTTCGTTGGGTCACGCCAGTTGAGGAAACGAAGAGCATATCTCACAAACTTGCGTTGAACGGATTCAATTCTAGTGATCCAGCTAGCATGTAAAGGGCACCAAACAACTGAACTTGACTCCAATAAGGATCGCACAAGCGAGCAGTAAAGTGACCTGAGACATAGCGGGTCACGAAACTCGTCGGCAATTTTGAAAATAAATCCCAATTGTCGATTAGCTCTGGAGATGATGTCATTGTAGTGGATTTTGAAAGTGAGTCTGCAGTCCAAGGTAACGCCGAGATCCTTTATGTGCTCTACACGAGCAAGACAGCGTCCGTAGAGAACATAGTCAAACATGATTGGTTCAATTTTTCGGTGATATGAAATAATGTTACATTTTTCTATGCTTAGACTCATCAAATTTCTTGAGCACCAGTCAGCAAAAATACCTAACATATTCTGGAGATCCCAGCAGTCCGAGAGGCTTTTAATAATTTTGTAGATTTTCGTATCGTCTGCATAGAAAACGCGGCATCCTAATGGTATCAGCAAGGCGACATCGTTTAAAAAGATCGAAAATAGTAGTGGTCCTAGGTTACTGCCTTGCGGGACTCCCGAGTTGTTTGAGAAAACATCCGATTCCGACGCGCCAATCTTGACATGTACATAGCGATTCACCAAGTAAGATCTAAACCAATCCACAGCAGTTGACGAGATGCCAAGTATCTCCAGCTTGGCCAACAGGATATTATGGTCCACCGTGACAAATGCAGCTTTTAGATCCATATACGCAGTATCGACTTGCCATCCTGAATCCATGCATCGCAGACAGTTAGAAGTGAACTGCACCAGGTTCGTGGACACGGAGCGCTTCGGGTAGAAACCGTGTTGTTCTGTATCGATATAATTTTTGCAGCGTGCGAACAGAGCACCATTTATGATAATCTCGAACAGTTTTGAGCAGGCACACAGGGAGGTGATTCCACGATAATTTAAGACATTCCGTTTATCTCCTTTTTTGTGCACTGGGAACAGATAAGAAAGTTTCCAGCGGCAGGGGAACTCACATTGCTGTGCCGAGAGATTGAATAGCCTCGCAAGTGGAAGGCAGAGATTGGCTACACAACGTTTTAGAACTGATGACGGAATGCCGTCAGGTCCGGAGGCGAACAATAGCTTCAGTCTGCGTGTTGCGGCTATCACCATGTCTTCTGAAATGCGCGGAATAACGAAACTAAACACATCACGTGGCATCCCAACAGCAGCATCCAGCACTTGTGTTGGCGAAGCGGAGAAATCGTTGAACACTTGCTTGAAATGACGAGCAAACAAGTCGCATTTTTCTCTTTCACTATTAGCCGAGTCATTCCCGAGAAACATGGAACAAGGCAATCCGGATTCCTTCCGTTTTGAGTTGACAAACGACCAAAAACTTTTCGGATTCGTGCGAAGGTTCGCTTCCGTGCGTCTCACGTGTCGATTATAGAGAAAACGATTGTAATTTCGATAACTACGACTCGCAAAATTGAACAGTCGTTTGTAGTACGGCGAGCGAGAGTTACAATACTTTCGGAGGGCGGCAGAGCGTTGACGTTTTAGCACGCGTAGGCGTGGGTTAGACCATGCAGGCTTTAGCGGAGGTCGTCGAGCTGGGACAATGCGGAAAATAGCATCTTCCAGTGCAGCACTGAAAAAATCCACTGCATCATTCACGCTAGCGGCAGTTTCGATAAATTGCCAATCAATTTCCGCAAGCGCATTGTTCAATGCAACATAATCGGCCCGGCGAAAGTCCAAAGAGTAGCACTCAGATGACGGCGTAAAAAGAATCGGCGCAGGTAAACTAAATGACACGACGAGAGCGGGATGATCGGCATCTAGATCAATCATTGGCTCGACGGGCAAGGAAACAGAAGTGCCAGGTAGTGCGGAATCATTTGCCAGGACAAGATCTAGCAAACGTCCATTTCGGTTCGGAAAAGTATTCACTTGTGTGAACCCGTAAAAGTTAAAACCGTCCAAAAGAGCACAGCAAGCAACCGGCATATGCGAAAGCAGTGGATCAATTAATGGTGTGCCACTGTCTGTAAAGCGCCACTTTAGACCAGCTTGATTGTAGTCACCAAATACGAAAGCGGGAGAGCAGGGACTTAATTGTGACGAAATTGACCCTAACGATTCCACATGCTCACGGATGATCGTGCAGTCGTTTTTGCGGTCGGGAGGCAGGTAGATTGCGCCTACACTAAGCTTGCTTTGTGGAAGTTCTACGACAATCCACAGCTGTTCCAGTTGACTGGAAATGGGTGACGTACTTACGTAGCTGGCTAGTCTAGTAGATACTGCAATCAGGACTCCGCCACCGCGCGATTTTTGACTGTTTAGGGCAGACCGGTCAGTTCTAAAGACGGAATAGAGTGACCCGAAAAGTTGCGATGAGTAAATTCGGTCGTCCAGCCACGTTTCCGTCAGCACAATCAAATCATATTCGGCCTCCGCAACAGCCAGGAAAAACGAGTCGATTTTAGTCCTCGTTATCACTTCAGCGTTGACAACAATTCCACCCAGAGCTTGACCGGAAAGTGGAATGTTGCTTACTGCTAGAGTCACGTATTCGTTGGTTAAGCTATCGTCAGAGAAGACACTTGCAAACTTGTTGGAGAACAGGCGGCAGAGGTCCTGTGGAGTGGAAGCGACTTCGCCGTTCAATATCATGGATGATGGTAGACCTGAGACCAGAGAGTCCTGCACTGCTCCTTCCCGTACTTCCAGAAAGACTTCGGGTGCGACTTGAATTTCCTTTGAATCCCTCGCAGATAATGCAAGTAACATTGACGGCTGACTCGCTTGAACTGATAATTGAGTTTAACGTAGTGACGTTTCAGTGACATCGTTCGATATTTAGTGAATTTCCTCAACGCGGCTCTCTTGATCGATTTCAGCTTCTTTAATTCGTTCGTCTGCCAAGGGAGGTGCGATGCAATCTGGTGAACGCTCTTAGGTACGTGTCTGTCAATGACATAAGCCAAGACATGTGAAAAAGTTTGAGCAGCGGTTTCGACGTTATCAGAATCGAGTATGTTTTTCCAATCAATGCTTGACAGCACATTGGCAATGCTACGATGATCGGCTTTCCAGAAATTGTAAGACACCGTAGTGGAGATGCCTTCGAGATTCCGAATGTGATTGTCTTCAACAGTAATAACCAAAGGAGGATGATAGGAACTTCCTTTACAAGTGGAGAAGGAGCCGACGAGATGATGAGCGCTTACGAAACAGAGGTCTAAGCTACGATTGTTCTCGTAAACCACGGGATTGATTTGAGATAACGTCGCTGCGCTATAGCTGTCGAGAAGGCTAACTGATCCAGGATGGAAAGCAGAACCAGCGGGGTCCGGAAAGAGAAAGCCACTGTGGGAAGGTTTCCGCGAAACACCAGCGAGATTAAAGTCGCCCAGAACAATAATCTCATCGATAGGTGAGGCACAATCTAATATGGTGGAAACGGATCGACAATGAGTTTCGATAAGTTCAATGTCGCGAACTCTGTCGGGTGTGTGTGATCGCTCAGCTTGACAGCTACCCATGCCTGTTCAACGCAATTCCACATGTCGTGCTCTATGGCTCTAGCATTCAACTCGGACCGAACAGCAATCAGGACACCGCCACCAGTGGACTTTCGACTATTGTTCGGGTTTCGATCGCAGCGAAATACCGCATACTCACATCCGAACGCTTGGCAGAAAAGCGTTCGAGAGTCTAGCCATGTCTCGGTTAAAACTATTACATCGTAGCAACGGTCGGATACAGCTAACAGGTACTCGTGAACGTCAGAATTCATTCCACCGATGTTTTGGTAGTACATGGTGATATCGCGTGCTACGCGAAGCGATGTCCCTGGAAATCACGGGGACGACAGGTAGCAAACGAACATTACTATTACCAAGAGGATACTCGCCATAGTGAACGGGTTGGAAGACCCCCTCCCCACAACCGACCGCAGGTCCGGATCGTCTGTGATGAACGGAGGCGGCAGAAGGCAGGACTGTGTCAGATAGATTAGGGGCTTCCACAGTGCTTTCTACGGTGCGTTCCGGGTGACAGCATACCACAGCAGAACCACCTTGGAATAGTGGCAGCTGGTCTAATCGGGCCAAAAGATGACTTTGCCCCTATGCTTGCGGATGAACGGAAATACACGCTTTTTCAGCCATTCTTCGATGTAAACTTGGGATGTCATCGTCGAGGGTGTGACGAATGGTTCCGTGTTCAGGCCAAAACTCCATATCGCTTGCCAAATCATGACCTTCTTCGCGAACTTGTCGGCCAACACGAACTTGAATCTTCCCGGCACATCCCCACGTCCAGTCGCGATGTAAAACTTTTGACCGGGAAGCTGCTTACAATCGAGTTTGACGTATGTTTCGTCATCGATCAAAGTGCAGCCCTTGTGTTTCGTCAAAACACGGTCGTTAACCATGCACATTTTTTGGTCACGGAATTCTGCTTCATGTGCCAGTTCGGATGTTTACTGGCTTTGTACGACTTGTATCTTTCCCTGGCAAGGATGTTCTGCATCGTTTGAAAGTTGGCGTTGTACCTTCTGGCCACTGTTTTCGGCATCTTCAGCACTTTAGCCAGCTTGGAACCGGACCACTCCGGATTTTACAGGTGTTTGTGCACAATGTTTTTTCTTCTTTCGACTTCCATTTGACGTTATTTCTGAACGCGATCGACTACTTTGATCAAATTGCACCAGTTGTTCTCTGTAGAAGTGTAAACAAACCAGCGTTGTCAGATTGTTTTCAAGCCAGTGGCGTCGCGTAACCTCACTTTTTACCTGTTCAACAACTTTGAAATCGTTATTTAGGGTCATTTTTACCTTCAAATCAGTTTCAAAAGGCATAGGGTCTTCTAGTTTCACTGATTTGTATCCATTGAAACCAATATTGTTTTGTTTGTTTACGTTTTGAGAGTTGTTGAACAGGTAGATTGAGGTTACGGCGATGCCACTGTTTCAAGCTTATCGACATCAAATGTTTACAACTATCGGTATTTATCGGTATTCAATGTTTTAATTATTTTTATATTTTTTGCCTGTTTAAAGGCTAACATTCAAACTTTTGGATTAAGAACGAAGTAGTAAGTCGGAAGAAATTTCCGGGAATATTTGAATTAGTCTCTTAATGATGTTTGCAGGACATTCTAAAAAATGTCGGAAAAACATCCGATGACGATCCTTCAAGACAAATATTGAGAAACTTCTGGCGAAAACTTTAGAAACTTTCGGAAAAAATCAGATAACATACCCAGAGAAAACCAGAAAAGTATTGGAAATGGGAAGGCAATTCCAAGGGAAGTCATAAGATGCTCGGAAAAACCTTCCAATAGAAGTCGGAAAAAACCTACGGAGTAAGTCAGTAAGTAGAAACTTCTCAGAGTACTTCCTGTAGAAGATGGAAGAAACTTTTTCGAGGTGCTGGGAGAAACTTCCTAAGGTATATTGCAAGAAACTTATGAAAAACAGTCGGAAGCCAGAGGGCTTACGGAAAAGTTGCAAGATACTTCAAGGAGAAGTGGGGAAAAAAATCTGCAAGAAATAGATTTCTTGGCGATGTTAGCAACATTCCCTGAAGCTCCTTACATGCTCAAATGATCCAGCAATATTCCTGATATTTATAGTACATCCCTGAAGCCCCACAATTTCCCTGAAATTTTCAGAATATTCCTGAACTGCACTTCGGAATATCCCTTAATTCCTTGCAACTCCTTGAAAGTTCTTGCAATTTTCCTAAAGTTAATGGGGCTGTTTTGAAGTTTACAAAGTTTTCATGAACCTCTCGGAACATTGCTGAAGTTTTTGAAAATTCTCTGAGCTCTCGGAACTCCTTTGAAGGATCAGAAATTTTCATGAATTGATGTGTCCTGATGTTCTCAGACTTCCCTAAAGTTATCTCAATTATCCTGAAACAAATGGAAGTGTCCTGAAAATCATTAAATTTCTATGAAGTTCTTTGGACTTGTGAAGTTTCCAAAATATTTCAGATGTTTCCTTAAGTTCACTGGAGTTCTATGGACTTTCCTGAAATTGCCGGGTTCTCGAATGTTAACAGCAGTTAATGAAACTGTCTTTAATTTATTGGAACTTACCCTTACATATCTTTAAACTTACTCAAAAGTCCGAACTATCTCTGAAAAGTTCCTGCAGTTTTCCTGAAGCTAATGGAACCTTCGCAGACTACGAGGCGGGCGATGTGTGGCCATGGATCGAGTAGAGCGGAGACGACTTCTTCGGACAGCAGAGGAAAACAATAAAGGTGATAAAGGTACGGGAGATGACGAAAGAAGCTTTCAAGGGAAGCCAGAAGAAGCTTCCAAGGGAAGTCGAAATAGATTGTAAAATAACTTACAGGGTAAGTTGGAAGAAACTTCCAAGGGAAGATTAGAGAAATTTCAGGAAATTGAAAAATTAACATTTTGATGGATTTATTCGTTCACTGAATAAAAGTATTTCCTGATTTCCAGGAATTACCGGGATACGCCATCAGTTGTTTCTCGACCCCTTGGAAGCCAAAAAGGCGAGAAAATGGAAGCATTAGTCAAAAGAGTCTCAAACATAGGACATTTTCAAAGAGGAATTTTTTTTTTTTGAGATTGCTCAAAAATTTGAATGTTTGAAAAGATAAAAGCCTCTCCTAATAGTTTCAGCGCGGGCGAGCTGTAATCATTTTGAATATTTTAAAAAATCGGTATACATCAGTATTAAAACTCAAAAGTCGGTATTCTGAGAAACCTTATCTGTGCATCGGTATACAGTTTGAAAATCGGTATATCTGGCAACGCAGAAACAAACCACTGTCAAAGATGTTCGATTCCCAACACTAGAGGCGGGCTAGCGGCGCTCGAGGGGCGTACCAATTTACTTTTAGTCAGCCTTCACGCAAGGCGCTCTGCTCTGTCCGCTCTGTTTTCTTCTTCTTCGCATTTCAAGCTTAATACATATTAGGTACTGCAGCGTGAGGTCACGAATGAACTCAGTGTTAATCGGCTGAACCTTTTAGACAGTTCAGTGGTACTGTTTACAAGCACTTAGTCGTTTTTTAGAGAAAAAAATATTTTAAAATTTCCGAATTTTAACTTGAAAATTGTCGAGGAACAGCGCAGTGGAAGGATGTTGCTCGTGGACAATGCAGAAGTGTGGTTTACATATCACTGCAGTCTGAAAAATTATCGAGAAAATCTACCCAAGAAAAAATCGACTAAGTCCACGTAAACAGTATCACTAAACTGTCATCAGATTGAGCTTATTGCGTGCTCTTAACTTAGTGTTCTAGATGCACTTCCACAGTTATTAATTGAGAGCATTCGATGCTTGTACCATTTTTGCATTAATATAATTTTGTAGTACACACAAGTACACATTCATACTATCCCACGCAGCACACTTCCATCGAAATAAGTTGCTGCAACTTGATTGTGACTGGAATAAGTTGCACACAAGTAACCACAACTGTTCAGTGACAAGTGTGTTGCTAGGGATATGCCCAGGGAAATCTAGACCGGATCGGGAATCGAGTTACCTCTAGCATGGTCTTGCTTTGTAGCCGCACATTTACCGACTGAGCTAAGGGAGGCCCCAATTCCGCGGTTACATTCAAATATCTTATATAGATTCAAAGTGTCTTTATGTTACTTCATACGCGAAGTTAGCGATTTTCAGAGTTGGTTGGAAATGCTAACATGAAGCTTTAGTGTGATAATTTATTAGCTAGAGAATGATCTTTAGAAGAGGGTAGGTGCATAATTCTGTTAGAATACAGCAGTGAAAATTGAATAGAAGTTGAAAATGAACGAAGGGCCATTAATGTGACAGTATAAAGTCAAACGCACATCTTTTGCCTAACCCGTACGATGTACGCTGAGACTTGAAGTATGTAGTCTACAGGCAAAAGATGTGCTTCCTTTTTTTGCTCATTACTGACTGTGGCTGTGGAATAGTTCGATTGTGCATCCATCACCATCGACTGGAAATGCTCTCGCAACGTGGGGCTTTAGGTAGTGATGAAACGTTGCTAGAACTATTCCACAGCCGCAGTCAGTAATGAGCAAAAGGAGGACGCACATCTTTTGCCTGTAGACTTGAAGACATACCTCAAGTCTCCGCGTACATCGTACGGGTTAGGCAAAAGATGTGCGTCTAACTTTAAAAACTGTCGCATTATGGCCCTTCGCTCATTTTCAACTCCTATTCAATTTTCACACTGCCGTACTCTAACGGAACTATCCATCTACCCTCTTCTAAAGATCATTTTCTAGCTAATAAATTATCGCACTAAAGCTTCATGTTAAAATTTCCAACCAACTCTATCTTATATAGGTTTCTCTAAGGTGAAAGTGACCTTTGAGTGAATGAAAATAAAATGGTTATTTCTGAGACATCATTTCAGATTGCAAAAAGCTCTTGTTGATGTTTTCCTTTTATTATTTCGCTCAAAACGACGAGGACTTTAGCCAATCTGAAGTGATGTCTCAGAGATAACCATTTTTGACCACTTTAACCTTAAGCCTCCTGACTCCGGACTTCAAAGATCGCCTTGTCAGGCTGACTGACTGACTAAAAACTGGCTTGCATGTTTCGTTTTGCCAATCATACAAAACTTGTTCATCGATTCAACATTCTGCTCCATGTTGGAACCAAAACAACCGTGCTGGAGGTGTCCCTTAGCACGTTTACGTGATTCCCCATGATTAATTCCTCATTCCCTTTCTCTCCATTACAGAAGTCAAACGTCGCAAGCTGGAAAGTTCCTCGAAGGTTAGTATTGTGGTGTAAACACACTTGACACAGAGTGCCAATTCGTAAGAAAAGATAGAGAAACAAAGAAAAAAGTGATGTGCAATGCCGAAACCGGAAAGAAAAGAAACAGGCGGTGATAGAGAAAGGCAAGAAGAGAAGGGAGAGAGAGAGTGAGAAATTAGTGTCTTGACGGGGAAATCGCACATCCGATGGTGGCGTCGTATGGGTTCGTTGTTCCAATCCCAAACGGTGGCCGATCGATCGTCGCACAAGCTGCTGCAGGGGAGAGACGAGGCACTACAGACCAATTACCGATGGCCAATGCACCGGACCATGGACCGCAGGATCAGATAGGAGCAGTTGTTAATTGAACTGCAGCGCCTAGACAGACTACTAGAACATAAAACCGTGAATCTTTCTTCCGTAACGCTTGACTTGAAGATGACCCAAAAGTAGTATTTTCGAATAAATTTTGACTCAACATGGCCCTAGCAATACTTGTAATCAACAGACTTAAACTTTAGTCTGAAGGGTAGATTCACGGCTGCGCTGAACCTGGATCGATGATCACACGATGTTCGAGAAGATGGGACTGAGGACAACATGAATGGATTCCGGGGATGAAGAAATGCGACAGGATGAGTGAAACTACAACAGGAGATATTCGCACAACGCTGGAGGAAGAGGACACACCATGTAACTGGAGCATAAGTAACTAACGGGGCGCCAATGAGTTAAGGATTAATAATGCACTGACAATCTTTTCAAAGACCACCACGCTATCGGAAACAGCGCATTCCAAGTCAATCTGAAATCATCGTACCAATACAATAGAATCGACTTAATTAGGAACTCGCAAAGAATGTGATTATAAATTGTCAGTAGCCACATTTCCAATGAGAGATTTATGCAACTCATAGCTAGCTTTCAAACACATGACGATTAATTTTGGAATCGCCCGAGCTGGCTTAGCAAGGCTCTTCAATGCTTCTACAGTTTTGCAACCTATTGCTATAAGTATAAGGAAAGATGGAGCCAATCAAGAAGGAAAAATTCAAACCATCGTAAAGAAATACAGCAAGCCAACCAAACGCCCTTGGAAGCCGCCTACCAAACCCAGGAGCTCAAGCGGAGGAAATGCCAAACCGTTAGAAGTCTTCGTTAAGTGCATTGTTAAATGTGTTCAGTTTGATCAAGTGATTCGTCGATTCAATTCAATTAGCTAAAAAGGAACATTTTACCGCCTTTTCTAACTTCAACGCATAACTGCTAACTACTTTTAATATACAGCAAGTTTAGCATATTCGCGTAAATAATTCCACACACTAACTCTGCCAACCGAATAATTAATAAAACCGTTGTTATTATATTGAATACGAAAAGTGCATACATCCGTTGAAAAAAAAAAGCAAAATCGTTCAGCAAACCAGAATTCCACAGTTTCCAGTTGGCAATCCGTCAATCTCCCCTGCACAATTGCCATCCGTGTCCGGAAGTCTCGAAACCTAGCGTGTTTGATCCTGCCCTGGCTCGGCACTCTACCGGTCGGCAGTTTCCTTGTTAACCAATCCGTTGAAGCGCTCGTAGTCGTAGTTCGTAGTCCTCTCTTCCGTGGGCCTGTGCCAAGGTACGTATTACTTTCACACAGCAAAAGAAAGAAACCGAACCTACATACTTACAATACTGATTTGATGATTCGCAGTGCGTCACAACATTTCCTCCAGTTTGGGGTGCTATGATAGCAAACTGTTAGGCGAATAGAGTGGTAGGATTTGGTTGATGTTTGAAATGAAGGGCTTACCATTTTACGGACAGTAGGCCTTTTTAATGCACCACCAATGTAGAGTGCTCCGGGCGAGTTTGAGAAGTAAATGTCAACCAAACTGTTCGTTTACATCAGAATAAGGATTTTTCACAACGAAAATTTAAGCATCTTGCCATTTTCCATCAGTAATTGTCTTATTTTAGGATTTTCCACAGATCTGAACTGATTTGCACCTAAACTAGTCACACACAAGAAATCCGGAAGATCAAAACCACTAAAGGCACTATTATAATTATCAATTTTTCTCAACAAAAATATTCCTGAACACTAGCAGGATTCTAGCAAAAATGATTCAGAATTAAATGTTTCAACTGTAGATCAAGCTCTGCAGCATCTCAGATGAATCAATTTATATCAGGAAAATTTAAAAAGTGTTCCGCTTTCTCACATCACTGTTTTTGACGTTCTCCTATTCACCACCAGAGCACCAAGTTTATCTATGTTCTATGTTTCCAATGCAACATGAGAAGCATCTTCAATTAAACTGTTAGTTGTGTATCATCATTATAAGACAACGTTAACCCTTTCCTTCCCAGTAGTGCTGTGACGATATCGATAAGTTCGATATTATCGCTAAATATCGGGTATAAATGATCGATACGATAACCGATATTTAAAAATCCGATATCAACGATAATCGAAATTCGATATGGTTCCTTTTTGTTGTTTATTAATTTATTTGATAAGGCTCAATCCAATTAACTTTACAGAGCCGAGGATTCTTGTTCAATATGCAATACATCAGTATCGCCAACGGGGGGGGGGGGGGGGCAGATATAGTCGCTATATTTATATTCTGGCGGATAGAATTTCGATCTACCAAAAAACGGAACCAATTAAATATATTATAGACCAACAATTGAAAAGGTACTATCAAATTATATAAACAAAACTTTGATATTTCTTTCCTCGATGTTAATAATCATCGACATGGTTCGATCTCCATTTGAAGGATCTGGTAACGAAGAACTTGTTCGTGTCGAGCCAATGAGAAATATCTCTACCGCTAATTTGGTATGGAGCTATCACGAGGGAATGGTTCAACGTAATAATAATCGAAGGGGACGGCTTCGTACGGAAATTGATATGTAGGTACGCGAGGCGTGATATTGAATTAATTAAATGTGCTATTTTTCGGTATCACGGCGAATTTTGAGCGATGTAGCCTCGAAGAGTGGATAGACAATATTTTTGTTTGTGTCGATGTCGATCTTTTTAATTTTTCAAATGCAGTATGAAGTTGGAAAGAATGAAATATGTTTAATGTATTTTCCATTGAATATTGGATATCGGACCCGATATCGGTACTCAAAATCCAATATCGAAATGATATCCATGTTTTCAGAGACCGATAAATACGACCTCGTCACAGTACTGGTTTCCAAAAGGTTTTTGGTAGATTTGAGATGCTAAAATGTATTTGTGAAAAAAGTGCCCATACAAAAGATGTTCCACACAGTCGAAAATTATTGAATCCGTAAAAAAAAGTCTTTGTTTAAAGTCCATAGCATGCTAATTATTTTTCAATAGTTGCTCAGTTGAATTCTCAAGAATACATATGGACGAGAATAATGAGTACACTGAGTAGCTTAAATAACTAATGACTATTTAATGGAAGATAGACAAACATGAGACAGACCGAAAAGTTGTGGTTCACCTGTGAGCGCTACCATGGGAAAGAGAGGGTTAACACAAATATTCACCCGAGAATGAACCAATATTCTTTAAAAATCTTATTCTGAGGGAGAAGGGGTTGGTTTGCAAAGGGAATTTGTAGAACTACGAAAAGTATTCAGCCCAGAGGCCTGACTGGCGGCCATGTTTTTGATGCTATCATCTGCTCTTGTCTTGCTGTTTATAACACGATTTCCGTCCCTTTCACCATGGATACGTCAGGCGGGCCATATTTAAATAAGGCCCGTGATGTTGCCTACTGTCAAACGTATAGGATTGATATGGGGTTGATTCAGCCCAAACTTGACTTAGTGCGCTTAGTTGGTTGTTATGTTCAGCGTAACTTTAAGTTTCATTTTTAGGAAATCGGTAAAGCAGTGTATGTTCTACGAACTTGTAAATTTACTAATTTTCTACGACGTTGTGACACCGACAAACCGACTTGCTTTACCATAGACGTTACAACGAAATTTCCGTTAAACTTTTCTTAAGATTTTCCCTTACATGATCAAATGGAAAATCAGGAAATTTATTTTTCATCATTGACTTGACACCCTGTACAGTTTTACAGATTCGTAATTCCCAATCTTTCTCATGCATCTTCAAGAACGATATTTAAGGTATACTTTGGTGCAATAAGACTACTAAAAAAGGTCATGGGGCTCGTAGAGTATTAGAAAACATCTAATTAGTTAGTTAAACAATTAATATTTTTTCATCAATCATGGCTTCACCAAATGTTTGGTTTGATATTGTATGGATAAAACTTAAAGGGTGTGTTCATTTTTTTCGTGAATAGAAATCTGTAGATCTGGCATCGTTAATTCGCACAGAGCGATTCGACTTGCTGTAGCGGTCACTGTAGCTCATTATAGTCGCTATATTCATAGTCTGGCGGGTAGAATCTCGGGAACCAATTGAGCAAATCACGACCAACAACAGAAAAGAGCACATTATCTTTTCCGAACAAAACTTTGGAAACCCTTTTTTCGTGACTCAAGGCTCGCCTACGCAAACTAACACCATCTTTGGGTTGAGGAAAGTTTCCTCTATCCGATGATGCGTTCGATTCACGAGGAGAGAATGATCAACGTTTTGTTTATAAAAGTTGATAATACCCTTTCAATTGATGGTCTAAAATATATTGAATTGGTTCCGCTTTTTGATAGATCAAAATTCTATCCGCCAGACTATGAATATAGCGACTATATAGCTCATCGGTCACGTACACTGAGGAAAGTAGAACTACGATTTTCATAATATGTTTCGTATGAACGGTCGTTTTGAACTCTGGAAATTATTTTTTACGACACGTATGGTTTCCATAGCATGCTCATGAAAATTACACGTCTCATTAATGAATTCCATATGAAACGCTTAAAAATTTCATACGAAACTGCAATGAACTTTATTAGATGATTTTGTGTGAAATAAATCATAAGTCGTTCGTATGAAACGCTCGTGTGATGTGAACGATATGGCGTACGAGCCGAAAAAAAATAGCGTATCTTAAAAAGGGCTGAGTTCAAAAATAATAAAAACGCTAAAACGTACTGGTATCATCTGGATGTACGATTTCAATGAGGTACTGAGAGAGATGAAGCAGATTTTGAAATATGGTTGTACTAGTATACCAAAAAAAAACAACGTAAACGCAATTAGTGACTTCACTAATTGCTTGTATCGTACAGTGATTTCACTCACACTACTAAACCGATTGCTTCACCTCGGTCATTCGAATCTATGACAAAAGTTCCGAAGGACGAAAGGTCGAAAGGACGCAAGGAATGATCATGAACGCTTTCTCTAATTGCTCTATAGAGACAAATGCGATTGTTTCAATTTTCTTAAAGGTCATGGAAATGTTTTTGACCCTGAGAGTCCACTGCTTTGTACTCTTTAGAAAAAATGTGTCAGCTGAAAAAAAAAACATCCCTGACGCCAACAATCAGGGAAAATCGACCCTAAAGCAGCTCGCTCGAAGCCGGTAAGCGCCACTTCTGGGTCTAGCTCAACGCCAATGCCTTACCACCTCCTCCATCATAGCACGCGTGTATATTTCCTCAAGTTTGTTCGGGAGCAACATGAAAACAAAAAGCAAATACCTCAACGCATCGCCAGAACCCACGGATCCCATGGTTGAATAGATTTGCTTAAACCCTGGAGGAGCAGCAGTAAACGTTCCATCCAACATCCAAATTTCGGCGGTGGACAGTCGCCGAATGTTGTCGTCGGTGGTGAACACTAAAAAAATATCTCCTCCATGCGCATGCACTGTTTTTTTTTTTTAATGCGTTTATTTATCCAGGCTCATTTGCCGTTGCTTTGCGGAGCCGATATTCATCGTTTGGGTTACAAAATTACTTAAAACTAACGTTAGTAAAGCGGGGGCCGATTACTCGCGGCTATCTCGAGGTTAGGGGTAACAAATTGTAACAAATGGAGGTTTTTTCGAGCAATGTGCTCTTAATCTAGAACTAAGCGACATATTGGAGAAAAAGACGAACATGGAGGTACACCGATGGGGACCTAACAACTTGAGAGAACACAAGAAGACACTAACTACTAAATCCTCAGATCGATCCGTTTTATAAACACATAAATTAAATTGCAATAGTCAAGATCTCGGCTCAGCAGTATAGTTTTTGGGTGGCCGAGCGCGTTGGCAGATCTTTCTCTGTTCTGCCTTGGAAATCGTTGTTTGCAACTGCAATACATGGTCTTTTTCAATTCAATGCAAAGTATTAATAAAACAAACAATGCATTACCTCACTAGCCACGTATTTTGCGCATTCTCGAACCGTGCTAGATGTTGTCTCATGGTGAAACTCCGATCTTCGTTTCAGGTCCTTACGAAGTTGTTTAGACTGTGTTTTTGGACTTGGCAGGTGATTATGGACTGATGGTGCTTCAGTCACATGGCACCCATTTGCAAGATGCGTGATAATGGTCGCGTAGCAACGGTTTTCCTGTTGCTTGGCCCGTTTTTTTTTTCACGCAAGACCAGTAGTGCACTTCATCATTCTGTAAAGAATTAATGAACGTTACAGTAAGCATATCTCTTCAGTTCGATGTTGTTAAATTTATTTTTATTTATTTGTACATACCTTTTTGTTCAAATGGTAGCTTTGATTTTCGTCTGTCGCTTCGGGTTCTGGTCTGATCGGGATTTCCCAATCCGTGTTGATGTCCATAGATCGCTCATTCCGATGCTCGTCAGCCGCTTCGGGTTCTGGACTGTTTGGGATTTCAACATCCGTTTCCCACAGAACACTCATCCAGATGTTCGTCACTCGCTTCGGGTTCTGTACTGCTCGAAATTTCCACATTCCGGTCGATGTCCACAGGACGTGCACCTTGATGTTCATCGCTCTGATTTTCTTCAGTTACGTCGGGTTCTGAACGGTTGGGGATTTCCATCTTCGTATTGATGATGACCGAGACTACATCTGATCGCTTCTGTTCATCGCTTCGGTTCTTCGGTTTGATTCTTCTGGATCCGACAAAATTCCAAAATAGGACACGGTATCCCAGGTATCCTCGCTATCCAACTGGTCCAGTTGATGATCCATTTTGAATTGTTTTGACGTAGAACTACGTCTTTGTCCACTATACTGGGGCGCAAATAAAAAAATATGTATGGGGAAGAAGTGTTAGGTTTTGAACGCTTGTAACTTTTTCATTTATAGATGAAAATAAAATCCAAATACGTCAATCGATAAGAAATTACTTAACGAATCTGCTGAAATAAATACTTTTTGAATTTTCCATAAAAAAAACTTGATAAATGTACAAATGATAATTTTATCACTGTTTTTAGGAAATAACGTTTTCCCCAAACCCAGTCGTCCTAATCGAATACCACTTGTTTGCACATCATTCTGCTTGAACCTGAAAAGATATAACAGAGAGCTGCTTTAGTGCTCCTGCTCATTACCGTCAAAATCACCTGCAATCCAATTTATAGTTACTATGTGTTTTTCTTTTAAAAATGCATAAAACAAAACCTGAAATGCTGCATTTGGAAGTTGAGTGTATATACAATGGTTACTATGATGAGTTTTCACCGTTTGCTCTCCAGTTTTCAAAATGACGTCCAAGCAAGAGGAGAAGCGTGTCAAAATTTATTCTCGCGCAGCAAGAGAATCCGACGTTCTCACACGAAACTTTTGTGAAGGCAGATTTCAAGCAGCTTCCGGGACAGGAATTTTATACCGCATCAGGAAAAGGGAAGGTGACGTTCCCCTCCTGACGTTCCAGTCTTTTTATTGGTCCATTGTTCTCGATAAATTCTTCAATTTCTAACCATAGAACTTGGGTTATTTAAGGGTATTGAGGTTAATGCATATTCATAATCTGCATTAAAAATGGATCCGAAATCCAAAATTTCATCAATTTTGGTACACTCAAACTATTTTAAATAAGTGCGATTTGATTGGCAAAATCACCATCTTAGCGCCCCTCTGTGGGACTTTGTATAGGAGTGAGCTGTCAATTTGTTAGTTTACTGTCAAACAGTGATGTCATTATTTTGCATTGAATCTTGAATCGATAAGAAAGTCTTCGAAAAAAATTCGTTGTGCTTTTTCAGATGATGTAAATTAACCGATAAATTTTTCAACATTTAAGAAGTCAATTGCGTGTATTGCGATGGTAGACAGATTCTGTGGAGACCTTTAAACTCAATAAATTTGAAATAAGCTTTACATTACATTAAAGGGTGTATTCGATAAAAATGGCACAATGGGTTATGATTTACAAAATTTGTTTTATTCAATTTCGTCTCCCATCCCGAATGCCCGCCCCTTCCTTTTCACTCCACCCATCAAATTTTGTACAACCAATTATTCCAGTGTTTTTGTTGTTTTTACCCAAATTTTCTTCAACTCCAGCTCTGTTTTAATAGGTTTGGGATGTTTGCGAAGTTCCGTCTGCATAATTGCCCAGAATTTTTCAATTGAGCGAAGTTCCGGTGCATTTGGTGGGTTCATATCGTTTGGCACAAAATTGACTCCGTTGGCTCGGTACCACTCAACACGTTTCGAGCGTAGTGGTATGATGCTAGATCAGGCCAAAACAGAGTTGATCCTTTGTGCTTCATTATGAAAAGCAATAAACGCTTCTTAAGGCACTTCCGTGTAAATCGCACCGTTGATTGTTCCGGAAATGATGAAGGGAGCGCTTATTTCACCACATCCGCAAATCGCCTGCCAGATCAGGAACTTTCGATAATTTCATCTTTCGAACATCCTCCGGAACATCGAACTTAAACTTGGCAACGAAATATTCTTACCCAGGAAGTTGACGGAAGTCGGCCGTGACGTAAGTTTCGTGATGGATGACGAAACTTACGTCAAGGCCGACTTCCGATGCAACACGATTTGGTGAGCAACTTAGTGTACAGTTTCCGGGACCGGATTGTTGCAGTGATTTTTTGCTTTTCATTCCGTTTTAGGGCTTTTTGAACCTTGTAAACATTTAACCCAGCACACTTCATGATTTTCTGCACAAAACCGACTGACACCTTGAACTTTTTAGCGACATCTCGAATTGACATGTTTGGACAGTTCTTGAAACAGGTTGGACTACTTTCCTGGCCATTTTTCATTGGACCACTTTTACGACCACTCACTTTCTTCCTTTGGGTACTCAAACGCTCTTTGAAGGTTCTAATCACACGACACACAGTGGTATTTGCAATTCCCAGCTTTTTAGCGATTCATCGGTGGGACGCCTCTGGATTTTGATTGTAAGCACAAACGAAGTGATAGACGGAGCGGCTCAACAACTTTGGTGACGAACCTGCTATTGCAATGTTTCAGTGTACCACATGGCAACACTACTACTGGATTGTATTGGAAGCAGAGGTGGCAACAGTACATTTTTTGAAAAACTATCGTCCAGAGCGAAACAAAACAGCCAGCACACGGGCGGCCGTTTATAACTACATTCCAAGCGAACAGCGGAGATAGAGAATAAATAAAATCTCGCAGCCTGATTTTTCCAAACAGTTTATTGTAATGAAATTTTAGCTTCAGGCTTGCGTGTGACAGTAAATTACCAACTCCCTTATTTACGCATAATTTTAACATCAATGCTTATGACTGGTTAGTCTTCATTCTTATCTTTTAATTCCATGCAATAAACATCAAATAAATGCAGTAATTAGCCAGAAATCAGCAAAATTCTACACGACATAAATTTATGTCGCGCGTGCCGCCGGTCTTGTCTGCTTTTTTGTGCGAAAATGTTCTGTCGCTGGCAGAAAACAGTTTAGAAATGTCATGACATTTTTGCCGCTTGCCAGTTTGTTTTTGTGTGTCGTCAAAATGGTTATCGCAAAAAGTATCAAATGTTAAGGAAAAAATGTTAAACTCCAGGACTCGTGCCACCACTGATTGGAAGCATTTCCACCAAATCAGGGGAAACATGTCAGAAGGGTATAACTCGAAAAGTAAACAATGACTTTGAACGTCGATTTGTCTTGAATGAGCACACACTCACGGAATCTGACTACACCAGCTCATAGAACAAACATTGTTCTGTCTGATGATTTAGTTAGTTTGAGTGGGTGTGTTGTCATTCGTAAGAAACCGATGAACCGATGAGTCATTGTTTACGTTTCGAGTTAGACCCTTCTGACATGTTTCCCCTGAAATGTACTAGAATGATTTGGTTCTATCTCTTTCACTCTACTCAAAACTGAAATGCATAAAAAATGACAAAATGATACACTCTTTGCACACTGTCAAAGATCATTGCACACAAAATCAACTTTGTTCAAATCAAAACAAAAATACTAGCCTATCTGGTGGCTGATGTTACAAGCTTCTAAGAAAATTCTATTAAAGCGAACCACATTATTTTAATAGATTTCTTCAACAGTTAGTCGTCTGTCACTTCGTTTGTGATTGTAAGTGCACAATTTTTTTTCACTGGCTATTTCTCGATTCGATGACATGACTGGTATGAAAAGTTATGAAATTTGACAGATGTAAACAATGCACTATGAATAAGATTTAATCAAATATTCAGGTTTTTTACTCATACGGTTCAAAAGTTACAGAAGATATTCGGTGTACCATTTTTATCGAATACACCCTTTACTTACGTTTCTCTCTCGTCACTCCAAAATAAATGCCTAAATTAAATCGTATTTCCAATTGATATTGGCACGACACAATGGAATATTTTTTGCATTATTTACACCACACTCTGTAGTTTTAGTCGAAATTCATTTACAAAATTACAATGTAGATGATAATTTGGAGACGAATCTTGATATCGGCTAGCAATTGCTGTGCGTAAGCCATATTGTTTTGCTTTGAACAAACCTCAGGTAAACTAATAAAGTTCATTTAGTCGTCGTATAAAACAATTATCATAGTTCGAAATACTCATTCATACGAAACATATAATAAAAATCTTAATTCTAATTTAGTATGATTAAATAAGGCCAGATATTCCATTAAATAGACTATTTTGGTATTATTATTTTTGAAATTATAGACTATAAAATAAAATGATGTTTAAAAAATTGTTTATTTTTCCCAGAAATATATTGTTTTTCTCTACATACTCGAGTCAGGCGACATTTTGATCAAAAATGCCATTTCCATCCTACATTTTTTTGAAAAATTTCAAAGACGCCTTTTTGAAAATTTTACTAAATCCAAAATGGTAGAATTTTAGCAAAAATCTAAAGCGATGGTCGATTCAAATTTTTGCTTCGCTATTTTGCTTGGAACTGCCCAATTATGAAATCATTTGACGCGAGTTTACGATTCGTGAGCGCTCACTCTGAGTGAACGCTCACGAATCATGAAATCGCTGAATGTGATGCTCGAAAGTGAAATTGATAGGTTTTATGAGTCTTGCACATACCGGTGGAAACTAACGATTTTAAATTGGCTCACTACTTGACTAGCCTATTGGTCCGAAGTACATCTATAAGCGTACCCAATTCTAGTCTAAATTCTAGTACTACACTATGATATAAATGAGGGGACAGATAAAATGAGGGGTTCGTGGATTTTCCTATGTTTCGAGAGGTGCATCGATTAGCTTGGGACCGAAGAGAGTACCAGAGCTGAGCCAAAAAGTTGAGCACGTTTCTTCGGGACCTTCTGGTCTTAGACTTACGTCTATGAAACAACCTCTTCTTATAATTTACAAGTTCATCTAATGATTTCATAGTTTAGAAAAACTTTTTTTCTTACATACCTTATTACGTTGTTTTTGCTTTTAATTCTACTACTGTTGTATCACTTTCACTTCACTATTCACTTTCACTATCACTTTAAAATAAACTATAACAGATACGTATTTCGTTTACTACTTGCAAACTTCTTCAGTGTCTAGTTATATGATTATGACTAGACACTGCAGAAGTTTGCAAGTAGTAAACGAAATACATATCTGTTATAGTTTATTTTAAAGTGATAGTGAAGTGAAAGTGATACAACAGTAGTAGAATTAAAAGCAAAAACAACGTAATAAGGTATACAATTATTCTACTAAAACGCTCATTAGTCAATTTAGATTTTTTATAGCAAGCGAGTGGAAGCAACCCTGCTCAAAAGTATAATCATAAACATTGATACAGATTGTATCTGCAATGGTACAGAATTTTTGAAGCTTAACTATAATGAGGCATAGTTCATAGATAGCACTCGAATCGCTTGGGAATATATGGGATGTCACCGTTATTCCGCTAGCGTATGCAAGCGGTAAATTAATTTGCGAGATAGCAATCTTTCTCACAATTTAAATAACTCGGTGCAATCAATAAAAGTTAGTTAACTAGTGAAATTAATAAGGAGGGAAATGTGGGACAATTCAACAACAACAAAACATGAAGCGAACATTAAACAGTAATCATATTAACGGTGCAGGTTCTACAATCCAAGATGACACGACAGCGATCCCCGCGTGTATTCAGTCCCCCGTCTACCTCCCTCCAAAATTAAACAACAAGCAAAGCTCAGGTATTCCCGGCAAACTATTGGAACCCATTCCCTTTTCGACTTCATTTTAGAGCAAACACGAAGGCGACGCCATTACGATGCAGTCATCATCGTCGACCGAGTCCAAAAAAGAACGCAGCAGCAAAACCAAGGACAAGCGTGACAAAACCGACGAGGAGAAGGAACTTCGCAAGGAGCGTAAGCTCGGCAGAAAGAGGGTGAGTAGGTTCGATTAGAGCTCGAATGAGGACTGGGAAGATATAATGGTTGCAATTTTTCGCACAGGATCGCGCCGAAGAGATCATGCTTGCCGAAAAGCGTCGTCGCGAGGAGGAGAAAGCCAAGTTGCATTTGCAGAACGGTGAAGATGATCTTGGTCCTTCCCATCGCGACAAGCATCATCACTTGAGGGTAAATCACGATTTTGTGTGGGAAAAACTGAACCAAGTGGTTGTTTTAATTGTTGTGTTTTCTTTTTCTTTTTTTCTTTTAGGAAAAATCACCTCCCTACAGTGGTCGGGATCATCGCGAACGATCACACGATCGCATCGATCGCAGTGAGAAGCCGTACATTACGAAATCATCGCGCACAAGATCTGGCTACTAGACTTTCCTCGATGACTCGTGCGAATCAATGAAAAGTTTTATCATTAATTTCCTACAAGATTACGTTTTTCTTCTTTTCTGACTCATCAGTACAAAGCAGCAAATTATTTTTGAAATAGAAAAGTGACCATTATATTTTTTGGCGATCATTATTAAAAATTTACTTTAACAATTAAGTTGCGTTATGATATACTTTAAGAACAATACTTTACATAGCAAGCACGAGTATGAGAAAGTTCAGTGTGCTCGAGAAAAAGTGTGGATGATCTCTTAAGAAGCATAACGAGAATCGCAAATGTGTTCGATTCCAATGTCTTTTACAAGATTAGATTAGAACTAAACCAGAGAAGATAATTCTCAGGTTATGCAACCCTGTGCATATAAGGAAGCAGTACGTTTAAAAAACATTCATAATTGATCATTGATGACTGCGTGATTTCGAACATCTCCTACATCTCTGTCGTTTGGAAAACGTGCTAATGTCATCACGAGAAGAATATAAACAAACTGTCCGTCGTAAGATAAAAAAAAGCTGCTTGGAAGAAACCATTTATTCTGTAGAACAAAAAAGAAAACTCACAATCTGTTCAGTTGTCATAAATAAGTAGATTCTAAAAATGAGATGGAATGTGTTTTAAACTCTAATTTGTGTGTGTGTGATTATCATCATTCTTGTTAGTAACGAAGCGAAGCACCATCTTACATCAGACCAATGTACATGAATTGATGCTCCGCGTTGGATTGGGGTTCAAACCGACGGGAGATTCTTGCAACAGGACATGCGATGACGTCGAAGGTGATTCCGGCTTGAATAGCTGAGACTGGAGCAGTGGTGTTGCCTCCGAGGATCCGTGTGAGTGACGGTTTCGACGCTGGAATATTCAAGCAAAAGTTTTAATTGATCCAGGTACTAACATGTAAGAAACGAACCCTATTGTCAGCATCTGCATCGTCTTCATGCCGTCGTAACCGCCATCCGCAGTTCCACCTCTGATACACCAATGAGTTCAGGAATGCCTGAAGTGGATTTGTTATAGCCTAAAACAGTCCGAACATTTTTTACCCATTCTCACAATAATTATTTCCAGTCGCGTCCTTACCATCACATACCACACTGTGACGATTGTCTGGAATGGTAACGAAAACCACATGGTCCACAGGATGATACCGTTGAGCAAGTTCGGTAACCAGCACACGTAAAACACAAAATTGATTAGAGAGAATTTCATCTTAAACTTGGTCATGAGATCGCGCTCGGTGGATGTCATCTGGCTGAAGCGCGCCACCAGCTGCCGATCGACCTCCTTGGAGGCCGCAAAGTACAGCACCGGATTGGCCACCATCACTGCTATCATCGGCCCGTAGGTGGTGAGGTAGTTTGGTAGTATCCGAAGATAGGCACTGCCTACGTCGTGCACGTTGTGACAACTGCAGTGAAATAAAACATACCAATCATATTAGATCAACCACAACTAGCTATCAGATTTCATCCGTACTCAGCATCCGGAACGTAGAGCACCGTCAACCCGGTCGCTGTCAGTACCGCTGAAATGCTCCACACGTAGAGGTGATACGTTCGCAGTGCCACCCTGGTACCGCTCAGCTGCCGCCGCACATTGATCGCGTAGCTCAGCGTCCAAAGCCACGTGCACATATAGAAATACTGAATCCATGCTGACGAAACGGCACAAAAGATAACGTTAGTCGTGTCGACATCGTCGCTGTCCGGTGGGATAACATTTTTGATATACTTCCACAGGGCCGACCGGAGGAATACACCGAGCGAGGCGCACAGATCGGCTACCGCTAGCCACACGATAATGCTACGCCCCGTACTATAGCTGGCGGCTGAAGCCGAGCCCGGGCGACGACGGTGGACGAACTGCGGATTGGGTGGGTCTTCGTTGCGGATCCAAATCTGGAATGGAAATGCAAGAGGAAAATGAGAAAATGCTTTCGTTTTACATTTAATCTTTTACAACAGACATCTGGTTCTATTGATACTAAAGGGAGTATTCGATAAAAATGGCACACCGAAAATCTTTTGTAACTTATGAAGCGTATGAGTAAAAAACCTGAAAATTGTGCCTTAAGAAGCCATTCATAAGGAAGCACAAAGGATCAACTCTGTTTTGGCCTGATCTAGCATCCTACCACTACGCTCGAAACGTGTTTTAGTGGTACCGAGCCAACGGAGTCAATTTTGTGCCAAACGATATGAACCCACCAAATGCACCGGAACTTCGCTCAATTGGAAAATTCTGGGCAATTATGAAGACGGAACTTCGCAAACATCCCAAAACTATTAAAACAGAGCTGGAGTTTAAGAAAATTTGGATAAAAACAACAAACACTGGGATTATCGGTTGTACAAAATTTGATGGGTGGAGTGAAAAGGAAGGTGCGGGCATTTGGAGTGGGAAACGAAATTGAATAAAACAAATTTTGTAAATCATAACTAATTAGCAGTTTTTCATTCCCTGAAAATTTCAAGAAAATTAGATAATCGTTTTAATTTTGGTGAGTAAATATATGTGTGTCATTTGTATCGAATACACCCTTTACTATACCAAAGGCGTACCAACTGCTTGGCCGTCCAATCTCACTCAGCTATAGCTACTGTGTATGGACGATCAAATGTTAAATACTGTGGTAGCCACAGCATAGTTCTGTCAGAACCTCAGCATTTTCATTGATCCATTGCCACCTCGGGTGAGGTACTCAAAGCAAATGGCCAATTGTCACTTCACACGCCGCATAGAATAGGTCTAATAGTGGCCCTTATTACGACTGTTACTTCACGGTAAAAATGAAGTGAAGTGACCACTTGTCACTCTCGGTGGAGTGATTAACGTGTAAATCAAATGGGAATCACTTTACCGTGAGTGATGAGTTGTCACTTCTACTCAGATGAAAGTTTTTTTTTAACGTAGGCTACTTAGCGCTAAGTAACAGCACCTTCCACTTCCCATACTGTGTATGGACGATCAAATGTAAAATACTGTGGTAGCCACAGCATAGTGCTGTCAGAACCTCAGCATTTTCATTGATCCATTGTCACCTCGGGTGAGGTACTCGTAGCAAATGGCCAATTATCACTTCACACGCCGCATAGAATAGGTCTAATAGTGGCCCTTATTACGAGGGTTACTTCACGGTGAAAACGAAGTGAAGTGACCATTTGTCACTCACGGTGAAGTGATTACCGTGTAAATCAAATGGGAATCACTTTTTTTTAAACGTAGGCTACTCAACGCTGAGTAACAATTTGGCCACTCAACTGGGACTCAACCGGGAATCGAAAACAACCGGGAAATTGATTGGAACATTTATCATATTTATTTTTTTAGGTCCAATATATCGATATATCACTTATAATCTTAAATCAAGCCCCTTAAATCTTGAACAGTTTTCCAATACCAGAATCTTGAAATTTATTCCCTAATTTATTGCATCTCGAGAAGGAGGGGGTTATGGCAAGGTGATCGCCTTTCGCGTCTGTTATTTAACATCGCGTTAGAAGGTGTGATATAGATACAGATACGAGTGGCACGATCTTCAGAAGGTCCATCTAGTTTCTTGGCTTCGCCGATGGCATCGACATCATGGCACGAAACTTTGAGACGATGGCGCAAACGTACATCAGACTGAAGGCTGAAGGTAGGTGGATTGGACTTGCCTTCAACACATGAGAGGAAGAGGTTCAGACAATGTTAGACTCCTACCCGAGTTCAGATTGACGGTGACGAAATCGAAGTGGTCGACAAGTTCGTGGATTTGGGCTCACTGACTGGTGACCGCCGAAAATGACACCAGCAGAGAAATGCAAAGACGCATTATGGCAGGGAATCGTGCCTACTTTGGACTCCGGAGGCCATTCCACAATCAGGCCACTGTCCGGCTTCCTCGAAGCATTCGTCTCCGGGGCAATCGCAAATGGTGGAAGCATCCAAAATATGCGGACCGAACGAATGCTCGGATGCAGAGACTAAGCAGCAAACGACGTCCGCGGCGGCGCCAGGGAAGACAAATGTACGAGAAGATAGTGAGTAAATGAGAGAAAAAGGTGGAAAGAGAGAGGAAAGAAGAAGCTAGTGAGATTTAGGAGACGCAGATTTTTTTTTTCCTCTGTTCGGGACCTAACACTACTGCGACCAGTAAATTGATCTATTGTAGTATATCCCGTGTCCTTAGTTTAGTGCATGTCGTATTACTCCATCACTATGGAGAAATGATGAAGTATTCGATTTTTTACAGTTGCCACTCTTGCATTTATCGCAAGGATCTGACTCTAATTGAAAGGTCCCTCCAAAGGCGCGCCCCTTTGTCAGTCAAACTTGGATTCCTTAGCAACAAAATTAAGGTATGACACCAATAATGACCATGCTTCAGAACCCTAGTCTTAACCACTTCAAACTAGGGAACAACTAATAGAAGATTAGGAATCACACAGATGAAGACAACTAACTCATTTTTTCCTTGTTTCAAGATCATCCTCGGTAGACAAAGCCGAGTCTTGTCACTATCAACAAGGCATAAAAAGTAACAAGGACTAAGATGTCTTCCTTGGATTACTGAAAAATCCTGTTCCCCTAGTTTGAAGTAATTGGGACTAGGAATCGGTGGTAGATCTTACATCCCGTAACGTACCACGAAAAGGTGATCTACACACGTTACGAGGCAGGAGACGCAGATGCGTCAAGTAAGAGTTCAGGAGTTAAAGAAGGAAAATAAAGATTGTACGATAAAATCTATGGTATTGTTGAGGTGATCATTGTGTGTTGGCCGGTTCGGCCAAAGCTTTCATACCTGCTGAGGTCGTTTGCAACAATATTCAATACACTTTCATCTCGTTATTCTGAACCATATATAAATAATCGCAAGGTTCTAGGACAACTTTTATAATGTGGTCACTTTATCAGTCGTTCCGGATCTTCCTTTAAACCAGTAGAGGTTCCCTGAGGGTGTAAATGGTTTCGTTATACCATATATACTTAGTACTATCAATTTCCAGTAATATTCGTAAAGTGAGATGTAAAACATGTCGATAGATAGAGGCATTTCCTACTTTACTGGGAACTCAGGTTGATTCAGGCCCTCTATCCCAGCAGGCAATGAAACCAGAGTTTTTCCTTTAAAAATATATACAACATGTTGACTGAAACCGTTTTGTAGCCGAGATATTCAATTTAATCGTGGTTATGTCAATATTCGCCCACCCGTGGTTTGCCCACTGTGCAAAGGTGGCCGTCTTACACCGATACAAGCCAAACTTTAACAGCTTCTGTAGTACCGCATAGTTTAAAAAACCATTCAATTTTTAGTAACGTTACTTTTACATTATCAATGATATGATAGCCCTAAAACATTTTTAGGTATTTTGATCACTGCGACCAGTATTTAGCCCTAAAACAATAAATGCCGTAAACATGAAGGCCGCCGCCACACATAATGTTTGTTTTTGATGTTTATTTTGACGTTTCACTTGTTATCAAGCTAGAATCTGTTATAAAACAATAACTATACTATAGCAAAGAACTCTGCATCATTATTTTTATTCAAGAGTTGATTGTTTCAATAATCTAAAGAGTGGCCCGTCGTCTCCAACTAAAGATCCGGCAACTAGCAATAGAGACCAGTGACGTTTAACGCACGCACACTAACGGGAGTCTATCGCCGTGTAAAGTTCTTTATTATTTTCCTCGGGCTAACCTCAAAATGTATGTAATTCGAGTAGTAATAATGAGATTGACAGCGGTTTGTTATGTATTTTCCTCGAATTTTCATTACCACAGTTTCACACAGCGCACCAATACAACCAGGCGTGAAAATGTCTACTGGGAAAATGGAATAGAGATTTTCACGTCCAGTTGTATTGGTGCGATATATGCGAGCGTGTTAGTGAATATCCGAGAAAAGTACATAACAAATCGCTGTCAAACTCATGTTGACAGATCTAATTTCATACATTTTATAGGTTAGCCAAAGGAAAATAATAAACAACTTTACATAGCGATCCACCATGTGCATGCGTTAAACGCCACTAATCTCTATGTACCGACTAAAACTCCAACTAGGAAGTGTCAAATTCTATTACCGAATTGCATAGAAAATATACGGTATAATTTTTGATTCACTGCTTCCTGTTCGCAGATGATACCGCAATAGCCGTCAAAGGAAGGATGCCTCGCGAAATAACGAACAAACTTCAACGATGCCTTAACGCCTTTGCTGATTATGCCACCACGTGGAAAATCAAAATCAATGCCTCCAAAACACAAGCGATCATGTTCCTCCATCGGCAATCGCCCAAACTGAAACCGGCTCCATCTTGTACTGTAATCATGAATGGCACAAGGGTTGAGTGGTCCGCCGAAGTAACCTATCTCGGGATGTTGTTCGATGAAAAGCTCCTCTTCCGTTCGCATGTAGAGAAAACAGTAGTCAAGTGTTCTGTCTTGGTTAGGTGTCTGTATCCGCTGATTTGCCGCAGATCCCGCCTCTCATGGGTGAACAAACTGGCTGTCTACAAACAAATCATAGCACCTGCGATCCTCTACGCAGCTTCGGTGTGGGAATCATGTGCACAGACTCACAGGAACAAAATCCAAATCGCTCAGAATAGAGTGCTGAGGATGGTTCTTGATCGTCCTTTCGACACTAGAATAACAAATTTACATGAAGAGGCAGGCATTGCCAAAATAGATTCCCGAATTAACGAAATTAAGACTAAATTTGCACAAAAATGTAATTTATCAGAACATGCTTTGATAAGCAATTTGTATATAGTAGATTAGGTGTATATAGTTGTTGTAGGTTAGTTATAGTTGTAAATAGTAGTTATAAGTAGTCTCATTTTTCAAATTTAAAACAAACCAATCCCACCAAGGTGGTCATTCTTAAAACAGGCCTGATAGTACTAGGAACTGTAATTAATAATAATTGAAATTTCAAAGGAATTAAAGTTGAAAAGACGCATCTGTGTCACTTGATAAGTTATACATGTAGACCACACAAATTCAAGAAATATAGATCATTTAAAGTCTTAAAAGTTTGATTCACTGCATAAACAGGTTCTCTCTAATGTTGCTAACACTTCGAATATAATTGAATTTCACCACGAAAAAACGTGCTGAACACCATGCTTATATTTGGTGAGTTGGAATGAATCATTACTACACCACACTTGCGGGGCTTCTTTCTTAGAATATTGTACAGATTAATGAAGTCATCCATTAGCTTCCATTGATTAACAGAAACCACTGAATAGTGAATCAGCTACCACTTTTATGTATAAGTTGACAAAGTGCACAATCACACAGTCAGTAGTGCGACAACTCACCTGATAGATGGCACCAGCTATTCCGAGAACCGACGAAACAATACACACCACAATGTAGCCATCGGTGTTGAACTCGGACATGAGCTTCACAGCCGGTGGTGAACGTATCCGGTTGTGGCAGCAGAATGTCTGTATCGTTGGATCAGCCATATCTTCACACTGCACTTTCCCTTCGCCTATTTCCAACAAGGGCTAAGTATAAAATCGACCTTGAGCACAAACACACACACTCATATGCACACTTTGGAGTTCAATTACACTTGCGTTGGATATTGTTACATTATTCCAACGAGTTTGATCCCCGGAAAGATCCACGCCACGCCCATCAACTGGCAACTGGTGCACTTAGACTGACTGCCTTCTAATCCATGCTTCGGAATAGAATTTCGGCTGCAATCAACGGGTTCTTCTTACTCATGGAAAATCTTCACTCGCAGGTTCCTTCAAGCAGCGGACCAGCGAGCTTATCATCGAGGTTTTTTGCTCGTATCACTCGTTCACTCCAATCCCGGCTCTCATCTCATCGCACTTATCACTGTTGATGTTGGTTTAATGTTCACCAAAAATGTCGACACATCAAACAAGATTTCCGTAAACGTAATGCTTCGGAAGCCATATTTTGACTTCTTATCTCACGCCTAAGGCGGTTAAAGAGACTCTTTCGTGCGACGACACCGACGATAAACATGTGACACGTGTTCTTCAGATTTGCTGTGTGCTAAAATCCTAGTTCTCACGACGATCTTCTCTTCTCTCCTCACGCCCAAGCCTAGACTAGACTGATACAGACAATCCTAAATTTGCACTGTTATTGTTGGTCAGTGAGTGTGGTGCGGTCACTTCTGCATCTCCCACCGCGACGACTGATAAGGTCGATTCCGTTTTTGTTTTTGCACGCTTTTTATTAGTCATGACATTGAATGGGAAAATAGAAACGAGTAAGACTGATAACGTTCGTTCCTAATAGGTGTATACATTATAATAAGCTACTCGACTTGTACTTGCAGATTGTTGCGTATGGTCCCGACCGTCATTGATGCTCGATGACGACAGACAGGCAGCCGGATGAAAGTGAATAAGTTGCACCGGCACCATGGACATGTGGTCGTCTCGTCGTACCTGGGTATGTGTCTGAATATCCGATAAGAGGTAAGTCCCAAAGAAATTCATATCCCTTCGCGTCCCACTACTGGGCACTAGTCATGCGTGTTCGTGTGGGAACACGTGAAGCCGCAAAAATGTGGTTAACGCTCGGCGAACGGAGGTGCTTCTCTATATATATATTTACAGAAAGCAGTGCAGTGACTGCAGGGAGTGATCAATGAAGGGAAACACACTACTATCCTTCATTTCGGTGTCCTGTCATTAGGTCGAAATACACTAGAACGAAGAACGTTAGCTTAAATGGGTCTTAAAGGTTGAAGTTTTTTTTGTTGGGAACATAACATATATCATAATTGTGCTCAGAAAACTGCGATCTTTCAGATTATGTATAATATAGTTTAATAATTAAAGAACCCAGTTAAGTGAATTTCGTTCTAAGAAATTCTGAATATTGAAAACAAAATTCAATTTACCGCTGACTACTTACACAAGAATAAGAAAGTAAATTCACTTATTTATCTTGAACTGTTCTCATTATCTTTAGCTGTCGAGTCTATTATTTCAATGGAAGGTGAAGAACTGCGTCAGTAGTATTAATGCAACGGTTATAGACAAAAGTTGATTTATTGAGATAAAAGTAAGATATTCAACTTTTCTCTAATGATATTCATATAGGTAGATAGTAATAACAAAGCCTGATATTATTCTTACTATGAATATCAGTATCATCATTGAAATTCAGTGCTAGACTAATAGGGTAGAGAACTACTTCGGCCTAATCGCCCATTTTGGGCCTATCGAACAGAAAACTTCAAAGAAATCCATGATGTCAGAGTTAACAAGTCAATTATGCGTTTGGTACGGTACTTTAGTTAATAAGCTTCCGAACGAAGTCATTGTGAACGCGTGATATGAAGGTTTGCACCAATTATTCCCACAAACAAAAGAAGCGCTCCGACCGAATCAATTTTTATTTTCATCCGATAGGCCGAAGTGAATTCATTTGCCTTTCAATTCGTTAGACCGAATTTAGAATCCGTAGGCCGAGTTTGGCGTCAATAAGCAGTGTTAGACTTTTAACAATATCTCAACGATTGGTTTCTCTTTGTCAAATCTTACGGTACGTACGGAAAGGTAAATAAATTTGGAAGCCATCAGTATTATTAACATTCCGTTTGGTGCCAAACTTCGCTAGATTAAGAAAGACTAAGTGCGGGTTGTGCTTAATAGGCCGGGAATGGGGTAATTAACCCTATCATACATCAATTGACACTAGTGGTTAACATCTATATTGCCGTTCTACGCATATCTGTCCCATGTTCTAAAAGTAACATCTGAGGAAATCGCGAATAATGTTTCGAACCATTTCTGCTCATGGGAAGATAAGTTAAAATAATTTAGTGCATTGTTCACATTTCAACAGAATCAATTTGTTTTAGTGAAAACTACAGAAATTACCTTCAATGAAATTAGTTAAGCCTATTTTTATACGAAAACAATTCTGTGGGACTGTTATGCTGAGAAATTTGCTATGAAGTAGGAAATTCTACGCATATCAGTCCCACTAAGAACTATTACTTTCCGTGTTGCTTTGATGGCCACGTTGCGTTTGACGTCTTTACTCGTGTGGTTGTGGTTGTGTTGACATGAGCATGCTTGAATTCTCCTCGAAGTTTTGAAAGTAGATGCAAACTAGGTTTGTAATGAAACCAACAATAAGTGCGTTGAGATTGCAGCAATCGTCGTTTGCTACATCTATAAAGCCTTTAAAGTATGGGCATCATGAGAAACAAATGATGAATGCTCTGTATAGAACACAATAAGTTTGTCGATTGTGGACTTCGATGAGTTCAAGAAAGACTTTGGAAAAGTCAACATACACAGTAAGGATCTCTTCCGTACGGAGTTGTCCTTTATACTGCGTATTATATTCAACCAAATGCATCCATGTCAGTATATTGAGGACATTCTAACGACTAAATTTACGAAAGGACGATACGACAACGGATTTTCTGAATCAGTCAACAGAAACCTTATTTTAACTACAAAATATGGTAGCAGCTATCAGCTT
The DNA here is from genome assembly GCF_037179485.1 of Ochlerotatus camptorhynchus. NCBI lineage: Eukaryota > Metazoa > Arthropoda > Insecta > Diptera > Culicidae > Ochlerotatus > Ochlerotatus camptorhynchus. The sequence continues at coordinate 600,121 of NW_027040621.1, forward strand.
GATGAATGAACACATGAAGTGACAGAAAGTTCCATCATTTTTTTTCTTTTTTTTTTAAACTCTTTATTTGTTCCAAATTCAAAATAAATTACATTTCATTTTTAACCTAGGTGCTCCAGTTACTGCAGTAACGTACCAGCCTTAATTGTTATGATATATATATCTAAGTGTTTTTACATTGTTCATGTCTTGGCAATTAAGTATTTTAAACAGGTTTTTTAACCTGCATGTCAGTATAACAATTGATATCTTAAAACTAAAAACTAAAACTAAATCTTATCTAAGTATAAAGGGAATTAATCGTTGCAATTGAGGATTGCAACGATTTTTGCCTGAAATTATTCATTATTTTGTTGGACATTTGTGCTAAAGTCTCAACATTCGAAATTCTATGTACTTCGGTTGTACTGTACCAGGGAGGCAACTTCAAAATCATTTTCAGAACTTTGTTCTCAATCCTTTGAAGTGCTTTTTTCCTGGTAGTGCAACAACTAGACCATATTGGCACAGCGTAAAGCATGGCCGGTCTAAAAACTTGTTTAAATATTAGAAGTTTATTCGTCAGGCAAAGTTTGGATTTCCTGTTTATAAGAGGATACAAACATTTAATATATTTGTTACATTTGGCTTGAATGCCCTCAATGTGATCTTTAAAAGTTAATTTTTGGTCAAGTATTAATCCAAGAAATTTCACTTGGTTTGACCAGGAAATTGGAACTCCGTTCATAGTGACTATATGACTACTACTAGGTTTCAAAAACGAAGCTCTAGGCTTGTGTGGAAATATTATAAGTTGAGTTTTGGAAGCGTTGGGAGAAATCTTCCATTTTTGTAAATAAGAAGAGAAAATATCTAAACTTTTCTGCAGTCTGCTGCAAATAACACGAAGACTTTTTCCTTTAGCGGAAATGCCTGTGTCATCAGCGAACAAAGATTTGTGGCAACCCTGAGGCAAATCAGGGAGGTCCGAAGTGAAAATGTTATACAATATAGGCCCAAGAATGCTACCCTGAGGAACTCCTGCTCTAACAGATAGTCGATTAGATTTGGAATTTTGATAATTTACCTGCAGAGTTCTGTCAATTAAATAATTTTGAACTAATTTCATAATATAAATTATGAAAATTAAACTTTTTCAATTTAGCAATCAAACCTTCATGCCAAACACTGTCGAATGCTTTTTCTATGTCTAGAAGAGCAACTCCAGTTGAGTGGCCTTCCGATTTGTTTGAACGAATTAAATTGGTAACTCTTAAGAGTTGATGAGTAGTTGAATGCCCATGGCGAAATCCAAACTGCTCATCTGCAAAAATTGAGTTCGTATTGATGTGAAGCATCATTCTATTCAAAATTATCTTTTCAAAAAGTTTACTTATTGAAGAAAGCAAACTTATTGGACGGTAGCTAGAAGCTTCAGCTGGATTTTTATCCGGCTTCAAAATTGGAACAACTTTTGCATTTTTCCATTTATCAGGAAAGTATGCCAAATGGAAACATCTGTTAAATAATTTTACCAAGAAAGACAAGGTACTCTCTGGGAGTTTTTTGATGAGGATATAGAAAATTCCATCATCACCTGGAGCTTTCATATTTTGAAACTTTTTAGTTATAGACCTTACTTCGTCCAAATCAGTCCCCCAGGAATCATCAAAAATATTTTCCCGAGAGAAAATATTCAGAAAATCCCGAGCAACCTGATTCTCAATAGGACTAGTAAGACCCAAACTGAAATTATGGGAACTCTCGAATTGCTTAGCAAGTTTCTGAGCTTTTTCCAAATTTGTGATCAAAATTTTACCACCTTCTTTAAGCGCTGGAATAGGCTTTTGAGGTTTTTTCAAAATTTTTGTGAGTTTCCAAAAGGGTTTGGAACTCGGGTCTAATTTAGAAACAATATTTTCAAAAGTTTTGTTCCTCAGGGCAGAGAATCGCTTTTTAATTTGTTTTTGCAAATCCCGCCAGATAACTTTCATGGCAGGATCGCGTGTTCTTTGATATTGTCTCCTACGGACATTTTTAAGACGGATCAAGAGCTGAAGATCGTCGTCTATTATAATTGAATCGAATTTAACCTCGCATTTTGGTACTGAGCCAGCTCTTGCTGCAACTATAGAAGTAGTCAGAGATTCAAGAGCATAATTAATTTCATCTTTGGTTTGCAAAGGAATGTTTGGATCAAAGTTATATTCCATAAATGTTCGATACTGCTCCCAATCAGCTCTATGGTAATTGAAAGTAGAGCTGTTGGGATTACAAATTATTTCTTGGGATATTTCAAAAGTTACTGGAAGGTGATCAGAACCGAAGTCAGCATGGGTAACCAGTTGGCTACAAAGTTGACATGAATCAGTTAAGACCAAATCAATAGTGGAGGGATTTCTTGCAGAAAAAAAGCATGTTGGGCTGTTTGGATATTGAATAGTGTAATAACCTGCAGAACAATCATCAAACAGAATATTACCATTGGAATTGCTTTGAGCATTATTCCATGAGCGGTGTTTTGCATTAAAATCACCAATAATGAAGAATTTAGACCTATGACGGGTAAGTTTCTGGAGGTCACCCTTGAGAAAATTCTTTTGCTGGAATGGCAAATAGGCAGCTATAAACGTAAGTTGTCCAAATTTTGTTTCAACAGAAACTCCCAAAGTTTCAAAAACTTTGGTTTCAAATGAAGAAAGAATTTTATGTTTGATTCGTCTATGAATAATGATGGCAACGCCACCACAGGGTCCATCAAGACGATCATTTCTATAAATCAAGTAATTTGCGTCCTTCTTAACCTTATGGTCAGGTTTAAGGAACGTTTCAGTTATAACGGCAATATGCACGTTATGAACTCGCAAAAAGTTAAATAGCTCGTCTTCATTATCTTTAAGAGATCGAGCATTCCAATTTACAATATTTAATGCTTTAAAATCCATTACTGAATTTTAAAGTCATGACAATATTATTAGCAAATTTTACTCCAGTTTGAATAGCATCAAACATGGAGTTAGATTTAAGCATATCAGAAATCATGTCAATTAATGAATTCTGTAAAAATTCCATTTTAGGAGCAGTAATGCTTCCTAAGTCAAAATTGTCAAAATTGTCAAAATTTCCGTTAGAACGTTGGTTAGTATTTTGATTTTTACCCGCTGCAATAGCAGCATAGGTAGCTCCATTAACTCGCTGAACATTGTTAGCAGCGAGGGGAGTAGGTACAGATGAAACATTTGAAGCAGGGGTGATATTTGTACCTACGGGTACGAATGTAGAATTTGTTCCTCGCTGACCGTTGTTAACAGCAGAGGAATTTGTACCTGGTCGGAAACGTGGAGCGTTTCTTACCTGTCGGTTAGAACGAGATTGTAGGATCGCTTTGCGAGTCTTACATTCCCAAAAATTGGATTTGTGGTTTTCACCATAATTTGAACATTTAAATTTCTTAGGATCTTCCTTCACAGGACAGTCGTCCTTTGCGTGAGAGGAATCACCACAATTCATGCATTTAGCTGGCATGTAGCAATTTTTAGTTCCGTGACCCCATCCCTGGCACTTACGGTACTGAGTGAGGTTTTGAAAATTTCCTCCAGTCTTCCTGAAGTGTTCCCACTTCACTCGGACATGGAGCATAAGGCTAGCTTTTTCTAAGGCCTTAAGGTTGTTTAGTTCACTAGACTTGAAGTGAACTAAATAAAAATCATTAGAAATCCCGTTGCGCGAATCGACAGGACGGGATTTCATTTTCTTTTTGATTACGTGGAGTGGCACAACTCCAAGTAATTTTGCCAGTTCATCTTTGATCTGATCCAGGCATTCACCACTGGGCAGTCCTTTCATGACAACCTTGAACACACGTTCAGTTTTGGTGTCGTAAGTAAAAAATTTGTGCTTCTTCTCATTAAGATACTTGAGAAGACATTTAAATCCATCCAAGGTTTCAGCCAATACACGGCATTCACCCCGACGTCCAATTTGTAGTGAAAACTTAACTTTCACGAAATTCAAAAGAGCATGGAAATCGGTAGTGGTTATCACAATAGGGGGAATCTTTTCCTTCTTGGCATTAAGCCGGGAAAGTTTACTAGAATTTTTCTTGGATAATGGATCATTCTCATCATCCGTGAGCAAATCAAATTGATTACTCAAATTAATTTCTTCAGAAGGGGGGTCAAGAGTTTGCCCCTTTCTTTTGCGTTTAGGCGCCATGGCGGCAGTAAATTTTTTATCCAAATCGACTTCCAAGCAGATTACTATAAGAATCTGAAGGATCGAAGAGGAATTTTCCAAATCGATATCCAAGAAGGATTACCTCGGGTAGGGTCCAAACAAGGATCGAAGAGGAATAAGAGGAGTTGAACAAGGTAGAACATTTTTACAGGTTGAGCACTGAAAAGTGCTGTTTAAATTTGTTGTAGCTTTAGGTAGTAGTAACACTTCCTTAAGCAAAAAGCAAATAGATCCGCACGGCAAGAGAGCACGATGCGGACTGATGATGTTTGGTACGATAATTTAGTTAATAAGCTTCCGAACGAAGTGAATGAGAACGCGTGATATAAAGGTTTGCACCAATTATTCCCAAAAACAAAAGCTCCGACCGAATCAATTTTTATCTTCATTCGATAGGCCGAAGTGAATTCATTGGCGTTTCAATGCGTTAGACCGAATTGAGAATCCGTAGGCCGAGTTTGACGTCAAGAAGCAGTGTTAGACTTTTAACAATATCTCAACGAGTGGTTTCTCTTTGTCAAATCTTACGATACGTACGGAAAGGTAAATAAATTTGGAAGCCATCAGTATTAATAACATTCCGTTTAGTGCCAAACTTCACTAGATTAAATAAGAAAGACTAAGTGCGGGTTGTGCTTAATAGGCCGGAAATGGCGTAATTAACCCTATCTTACGTCAATTGACATTGTTGACAGCATGCAGCACTAGTGGTTAACATCTATATTGCCGTTCTACGCATATGTGTCCCATGTTCTAAAAGTAATATGTAAGGAAATCGCGAATAATGTTTCGAACCATTTCTGCTCATGGGAAGATATAAAAGTTAAAATAAGTTAGTGCATTGTTCACATTTCAACAGAATCAATTTGTTATGAAGTAGGAAATTCTACGCATATCAGTCCCACTAAGAACTATTACTTTCCGTGTTGCTTTGATGGCCACGTTGCGTTTGACGTCTTTACTCGTGTGGTTGTGGTTGTGTTTACATGAGCATGCTTGAATTCTCCTCGAAGTTTTGAAAGTAGATAGTTTGCATAGGTTTGCATCATTAACTGAAACCAGCAATAAGTGCGTTGAGATTGAGTAATCGTCGTTTGCTACATCTATAAAGCCTTTAAAGTATGGGCACAGACAAACAGACGTAACTCTTTGAAAAACTTGTTCTTGAAAACATAGTATCTCAAAATATATAACCTCAGTAACGACATCTCTCTGGCTTCTCGCAGAAAACAAGCTTGCTCACTAACTCGTAAACAATATTGCATAAAAGTTCTATAGAATATATAGAAACGTCAAAGTGATCCGATGCCAGCGCTGCGGCGAGTAGTTCGCGGAACTGATAATATTCAAATCAACCGTTAAATGCATGAACGAAGATACACAATGAAGAGTTACGTCTGTTTGTCTGTAGTATGGGCATCATGAGAAACAAATGATGAATGCTCTGTATAGAACACAATAAGTTTGTCGATTGTGGACTTCGATGAGTTCAAGAAAGACTTTGGAAAAGTTAACATACACAGTAAGGATCTCTTCCGTACGGAGTTGTCCTTTATACTGCGTATTATATTCAACCAAATGCATCCACGGCAGTATATTGAGGACATTCTAACGAATAAATTTACGAAAGGACGATACGACAACGGATTTTCTGAATCAGTCAACAGAAACCTTATTTTAACTACAAAATATGGTAGCAGCTATGATGAATGAACACATAAAGTGACAGAATGTTCCAGCATTGTTAACTGCGTTGCTTCGAGTTGTTTTTAGATAATAATACGTACTTTTTAATTCTGCCAACATCGTTGCTACATACAATTGAATTTTAAATCATGGTATTTTGTCTTTGATTTATTTCAAGATCGTTACACTGCTTCTTATCAATTGATTATTATTACTCTAATAATGCACAGCTTGAAATATGAACTATAATCTGGTGTTTTAATATGAATTCCCGTTTCTCTTAATATTTTTAATATAAAGCTTCTAAAGGGTATCCACGATGAAATTGCCACACACAAAATTGATTCGCAAAATTCGAGTTTTCATCCGATTGCCATCAAATTTTCAGGGATCGAGAAATAACTATTAAACTTCATTTTACCATTTTACTCGTATTTTATTTACAGTCCATACGCAAATGCCTGCACCTTGGCCTTAACCCCGGCCATAAGATTCTGCACAAACTGTGAATCAACCGTTTTTTGCATGTAAACCCATACTTTCTTCAGTTCCTCGACTGTCTTCACTATCTTAGGTCGTTTAAGAAGGTGCTGCTTCATAATCGCCCAGTACTTCTCGATGGGGCGGAGCTCCGGAGTGTTGGGAGGGTTGAACATTTTCGGCACGAAATTGACCTTATTGTCCGCATACCACTTCAGCACGTCCTTGGAGTAGTGGCATGAGGCCAAATCCGGCCAGAAGATTGTTGGGACGTTGTGGGCCTTCAGGAGAGGAAGCAGCCGCTTCTGGAGGCACTCTTTTATGTACACCTGTCCGTTCATCGTGTCCTGGGTCACGAAAGGTGCACTCCGCTTCCCGCACGTGCAGATGGCTTGCCAAACCAGGAATTTCTTCGCAAATTTGGACATCTTCTGAGTGCGGACATGCTCCGGAACGCTGAACTTATCCTTGACCGTGAAAAACAGGTTGCCGGGGATCTGTTTGAAGTCGGCCTTCACATATGTTTCGTCGTCCATGATGCAGCATTCAACTTTCGTCAGCATGTTGAGGTACAACTTCCTGGCACGGGTTTTGGCGGACTTGTTCTGCTTCTCGTCGCGATTAGGGGCCTTTTGTACCTTGAACGTTCGAAGCCCAGCCTTAGTTTTGGCCTTCTGGACAAAACTTCGGCTTAGGTGCAGCTTCTTAGCCACATCCCTAACGGAGGCGTTCGGATTTCGGTTGAAGGCCCCAACTACGCGGTTGTAATTTTTGGTGTTGTACGGAATACTTTTTCCTTCACTTCTGGGCTTCCGATCGGTGGTCAACCGTTCCTCGAACCGCTTAATCACTCGCGACACCGTGGAATTCGCGATTCCCAACGTTTTAGCGATGGAACGATGCGAGAGATCCTTGTTCTCGTGATGAATGCGCAAGATTTTATCACGCACGAGCTGTTCTTTCGACTCCATTTCCGCGAGTTTTGATCACAGGACTTTAAAACTTGCAGGATGTAAATAATGCACTATGAACTAAATCCACCCAAATTTTCATTAAATTCTACCCAATGGTTAAAAAGTTAGAGCAATTTCATAGTGTGGCAATTTCATCGTGGACACCCTTTACTTCCCGAAATGACTCATTCAGTTCTTTTTGATCGTTACCTAAAAAAGTACTGATTTTTTGAACAAATGTAAAAACATCCGTAGAACGGCAGTATATCTCTCACGCCAAAGACAAGAATTCAAATCTCATCCCGGACATAACCTATAATAGCTTAAGGATATGTTAATGCTTTCTTCATCATAATAAACTTCTTCCTATGTGTTTCAGCAACAATAGAGGCAACTTTATTGAACATCAGCGGACGAATATCTTACACAAGCATAGGTCAATTTCAAACACAACTCCAAATAATTCTACCCAATCAACTGCAACTTGGCAAACAACGCCAGCACTGCCGCACCCACACCGGTCATATGGGTTGAACATTCCGTCGTCAGGCGATTGGTTCCCACCCGATCCCGGTCCTGATAGTACTTGAAACATCCGTTGCCATTTTGCCAACCAACGATTTCGCCAAGCCATGTTTGGTTCCGGAATTCGGCGTATCCCACGTACGCGCACAGGAACACCTGCTCCATGAACAAATCGCGAAAGATCTCCGGATAATCGAGCTCCGCAATCAGCTGCGATTCGCGTAGGATCTGCTCGCAAAGCTGGTCCGTTGCGGTCACCACAAATTCCTGCTGGATGTTAGTGAAGTGTTGCTTGCCCAAAATCAGGTAGAACAGCAGTCTGCAGAGTGATTATTTTATATTTATTAATTTCATGTTTTGTTCTGTATGAACGATCATTACTTATGAGTGAGATGATAACCGTAGGACTTCTTCCTAAGGGACATCGCATTGCTGCATTCACGGCTCAACAGAAGCGGCTTTAGATGTGGTTGCCGTTCACCTGGCGGCGATAAAGTCTTGTCGAACTCATTTTCCGAATCATTTACCAGCAGTTCTGATAAGCATTCGTCTGCGCGGAGGTTAATTAATTGTTTATAATATTATGGCAAATAAATATGCAAGCACTGCTACCTACCTGACTGAAGTTCACTTGGCGCCCCGAGTTGAAGCGCGCGCAGATAGCTGTGCAACGTGTGACGCCCATGTGATTGCTTGTGAGGGCTTGCTGATGCCAGATCGTCAACGTCATCAGGAACCGGTACGATGGCGGACTGATAATCGTCCGGCAAAGCGTCGTTGGATTGCCAGAAGTTTGCATTTATCAGCAATTTACTAACTGGAGAAAAAAGGATTACTTAGATTCAAATAATTGAGCTGTAGAACACAATTACCTATGGCATTTGCTGAACTTGGAAAGGAGAATATGCTGTCGATCCTACTCTCGACATAATCACACTTTTTCCGAACCGTTTCAATGAAAGGTTGGTTTTCCAAACGTGGGCCGGTGAGTATTGACTTCAGTTGACCTGGAATGGGAGTTAAATATTTTAAATCAGTTGCTGTTTATTTTTTTTTTTGATTTTGTCAACCGATTCAACTTTGAATTTTACTTTATATTTTTTGAATTTCACTTTTCTATCGCGTTGAATTTCTTTAATTGATTAAATTAATTTCTTTATTGAATTTCGCTTATTGCAACAAGGTAAGAACACGCTGTCCAGCACTACTAAGACCTTCCTCTTCATTGTCTTAGAGGCAATATATCCTTCTCAAATCTCATCGTGATCGTTCTTCATAAGCTGGTTCAGAGCTACGCATACTATATTTCGCTGGATCAGCACGGATTTATAGTATGCCTAACCGTTCGACGACAACTAATTTGACTTACTTAACTATGTTCGTCATCCACCAAATAGATTTTATTAACACATGCTTATTCGCCGCGTTTGATTAAATGAATCGTCAAATCACAGCTTTCCTGGCTTCGATCCTACCTAACCGTCAAAATTGGAAACCACGTTCCGCGCTCCTTTCCGGTTTGGTATGGTGTTCCCCAAGGAAGTCACTTGGGGCCGTTTCTATTCTTGCTGTATATGAACGATGTCAATTTCATCTTAAAATGCCTAAAACTCTCGTAAGTCGATGACCTGATTAAGCAACAACAAGACGCGCTTTTTCTGCAACAACAACTGGAAGCCTTCGTTGAGTGGTGTCATATTAATCGAATGTCGCTGAATGAATGTTCGATTATCTCATTTGGCCGCAAGCACTCACGCTTCCATTTTGGCTATGCTATGGGAGGCGTAAATCTACAACGCGAGTCGACAGTCAAGGCTTGGGGATTCTGTTGATACAAAATTGACCTTCAAGGATCACGTCGCGTAGGTTGTGTCCAATGCCTCATCGCAACTAGGATTTTTATTTCACTTTGCAAAAAAGTTCAAGGGTGTCTACTGCCTATGCTCCTTTTTTGGGCATAACGCTAAAATTCAGAATTGAAGCAACATGTAACTAATTTTCATTTACTAATGATATTATGCAATTCATTAGACTCCATTCCAGCAGAAGTAGGGTTAAAACTGAGTTTTAGCGTTAGGCCCAAAATAGGACCGTAAGCCGAGAATAGGATCACTAACCCTTTCGCTTAATTGTGCCCCCTATCTTGAAGTATTCGTCCATCATCTGGTCTCCTTACCAGAATAAAATTCATCGCATTGAGGCTATTCAGCGAAAATTCATCCGGTTCGCTCGATTCAACCTACCCAGTTATGAAAATCGTTGTTTGCTAACCGGAGTTACTGGCTTTGTTGGGGATCTTCAGCAAAGCAAAATTGACAGTCCTACGCTTTACTCATTTCATTTATAAATACTGCCTCAAGCTGTATTCAAACGTTATACGATATGAGGAAACCTTTACTCAACCTTTATACAAGCAAATATGGCGAACTGAGTCAGCTACTTATGGCTGTTTGGACGGTTGGGAAAAGCTCTTATTGCATACCCTTTAACCACATGAATATTTCTCATTGTAAAGCATCGTCGCTAATACATTACCGCCATCTGTTGAATACACTGTGGTGGGTAGTACGCTGAACAGATGGCGTTAGTGTGTAAACGTCAAACGCAAGGGAATTAAGTATGCGCACCACAGGTGGCAGTACTACCAACCAGGCTTACTTCCACTCTCTTGCTATAAAAACATGATTTTCTGAATTTTGAAATCATTAGATGTTATAATCATATTTTGTACTTGTTAGATACAAGAAGAGGTTGAAAGGCAAGTGTTTGACACATGAAAACTGTTTTATTCTACAAGGTGAGTCAATATTTAAGTGCAATGTCATCTAAATGTTGAATTAGGCTATTCGCAAGATATTACAATTGATATGCTTACTGAAAATGGCTAAATTCATGTATAAATTCGTGAAACTAAAATTGCCAACATACACCAGTTTTCGAAATACTGCGGGACAAATGCATGGTTTCATGCCAATGAAGCATACATTTAGGCTTTATCTATGTTCTTCCTCTATTGAATTGCAAAGGTTCACGCCTGATGGTTATGCTTTCCACACTACAATTCGCGGGACGCATTGTGCTCCACTTTAGAGTAGCAAATGGTAATGTTAAAAATAACTACTATTTTTTCTAATAAACATACCAGTCGAGCAATCGGGTCGAAAGATGAAAGTTACCTCATAACTTGCATCAATCAAATCATTAATTTTGGCAGTGCTCAGAGATACCAGCTGTTTCAAGAAATAACTTTTCTTGCATTGTTTTCTGCCGAAAATGTTTTTCAATTTTCTAAATATCAAATAACTCTCAGTAAACAACTTTTTACTTCCCAATGGAAACTATATGAACACTTTTTTCTGTGTAGTTTAAGCATATCGGACCGAAATTGGAAGTAAGTGGCTGCCGGATATTTTGAGCTCAAGTCTGGTCCACTTAGAATCCGGACACTTTATTTATTCTACAGCAGCGCCTCTAGTGGTCAAATTTGGAATGTTTAGCAGTGATTTGATTTGAAAGTACACGTGTTTCAGTGGTAATTTTTTTTTCGTGATACGTGCTGTATTAAAAAAATTGTACTAGATGGAAGAGGAGAAAATTGATCCTGCACACCCACGTTGGAAACCTGACGTGACCAATTCGAAATATCGCGAAAAAGTTGAAAATTGCCGTTTCTACCGTGGGAGATATTCTCAAGCAGTTCCGTGATCACAAGTGTGTGACCCGGAAGGTTCAAAGCAAACGTCGTGCTGGAACTTTGGATCGGCAGCTGAACTGGAAGGTGTTGATGCCGATCAAGAGAAACCCAGGACTCTCGGATCGGGATGTCTCCAAAAATACGGTGCCAGTCGTAATACCAACCGGTGAAAACTAATGATTAAAAATTGGCTCACTACTTGACTAGCCTATTGGTCCCAAGTACATCTATAAGCGTACCCCATTCTAGTCTAAATTCTAGTACTACACTATGTTTGTTTTGATTCGCTATGAAAGTTTGACAGATAAAATGAGGGGTTCGTGGATTTTCCTATGTTTCGAGGGGTGCATCGATTAGCTTGGGACCGAAGATAGTACCAGAGCTGAGCCAAAAAGTTGAGCGCGTTTCTTCGGGACCTTCTGGTCTTAGAGTTACCAAAATCAATACGAAACTAACGATTTTAAATTGGCTCACTACTTGACTAGCCTATTGGTCCCAAGCAAATTGACTAACGTACCCCATTCTAGTACTGCACTTTGTTTTTTTTTGATTAGCTATGAAAGTTTGACAGATAAAATGACAGATAATTCGAGGGGTGAATCGATTAGCTTGGGAATAAGAGAACCACCAGTACCACAACTGAGCCAAAAAGTTGAGCACGTTATTTCGGGACCTTCTGCTCATAAAGTTACCTCTATGGAGTCTTAAAGGTACCTCTATGGTAGAAGTAACTTTAAGACCAGAAGGCCCCGAAGAAACGTGTTCAATTTTTTGGCTCAGTTGTGGTACTTTCTTCGGTTGGAAACTAACGATTTAAAATTAACTCACTACTTTACTAACCTATTGATCCCAAGCACATCGATTAACATACCCCTGAGGTAGATAGTTCCGTTTGAATACGGCAGTATGAAAATTGAATAGAAGTTGAAAATAAGCGAAGGGCCATTAATGCGACAGTGCAGTAGACTTATACTTCAAATTTCCGCGTACATCTTACGGGTTAGTGGCGGCCAGGGTAGACGCGACACGATGCGACTCACGCAAGGAATAATAATAAATAATAAGATTCTTTTGAATTGGTCGCGTCGCGTCTACCCTGGCCGTATCCTTAGGCAAAAAGTGTGCGTTTGACTTGCACTGTCGCATTAATTAGGCCTATTCTGCGCGGCGTGTGAGGTGAGGTGACAGTGAAGTGATGGTGAAGTGACAATTGTCACCTCGGGTGAGGTGAGTCTCCATGCAAATCAAATGGAGAGTCACCTCACCCGAGGTGACAATTGTCACTTCACCATCACTTCACTGTCACCTCACCTCACACGCCCTTCACTCATTTTCAACTTATATTCAATTTTCATACTGCCGTACTCTAACGGAACTATCTACCTACCCTTTTCGTAGACCATTCTCTAGCTAATAAATTATCACACTAAAGCTTCATGTTAGATAGCATTTTCAACCAACTCTGAAAATCGCAAACTTCGCGTATGATGAACATAAAACCACTTTGAATGCTTTATAGGATGTTATTGGAATAATCTCAAGCATTTCCTTTACAATAATTTCATTTCACAGAGTATATTTCAGAACTCGTATAAAATAATTTTCTGATTCTCTCTGGGAGTCTCTTGAAAATTTCATTATAACAGTCTAGAAATTCTCTGGAATCCAAAAAATCATGAAATTTATCCTTAGATTTTTACGAAGACATTGTCTTCCGGAATTATATTTAAAGTTCATTTGAATTTTCTTTGAAATTCCCAAGCAATTATCCTTATGATTGTCTAAAATTCTTATCGTGCTCTAAATTCTTCTGAAATTCTGAATGAAAAATTCCCTAAACTTCTCTAGAATTATCCTCTGAGAATTCCTGTGGAATTGTGCCCTCAAAATTCGTTACCCTTGGTATTTTTCACGGATCCTGCAATCCTTTTCACAATCGTTTTGGAATTTTCCACAGAGCTACATAAAATTTTTACTCTGAACACGCACAACTGGCTTATCTAAACTGTCTTAGAGTTCTTTCTAAGACTCCCTTTAATTTTCTCTGAGATATCTTGGTGTTATCCCAAAAATTGATTCTAAAATCTTCTCAAAATTCCTTTGAAAAAAAGACAATTCTAAAATTCGCTAATAGTGAATTTTCAAATATCAGTATCTGCTTTTGTAAACAAACTGTTACCACGAGACAATTAATTTACAGATCAAATCCATAAGCAAATCCACATAGTTGCACCAGGTCCGTTGATGTCGATACCAGATTCAAGAAAATGAAATTGAAATGTAGGGTAAAACAAAACGATCGCTCATTTACATAATATGCCTGCACTATTTATCTAGGAACGCTCATGCTTTCGAGTTAAGAATAACACGCCCACGGGCGTACACGATAAGGCATAATTTTCCCTCTCGGTTTATCCTTAAGGAAGGATATGATTTACTGTTTAAGCGCTACAAATGTTTCAAATTCTTATTTGTTAACCTTCTCAGACTTGAGTAAAATAAACCAATAAACTTAGGAAAATGATAACCAAATCCCGGTTCTAAAAAGGACATAGTACATAAGGCCTCAACATATAAGTTAGGACAAGTGGAATTTTCAGCTTAAAGTTAGGAAACTAGTGAAAAGCCCGGTATTAAAAGGGACATGGACAATTCCGTAAGAACAGGAAAGATTTTTACATAATAATAAATCACTTATGCAATACGTAGACCTAAGATCACCATGTGCAGAAATTAAAAATAAAGTTAAGTTCGAAGCTTACTCCAGGTTCTTCATTGAATCCGAAAAACTCTCGATCTATAGAAGTGAAAACTTCTCTCCTAACGGAGAAAAAAGTAACTTCAAGAAGCTGTTTTTGGAATAGGTGTCACGAAAGCGAAAGACTCTCTAATTGGAGAAGAAAGTAGCTTTCGGCAGTGACACAAACATTCAAACATCAATTTGTTGAAACTCTTGGCTTGCCCACGCAAGCTAACACCACTATAGAGCTATGTTATGTGTCTAAGCACTGCAGCGTGATACATTTTCGAATCTGTAATAAATATTTAGTTAAGTGCGATGGTATCCGCCCCTGTCAAAGCAAACAACAATGCCCAAATTTAGGTTTACCATTGGCAATCGCCACACCGAGAAGCAGATCCGTGGTCAGATCCTCATAGTTCGCTATGCACACATCCAGCAGTTTATCCAATCGTGTCAGCAATGCATCCGGTCCAATCAGCCTCCGCCACGGTGCATCCGCCGCCGGAAGTCCGTCACTTATTCCTTCACCATGGTCACTGAACACCACCGAAATCAGCAGTAATTTCAACACTAAAGAACCCATACTAATCTACGCTTCTCCGTCCGCTCAGATACACGACCGAATTTGAAGTGAGCTCCAATACCGCATCCACTCGCATCTTAAGTTACACAGCAGCTAGCGGAAGAAAAATCGGCATCGAGATTTTATCCTTGTGCGCTCTTCCGTAGCCATGGCAGGCAGCTCCTTGATCCGCAGACCAAGATGAGGCAGCGTGATAGCAACGGTTGATGCTTATTCCTCGTCGAACGTGTACGGAGCAAAACATTGACAAACGCATGCGTTTGCTTTTGGCAATCTTCTTCGAGTGGTGCTGCTGCCCAGGGGGTGTGGAACGAAATAAAAATTTATTTTCTCTGGATTAAACTAATCCCTGGCTAATAGAAAAACAATTTAGGATTTCACTTACTTCTGGCTCCGTCGCTGTCGTGTTCCGTTTGGTGGTTCTTGACGAAGATGCTGTGTGTGGGAACGTAAAAGTAGTGCTATCGCTATGCTCTGCTGTGCAGCTTACATATTTCCGCCAGCAGTCATTGTTGGGTATGATTCGCGAAGATGGTGATTTAGCTATCACCGGCTTGAAGAAGGGGGATTTTAAGCCACCGCAAGTTTTTATTATTGCTTGGCTACCACTGGCCCGCTGGTGTCGATCGCCAACCGCAGTCCATCGATTGTTACAAATGTATGCAGAGGTTGTGGGTGGACTAACGGTAGTTTGAAAGCAAGTATTATACTGCATAACATAGAAGGCAAAGTATTTTGATATTTCTTCAAGGGAGCATTCTTGAGTATCCTAAAAGCAAGTCATTTTCCAGAATTAAAAAAAAACCGTTGAAAATCAACCAAAAACTTAATTTAGCTAAACTTAGAAGCATACCTGTCCCATCTATTGAACCAAGCATCCCTCAGATATTCACAATACATTTCCTTTCTAAAGCCACCGCAATCAGCTGCCAAGTAATGCAACCAAATCCACGCCGGGGGAGGGCCCCCTTCAGTTTCGGATAGGATCATCAAAACAAAAACACTTATTTCAATTTCTTCCACTTGATTTCTATTTTTGTCTCATTCTCTCCTTCCGTCGTGATTCATCCGAACGCACGCACACGCTTCTTCTCTCTTTCACTCCCGAATGGATATAAATTACAATTACAATTTAATTTGCTAAATTTATCCCCCACGCAATCCGTCTCCCTCGCATCGACCGTAGGCAGTATATGGAAAAATGGAACTAGTGGGGTTGGATTAAGGAAAGCTTTGTGGTGTAGAAGTTTTATTTAGACACAAATGGCATCACAAGTTTCTTTGCGATTCCCAAACGGATTATTATTATTCCGGTAACAAACTTAGCTAGGTTAGGAAATTATGTGAGAATTGGCATGGTTTTCTGAAATCTAAAACATTGGATAGTTAAAATCATCGTCGGCGTAGTTCGTTTCCGGTTCGTCCAGCGGAATTTCCTCCGGATTCCTTCTGGGACCCGGAGCCGGCGATGGATCGTCGTAGTCGAAGTCGTCTTCAAACTTTCCATCGATCGTTATCAGTTGGATGATTGCTCTGAAATGGAAGAAACAGTTGTTGAAATGATATAGATATCCTTCTACGAACTCCTTTGCTTTTAGTGATAGATGGAGCACTAGAATGAAAGCAGAATAACTTAAATCACAGCTCTTCAGACACAATGTATGAGTTTCTTCGAAACGTTCCTCAAAGACGACCGACGCTCAAATCCCAAACGCCCTTCTTTAAAACATGAGCAGTTCTGTCGGGTTGTACTGTAGTACAAATGAAGTTTTAGTTTTAGATTTAAAAATGGACGTTGGGAAAATTTGTAAGTCTTGGTCTAGACAAGTAAATACATTGAATGGGACCCAAGAGGGAAATAATATTGTCACCGACAAACCGACATGAATGACCATAGCAAAAACAATAAAATTTCTGACCAAAGCACACTACTGACATCTGGCTCCGTGCTCGCGGGAAATATTAAGCTAAGCCATGAACCCGCATGCAAAAATTATGAATTGGTTCGTGTCTGATTTATTCTGGACAAATTATTTTTATCTAGATAAAAAAATCCTATGGTATTGACAGTTCGGAACACTGCACATTTAAATCAGCCATTTACGATTTTCGGGAATAAGTCAGAATTAAGGGTCACGTCGGTTTGTCGGTGATATTGTAATCGCACTGAAAATCGGCCAATACCGCCGATTTAAAGTCTGTTCCAGTTAGTATTTGGCCGCTTCTTTTTAATAACTGTAGCGTCTCTAGTTGTAGAAACTTTTGACAGCGTTTTGATCCGGAAGAATTGTTTATTTAGTAGTGAACATTTTATCAAGATTCATATACTTGTTCAAAAGTTATCGAAGATGGAACGTGACAGACGTGAAAAAATTCTGCACACTCACATTTTGATTCATATTATGTTAGATTCAATCTGTGTGGCTGTGTTTCATATGATGAATTTTAACTTAAATTTGACAGATGGGAAATTTTCAAATAAACCTTCTATTGTACCAGACTTATTTCTGGCAGACCAGGAATCAATTTAGACAAACACCTTCTCACACGATTTTCGAAGATTATAATTTATTTTCGAAATGTCAAATTTTACTAAAATAAATTATGATGTTCGAAAATACCTCTGTTGAAATAATTCTGGTAGAATAACAGGTTTATTTGAAAATTTTCCATCTGTCAAATATAAGTTAAAATTCACCAAATGAACCGCAGCCTTAATGTAGGGAGGTTGACAGCTGTAGTATACTCCTAGTCCCACCATCGAATGGCATTTGCTAGATAAAATGAGGTTGCGACATAATTAAATCAATAAGCTCTGCAAACAACGTTCTTTGAAAACAACTTTATGAATATGTTACTGGAAAAAATGCAAAGATTAAAAAGGAGGACATTTCGGGCAAAAGGAGGAAGTAGAAAAATTATTGAAAAAGGATTACATCGACAGTGAGCATGCATAAGGGCGAATACGCGATGATCGATTCTCTTCATCGATTTTCTCTTTGCATTGCTACAGCTAAGCGAAACATTTTTCTAGAATTTGCTCAATGCAGAGTAGTAATAGGTTGTATTGGCTATCAAAAGCAGCAGCAAACGCACCGAGAAACGTTAAATCTAGCAAGTGCATGCTCACTGTCGACTTGGTTTCCATGACATTTCTTCTGATGTTTGCTTTTGACTCCTTCGTTCCAAACCAGCTTCCTCTTCTATGTGTTTACTTTTGACCCCTTTGTTCTTGAGCTTAAGCTGGGTTTAGACAGGGCAAGTCAATTGATCAACTCAGTTGAATTCAATTGGCTTGCAAAGTTGAGCCTGGTTCAACTTTTTTCAATTCAAGTGAGTTGATCAAGTCAGTTGAATGGCATGGTTTACACGTTCAATTCGCGTTCAAGTCAGTTGAATTCAACTGACTTGATCAATTGACTTGCCCTGTTTAAACCCAGCTTAAGCTCAAGAACAAAGGGGTCAAAAGTAAACACATAGAAGAGGAAGCTGGTTTGGGACAAAGGAGTCAAAAGCAAACATCAGAAGAAATGTCGTGGAAACCAAGTCGACAGTGAGCATGCACTTGCTAGATTTAACGTTTCTCGGTGCGTTTGCTGCTGCTTTTGATAGCCAATACAACCTGTTACTACTCTGCATTGAACAAATTCTAGAAAATTGTTTCGCTTAGCTGTAGCAATGCAAAGAGAAAGTCGATGAAGAGAATCGATCATCGCGTATTCGCCCTTATGCATGCTCACTGTCGAAGTGTTATATATATCGATGAACATTTCAAAAATGGTCCTATCTGCTCTGTTCGATTCTCTTCATCGACTTTCTTTTTTGATAACCCCTGCTATGCAAACAGATTTCGTGTTATTTTTATCACATATCTTGATAAAGGAGGTTCTTATCTAGCGTCCAAAACGTCAAATACAACAGGGAAATGTTTTGCTGCTGAGCTATTAACGAAAGAGAAAGTCGATGAAGAGAATCAATCAATGCAGATAGGACCTTTTGAAATGTTTATCTAGAGTATGTTCCAAGGTGGGATTGGTGAGAGCGAAATCGAAAGCGAATTTTGAGAACGACGAAATTAAAATCACTCAAGTCTAGTAACAGAATACCTAACTAGTTAACAGAATACCCCTGGGGGGAGGGGGTTGGTTATTTTGTTTTAATTGAAAAATGCGACAACACACCTAACTACGAGTATAACTTAACCTAACGTGCTAGATCACGTATGATCTGATGATCTGATCTTAGGCAGATGTCTCTGAACCTTTCCAGGATGAGTACTCTCCATTCTTCTAATGTCTGAATTCTAGCCAGGAGGTGGATCTCAGAATGTTGACTGTTTAGGATCATCACTCAATGGCAGGTAGAATTAGTTGTCTATAAACAGCAAGCTTATTTTTCAGCGATAAGGTGGACTTCGTATTGATAAGCGGATACAGTGATCTTATCAAGATGTGGCACTTGGTATTAGTTTTGTCAATGTGCTCCTTGAAAAGAAGCTTGCTGTCAAGTGTGTAAAGGGGATCCTGCTAGGGTTCTCAAAATTCCGGCTTATGCGCCAAACGAAGCAGTCGTCTGCCGAGAATTGCAGATATATTTGCCCAGCTAGCAGTTTTCCTCAACCCAGCAGAATCCACCTATCAGTGTTTACCCAACAACCAAACATCTGCCCAATTCCCAAGTCCAAAATCCTTAATCCGTTCAATTAAATTTCCCAATTAAGTAGTAGTAAGTCTTCCAATTTGATTGATTAACTAGTGAATACGGTGTATCAGTGAATTTATTAAAATCAAGTTTTAAAAGAATACTTTTAATGAGAGAAAACGAATAGTAAATTTGATGTAAATTTTACAGATTTAATTTTAATTTTAATGTTTTTTTAATAAAAGAAACTTTACAATCCCCTGCTCTGTCTCCTATCAGAGCTAGCTTTCCCCTGAGTATTGATCAGTGTATTTTCCCGGCACATAAGTGAGCTAACGGGACCATACACCCTGATCACTATTCGGTAACTACTTGTGACGTCACTCCCTGCGTGTTTTCCTGATCGTGAGTCGTCCTAACTCCCTAGAGTCGGTTTATAATGAGTCACGCCAAGAGAAAAACAGTTGAACTCGCATCACGGTTTTCGAAAGAATCCCTTTTCTTTTAACTTGGCAACAGATGACTTCTGCATCAACTTCAAATGACTTCTAGCGAAAAAATTAACGGCTGTAGTAAATCATTATATCAGTGAAAAATAGTAGAAATTGTCATTACTGATCATTACAAAACGTATCGCATGACAAATGTAATGCTCACTGCGTGTATATGATCATTTCTTCGATTATATTTAATATTTAATTGCAATACCTTTCGTGGACCTTTCATAGCATCGTAATGCTTGTTTACTTTGCACGATAGGTAGTCGGTTTGACAGTTCAATAGGTAGACTTGGCTTCGCTCTTGGCGTGACTCATTATACACCGACTCTACTAACCCCCTACCTTTGGTTTTTCCCCTACTGAATATAATCAGTGAGTCCCTGGTTTAGCGGTGTGTAATTTGTGTGATGATGATGATGGTTCGCTTACTTACGATTGTTCTGCTGGCTACCTGGTCCGAACCCCACTTCGTCCTTTCGATGACGGTTGATGACGATCGCTCTCGACCGTGCAGGGAAAACCACTACGTGGACAGCGCCGTGTAGGGCGGTGTCGGCTAGAGGATTTTGCTAGAGCCAGGATAAACGGCCAGTTGGGCACCCACGCTCGATGGATACCGACGTTCGGATGGCTATCGCTGGCCTGATGGGTACCGAAGCTCGGTGGATACCGACGCTCGGATGGATAGCGTCGTTCGGATGTCTATCGACGCTCAGTTGATACCGGCGGGGCCGTTCGAACCGTGCTGAACTAGGCTGCTTTCGGTGAGTGACGTTGACGGGGTGGTATCGTACGGAGGGCCTCCGATTTTTAGGTACGTGAGTCCGGCTGGTCACGCTGGCGTTGGGAGTCTTTCCCACGATTCAGGCAGTCACTTTTGGCACGTGACGCACGTGGGCCGAGTTAACCTTCCGATGACCATCGCTCTCCGAATGCCCTATAGTGGTACGCAACCACGAGGCGATAGGGACACCCAGGGTAACCATGCCTGATACCACCAACCAACGGGATCGGATTCGCTACCGATCAAAAGTCACTTTTTACCGAGATTCCTAACCTCGGATGCCTCGGTAATGGGTCGACAAAGCAAGCAACAAAAGCCCAAGTTGCACTAGCCACCTCCTCGTGGCTTCTGTTGAGAAAAATCTCCTTAGCATCACACACACTCATTTGAATGATTTCCATTAAATTACATGTTCTTCAATTCTTTCTTCTTCTACGTTGATTTTTTTTATTACTCCGACTCACTCCTAAGCAATCTTTTCTCTATAATCAATTCAATTCAATTTCACTTATTAAATTACTCTAATTTTCTTTTCAATAAAAACGCTTACTTTAACTATCAATTTTTTTCAACACGCGACTCACGTTTTTTTCAGGCGTAACCAACTCTAACGCTTCTTATATGAAACGATCGATTGACAGTTTCAAGTGTTAGCCGACAACCTCTTTGGACCACTCCACCACTGAGCCGTTTAAGCATATCTTATTATTACCAGACGGAACAAGTCTTGGTGATTATGAATGTGGAAATATGATGTTGAAATACTCAGACAGGACATCCAAGCCTCTCTGAAGTTTGGCAGTAAGAGCTCCGATGACCCTTCCATTGTAGACGATGAATGTCGGAGGTGAACAAGTTGAAGAGGATGGGCCCAAGGATACTTCCTTGTGGAACGCCCGCGCCAATGTTGAAGCCATCAGAAGTGATGCCATTGAGAGAGAATTGGAATGTCCTGCCTGAGCGATAATTTTGGATGATCTTCACGAGGAAGATTGGAACACCGTATCGTTGTAACGACTCCGCGATGGGCCGTCGAGAAAATACCTTTCGAATAGATTTTTCGAATGTGCCGAAGAAACCGGACCTTGCCAAAGTCCACAAATTCTGTGCGACCGTTCTTGGTCTGAAACAAGGTGAAGTGCTACGTATACAGAACAGCAGAGCCCTCGGTGTTTCGTTCGTGAAAGTTGTCGACCTAGAGTTGGCGCAACGAATCTGCGAAGAACATGACAACCAACACGACATTACCGTCGACGGGAAAAAATATCCGCTAAGGATCACGCTGGAGGATGGAGCTGTGGAGGTGAGGCTCTTCGATTTGTCCGAGGTGTCGGACCAAAAAATCGCCGATTTTCTCGGAAGGTATGGTGACGTCATATCAGTACGAGAGCAACGATGTGGAGCCGATATCGATTTCCCTGGTATTTCGACCGGTGTCCGCATAGCGAAAATGAAAGTGAATCGTAATATCGAGTCGTGGGTCACCATCGACGGTGAAGTGACGAATATATCGTATTTCGGGCAGCTACAAACGTGCCGACACTGCCGCGAATACATCCACATCGGGGCTACTTGCGTGCAGAATAAAAAATTGCTCGTACAGAAGTCGTACGCCGATGCCGCAAAGCAGATGCCTTCACAAAAAACATCTCAAGCCGACTATACTCCGAACCAAACCAACACACACTCGAACCAAATCACTCCCAGTGCGAATCAAAACAAAACCACTTCGAACCAAGCTGCACGGCCCCGGTTCGAACCAAACTCGGTTAACCCGGCTACCATGCCGCCACCGAAACAAGTTTCCCACCGACAACAGAAATTGTTACCACCGATGCGCAACGAACAGAATTTTCCCACGCTAGCCTCTTCCTCGGCTTCGATTCCCCCATCGGACAGCGGGTCGTTGACTCCCTCTACAGGTCAACAGCCCCCTGCTAGCAGCGGAGTGGATCGCAAAACTGCTAGTGGCAAGTCCGATGGCAACGAAACAGATTCGTCTGTCGGCTCATCCAGCTCAAGAAGGCATCTCCGCAATCGACCACCAGGCAAAAAGCCTCGGGTGGAGGACGACTGCGACGACAAGCGAGATGGGAGTAACCAACTGTCATAATGGCTGAGTTCTCCAGTTACAACCTCGCCTCCATCAACATCAACAATATCACGAACGGAACGAAAATTGACTCTCTTCGGACCTTTGTACGAACGCTGGAGCTAGATATCGTTTTCCTCCAGGAGGTGGAGAATGATCAGCTCTCTCTCCCTGGCTTCAACATTGTCTGCAATGTGGACCAGGCAAGGCGAGGAACGGCAATCGCGCTGAAAGACCACATTCAGTTCTCGCATGTGGAGAAGAGCCTGGATGGCCGCCTCATCGCTTTGAGGGTGCAAAACACGACTCTCTGTAATATCTATGCGCCATCGGGGACAGCTGCTCGTGCGGAAAGAGAGAGATTCTTCAACGGCACGATCGCATATTACCTTCGGCACAACACGCAACACGTCGTCCTCGCTGGCGATTTTAATTGCGTGCTTCGCCCGAGCGACTCCACGAGTTCAAACACAAGTCCGGCGCTCCAAGCGACCGTACGGCAGCTGCAGCTTCAAGACCTGTGGCTGAAGCTATATCCCACCACCCCCGCACCCACATACGTTACGCACAATGCGGCATCCAGGCTCGATCGCATGTATGTAAGCTATGGGCTTTGCGAGCATCTGCGAAGTGCTGCCACACACGTATGTTCGTTCACAGACCACAAAGCTCTTACAGCGCGAATTTGCCTTCCGCACCTCGGTCGTGAACAAGGACGTGGATTCTGGTCCCTCCGTCCTCATCTTTTGACTTCCGAAAACATCGATGATTTCCAAGTCCGGTGGCAGTTTTGGACCCGCCAACGGAGGAATTTCCCCAGCTGGATGGCATGGTGGATCTCATACGCGAAGCCAAAAATTAAATCGTTTTTCCGCTGGAAGTCAAGCGAAGCATTCAGCATCTTTAACGCTGAATACCAACGTCTCTACGCGCAATTGAGGCTCGCGTATGATGGCTACTACCAAAATCCAGGCATGTTGACGACTATCAACCGTGTGAAAGCGAAAATGCTCACGCTGCAGCGACGCTTCGCACAAAATTTCATTCGAATCAATGAAACATTCGTAGCTGGAGAGAGCATATCCACCTTCCAGTTGGGTGATAGACGACGTAAAAAAACAATAATCACAAAGCTGCAGAACGAGCGAGGAGAGCAGATTCAAGGCTCCCTGGAGATCGAGCAGCACATGCTCCGATACTTCAAGGACTTGTATGCGGCGGGGGAGACCAGGCAAGTTGGGGAGGAGATGTTTGAAACCGAGAGAGCAGTACCCGAGAACGACGAAGCTAACGCTGCTCTTGTGGCAGAGATCAGCATCAACGAATTGAAAAATGCCATCCGAACGTCACAAAAACGAAAATCGCCGGGTATCGATGGTCTACCGGTAGAGTTTTACCATCGAACTTTCGACATCATCTATCGAGAGCTCTACTTCGTCACCAATGAAGCTATGACGGATGAGCTACTTTCGGAATTTGCCGATGGCACTATCGTACTGGTTAAAAAGAGAGGTAGCGATGGAACAGCGAGAGCATACCGTCCGATCAGCCTGCTCAACGTCGACTTCAAAATTCTCTCCCGCGTCATGAAGACCCGCCTGGAACACATTCTCCGGACACATCGAGTCCTGAGCGACGCGCAAAAATGTGCCAACACCGATCGATCCATCTTCCAAGCCACGCTCTCGCTTAAGGATCGTATAGCACAACTAACCGCGAGAAAGCAAAAAGGGAAAATGATCTCTTTCGATCTCGACCACGCGTTCGATCGGGTCTCTCACGAGTTCCTGCATCGGACTCTTCTATCTCTGGGTTTCAACCAGGGTTTCGTCGGCTGGCTCTCTCGGATCGCTGCTGCGTCTTCGTCACGTCTGCTAGTGAATGGGCGCCTTTCACAGCCGTTCCGTATAGAGCGATCCGTACGGCAGGGAGACCCAATGTCGATGTTACTTTTCGTGCTTTATCTCCATCCCCTCCTCACACGGATAGAGCGAGTTTGTGGTGGTGACCTTCGCGTTGCATACGCCGACGACATCACGTTGATTGCAACCACAACACAAACAATAGACCGTATTTACCAGCTGTTCGGCAGTTTTGAGATAGTTGCCGGGGCAAAATTAAATCGGCAAAAAACAGTGGCTATCGATGTTGGATTCGTCAATGGGAACCCACTTGTAATACCAGGACTGCAGACGAAGGAGAATGTGAAGGTTCTGGGTGTTATTTTCACCAACTCGGCTGATGGTGAAGCAAAACTGGGATGCTTTAGTAGCCAGAATAACGCAACTTATTTGGTTGCATAACATGCGCTCCCTTACCCTGCAACAGAAGGTGATTTTGTTAAACACCTTTATTACAGCGAAGGTGTGGTATCTTTCGTCTGTAATACCACCACAGTGTGTTCACACGGCGAAACTGACAGCGACGATGGGAACATTCCTGTTTCGTGGGCTGCCCGCACGAATTCCAATGCAGCAGTTGGCACGTAGCAGAGACAAAGGTGGACTAAAGCTACAATTGCCAGCGATCAAATGCAAAGCGCTTCTCATCAACCGCCACCTGCAGGAGATCGATTCCATTCCCTTTTATCGTTCCCTTCTCTCCCAAAATATTCCTCCCCCTGCCGATCTTCCTTGTTTCAAACTGCTTTCTCAGCAGACTGCTTTGCTTCCACCCAACATCCAACAAAATCCCACCAGCGATCAAATTCATCGCCTCTATCTTGAGCAAACCGAACTGCCAAGGGTGGAACGGAACCAGCCAGGTCAAAATTGGAAAAAAATCTGGACAAATATTTCGTCCAGAGGATTAACGTCGTGCCAACGCAGCGATCTCTACATGTTAATCAACGAGAAGACGGAGCACCGCAGACTAATGAACATTATCGGACGTGCAAATGATTCGAATTGTCAGCACTGCATGGTGTCTATTGAAACGCTACAGCACAAGTTCTGCGAGTGCCCTCGTATAGCTGCAGCATGGACGCACGTACAACGGAGAATAATTACGACTCTTGGCGGATGGCAACGACTTTACTTCACCGAGTTGATACGACCAATCTTGGGCAACATTGCAGCAGCCAGAAGAAATGAAATTCTTAAATTGTTTATAAAATACATCAACTATATTAATGCAAATATTAATAACAGAATAGATGTAGGTGAACTAGAATTCCTTCTGAATTTAGAAGAGTAATATTTTTTACAAATTGAATGTGATATCTATTAGCTAAAAATAAACAAACTATATTTTACAAAAAAAAAAAAAAAAAAAAATTTGTACACGAGGCCATCGCTTTTTCAACGTCTAACAATGCCATGGCAGATGTTTTAGATACAGACTTGTTCCGCCTGAGAATATTGCTTACTCGAGTCAGTTGGTAAGTAGTCAAACGACCTTGTTGAAAACCAAACTGCTCCTCAAGTAAGATTTTATTTTTGTCGGCAGATGTTAGAAGACGCCGGTAAATTGCTTTTTCAAGAAGCTTTGATTACCCTGAGGGAAGGCTGATAAGCTGGAGGGAGAAGAGGATCCTTCCCAGGTTTGGGGAGGTTGGGGGAAATGGCTCTAATGTTGGCCTATGGATCTAAGATTGGGCCCATCGCTAAAAATCTGCTATTTATCAATTTTATCTAGATGAACGCGTCATTGGGACGGTACTAATGGATACGGTACGGTCGATATTTTTGGTCGCCATTGAAAATTTAGTCGATTGCTGAATTTATGGGCCCATATTAGGGGCATTAGGCCGACATTACATCCATTTCCCGTATGACTTTAGCTAACTTCCAGCCCGAGGGGAAGTAGCCAAGTCTAAGGCACTGATTGAAAATCATATAATCTAGAACTCATATGTTTGAGCTCTCGATTCAAGATGTTATCGAATCCTGGGGCCTTAATTTTTTTTTAAAGATTTAATATCGGTCAACAGTTCGTCAGCTGAAATCTTTGAAACTTCGGGGAAGTGCATTTTCAGCAACAGCAGCCTCATGTGGACTAATCATGTTTGGTCCGAGATTATGACACAGCAGCCTCTCAACAGGAGTTATCAAATGAACCACTGAATCATCGGGACGATTCAGTGGTGGAATGGGTCTGGGCTTATTTTTAAGATTCTGGATAGCTTCCAGAAAGGCTTTGCACAATCTGGGAGAGAACGGATCTTATTGGTAAAATCGTTATTTCTGAAATGCACCATCCTGGCCTGAATGATCTTCGATAATCGATTACAATTGGTCTTCAAGTTAGGCAAACCATAACACTGGTACTGCCTACGAATGGTGTTACGGAGTCTAATGAGGTCTTTGGTAGGGCTGTCAAGGTTCAGAGTGTAACTCATCTGTCTGGATACTGGCACGTGTTGTTCCCTGGCCGGGATATTGCCTCCTTGAAGGATTGCAGACACCGGTCAACGTCTCCGGTTGGACATCGTAGTCAATGGTTGGGTCAACGCAGTGTTGATATTGATCCAGTTGACAACCGATGGCGAGATGTGGGCCATGTTGCTGATGTAGATGTCGATGATGACATGAGCACCGGACCGACTCAACCGGGTGGAAATATCCGGACCCAAGATATTGTACTGCGCTTCCTGCAGGTCGTTATCCAGGATGGTTCCCTTTTTGATTGCGCCGACTGTTGCCCCGAACATGATGTTTGGCGTTCAAGTCGCCAGCGATGATGAAGTTTTCCCGCCGTCGTACTAGCTTGACAATATCTCGTCACAGGTTTGCTGTCGACCCGGCCCTGATGTTGACTTTTTTGGGGGCAGTAAACCGCAACGATGGTGATGGGGCCGAAAGGAGTAGAAACTTCCACCCCTATGGCTTCGATGGTCTTTAGCTGAAAGCTCGGCAGCAGCCGACAGCAGATGTTTCTCCTTAGCGATCAAGCCTCACGACCCGGAAATCGGGAAGATAGACGTTAAATTCGGGCTTCAAGTGGGTTTCAGTTATTATGGAAATGTCGATGTTTTGTTCATTGAGAAACTCAACGACCTCGGTGTTCTTGCTCTTGAGCAAGCAAGCATTCCAGTTAACTAGCTGCAACACCTCAGAGGCCATACTCGATGACGAAAAGGCCCAGAAATCGTAACGGGTTTTGCAACTGTGCAAATGTGTGGCAAGCTGGGTGAATACGGGGATCAGTTGCTCCGCTATGAACAGAGCATCTGTGTGTTCATTCGATGATGGTGCATTAGACTGATGCTAAATTTGAAATTTTCGCTCCACTTGCTTAAACGGTTCCAAATCGGGTCCTGCTTAGCCTCCCAACATTTGAACGAGGAGGACGACTCTATCTACGATGCAGGAAATATTGTGTTTTGCTGTGGCTAGCTGCTCGTACGCTGAGTAGATAGAAAGAAGATTTATCACGATTTTGAAGATTTCCTGCAAAAAGATGATGCGATTTGCAAGTAGATGCGAGAAATGAAAGAAGATTTTTCGAAGATTTATTCGTTAGTGTGAGATTTTTTGAGCATCTACAATTGAGAGTTAGATGTGTCGGCCCCCTCGCATTTGAACTACTTTAGTAAGAAACTGACTTGGCACAAACCATTTCAAGTTTATATGAAAATTACTATGGGAAAACTAATGTTTTTGTTCATATCTATCTAACAATTCACCACATCACTATGCTTTTAAAAATGATAACAGTGATTGTAGCAAATTTTCTCAGCTACAACTTAAGGATCAAAAGTTATTAATGATTCAAGTCAATGATGTCTAATAATTATGCTCATTCAACTGTTCAGCAGGCAACATTGGTGTTTCTGGTGCGAAGAATAGAGCACAAAAACAATGACTTCTCTTGATGATTTCTAGAAATTTAAGGCTCGTCCACGCAAACCAACATCCTCATCGGGTAGGGAAAGACTTCCCCTATCCGATGATTAGGTTGGTCTGCGTGGACGTGCCTTGAATTCCTAGAAATCATCAATAGAAGTCATTGTTTACAAAAGCTGTTAGGGCCTAATTTCAGCTCTATCTAGAAATATCATGGCTACTATGTCACACTGCAGAATACAGTGTTGCCCACAGAACAGCTGCTTGATCATGCCAAATCTCAATCTCTTAAATAATTAATAACAATTTAATTTGACATTTGACTGAAAAACGATATTCCGCAAAGTTGTAGCTTAGAAAATTTCCCGTAAGAATAGTTATATAAATATTCGTAAAAGCAATATAAAAAATGGGTAGAAGACAATGAACAAAAAGTTTGGTTTTCCGATAGTAATTTCCATATAAACTTCGAATAGTATGTGCCAAGTCAGTTTCTTACCAAATGAGTTTAAATTTTGGGAGGCTAATCAGGACCTGATTTGAAACCGTTTGAGTACTGTGGAGCGAAAATTTCAAATGTTGCATCGGTCTAATGGTGCATTATCCTGACGCCTGGATAGTCCCGGAGGTGGGGAGGTGCTGGATGCAACGGTTGCCGCATACTTTTGACGATCAGTTGGGCACCCCAGCAGTTGACGAGCAGCAAAGCGGTTGTTGATTGGAAGCGGCGGCAAGAAAGTTCTGCCCATTGTTCTCTGATACCCTTTTGCGGCCTGGTTGGTTCTGCGTGGAGCCCTTTTTGCGGATCGCAATGAATTCCGCACGTTTTGGGCACGACTTGCTAGTTGCTCGATGAGCAGCCTCACAATTGGTGCATGTTGGGTCGGCGTACTCTACCATCTCACAGGCACCGAGCGCGCGCTGCTAGCGGCAATCGTTGCAACGGTAGGCCATATGGCAATTTTTCGTACGGTGGACGGGCTTGTACTGATCCCTTTTCACCTTGAGGCACGTTGAATTCTTTTCAAGGTGGATCAGATACAGCTGGTCACGATACTTGCGAGTGTTGTCATGTCGATTTATCTTTAAAACATTGACTGACTTGAGTTCGTCCGGTTGTCATGTCCGGAAGTACATGCAGGACCACCTTGAACCGCTTGCTCGCCTCAATATCATGGGAGAAGTACTTGAGACCTTTACCGATCCACCTGCTGTTCATCATCATTTTCCAGAACGGCGTAGCTGTTGTTCGCCAGCAGCTTTTCCGATGGTAACTGAGCGTCGGCGGTGTCTGATCCGGCTCGTTTTCCGATCGGAATGGCGATTTCCGCATGCTTGGGTCGAACGATGCTTCACTAAACACAGCAAAAGAAAAGTGCGAACATATCCGATATCTCCTATATTCTTTCAATTCTGGTACTGGTGATTCTGGTTAATTAATAATACCTATTTTATCGATCTCCATCGTGTGATCATTAATGGACCCGTCAACACACTGCTCCCATTATAAATTGACAATGGAATCGAAATGTTGGACGTCGACAGTAGCAGGTACGATATTTAATTGGAACATCATTAGTCAAGAAGGAACGAACCAGAAAGCCGATTTAAGTCGCCACCGTAGGTAGATCTCTCTATCACTCTGGATAATCTATTATGTACTTACCTCAGCAGCGTTCCCTCCTCCGATGACCAATCGACCGGCGACGGTTCGCAGATTTTCTTCTGCAGGAACAAATTGAAACCACCACGCAGATCCTGAATCAACTGATATGTTTCCTTGTTGCACTTCAAACTGTTGGACGAGAATTAAATAATCATCACTTTCTGTCGTTAGATTGCGCTACTACCAAAACAAAGAGCATCTCACTCACCAGTAATGCCCGGCAATGGAAATCAGTTCGAATCTCCCTTCCGTTTCCACGTGATTGTCTCCGAAGAAGAACAACGGAAACGGATTCACCACCGTCGTATCGAAGATCGTCAGATCCGATATCTTCTGTTTGTCGTAGTAAACCACGAAGCTGTTGTCAACGAGATGCATAGTTCAGTTAATGTTAGCTTATCGCCAGCATATTTGAGTGATACCTACTTCGAGTCATAGTTAGCAAGCTTGCTATTCACCGACGACGGATGCATGGTCGCCCGGCCCTGACCTTCAATAGCCAAAATCGCTCGCCCGTCCGCATTGTGTCGATTGCGGATGACCTTTCTCACAACAGCCACATTTGGATACAGTCCAGCTCCGACGATGGCCGACAGCAGTTTGTCGTTCCCGGAGTTGTGATTGTTGCTTTGTGCTCCCGGTTGAGCATTCGGCAGAAACTTTGCTGCATGGAAGTACTCGCAGAACTGTTGCTTCATGTTGCACAATTGATTGAGAGTCGTCTGGTTTAGGAAATTTCGCCGTGCAAAGTCTGGTAGCTCCCGGTAGGAAAGTTGACCCCACTGGTGAATGACGTTGGCCAACATTAGGTGATCGCTGTGGAAGTTCTCGGCGAATCTGCGGCGAACACGGTCCACCTCCTTCTCCTTCCCGAAGGGTTTGTAGAAAGCATCCTTGAACGAAAGGCTGGCAGCGATCGAAGTGATGGGATCGGTGCAGCTGAATATACTGGACAGGAGAACCATTTTACCGGTACGGGGGTCCATCGGTAGACGGGCGAGGTGGTAACCTAGTGGAGTTAGCGTCTCGTTGTCGTCAATCGCGTTAAGACGGTTCAGAAGTTTGAGAGATTCCTCGATTACCGATTCCGAAGGTCGGTCCAGGAGTCTTTCTAGGAAGCGCCCAGCGTCACCCAAGGCGAGAATCTTGATGTTCAGGATGACTTCATCCAGTGCTACACGAAGGATTTCTGGCGGGGTGTTTTGGAGCAGCACATTTCGACGAGCTCGTGTATACAAATGGTAGCAGACGCCCGGTTGGACACGTCCGGCGCGACCTTTCCGTTGAATTTCGTTCGAAATCGAAATCCACTCATCGCGAAGGGAAGAGATGCCATCCTCGTACATGTTGATCTTGTGTCGACCGGCGTTGATGACGTACACCACGTCGTCGATTGTAATCGAGGTTTCGGCAATGTTCGTTGCGAGGATGATCTTTCGTGTACCCGATTTAGGTCGAGAGAAGACCGCTTTCTGATCGAGTTGAGGAACTTTCGAATGTAAAGGATAGATCAATGTCGACATCTTCGACAGCTGACGGTGGTTGGACAGGAGCTTGTTTACTTCCGTTATCTGAGCCAAGCTCGGCAGGAAGACAAGGATCGCTCCTTCCGGTTTGGTGGTCGTTATGAAGGAGATAAGCTCCACGATGAGATCGTTTTGGTTGGTTTCGCTGTGAGGATTGCTGATGGTACTCAACACCTGGGCGGGGTAGCGATTCCGTATTTCTCCCAAGTACGGATCGATCATATCGTAAAATTGCATGTTAAATCGATCTCGATTGCGGTAGTTCTTCTTCACAATCTGGCCTTCGAAATGATGGAAGTTCAACTCGGTGACGATGTCTTCTAGGTAAAATTCTTCCACGGGGAAAGCCAATCCCGGAATCTGCACCGTTGGACAGTTGTCGAAGTAACTGGAAAAGGTCTCCGCCGTCAAGGTGGCGCTCATGAGTATGATTTTCAGATCTTTCCTATACGGAAGAATCATCTTGGTAATCCCCAGCAGCAAATCCGTTATGACATCTCGTTCGTGAATTTCATCCAAAATCAAATGGGAATAATCCTTCAAGCAAGGATCGCTCTGCATGATGGACAAAACAATCCCCGTCGTGCAGAAGGTTATGCTGGCTCCGTCGTTACGAGGCTTCCGGGAATCCAACCGGATTCGGTAGCCCACCGAATGCCCTAATTTCTCACCCCTTTCCGATGCCACTCTTTCGGAGAGCGTAATCGCCGAAATCCTCCTCGGCTGAGTGCAAATAATCCGACAATCAGATCCTTTCCCCTGCATCATCGCCTGATCCAAAATGAACTGCGGAATCTGCGTAGTCTTTCCGCTACCCGTTTCACCTTTCACCAGAATTACCTGATGTTCGCCAATCATGCGTAGAATCTCCTGCCGGGCTCCGAAAGCGGGTAGCTTTTCACGAAAGCTCTTCATCTCACCCAACTCATCTTTCTGAAGACATTCCGCATATAAATTATCATTCACCAACCGCTTCCACTCGGCCTGCATATCATCGATCGGGACGTCATTTTTCAAGGATTCCTCCTTCAGTATTTGCTCCAAATTCTTATTGATCACCCTCAGGTACTCGTTCTTAAACGGCGAGTTTATATCCTCGTTGTGAGTGAAATGTTTGAAAAAGTCCACATTTTCATGTCCATCCGGTAGCTTCAGCTGCTTGCGAATCTCCTCGATTTGCCACTGTGGAATGGTGATATCCACTGCCTTCCTCTTTTCGTTCTCCTTCTTCTTCCTCGTCTGCCTATCGCGATAGAACAATCCCAATGCTTTTCCGCGTAATCCAGGTGGCGGTCTTTCGTCCCCACCAGTAACCACCTCATCATCTCTGCCATCACCAAACCGTTTGAATCTATTGGCATTGCTTCCACCTTCGCCATTCTCGTAGGCCATCCTTTCTTTGACCTTATCTCGCCGCAACTTCTTTCCACCTCTCCACGGTTCCCCTTCATCGACCCCATATCCTCCTCTTCCGCGTCTTGAACCTCTGTGACCACTACCTCCGTGGAATCTACCACTGCTACCCGCGCCACGATCCATTTCTGTCTGCTGTGGTGCCCCTCCGACTGCTGAGTCCTGTTTGGTCAATTCCTGCAAAAACAAAACAAATCACTAAGCCCCACCATCTTCTATCGACATCAAGCACGCACTTCGCACATGGTTCATGCTTGTGTGTGGGTCAGCCCCAAAGACATTATGCGCGAATTTTTGTTTTGTTCTTCTTCCACTTACCCTATCGAGTCGAAATTTGGCAAGCCTGCTCTCCAGCGATTCCTCGCAGTCGGACATTCCACCAAAACTGCTTACCCGAACGCACTCCTAGCAACGGCACTTCGTGGTGGCGATGCTTGTGATACCTTTCCCGATCGATTTCAACGAATTTTCCGCGATTATTCCGATTCCTTTGATGAGATGGTAAACGATGGAGGTCTCACGCAAAAGATTGCGCATAACATTAAAATTTGACGTTTATTTGTTTGTTTCTCGCGCGTCTTCAACGTGCGCTAAAAAGCTATGCGAAACATATCGAAGGTGTGAAATATTTCGTATGGGTGAGAAGCTATACCCGTTTGACATAAAATTATTTGGTATAATGCTCAATGGTCCATTAACTTTACGAAAGGGATGACATATTTGCAGACAATTGAATTTCTCTAAAAACATTTTGATTTCGCAGATATTTTGAATATATTTCATATTATGTGAAAACTTTTTAAGACATATATTTGAAAATTAATGTAAATTTGAAGTTTTTTTTACAAAATTACATTTTGACTTCACATTTCAAGCAGCTTCTTGAACATGGTAAATTTGAGCAAAAGCGTAGAAGGGTTTCAAAGTAAAGTATAGACGGGGGGAAATCTCAAATGAAGTGATTAGTCTAGAAAATAGCTTTGAAGAATCATTTCATATAATCTTTAAAATATCACAAATTGATATAAATCTCAGATCGTGAAATATTTGAATATTCTTAGGATTCATACATTTGTTTGAGTCTAAGATTTTGAAAATGAAAGAGCTTGAATATTAAAAGCTCCTGAGTTTTTATGAACTGATATATTAAAATTTCTTCTAAGCATGAGAATTTCCATTTGTTAGAAGACTAGAATTCAGAGGGTGAGTCACTTTGCCACCTAATGTCTGTGCCAGGTTATAGAAGGAACATTTATATTTTTGATTTAAGTGAACAAAATTCGGTTCCGTGATATACAGATATTATTGCGTCCAGCAAACGGTTGGACACAAGATTCTCGGTGGAGTGAAAAAGGAGTTCGAGAATCGCATATGATCGTTCAGAACCTCCCAGACGAGATGGCATCTAGACCTATGAATGTGCTCTCTCAAGGGGGCTTTCAGTCTGACTGAAACGCACAACTGGTTGATGAACTGTATCCCAGAAATACCGGAAAAGATTTATGGAAACGAAAGGAATCGACTCGTTTTTCGTCACGTCTTCATCGGAACGGTACTGATTTGCGAATACGGCCATTCGGAAGCGAACTTCAGGAGCGACAACATTTCTACCATTTCGATTCTGAAGGACTTTATTACGAAGGAATCCACCAATAAACGGATCAAGCTGGAGATTTCAACCAGTGAGTAACATTTTTCAACAAATTCTATTTGATTGATAACTGCGTAGCACCTACGTAGCACCCATTTTCATATATCAACGAGCAAAGCCTTCCCGGATTAATCAACTTGATTGAACCGAAGATCGTTCACTACAACAAGCTGACGAAGGACTACCAGATACTGATACTAAAAATAACACACCAATTGGGTTGTTTAGGGGTATTGAGGTAAATACGTATTCGTTATTTGCATTAAAAATGGAACCGAAATCCAAAATTTTATCAATTTTGGTACACTGGAACTATTTTAAATAAGTACGACTACATTAGCAAAAATCACCATCTTAGCGCCCCTTGGTGGGACTTTGTATGGAATCGAGCTGTCAACGAATAGATTTAGTGTCAATGATCAAAAATTTAAATCTTGATTTAAAAATCGAGATGAATGTCTACGGGATCGATAAAAATATCGTTGTACTCAGAAAACGAAGCTCTATCAGATGATGTATAAAAATCAGTATATTTTTCGAAGTTAAACAACCCAATTGCCCTGGTGTAACTATCCTCCACGCTAATCCCTCCCACCGCCAAACACAGTTCGGACAATTCCTTCTCCTCGAAAACATGGTAATACCTGAGAAAAGTTACCTTCGCTTCCTGCTGCTGCCGTTATACGACACGCAAATTCCAAGGAATCCAGCCAATTCTGATGCTGAAACTGCGTCCTGCGTCGGAACCACCTTCTCCGGCTCTCCATCTCGCGGTGGTTTATTGTTGTGCGTGGGCGAATTATTCAACACATTTCTCCAATCGCTTGTCTACGACTTTCCAGCGATGCCAGTATAAATACTATATTTTCCTCCTCCTATAAATGGAATCTATAATATTTATACTATGCAGATGCAAGCATCCACACATGTCGCTTTTAAAGGAAACGCTAGGCAGTCGCATTGCCCACATTGAAGCCACGGTCGGTGTAAACTTTCAATAATCTATCGCTCCGATCGCAACCCAAGCCGATGATCTGTGGATTCAACCCCAGGTATATACCATTACTGCATCCAATGTCCAGCAGGACGGACCCGGGACTAAGCGATTCAAAGAACCCTGCAGTTCGTGGCCACGGTGAATGCCTCGTTTCGCTAAAATGCTTTGCGATTTTGTTGTAAGCCTAATGTTCATTATCCAGCTCCAATTGGGCAGCGTTCTCTTTGATACGATCAGCTGTATCATTCGCTTGTTTATATATACGTATCGCACAGAGATCTAAACTGTTTACGTTTCCTCATTGTTAAACTATCATTCAACCTTACCGTATCCATGTTTCTCGGCGTTATTCAATGAGTCCATTCGTATCCTATGGTGTCCCGAAAATCTATTAGTATATCACTTCCGAGGGTATCAAGATTTGCCGATAATCCTCGTACTCAATCGCACCAATCTGGGGTCAAATCGTTGTAACTGTAAACAAAAATAACAACAACAACAATAACAATCGAATGTAAACATTATTTGCAGTGGTACCAGAATTGATTAAAAAATTTGCTTATCATGGGGCGGAAGGGTGTTTGTGGGTGTTGGAAGTGTTTCGACGTGTGTTTCTCTGGGTGTTAGCACAATGTGACAGAGTGACTTACCCCCTGGGTGAAATCAAATAAAAGGATCCGGAAACCCACCTAGGCAAGTGTTGGACATAAACCTCCAGCTTGACAAATCCTAAGAGGAAGATGAGACAATAGGGGGACTTTTATGAACCAATTTTCTATCAATTTTCTGATTGGTCGGGCGAACCTATAGAAACGCGAGGGGGACGACACATCTAAATCTCAATTCTAGATGCTCAAAAATCTCACCCTAGCGAATCAATCCTCGAAAAATCATCTTTCATTTCTCGCATCTACTTGCATCGTGCTTCATCTTTTTGCAGGAAATCTTCAAAATTGACATAAATCTTCCTTCTATCTACTCAGCGTGCGTGCAGCTAGCCACAGCAAAACACAATCTTTTCTGCATCGTAGATAGAGTCGTCCCCCTCGTAGAAACGCGAGAATTTTTACAACAGGGAATCAATTTTCTTGTATTTTGACAGTCGTCTGCGTCGCCCATAATGAAATAGATTTTGCACGGTCGTTTCTGCGAGAGAAGAAGAACCATCACAGACAAAAAGAAGCCAATTGTCCTCTTCATCTTAGGACAAAACCGGAGGAACCCACAATTAAAACGTCACTCCATGGTTTCTAATGCCAATCCCCATATCACCATCACTTAAGACACCGGAACCGAATTTTGTTCATTTAAATCAAAAATAAAAATGTTTATTCTATAAACATATGAATAATTCAATATAAATTAAAACCATGTTTGCATCAAAAATATATATGTTTGAATTAAAATCATAAGCATATGTTTATTTCAACAATATAGAGATTGGGTAAACGATTTTTAGCGTGCCCTGCATTTTTTCCTTCTTGTTTACATTCGGAAAAAAATTGCCCCAGCTTTGCAAATCAACTGAAAACGGCCCGCAACAAAACCGAAGTCATGGATGCGGAAACCTACCTAGGGAAACGAAAATCCGAAATGACATTTGAAATTTGAATCTATTCCGGAACCTCCAGCCCCTCCCCCCTCTGAAAAAGTCATTTCTTCCTGTTTGCTTCGAGCTTTTGTCTTTGATCTCTCCTGCCACAAACAGATCCGAAACATGCTCCTCATTTACACCTGCCTTGTGTTCTTGCTCTTTCCGTAATTGCTCCAACTTCATCCGCTCATTTTCCATTCGCTTCGAAACTTCAGCAAGCTTTATCATATTCACACAATCCTGACTCCACTGATTAATTTGTTGGATCAACTTCTTACTAAAATCATTGCTGCATTCATCCTCCTTCCTTACCGAACTCAACGGTATCTCATCATCCTCATCTTCTTCCGATTCCTGCATTTACAATCCTACATTGCAACGAGCATTGCAATCAAACTGAATTCGGGATCCTCCTGCAGATCGTTTTTTCATCTCTTGGCAACCTTTCAATTAGAGTCGGATCCTTGCGATAAATGCAAGAGTGGCAACTGTAAAAAATCGAATACTTCATCATTTCTCAATAGTGATGGAGTAATACGACATGCACTAAACTAAGGACACGGGATATACTACAATAGATCAATTTACTGGTCGCAGTAGTGTTTGGTCCCGAACAGAGGAAAAAAAAAAATCATTTTTTCTGCTTTATCTTTTATACCCCGTTCACATTACAGCGTATATCATGTGATATACGCTGTCTTGCAATGAGCACTCATACATCTAGTTTTCTATGGAAATCCTATGTATGAGTGCTCATTGCAAGACAGCCTATATTACGTGATATAGGCTGTAATGTGAACGGGGTATTGCTAATATAATTTAAAATTAAGTATGTTTCTTTCAAACATAAGAAGCAGGTTTAAAATAAACATATTTATTTTTGTTCGCATTGTTGTCAAACCAAACAAAAATATTCACGTTTAATTTTAAAGCGAATATTTTTAAAATAAATGTAAAATTATTTTTATTTTGAACATAAATATTACATGACTTCAAACATGGAATACGTTTGAAATAAACCTTGTTTATTTTTGTGGCCAGAACAAACTGAGTTTACATTTAAATTTACCTCAAATATTTTTGTTTCAACGATAAATTTTTCTGCGTGTAGAAAGAGGTCGGTATGAGCATCAGCGTCAGAAACGATAAAACGACACAAACATAACAAAGCTTCGCTGGTTCCACTGAACTGAAACCCCCGGACACCCACCGGGCCCCCAGATCCTGCACTAAAATGTCACCATTCACATACCACTTTTAATCGACCCCGTAAAATAGCGGGAATTTAAATGCCCTGTCTGCAGATATTTTTTTTTTCATTCAAATATTAAAATAATTTCAAAATATATATTTTTGTTTGAAAAATAAAAAGCATGTTTAAAATAAACATATATATTTTTGTTCACATAGTTGTCAAATCAAACAAAAATATTCAACACGAA
Organism: Ochlerotatus camptorhynchus; assembly: GCF_037179485.1. Taxonomy (NCBI): domain Eukaryota; kingdom Metazoa; phylum Arthropoda; class Insecta; order Diptera; family Culicidae; genus Ochlerotatus; species Ochlerotatus camptorhynchus. Next base: position 639,092 of record NW_027040621.1, read on the forward strand.
TATGTTTGAAATAAATGTAACATTATTTTATTTTAAACATTAATATCTACAATCAATACGAAACTATCGATTTAAAATAAGCTCACTACTTGACTAGCCTATTGGTCCCAAGCAAACAATTAACGTACCCCATTCTAGTCGAAATTCTAGCACTACACTATGTGCAAACTGAGATTACGTTTAAATTTACCGAATTACAGAACAACAAATTTACAGAACCGTTTCATGTCGTGTTAGTCGTATTAGAAGCTAGATAATAGATGATAATAGCTTATTTCATCGAGCTGTGTGCTGAAAAGAGCTGAGAATTTCTTAACATGGCCGTGAGGATGCAAAGAGACTTTCTCGAAGCGAATCTGTCAATGTTACTTAGAACCTAATGCATTGTCCAGCTTGATAAATGAAAAATTTATTTTCTCTTGGTGGTGAGTTCATCCAATATCGGCTTAGCAAAAGTTGACCTGTGTGATTGAGCGACAAAATTATGTTGGAATGAAATATTTCATCACCACCCGTCAGATATATTCCATAACAGGCCAAACCGAAATCATCGAAGGTTTGTTGTTCTCTTTCTGCCACCCAGCTGACACAGCGCAGCATAGCTGTTCGCCGGAGTGAGATGGACAACAAGTTGAACCGCGAAAGCATAAAATTTAATGCAGCTCGACTCCGTCTTCTTGGTCCGTTTTTCACTCTTTTTCATGTCGATCGTTGTGGAGTTCCGTGGATGTGTGAGTGATTTTTCTTCTATCGTCGCGTTTCGAAGACGGGCGAACTGTCGAAGTCCAAGTCGCGAGTCGATTTTACAGTCTCGAGGCAGCAGCCAAAAGACGAGAAGCAAAAGCTAAACAAAAAATTCTTGATCCAATTTCCTCGTTGCGTGCAGTGATTGAGAAAAAAAAAGTAGTGCGGTTGCGAGAAGGAAATCAGGACTAGATTGTCGAGTGCGACGACAAAAGGATTCACAGTACAGGTCCTCGTTTCGCGGAAAACCTTGTGCAATCGTGTCGTGTGGACGGACTGGCCAGTACCTAGCTGCGGAACGGTACCTAAGCAGTCCCAGTCGTCAGACAGCGGAAGTTGGATTTTTTTTTTCTTTTCGTTCTTCTGGCGAAGGTGTGCAGTCCAGGAGGATTTTCGCAGTTTCCATCAGTGCAGCCGTAGAGGATTCGGAGAATTTTCGGTGCCCTGGATTAGGGAAATGAAAAACGCTGATTTTGTGGAGGAATAGTGAGTGCAATATGTAGCAAGAGCCCCAGCGAAAAGGCGGAGTATAGGAGGAGGCATAAGAAGAAGCGAAAGAAAACAGCGAAAAAAGGAAGGTTCATCACACATAAATCGGGCCGTGTTTGATGAGATTTTGTATGATCAGGTTGCGTATAGAGCTAGCAGCAGCTCAGGAAAGGCAGGCAGAGCCGAGCGAGTAGAAGGTGGTCGACCAGCAGTAGGCAGCTAGCCAGCCAGGCCGACGAAGAAGTGGGTCTGAAAAGGGGTGTGCGGGGGATAGTTGGTGGAGGGTGGAGGAAGGAGAGTGGCCACAAAGAGAGACAGAAAAGAAAGAAAAGTTGGACGAACGAGAGATTTTTTTTTTCTTTCGCTCTACCTTCCTTTCGAGAGTTTGGTTCGTTGCCGTTTGTTTCTTCGTTGTTGTCTTTGCACATTGTTGTTTGATATTCGCTTGCTGTTTTCTTCTTTCTGGTGCCACTGCTGCTACTGCTGCTGGGTGCACTGGAAGAAGTGTGCAGGTGAAATTTTGTGCATTATTCGTATTTGGCGTAATGAATAATTCAATGTTCATTTGTTGCCCGAGAGGACACACAGTAAATGACCACCCAGCTGTTGTTGGGGCTGCATGGTCATGGTTCATCTCACGCATTTCACTTTTCCGTATTTTAAGAGGAAATTTCGCCTGTTTACCGGCCTGGCAAATGGAGCCTTGATTGGAATTTTTAATATCGTCGAAACATGTTTTTTTTTTGTATTGAACGGCTCTGGTCACTGGTCACTGTGGAATTGAAGGTAATGAAAAAGGTCGCTTGGGGAAGTATGCTTTTAGAGGCATGATTATAGTTACAGGAGTAGGTAATATCGCACTGAAATCTGTGCACATCAAGTAATGTCGAAAAAGTCGTGTAATTGTACATCTAAAAGTCATCAAATCAGATGTGTTAATGTCAACGAAATCAACGTAGCTGACTGGTTGTCATTGGAAGCAAGTTAGTAATAGGCGGTTAAAAAATCTTCATCCTGATTGACGCTTATAAATGAGCTTACGTTTGCTATCAACATCGATGAAGTACTTCCGCAGAGCTTCCCATGCCAACCAATGCATACATTTGTATATTCTGTGGAAAGCTCGATGATTCTCTATGCGTAGGGTAGTCGAGGACACTTCCAGCCCGAAAGATTTTCTAGATCGGACTCTGGTTTGCTGACGATCCCAAGCGGTCACCCATCTAAGTACTAATCGCTCCAGAAATTGCTCAACTTCGCTGATCGGACTAGAACCGGTATCTTCAACATGGCATGATCGTTGACTGAATATGTATAACCATAGCAAGTGCTTAATGAAAATCGTTGTATAAAAGTGAGACCTATAGGCAGAAGTCAACCGCTCAGGACATGCTGCAAGATATCAACGTTATAGCTGAAATTAAATGTTATTCTAAATCTGTAGCCTTCGTATGAATACGTATCATTAGAAACGGGAATAACTGTTCACCCAATGGCATGTAAAGCGAACTATTTTACAAATAATATCGTTGATGTGAACACACGGAGACTAGATTAAACCTGAGCATTACTATGACATAAACTAAAAACTAGATGGCACTTGGCATATAATCTGGAAATTTGGAGGACCTACTCTGCCGCACATCGCAAGTCGGTCCCTTTTGTGTTTTTGTCCAAAATGAGTTTTTCAATGGAAATGTTTCGGAAATCAGCCAAACTGGCTGTCCCATCACACAAGAAGCAATGGTACGAAACAATTTTGAAACGCATTTTTCTCGGCTTGCTGATTTGTGCTATGGGAAGGATTGTATTGTTCATCAAGACTCAATCAAATTCATAGGTAGGCTGAGATGAGATATATAAAAACACTCAGTTATTGATCCCTTGATGGTTCGACTTTCTCGACCAGAATTTATCTCAAAAATCGATGTATACCTAGATGACCCAGGTAGCGGTCAGGAGTTTCATCAAGTTAAGGGAGAGTACAAACAATCATCGATATCTGCCTTGTAAATGTAGCTCACAAATTTCCTCCAGTGTACCAACATAGGGCTTTGGGATGTGTAGGTATGGGTGTGTACATACCCTGCACCGATTTTCATTTTTGCCTTCTCCCCAGCACTGGTGTGCGTGTGTTTTGCTCCGCAAAATACAGTTCATTTGTGCTAGTATGCATGCCATGGTGGTTTGCTGCTTAACTCCATCCGTCCGTCTCAATCTAAAATGCCAACCCTGTGTTGGTGAACAATGTACCCTACTGACGGGCAGTGCAACACTTTCTGACTCCCAAATCTTTCGTTCGACGGTCTACTACACTGTGAGTGAATGATGATGGATCGCGGATGGATGGCTCTGTGATGTCGATGTTATATCTCTCTCTGTACCTCCGCCTGGCCTGGTGATGCTGTTGCTGCTGTTAGTTATGATATTGTATAGTGCGAGTGTCTGACGTTTCTTTTCGCATTGTGGCCACCGTCCAGCAGCTCGTATAGATAGTTACTTATCCATCTGCGACCGACGAAGGCTCCGAAGCTCGCGCGAGGTTCCCCCGAAATAATGTGTGTGATGTGCCTACTTATCCATTCGCTGAAATTGAAAGAAAAGTGAAGCTGATCGGCCAAATTTCGATTTCCCATTGCAGGAAAATTTGCTGGTCCCCGTTCGTGTTATGTGTGAGGTCTTACACGATAGCAATCTCTCTCTGTTTAGTGTGTAATATGTGTGTGGAAAAGTGTAAAGTTTTAATACGATAGTGACGACGGTGGTGACGGAAATGGCTGCAAGAAGTTGTCTTTGTTTTGAAAAGCTCAGAACAGGCAGGACGATCTAGAATTGCAGTTTCGAACCCCATAATTAAAGTGAAATTTTTTAACAAACTAACAACGGTTCAACCGGAGTACGCCGAACGACCAATAACTATAGCCAAGAAGAAGAACACCCATTTCCCAGCTACATTAAGTCTGGGTCGATTTTTTTTTTTTGATTAAGCAACGCCACTACCCGAAAACATGATGGAAAGCTCACAAATGTCGCAGGAAGAGCATGGAAAACAGTAAGCGGAGATTCAGAAAACAGGCGACAACGAAACGGCAGAAAGCAGCGAAAATAAGTTTCTAATAGGAAAAAGGATTGCTGCTGCAGCTGCTGCTACTATTATTATTGCCGTTGCCACTGATGATAATAATGGTGACACGCATCGGCGAAGCGGACCAAGTGCTCTGAGAGTCATTTTCCGAGAAAGTAAGGTGAGTGGTTTCGAACGTCGAACCTTCCTTCACTATCTATCTACCTATCGTGGCTACCCATTGTTCATGCAGATTTCGGGGTAGAGATACATGAATCAGATTTAGAAAATAGGTTACTCGTTCTAGTGCCGTGAACTATGATATATGTTTGTTTTGTAAGTAGCCGCTTGAAGAAATAGCCATTTGGCTATGTACTGTGTGGAATTTGACTTGATGCTATTTAACAAATCATTGACGACGGACATTGTGAATCATAGGCCACCAGACAAACATCAGTTGAGCTGGTGGACAAAACTGCTACCATACGATACGTTTTAAACATACTTTCTGGATGAAAGCAAAACAATTTATAAGATTGGCAACAAAATCAATATGTTGAAACGACTCGTATCTTTGAACACTACATTTGAAAACGAACGATTTGATTGATGTAAACTATTGGCAATACATAATCTGATGCATAATCATCTGTTGTGTAGTTTAAAAATTCAATAGTGGAAGAATACAGATAAAGTTCAAATGTCCTTGGAAGAAATGCGGGATGCGCATTTTGTCCCGCAGTGTTTTGATTTTACCAGTCTAAGGAGTAAATTCTCAATTTTTGTTGGCTTCGCTTTTAAATTCCGATTCATGATGATGTTCCTTAACATGAGCTGATACAACTACCTAATTTGTAAAAACATAGCTTCTACCAGAGCTACGAATAGCATACTATGGTTGTCGAATGCATTTTTGCAGCTATTTGACGTTTAATAGGGTGTCCATGACCTGACAATTAGGGAATTCAATTTTGGAACTGGAACTCTATGTCGAGAAATTTTTAAACCCTAAAAATTCCTAGAATGGAACGGGAATTAATCCCAGCCACCTGCAGCATGGTCTTGCTTTGAGCTGCGCCTTTACAGACTGAGCTAAGGGAGGCCCCTGAATGTTTCAAAATAGTTGCATGGGTGAGGTAGCATTGATAAACAATTTATTTTCAAAATTATTAGGACACCTTAAACCAAGGTTACCTTAATGGGTAAACCTGGTTTAAGATTTAAGCTGAGGTGAAGAAATCGGCCCTTATACAATGTAATTGTTTGGTTTAGTTTGAAAATATTTGTAACTATCACATCCTAAATAGAGTCGCGAACATGTGGTTGCTGAAATGCCTGTTTACATGACAGTGTTTACAAGTTAAGCAGAAATGCCTAATGAAATAAAACTTGGAGAAATGTTAAAGAATCTGGAGCGAAAATAAATATTCAAGACTGCAGGACATAAGAGTAATTTTCAATTCTTCCAATTCAAGTTCTCTCAATTCTTTCAAGATATTAGATAACCCCCACCCCCATGCAAACTTCAGGGATGACCTTGAACCTTTTCTAAGAATTTTTCTAAAAATCTGAGTAAAATAAAGTTTTTAACTCAAAGCCTGCAGTTCTGAAGAGCATGCTATAAACTTCTACAATATTCTCTGAGCTTCTATGAAGTTCCTTGAACTTCTACAAGGTTTTCTGAGCTTCTACATTTTTTGCTAAATTAAAAAAAAAAAAACTTAGCATTTCTATAAGCTTTACGAAGTTCCTGGAATTTCTATGTAATTCGCTTAAATTTTACCAAGTTCTCACAATTGTTTTGAAATTAACTGCAATTCCTTAAAGTGCCGTGAAGTTCTTCAAAATTTCCAAATGATATGTTAAGTTCATACAACTTTTCAGCACACTGAAGCTAAATGAAGTTTAATGCAGTTCTTTAAAAATAAACAAACATCCCTTAAATTGAACAAAGTTTCCCGAACTTTTATAAGGTATGTAGTAAGTTGTATGAAGTTTTCTCGAATTTCTACAAAGCACCCCCAATTTCTTCGATTTTTTTCTGATCTTATTCTCTTAAAGAAGTGTTCCTGAATTTCATGGATTTCGAGGATGTCCTCTAAACAGCTCAAATGAAATTAAAGGATAGTTAAAAAAAAAACAAACACTTCTTCATAGTCCCTGATTTTTTAGAAAATTCGCTAAATTCCTTTAAAGTTCGCTATTTTTTCACAATATTTGATGAATTCCTATAAACTTTCTCAGAACTTCTACAAAACATGCTAAATTGTATTATCTGAAGTTTTTCTTGTTCAACTGTATTTCATTGAAGTTTAATGAATTTCTACAAAGTTTGGTCACCGACAAACCGACATGACACTTAATTCTGACTTATGTCCGAAAATCGATTTAAATGTGCAGTGATCTGAACTGTCAAAACCATAGGATTTTTTTTATCTAGATAAATATAATTTGTCCAGAATAGATCAGGCACGAACCAATTCATAACTTTTGCATGTGGGTTCATGGCTTAGCTATGGCTTTGCTATGGTCATTCATGTCGGTTCGTCGGTGGGTTGGTGGCCTTTTATTAACATAGCTGAATTTACTGATTTTCTGCATGTCTAGAATGTTTTCAGAACTTCAACGCAGTTCAATGAATGTCTACGAAGTTTTCATAAGTTCTACGGTGCTTCTTAAAGGTCTTTGAAGTCTATGAATTGGGAGAGTGTACCCCATTAGGCATACGAACGTTAGGCATAATGGACGTTAGGCTTAAAATACCTTGCTGCTGTGCAGATCTAGAAACCTGTTTCGAGCATAGTAAACAATGCTTAATTAATTATTTTTTAATGTTCGGGACCTAACACTACTGCGACCAGTAATTTGATCTATTGTAGTATATCCCGCGTCTTTAGTTTAGTGCATGTCGTATTACTCCATCACTATTGAGAAATGAATAAATTTTTCGATTTTTACAGTTGTCATTCTTGCATTTACCGCAAGAATCCGACTCTAATTGAAAGGTCCCGCTATTTATACCCTTCGGAGTGTTGAAACACCCTCCAAAAGCGCGCACCTTTGTCAGTCATAATTGGATTCCTTAGCAACAAAATTAAGGAATGACACCGATAATGACCATGCATCAGAACCCTAGTCTAAAACACTTCAAACTAGGGAACAACGAATAGAAGATTAGGAATCACATAGATGAAGACTAACTAACTCATGTTTTCCTTATTTCAAGATCATCCTCGGTTGACAAAGCCGAGTCTTGTCACTATCAACAAGTCAGAAAAAGTAAGAAAGTCTAAGATGTGTTCCTTTAGTTACTGAAAAATCCTGTTCCTACTGTTTGAAGTAGTCAGGACTAGGAATCGGTGGTAGATCTTACATTCCGTAACGTACCACGAAGAGGTGATCTACCCACGTTACGGGGCATGCTTCAATTAGGCTAAACGTTAAAACATAGTTTGGAATCCATTATTTATCATATCATAAGTGACATAGCTACATATTTACTTAAATCCAAGATTAGTAGCGATAGCGGTTAAGTAATCTGGCAAAGAAAACTCCGCATAGTTTTGAACTATATCTTGAAATCAATCGCATCTAGAATTTAAAAAAATCACACATTTGTTGTAATATATTCTTACACACATATTGCAATTGTCAAAGAAGAAAAGGTTTTCCTCAAAGAACAGCTCCGCGTGGCGTTTCCTTAACCTCAATCTACCTGTGCACCAACTCTCAAAACATAAACAATTATCAAAATATTGCTTGCAATGGATAGATATCGAGTAAACTAGAAGATTAAGTGTATCTTTCAACCGATTCGAGTATGAATATGGCATTAAATCTGGTTTTGAAAGTATGGGCACAGGTAAAAAGTGAGGCTACGGAACGACACTGAAAAAACATACCTGCTGTTTCCAGGATTTCCTCCCATACTTCTCGATACAACGATTCTGTTTTTGTTGTCATCAGAATGAAAACTAGCGGAACCGTCTGCTGATGTGAGGGGGCGATACTTCCATGAACAGTGACGAGTTGCCGAACTTTGCCTGTCCAAGACATCGCAAGTTTTCATGAGTCCCAAAAATTAAGGCTCTTTCATTATTGTCACATATTGATAGCAATCAATAGACGGTCCCCATTATCATCCTTCTGGAATTCATCGGGTAGATTAGGCCTAACGTCGTGCACCCGAATTGGGATCCTCATAAAAGTTTGGGAAACCTGGTTGTAGTTAAGGGCATTTTGTTTCATTTGCAAAACTTTAATAATTATTAAGTTGAATGAACCAGGGCGTCACAATATCAGCTTCAATCGACCAAATCGATGCGACGAAGAGACTGCTGGTTTTCTTTTTCTGTTAAAGTCGAACAGCTTCGCAGCATTCTAGAACCTCAGTCGGCGTGCACAAACAAATAATGTTCAATCGCTTGTCTCTCTTTCTCCCGTCGCTCCATTGGTCTTCCTTTCAAGCTTCGGTGAAACGGATGAGCGAAAGAGCGTTCGACTTTGATAGTTTTCTCTTTCATGAAACACATCAACAGAGGTTTCATGACGTATGTGACGGAAAATGAAATAACACATTTAAAGCATTTCTCACGTGAAAACACTTGAAGATTACACGTAATATGTTTAATTTATCTTCCATCCACATATTTATCTAAAAAAAAATTAACGAAAACGGGACATAACGCATTTTAAACAAATTGAAAGAGCGGTGATAGAGTGTTCGTGAAAGGGGATTGAAAGCCATAATGAGGTTTCGTTTAACTAGAAAATCGACATTACTTACATTGAAACCGATGAGCAAAGCAACGACGAGAAGATCCACAGCCAGCGTTTCCTTCTAAGCGTGCTTCTTTTTCATTATCATTTCTTGCTGATAGTCTAGCTAGGCGTTATAGAAATGAAGCGTTGAACACGTTTGTATGAGAGAAACAAAACTCGAGTTCATTTTAGTGCTTCGAAAATGTAGAGCCCTGGAATGAACTTTAAATAGATCAGGGAATTCCGTGAAAATTCAAGAACTTAAAAAAAAAAATCACAGAAAATCAACAAAATCCTAAAACGTTCAGAAAATTTTGCAAGAGTGCAGCGAAGTTAATAGGAATTCTAAGGACTTTGTCAGAGGAACTACATACGTAGCACTTCGAGAAACTTCACACAACTTCATAGTGCTGAGATTTTTTAAGTTCATGGAACTTCTTAGACATTCTTCCAAATTTGTAGAAGTTTAGGGAATAGCTCAGGAAATACGTCTTATCAGCATACTTTTTAAAACTATAGGGTTTGACTTAAGAACTTACTGGAAGTTTTGAAATAATTGTTTCGAAATTCATAGGAAAAGTTCAGGGTCATTTTCTGAACTTTGGAGAAAGACATAGATGTTCTAAGATCTTGGACGAATTGAGAGATAGTGTAAAATTAATAATTATGAAACATGGTAGAAGTTGATGGACCTTCATAGAGGTTGAGAAAATGTTCAAGAGCAATTTTCTCGCCCTTCCGTATTTTTTGGTGGGACACCTTTGCCGCTTGTTGAGTAAGGTGCTGCATATCAATAGTAGTCTTTTTACCAGTTAATAAGACTCACGCCACCGACGGAAAATAACATATCACATCTGGGAGTAAATAACCCGTCTGCAAAGGAATTTCCCATTGAGTGTGCTGTTTCAGGCGCAAGCTAAGATCATCTTCTGTCAAACTGTGCTGTGAGTTTAGCGAGAAATTCGTTTATGCTGCCGTGGTAATCCAAAGAGAAAGTCGATGAAGAGAATCGATAGGCCCTTTTCAAATGTTACGAGATTTCTTGTGTATTTCTTCTTTCCTTTATTTAACGTCGGTCTCTGTTCCGCAATCTAGTGTCAATCACCGACGGACATCGATTGCCATCCATTGACGGCAATCGAATGTGCAGGAAGGTAGCTTCCACACCTGCGTAGGATATCGCACCCATTCAACACACATGGGCCGGGACCAACGGGTTTACTTCCCTTCCGAAGGAAGACGTGACCAGAGATTTTTATGCCTCAGAAAAATCCCACCGACCTCGGCTGGGATTGAACCCAGACCCATTGGGGTGAGAAAGCAGTCACGCTTACCACTACACCACCGGCGCCGGCTATTGTGTATTTCAACGACGTCATATTCGTCCTCGGCGGTCCACGACTGTCGTTCGCAGACGACATGAAAATCTATCTCCGAATCCGAGCCATCGTTGACTGCCACCTTCTCCAACTCCAACTCAACGCTTTTGCTAATTGATGCCAACTGAACCGCATGGTTGTAAATCCAACAAAATGTTCAGTAATCACGTTCTTACGGAAGAAACATCCAATTACATTCAGTTATATCCTAGAAGGCGTTGACGTACATCGTGTGAATCACATTAAGGATATGGGAGTCATCTTAGATTGTCAACTCACATACAGCCAGCATATCTCGTACGTGATCGACAAGGCATCCAGAACGCTCGGCTTCATTTTCAGGATAGCTAAAAGTTTCACGAACATCTACTGTTTGAAGTCGCTGTACTGCTCCCTCGTTCGGTCGGTATTAGAATACTGCTGGCCTGTACGGAATCCCAATTACCAAAACAGTGTATGTACAAAGAGTAGAGTCTATTCAATGACGATTCATCTGGTGTGCCCTTCGACGATTGCCTTGGAGGGATCCTCATCGTCTTCCAAGCTACGAAAGTCGGTGCCTGTTAATTCACTTGGATCCTTTGTGGAGTCGAAGAGATACGACAAGGGCCCTGTTTGTGGCAGACATTCTACAGGGCAGAATCGATTGTCCTTCTATTCTACAACAAATCGACGTTAACGTTCATACACTTTAGCTTTTCGTCGTACAAGCTATAGTTCGTATGGTGCTATCAATGGGCTACAAAGGGTTTTCAATCGTGTTGCTTCCTTATTTGATTTTCACTTGGCACGCGAGACGCTGCGTCAGAGACTCGGTGATATATTTTTATGAATTAGGAATTAAGTTGGACTTCACGTCTTTTGCAGCTTGTTACTTCTTGACTATATTGTATTTCCTAGTATTGCTTAATCCATCATTAGGACTAAACCCAGTCTGTTGATGTAGAACCAAATAAACAAATAAACAAATCTAGTGTAGTTTAACACCAAACGGAATGTTATTATAACTGTTGGCTTCCAAATTTATGTACCTTTCTATGCGTACCGTAAGATTTGATAAGGAGATACAAATTGTTGAGATATTGTTAAAAGTCTAACACTGCTTCTTAACACCAAACTCGGCCTACGGATTCTAAACTCGGTCTAACGCATAGAAACGCCAATGAATTTACTTCGGCCTATCGGATGAAGATAAAGATTGATTCGGTCGGAGCGCTTCATTTGTATTTGAGAATATTGGGTGCAAACATTCATATCACACGTTCTTATTGACTTCGTTCGGTAGCATTTGCCCTTAAGTATCGTACCAAACACATAATTTACCTGTTATCGTCGACATCATGGATTTATTTGATGTATTCTGCTTGATAGGCCCAAAATGGGCGATTAGGCCGAAGTAGTTCTCTACCCTATTGTTCTCTATCCGCCTTGCCTACCGTGCAATTTTACCGAAGACAGTAACCTTTTATATGGCCAGGATCATGATATATTCCATGTGGACATCTTACCTCTAGGGGTGGCCAACCTTACCCGACAGGTTTTTCTTTCTCTCATTATTTAGTTTTTGATCCGTGATAAAACATCATCAAATGAAAAGGAAATTTTCTGAAAATAAATGTAATTAGGGAAAGTACTCTAAAGATCAATAACCACTAAATTTATCGCAGAAATTTTATACATTTTTGGTTAAATTTTACTTCAAGCTTAGGTTAGCCGTTTTCCCCCGTCGTCCCCTATATTTATATAGACGCCACAGCTTTGAAAAACACTGTCAATGAATCCTGTAACTCAAGAATACGTCCTCTTCAAACTATCACGAGCTGCCATGAGACTAGCAATCATAGTATTGGGCTGAGAGTAGCCTCATCGATGGTCACTAGTAAATTGTTATATGGCATTGAAATAACCTGCCATGCAGCTGAAACTATAACTACTAAGCTCAGCATGGCCTCCTACCATTCCGTCACGTCTTTATAAAGGCAACATGTTACGTCGGTTAACGCTGAATGCGTATTCCTCCAAATCGATCCCAACAAGCTCCTTCGTAAACTTGGTCACCAAGAGCTTCACCGTGTTGGAAACGAAAGGTGGAATAATTCCACACCCAAGATAATCTGATCTCTAAAAAGTCGGTGACACCACATATGGAGTAGTCAGAACTTTCAAGCAAATTGATCAAAAGGCAGAAACACGATTGGAATCGGGTTTACAGTACGCGAATTACTTCTACACCAAAGACTTCCGGACATTCTTACCAACTTCTCCGCTGCGATACGTCACCCGTGTATTCAAGCAGTCCGCAACATAATCAAAGAAGGAACGATATTCGTTTGGGTTTCTGGTCACTGCGGGGCACAGTAGGGCAGTGAAGCCATTCGCGTTGCCATGACCTCTAGTTTGCTCAATACTATTTGCTCCAATGTTGGCCTATGGATCTAAGATTGGGCGTATCGCTGAAAATCTGCTATTTCCCATTTTTATCTAGATGAACGCGTCATTGGAACGGTACTAATGGATATTTTTGGTCGCTATTGAAAATTTAGTCGATTACTGAATTTATGTATGGGTAGGGTTACCATATGGTATCCTAATGGAGGACATGTCCTCCTCTTTCAATATTTTTTCTACTTCCTCCTTTTGCCCGAAAATGTCCTCCTTTTTAATCCTTGCATTTTTTCAAGTAATATATTCATAAAATTGTTTTCAAAGGGCGTTCATCGCAGAACTTATTTGTTTAATTACGTCACAACCTCATCTTATCTAGAAAATGTCATTCAATGATGGGACTAGGAGTATACTACAGCTGTCAACCCGCTACATTTAGATTGAATCCAACATTTATTCGATTTTGACTTTCTGGTTCTATGGGATTTTAGGTATTTCAAGCATAACTATTCAAATTGACGTTCCTCTTCTTCTTCTTTCTGTTTCAGCTGTCGTCTGACAGCTCAGTGTTGGGCAGTATCTACACGGTAAGAAAAAAGTACACGAAACGAGAATCAATTACTTTATTCATGTGTTTCACTTACACATTTTTACCAAAACATCAGCCTTATACATTCCATAAGACAAACCACATATATCCTATAAGAATGCATTAAAGGAATGTGTGACCACTTATACATTTCATTTGACCAGTGATGGAATTCTCACCAAAATATCATTTTCGCTTGCGATACGTTTTCTCTTGGGAACTTTCCCTCACTAGTTTCACACTCCAATATTTCCTGAGCGAACTTTCTGGGATGACAGAATGAGATATCGCGAACTTTTTTAACTCGAATCACCAACGTGAGGATACGAAAAATATCAGATCATTTTTTCTCTCTATCTCTTTACACCACATTCGTTCTTGAAAATTGCACTGCACATTTCACAAGGGAAAGATTATAGACAGAAAGCTATCCCGAGTAAATCAATACAATCTCTAAAGATTGATAAGTCTGGTACCTGGCTGTCTACTGGCGCCTGTTGTTTAAAGTAGCCGTTATCAGGATGATGTGAACAGTTTTGTGCAACTGATTGATTGGTGCATTGGTTTCTGGCAAAAAAATGAATGAATCAGCACAAGTGTCAACGCTACATTAACGAGGAACGGGGAGGGTAGTGTAAGATTTTGTGACTAGCAATTTTTATATTAAAACCGTTCCTCAGGATAGGGGGTTGCGGAAGGAGGAGCGCCTAATGTATCCTCATTTTCACGAAATACAGTTAATGCATGGCTCCTCTCATCACTAGTGTTCGTAATATCGTTCCTGTAAGCTCTTAGGCAATAATTATATGCAGGGGGATGGTTGGGAATATAGGTGGTGGTGAACTTTTTCACTGTGCTATTACCAGTGCTGTAAATTCTCAAAATCATTTGAACATTTTTGATGAAAATTAGAAAAGTAGCTATTCGCTATCAAAGGGGACCTCCTCCGAATGGGTGATATCAGTTGCTTAGTCATTTGACGAAGGCATGGATCATTCTCATTTGAGAAACGCTATATAGGGGAATTTACGTATTCTCGTCAATCTAAGCAGCGTCTGCACTTCTACTAGCATTTTCTCAGCGTCACGCACATATATGATGTGTCTGTTTGTTTACATTCATCTGCTGCTTGCTTCTCTATCCATTCCAATCGACAGAATTTTTCAAAACGTTTTGAAAGCGTTTTTACAACGCTCCAAACTTCTCAGGTGAGTGTGACTATTGTCGGCAGCCTCTTTTTCTTCGGCAACCTTCCCATTAGAACTGCGTGTTAACCAGCTGTTCTATTATCGGCAACTCGAAATCAACCCCATTTTGTAGTGCGTATGCTTTATTTGAAGAAAAATGTAGCATTACTGGATTGCTCGATCGTTCAAATATAATCAGATTGAAGCTGAAAGGCTAAACAATCGTTTGGACACATTCAGGGAAGTGCGTTGATGGGAAAACATAGTGAAATTAACGTTTAAATTTTGGTTGCCGAAAACAGTCAGTGGGTGCCGAAGCCAACATTTACCCTATCATTCGATTGAGTGTAACCTACACACAAACGGAGCTCTGGTCGACATTCCGGCGAAAAAGCTAAGCCAACCCGACACCAACCTGACTTCTATCAAACCCCAACCCGATGTTGACCCGACATTGACCCGACATAAACTTAAAATTGACCCGACATTAACACGACATTGGGTCGACATCGACCTTAAATTAGCCTCACATTGATCCGACATCGGGTCGACTTGTCTGTTCGGGACCATTTTCCTGGATTTCTTCCATACTCCACTGTCGTATATCAAATGATACTGAGTGACTCAATTGACAGTGACAATGAGCTTCGAATGAGAAAGGGGCTCTTCAAATTATGGTCATGTGAGAATTCGTTTACACAATTCTGTGAATGGTTGTAGTGGTTCATCTTCAATCGAATGATATGAAAATTTACAGCACTGGTTACAAGTATCTATTATTAGCTGGTTGCATTGAGAACTAAAACTATAAATAAATCCGGAAAACTTTGAGATTAGGGCGTAATTTCTTTTGTAAACACACACTTAATTCGCCGATTTCTCGTGAATTAAAGTTCAATCTAAAAAACTAACAACACAGACAGGTAGATGAATGATTCATTTGGTATAGTATAGTTCGCTAGATTGTGCTTTGATTCGTGAGAAATCGCTGAATGACGTGTTTGTTTACAAAAGCAATTACGCCCAAATCTCAAAGTTCTCTGGAAATGGTATTTAATGTGAAGGATGTGAAAAATATCGGAGAACGAGAAGAAAACAAACAGACACTCTCGCATGATCATCGCCTACCTTTACTCGCTGGAAAAAAAAAGAACAAAGCTGAGGGGATATTTGGTTGGTTCGAATCACGAGTACGTGTGAATTGATGTGATATGGAGAGACGAAAGATCTTTCGCGATACGAAATGAAAATTTCTCTCGCTCTACGCTTTCATGAACTTTTTATCATCTCTCGTTTGCGAACTTTTTGTGAGAAGTTCCTTTGGGATTTATCTCTGCAATGAGCTGTGATAGAACTTTTTTTGAAAATGATTTTTCCAACACTGCATTTGACACATGATTTTCTTGCAATGGCTGCTTTTTAGTTGACTTATACATTTTATGGATAATCAGTGATGCAAAACAATACTTAACAATACTTAAACGATTCCAAATCGGATCCTGACTAACCTCTCAAAGTTTGAACCCATTTGGTGAGAGACTGAGATGGCACAAACCATTGGAAGTTTGTATGGGAATTACTATGGTAAAACCAAGATTTTTGTTCATTTCTATCTAATAATTCACCACATCGGTCTGCTTCAAAAGCTTTCAACTGTACTTGTAGGAAATTTTCCCAGCTACAACTTTGCTCAAGACCAGTTTTTGATTAAATGCAAGGATCGAAAGTTATTAATGGTCCAATGCGCTGATGTCTTATGATCATGCTCAATCAACTGCTCATGCTCAGCAGGCAACATTGGTGTTTCTGGGGCGTTGAATAGGACACAAAAATCATGGCTACTATGTCACACTGCAAAATACAGTGATATCTACAGAGCAGCTGCTTGATCATGTCATAAGTTTACCAATCTCTTAAATAATTAATAACTTTTTCCTGTCTCATTTTACATATAAACGATCTTGAGTAAAGTTGTAGCTGAGAAAATTTTCTATAAGAATGGTTATCGAACTTTTTCGCAGCTCAATATAGAAAAAGTCTAGAAGGCAATGAACAAAAAGTTGAGATTTCCCATAGTAATTTACATGTAAACTTCAAATGGCTTGTGCGAAGTCTGTTTCTAACCAAATGAGTTGTAACTTTGGGAGGCTCTGGGACCCAATTTGAAACCATTAAGCACTGTAGAGCGAAAAAGTCAAATTTTGCATCAGTCTAATAATCAGTAATAGAAATTTGCCAAAAGGTATAAGGAGATTCCTATCCGTGTACCCAACGGAAAGTTCACTTTCACCTACTTTTGACTAGTTTGTCTCCTTTTCTCCTTCTAATGTTGTCAAAAATGGAGGAGCAAAACTACCCAACAGGGGTAGTTAAGTGTGGGAACCCAACGTTGAGTATAATAGCATTTACCTACTGTTGGGGACAACTAACTTACTTTTGGTTAAAAAGCCAGTGGAAAATTCCATACGAACTGCACACAAGTAAATGAAAATTACTTTGATCCGCTTTACCTACTTTTAGGTTCCTGCACTATAGTGCCGAGATGAGTGAAAATAACTTAATTTTGAGTACTTTTTTCTAACCGTGTAGACTATATGCCCAATCGACGCATCTTTTTTTTTTTTTAGTTCTTTATTAAGGAGATTTATCGACGTATCTGATTTTGTAAACAATCACTTCAATCGACGATTTGTGACAACTTCAAGCTCACTCACAGAAACTAACAACATCAGCTAGTAGGCGAAACTTTCCCCTACCTGATGATGGTATTTGTTTGCGTGGGTGAGTTAGCAGTTAAGACAAATCGTCGATTGAAGAGATTGTTTACAAAAGCAGATATGTCGGTTTGAATAGTTACGCTTGATTTGTTTACTGAGAGCGAAGACGAACGCGAAGCATGAAATCGAGTGTAATGTGGACCGTACACGATTGCTTTTATTGACAATAATTGTATTGTCAATACATTCAATATTGACGTCAATACATCGGTATTGACAATATTTTTGTATTCACATCATCAATATTAATGTCAATAATTCCCCTTCGCGTCAATATATTGATACGTGTGGGGTTTGCTTAAGGAATAATAGGAATTATTTTGTATAGAACGCTTAGCGCGCTTCTTCGCTCCCACTCAATATGGCAGCGGCGTCCTATACTGAATCAATGATAAAATTAACAGGTTGCTTAGATGTTCCATGTTAGTTTCAATCAACGATGACATGTATCCTGGTTTTTGTACATGAGTTGGGATGGTTTTAAGGCTGTAAGCTGTAGTTTTCATGCAAATCAAGTCCAAGTATCAAAAATGAATTATGCTAGGCTTGATGCATTTTTCAGAAGTATAATGAGAAGATGAATTAAATTGGTAACGACTACAAGTTATGAACCATCTCAATCGAACCTTTGCGAATCATGAATTTTGTGATAGTGCACATATTATTAAATCGTTTGATAAAAACTCATTGTCCTCCTTTAATGTTAAGACCTAAAACCTTACATGAAATGTCCTCATTTTCAAGCTTTTGATATGGTAACCCTATGTATAGGCCCAAATTAGGGGCATTTAGGCCGACATAACATCCATTTCCCCTATTTTTCCTTTTTTGTACATGAGCTGTTCTTTCATATTTTGTGAAAAGCAGTCATATTCGATAAAGACAATAAAATGGATTTTCTCGCGTTATGCCAAATGGTCATTATGCCAAACGGTAGTTATGCCAAATGTTGTTTAGTTCGACCTGTAAAAATCAAGTCATTTCCACACCGGAAATGAGTTGAAACCCTATTACTCAGGTCGAGTTATCGAATACCATCAGTTGAGTATGTTTCGTTGAGTGTGTCACGGGACTGTCAAAATGTTCAATACAGAATTGAAGAATTTTCAATACCTTTCTTAGACACCTATTTCAATGGATCATTTTAGATGGCTGAGTTTTGAACCCACCACTGCTTTCATTTAGCGCTACTGTATACGGACGAACCAATGTAAAATACTGTGGTAGCCACAGTACGGTGCTGTCAAAACCTCAGCATCTTCAATGATCCATTACAATTAGTGAAAAAAAAATCTATGTCGGTGATTCCGCTTTTCCCCAAACGCGTCCCGTGATAATCGATCGCAATGGATCATTGAAGATGCTGAGGTTTTGACAGCACCGTACTGTGGCTACCACAGTATTTTAAATTGGTTCGTCCGTATACAGTAGCGCCAAATGAAAGCTGTGGTGGGTTCAAAACTCAGCCATCTAAAATGATCCATTCGCTTATAAGGTCTCACGTGAAATCAACTTAACATCCGCTCTGTTGCAGAATTCGCAAAACAAAAAATCGTGCGCCCAATAATAGGCCATTATCCATTCACTTCACATGTGCGCCTGTTTTCGTCCTCTCCCCCCCCCCCCCCCCCCCCCGAATCGTTCATTCTTCCATCCCATGTGTACAGAGAACAGGGCATGTTCGAAAACGGCTTCGTATATCCTTACAGCCCAATTAAAGCGACTTGGGCCGTCTCCTATTTCCCGATATTTATATTTACGCACAGGTAGTCGTCGCCCCATCCCCCAGACCACCAGACCAGATCAGCCCGGAGAGGCCAGGGAGGCTTAAGAAGTTTCGAGGAAAGGAAACAAGACCAACCGCCCGGAGAGAAGAGGATACTGGGCCACGACAGAAGATCCATGATGGGTTGTGTATGGTCGGTTGGATGTGGTGCAGCCCAAGACCTGATAGAACCTGTTTCTTCCCATTCAGCCATAGGCAGCAGCAGCAGCTGCTGCTATTGCTGCAGCTCTTCTTATTCCCACACGGTCTCAGAAAGACATACACATACGGACAAAAGCTACACGAAGAGGAAGCAGAATCCAGCATCGCAGAGCAAAAAGTAAAGAAAATGAACTTATGACTCGATCGGTTTACTTTGAGAGGAGCAGCGCTTAAACCTGAACCTAGGCCTCCGTCCCGGTTGTTTCCCCCGCTTGCGTCTTACTTTGGCCTTCTTCCTCGATCGACCGAGCGACCATTAAAGGTTTCACATCTCCTTCTCTTGCTCGTCTCGTTCTCGGTTGGACAAAACAAGTTCAGCAACCGGCCGTCGTCGTCGTCGTCGTCGTAGCGGTCAAGTCCAAACAGCGAGCGAGTTCAAATTCAGACCAAAACAATGAGATGTACCTATATTGGGAAATGATACGGCGATGAATTTGATTCTTGGTTTTTGGACGGTACCACTACTGTGGCGTGGGAAAGGGAAGGGGGCGTGCTACACAAAGGAAACGCTCGAAAAATACGTTAGATGAATGAAAACCACTCAGGCAGGATCTTCTTTTTCTCTAAATGCGGCAAGGTGTTGCTGCTGTTGTTGTTGAGGTCAGCATGATCGGGAAGAACAGGGAGGAGATTCACCTTCGATTTCCCAAAAGCGTTCGCATATGAGTAGGTTGCCACCTCACATATTATCGTCGGTTTACTAAAAGTTGACACAGCGCCAAATATATGAATTCCTATAATTAGTGGATCGTAATTGCCGTTTCGTTTTGTGCGTGTATACTTTTCATAGAACCCTATTGAACTTAATTTTATCCCGATCGGAGATATAAGCAAAAAAGGACTGCAGAGTCGGGTCGGAGTCGTAGCCATTTCCAGTATTATCAGGGCTCGGAGTTAGAGTTAATGGTGTTTTTACCGGTAGCATAGTAAAAAATATCACTGATTCTGACTTCGTATGCCGACGACTCTGACCCGACTCCGTAGCCCGTTTGATTCCTACCTTTTCTAAATATCTTTTACGAAAAAGTCACGTGTCGCACTCAAGAATTAATCTGTTTAACGGAACTTTCCATCGAATTTTTAAATGTTTAAATATTTTGCATTTCCAGCGTATTACATATTAGCTTATTGCGTGCTCTCAACTTAGTCTTCTAGATGCACTTCGAGAGCTATTAATTGAGAGCTTTCGATTCGTGTACCAACTTTGTATTAGTATAATTGTGTGGCTTGTACAAGTCGAGCCATTTTCCAACCCGAAAAAATTCTAGACCGAAGCGGGAATCGAACCCAGCTACCTGCAGCATGGTCTTGCTTTGTAACTGCGCCTTTACGCACTGCGCCAAGCGAGTCCCATTCCAAGGGCATTGAGGATTATTTCATGAAGATTGTGGGAGAAAACAAATCCAGAGCATAAATCCTTGGTCATTTTTGGAGAATTCTTATGGGTTGAGGGGGATGCTAAAAGGAGGATTGTAATTAAATCTGAGTATAACTCCAGGAGATCTTCAAAGGAATTTGGAAAGAATTCCAGGAGAGTTTTCCAAGAAAAGGAGTGGGAGTCAAAAGGAAGTCTGAAATGAATTCAGTGAACATTCTGAGAATCTTTCCAAAGGCTTTCTTAATGAAGAGAATTTCAAGGTGAATTCGAGGAAAATTCAAAGAAAATTGAATTTGGAGGATAGTTCTAACGAAATTTTGAAGAATATTTCCAATTTCTTGAATAATTCCAAGAGAGTTTCGGGAGAATACAAATGAAATTGACTTTTCTGATGTCTTCAGAACTTCCCAAAATTTTCCTGAAGTTAATGAGAATACCTTGAAGTTATGTTGTAGTTTGAAAAGCAAGCCTGATGCTCATAATACTTATCATCAAATTTTTAAACTTCCCTGATCTTTTTCGGACTTCCTAAAGTTTCGTCAATTTTCCTAACGATCATGAATCTTCTCTCTATAGTTTAAACAATTAGTAGAAACTTGTTTAAATTTTATGTACATTATCTTATGTTAAGAGAACTGCTCTGAGGTTCTCTGTTATTTCCTAAAGTTCTCGAAACTTGTTTTTGCAGTTCTCATGAAGCTTGTTGTATTGAAAGTCTACGATGATGCCTGTTGCTGTTGGTGCAGCTCTACTTGGTTATTTGGGTGAGATCATTCCTTTTTTATTTATTTATATAGTAACCCCAACATATCGTTAGGAAATAAATTCAGCTTATCTAACCCTCTAACCCAACATCCCAGTGATTCCTCGTGGAATTGCAGAGGATTTCTCGGCTTCCATCAAAGCGAGTGTCACGTCAACATATTCCTTCCCATTCCTTTCTTGACCTGCGTTCTAGCGCGGCCGGCGCAGGTATTGCCCAGTTTGAAATCACCAGTTTCTACACATTGTGGATGATTGCTAGTCCCAAGCATCGTCTATTGGTTCTCTGTGTAATTACATCTGATCTGGCAATAACAGAGTAGCAACCGTGGGCGATCAATCATGCTCATGGTCATGAAGCTTGTCGTATTGCCCTGAGGTTCTCTGAAAATCTGGGTTCTTAAATTTCCCGCTAATTTTATGAATCTCCCCTATTTTTGGAGCTTACTAAACTGCTAATATTCATGAAAGTTCCTGAAGTTCTCGGATCTTCCCTTAAGTTTGATAGACTTCTAGAAAGATCTCTAAATGTTTCTGAAGATCTCTGCACTTCTGTGAAATTTCCGAATTTTTTCTGAAATTTCTGGAACTTGTTCAAGCTTCCGCATTTTTTTGAAATCGAACCGAAATAATTAATACAGTTCTATGATTTTCACTGAAGTTCTCAAGATTTTTCTGAAGTTCATGGAATTATTCCATGAACTTCAGAAAAATCTTGAGAACTTCAGGGAAAATCATAGAACTGTATTAATTATTACGCTTCGATTTCAAAGAAATGCGGAATCTTGAACAAGGTCCAGAAATTTCAGAAAAATTTATTGCCCTTAAATTATCGACACTAATTCATAACTTCTTCAATAGGCTAGACGTTCCTGATGTTATTGTCACTGTCCAAAATATGTCTGACTTTCCTTAGACTTCTCTAGACCGCCCTGAATTTCTCAGTATTTTTTATAAGAACCCGTAATTTTATTGAAATTAATTGAATTGCCTTGAAGTTTTCACAACTTTCCGTAAGTTTTATTAGCTTATTTCCCTGAACTCCCTGCAGTTTTCTATGCTTACCTGAAGTTCTGTAAATTTGTTATATATTTCTGTTATACATTCATCCTTGACGCTTCTAAAGTTTTCGGATCAAACATAGAATTCTCGGAACTCCTTGTAAATCGCTGAAAATTTTCTTAAGTTAATGGGATTGATCTGATGCTATCTGATCGTCCTCGAAGTACTCGGAACTTTGCTGAATATGTTGAAACTATCTAAGTTCTCTGGAATTCTTTAAGATATCGGTGCTTGCTAAAAGTTTTTGTTTTTTATTTAATTAATGGAACTTCGTTGATGTTTTTTGTCTAACGTTCTTGAAATTTCCATAATATTAACTCTTATGGCGGTGAGCTCGAACTCGGATTAACTTTTAATACCGTCCCTGTTTGGATGATCTGCAAAGTGTTTGCTTAGAGTTGTGTTAATTAATTCTGACGTCGACATCAAAGCAGCCTGACATTCTTGATCGGGATTTAATCCGAGGATAATACCGGTTGGAGCTTACCACTATTAGAATAATCTCACTTTTATCGGATGTTTATATAATTTTTATTGCGTTCCAGAAATTCTCTTGGAGCTTTACTGAAGTTTCCGAAAATTCCCTGACATTCTCAAAACTTCTTTAAGGTTTCTGCAATTCCGTTGAAATTATTTGATTCTCTGATCTGTCTCAATTCTATTGAAGATCTCGGTACTGGTCTGAAATAAATAGAATACTCGTAAACAATTTTAAACTTATCTGAACATCTCTGGACTACTGTGAAGTTCTTGAAATATTTCTGAAATTCTCGGAACATCTTACGGGTTCTCAATTTTTTCAGCACATCATGGAACTATCCTGAGTTTTTCTGTACTCAAGCTTATAGAGCTTTAAACTGCTCCAAAACTCAGGACTAAAGTTACGGGAACTGCCCTTAAGCATGAGCATGAGCATGATTGACCGCCCACGGTTGCTACTCTGTTATTGCCAGACCAGCTTTAATTACACAGAGAACCAATAGACGATGCTTGGGACTAGCAATCATCCTCAATGTGTAAAAACTGATGATCTTAAATTAGGCAATACCAGCGCCAGCCGCGCCTGAACGCAGGTCAAGAAAGGAATGGGAAGGAATGTTTTGACGTGACACTCGCTTTGATGGAAGCCGAGGAGTCCTCTGCACTTCCACGAGGAATCACTGGGATGTTGGGTAAGTAGGTTGGGTTTGCAGTAGAGGGTTCGTTTTGGTAAACGATAAGCTGAATTGATGTCCTAACGATCATATAAGGCGAAGGAGCTTGGGATTGAACCCACGGTCTTCTGTTTAGTAAGCAAAAATGTTTGCCACTAGGCAAACGAGCTTCCTTTTGATGGTCGAGTTGCTGTTATTACCATAAAATAATCAGTCACTATTTTCAACTTTTTTAGCGTGAATTTATTTCGTCTTTCTCTATCAACAAGGTGTCTATTGATTTTTCTAAAAAAAACCTGAGTTTTCCAGGGTTTTCCAGAACTTTAACGGATAAATTCCAGGCTTATAATAAGAAAGCTATTTTTTAAATGCGTTAAAAAATGTGTTTTGTTTTGTAGATCTAAAACAACAGGAATTAACACAAACGTTTTTAAGACATGACAATCAGTTTTAAAGAAACAGCTTTACAATCAAATCAATTGAATGTTGAAGTTTAACACCTACTTAATTTCACACTTAAATAAAGTTTAAAAAAACTTACTTAAATTGAGTAAGTCCAAGATCTAAAAATATTCAATGTCTTGAAGTTTCGTATTCCATGTACAACATTTTCAGAGTGCCAGAATCATGGAAAAACAAAATGATATATTTCAAATTCGTAATTCAATTTATGGAATATTAGATGCCCATTACAGTCCCATTAAATTCACAACAATTGTAGGAACTTTGGAGAAGTTCTGAGGAATGAAAGGAAATGCTGAAAATTTCAGTGAAGCGGAAACATAAGGGAAGTTAACACGCTGAAAATATGGGGAATTTACTGGAAGTTTTAAGAACCTCAAAGCGGTTATCTTAGCATCCGAAAATTTTGAGCAACTTTTATGAAGTTCCTAAAATTTCAGAGAGCTTCACAGGTGTCAAGCGAACTTGAGAAATATAGAAAACTTGAGGGGTTTTGTGCAATTTTTTTGAGAAGTTCTAAGCACCTCATATAAGCTAGATCTAAAGATCTTTGGGGAATTTCTTAACTTAAGAGCAGTTCCGGTAACTTTAGTCCAGACTTTTGGAGCAGTTTAAAGATCTAGAATCGTAAATTAAGGAACATTAAAGATATTTCCGTGAAGTGCTCGAAAAAAAAAAATCGAGATCCCTCGAGATGTTCCGAGAATTTCAGGGAAGTACAGAGATCTTCAGAGAATTTATGAAAATTTCAGAAATATTTCAGGAATTTCACAGAAGTCCAGAGAACCGAGATCTTCAATAGAATTGAGAGCTTTAGGGAAGCTTCGAGAACATTAAGACAGACCAGAGAATCAAAGGGCAGTTTAAATAATTTCAATGAAGTTTTGGAAGCTTTAAAGAAGTTTCGAGAAACTCATGGAATTTCCGGAAACTTCAACACAGCTCCGAGAGAATTTCTGAAACGTGATAAACAAACGTAAGAGTATTTTAAGGATGTTATATCATGGAGATTCAAGAACTTGAAAAAATTCGAAAATTTAGCTAAGTTGAATAGAGAGCATCAACGTAGTTCCATTATTAAAATAAAATGCGAGAACTTTTAGCAAGCAGCAAAGAAATTCCAGAGAAATTCTAATAAATTTAGTTATTTTTAGATCGTTTCATGATATTTAACGATGTTCCGAGTGCTTCGAGGAAGATCAGATAGCTTCAGAATAATCCCATTATCTTAAGCAAATTTGCAGCGACTCCGTGGAATTATGGGGTATTCCAAGAATTCTATGATTGATCCAAAAACGTCAGAAGTGTCAGGGAGTTATGAATATATAGATTAGAAAATTTACCAGCTTATTAAACATTATTATTATTACTATTAGACTATTGAAGAAGTTTTAAATAAATGTCGCTAATTTAAGGGAAGTTTCATGAACTTCAGAAAAATCTTGAGAACTTCAGTGAAAATCATAGAACTATTTCGTTATAATTCCAGTCTTCAGAAACATTCCGAGAACTTCACAGAAATATATGGACCTTAAGGGAACATCCGCGAACTTCAAGAATTGTTTTGAACATGAGCAAAATGCGGGAGCATTTGACAGAAGTTTAGTAAGCTTTGAAAATTGAAGGAATTTCAGAGGGAGGTCAGTTCCATTAGTTTCTGGAAATCAGTGGGAAAATTAAAACAGTTCCCAGATTTTCAGATAACTTCAGAGACGTTAAAAAGTTAATTGAGATCTTTGCATAAGTTCAGAAGTTCACGGAAGCTTAAACATTTTTAGGACGGTTTAATTAAATTCAGCGCAGTACAATAAGCTTCATGAGAACTTCAAAAATTTTAGAGAATCTCAGAAAAGAACAGAGAACCTCAGGTCCGTTAACAATAGAGAAGTCACATAAATTTTAATGAAGTTTAGAGAACTTCAGCGAATTTTTAAACCATGATCGTTAGAAAAATTGAGGAAACTATAAGAAGTCCTACAAAGTTCACTGAAGTTTAAGAATTTGATGAGAAGTATTGTGAGCATCAGGCTAGTCTCTCAAACTACAAATGGACTTCAAGGCAGTTTCAGAAGCTTCGGGAAAATTTGTGGAACTTTCAAGTAGGTTTGAAGACCTCAGAATAGTCCATTCCATATTCAATGGAGATTTCCATTGAAATATTCCTCAAAATTTCGATGAACATATCCTACGAATTAAATTTTCTTTTAGTTTTCCTCGGAATTACCTTAAAATTCTCCAAACACTTATTAAATTTATTTCAGATTTCCTTTTGCATCTCACGCCTTTCCTTGGAATTCTACTCACATTGAAAGTCTCATAAGAATTCATTGGCATGTCTCCTCACAAATTTCTTAGATTTCTTCTCATAATTTGTTTAGAAAACGCTCCTGAATTTATTTTCCGATTTTTTTTGAAGATGTCCTGGAGTTATTCTCAGAGTTTATAGTATTCCTCCTTTTATTATTTTCAAAAATTACCAAGGACTTATGCTCTGGATTCGTTTTCCCCGCAAACTTTATAAAATTAATCAGAATGTCATTAGAATTTTCCCCTGAAGTTCACAGGAGTTGTGCTCCTCATAATCTTCTAAGAGTTTTCATTAAAATTTACTTTTAATTCAACTCAAAACTATCAGGCTTCACATGAAATCTAAAATTTCTCAGAAATACTCAGAAGTATAATGTTTTTCTGAAAGATTTTTCTTTTCCAGAACTCCCTTAGAATGAGATTCTTAGAAATTATAATAAAATTCCACGAGCTTTTAAAACTGTACTTGGAATTTGACTCCAGATTCTTGAAAATTTCTTGTAGTATTATAGCTTTTAAGTTCAGAACTAGTTCAATTTTTTATTTTTTAGAAAATATGCATGTCCCAAAATAAAAATAAAAAAACATATCAAGCCTATGATTTTTTTTAATTTTTTTTTTTGTTGCTGAAGAGTAATCCACTGTGCATCTATAAAGTTCAAAGGGTAAATGAAAATTACGAGAAAAATTTAATGCTTGTATTTAAAAATTAATTCTTTTTTTTTTAAATATTCTTAGTAAGAAAATTATTACATTCTCTGAGACTTCCTGGTATTTTAAGGAAAAATAAAATTTCATGAGGATCCCCGGTTGTCCAGGTTTTTGCAGTTAGTAGACACCCTGACTAATACCGTAGGTTTTGACCATAAACTTTCTATTGAATCTTTCGCTTCATAGGTTCATATCGTACATAAGTGTTTATGAGATACTAATTAAATAAGGCTAAAACATCAAACATTTATTTAGTGTGCCATCATAACGACTACTTTTCTTCTCTTAGGTCACTTTTTAGTCACTATTTTACAACTATAAGTCACTATTTGGTTACTTATTTCTTCAACATGGTCACTAAAATCACTATTTTTAACAGCAGTAACCGCTACCAGCCCTGTAATAGCAATTACCTTTGTTGTAATACTTCCTTCAACGAAAACAAATTTTCTTGCATTGCCATGGTCACCTGGGAGGAGGTTCGCGTCTAGTGCTTTCCCCAGGAACCGTTCGCGATCACCAGCTACCACCCATCCAGTCTTGAGCGTATCCAGCGAGGCATCCTTCAGCTTGCTCACAATCTCCGACACTGGCGAAAGACCAGCATACGAGCACTTTTGCAAGCCGTAAACTCGCTGATTCACGGCAACGTCGACCACCAAATCACCACCAAAACTCGCGACGGACACATTATCGGCACTTTCCCCGGCAAAATTACCAACCGGACCGTGTTCAAACTAGCACACGGTGACGAGACTCTCGATAGAACTACACGCCGAAAGCGTGACATCTGAACACGCTGTACCGGCCTCCCGGGAGGCAATGAAAATCACAAGCACACTTACACACCGCTGGGTACAAAAAACACACCCGTACAGCATCTTTGTGATATGGATTTCTACTGAAAAACAAACCGGGAATGCACGAATTTGACCACACTCAACTGCGAAACACGTTCAGAAGCACTTTTGGTACACTTTCGGCATCAATTTTGGTCGAAAACACTTGATTTTTTTGCAAAAATAGTTGCGAGCGAACCAACATCAACACCGACCGTGCGAGCTCTTTCACACACCTTACATCTCTCCTGATGCTTTCAAACATCATTGCGGAAACTGCCCTTAAGATCTCTGAAATTCCCCATTTAGCTTTCCTGATGTTCTTAGAACTTCATAAAAGTTTCTAAAATTTTCCACAAGTTCTCTGTATTTCTGAACTTCTATTGACACCGGTGTAGGTCTCTGAAATTCTAGGAACTTCTTTAAAGTTCCTGCAGTTTTTCGGAAGTTATTAGAATCTAAGCTCTGAATCCATTAATAAAAGTTTTTGTTTAAAATCAATAGTATTTAAATTGTTTGTTAATTGTTGCTAAGTTTAATTCTCAAGAATACATAAAATGCTATAAGCCATAAAGAAAACCGAAGTTCAGCTTCTGGCAGTAATGCAAATTCAAACCATGCACCCCCAGGTCCTCGGGTATCAGAGATTGACATGTTTCCTGCTACTACTACACAGTACTCTATTAATAGGTTTTGAAATCGATTCCAACCTGTCGTCCGCTCCCCGCCCGGTTCTGTCCGTTCCGTGAAAGGGATTTAATGACAGTGGTAAAACTGTCGAAAATAAAAATAATCCAACTACACATCAAACCGCAAAACGCACAAGAGGGGGCGACCAAACCCATCACACGTCCTTCTGTTATGAATGAGGCAGCCGGTCAAAGCCACATCACATAAGTTGGTACTCTCCCGAGCTCTGATGCCCAAAATGGATACGGAGAAGGGAGGTGCGATTTGGGTTCTGCCTCATCAAAAAATTATAAGCAGCAAACGTCAGCGCGGTCAAAGAAGCATATCTAGCTCTACGACGATGATGAACTCTTGCCAGGTAGCAGCCCAGCTTTGGTCAACACACCACCATGCAAAATAGTGCCAAGACCTGATGCCTCGATTGAAAGCACGAAACAAGTGATGACGACGACGATGAGGGCCTACGGAACTGAGCTTTGTGCAAGGAGCATAAGACTGGCGAAAGAAACGGGACACGACCGCGCGGTTTGCATGAATCGATTGAATATCGATTCCACATCAAACGTGTGCAGCACATGCCACACTCGCTGGCTGCTTTTGAGACTGGGCCGGGCTGGGCTGGTGGCAGACAGGAGCAGCCTTTTTCGTTTGTTGTTTGGGTATTGCAAAATCCAGTCTCTTCTCCTCCCCAGGCCCTTTCTTCGACTGCATGCGGGTTAGCTGATTTTCGGTATCGTGCGAAAAGGAGATTTGCTGCTTGCTTGCTTGTGTGGTCGCGGTAATTTTCGATGCGATATTCAATTATGAGTGTTAAATTTGATTTCGGGGCAATATGTTTTCCCTTTGGGATTATCGGGTGGATTTACTTGGTTAATGGTCGCCGGGAAGGTGCCCCTGGTGATTGGATTTGCGCAAATAACCTCATCCCGTTATGGGTTGTCAGATTGAGGTTTGAAGTCGTTCTAGCGTCTAGAACTAACGGTTCGATGTCTTTGAATTTTTATGGGAGCGTTGCATTGCCATTGATCTTTTTCAAACTTAATGCTTATCGCATAATAGCTTATTGCGTGCTCTAAACCTAGTGTTCTAGATGCACTTCCATAGTTATTAATTGAAAGCTTTCGATGCCTGTACCAATTTTGCATTAGTATTATTGTGTGGCAAGTATTCGATCCCAGCCACCTCCAGAATGGTCTTGCTTTGTAGCTGCGCCTTTACCGACTGAATGTTTCATAATAATTTACAAACTTATTGAAACTTGCGCTTTTGCCCCACCCTACCCTACGTAATTGGCCGTGATAATAAGGTCTTCGGATGACCTCCTCAAATTTCAAAAATCCAGTTTGGCACTCCGGCTATTAATTAATAAAGTCACCACCTTAATTTGGCGCTAAATTTTCCCATTTACAACCGGCGAGGAACGATCAATCGTTTGTTCACACTTTTTTTTTGCCACTCGGTCAAACGATCGCACTTTAGCAGTCGTTTCGACTCTGCTCTCCGACTCTGCCCCCGTCCAGTGTCAATGAATGATGATTGTGAAAGTAAATAATGTAGTAGATACCAGATATATTGATATTGATAGTAACCGCAAACCGTGCAGATCGAAAATTTGGATATTTATTTGTTCATTAATGTGCTCTTTTCACATTTCTATCCCTCTCCCTCTTTGCAGATGTTGGCTTTCACGTCTTTACACAACAACTGAACACAACAGCCTGGTGAAGATAGAAAGATTGATTGAATCGGATTGGATCGGATCGGAGGAGAAAGAAGACGCCGATCGACTCGTCTCGAATGCATGCTGCTGGCGGGTTGGCCTCCGGAATCGAGATCGAGGTGATTGTGTGTTATATCAGCGCAGCGACATAGTTCTTGTTGGCAGGAGCACAAGAAACCATGCTACTTAACATCCGTGTTTGAGGATCCTTTGTGATATCTAGTTTTTAGGCAGTACGAATAATAATAATTACCTGAATGGGAACATTTTAGGAAAAAGAAAGAGAGAGAGAGAGAGAGTCGAAGGCACGCTCAATCAACTAGAACAACACAACTGCTAGGTACTACACAACATGACTAGTATAACGTTCAAAACGACGACAACGACGTCCGGTGGAGATGCGAACGGTTGCATTGCGGCTGCAGCGTCGTCCTCATCGTCGGCCGTGGCGCTCATGTCGGACAAATCGATAACGATGACCCCGTCGCAGCTGGCTTCGGCCACGACGGCAGCAGCCGTGGCCGCTTCGAATCTGCTCTCGACGGCCGCTGTGAGCAATCCGTCGAGTGCTCTGTTTGCGGCTGCAGCTGCGGCGGCGGCTCAACAGCAGCAGAACAACAACTATCAGAGCAATAGCAGTAGCAGTAGTCTTTACAATAACGACAACAATAGCAATAATAAAACACTGTCAAGTGACAAGCTAAGCAGTGGTAGCAGTAGCAGCGGTGTCGGAAGCGGAGCCAGTGGTACCGGAGAAGAGTACGAACGGGCCAAGTACAAGACACCCCAGGAGGTGATGATGCTGTACATGGACAAACTGACCCAGTACGAGCACCACGAGATCTACCAGTACCCGAAGATTTACTTCATCGGAGCAAACGCCAAGAAGCGGAGAGGCACCAGTAATTCCGAGTACGATAACGAACAGGGATCGTACATTCACATAGCGCACGATCATATCGCCTACAAGTATGAGGTGCTGAAGATCATCGGCAAAGGTAGCTTCGGTCAAGTGGTGAAAGCGTACGATCACAAAAACCACATGCATGTGGCACTGAAGATGGTCCGCAATGAGAAACGATTCCACCGGCAAGCCCAGGAGGAAATTCGGATTCTCAAGCACCTACGATCGCAGGATCGGATGAACTCGATGAACATTATCCACATGTACGACTACTTTGTCTTTCGTAACCACATGTGTATAACGTTCGAACTGCTGTACATCAACCTGTACGAGTTGATAAAGAAAAATAAATTCCAGGGGTTCAGCTTACAGCTGGTTCGGAAGTTTGCTCACTCTCTGTTAAAGTGCTTGGATGCACTGTATAAGAATAAGATTATCCATTGTGATATGAAACCGGAGAACGTGCTGCTGAAGCAGCAGGGACGTTCCGGTATCAAAGTGATCGATTTCGGCTCGTCCTGTTTCGATCACCAACGGGTCTACACCTACATCCAGTCGAGGTTCTACCGGGCACCGGAGGTGATTCTGGGTGCAAAGTACGACATGGCGATCGACATGTGGTCGCTGGGTTGTATTCTGGCGGAACTGTTTACCGGTTTCGCGCTTCTTCCTGGGGAAGACGAAGCGGATCAGTTGGCTTGTATTATCGAGGTGATCGGTATGCCACCGAAGAAGATCCTGGAAAACTCGAAACGAGCGAAGAACTTCATCTCGGCCAAAGGTTATCCACGGTATTGTAATGTGAAAACCCTGGAAGATGGTACCACTGTGCTAACGGGTGGCTTTTCCCGGCGGGGAAAACTGAGAGGACCACCTGGATCTCGTAGTTTGGTAAAAGCACTGAACGGTTGCGACGACCCGCTGTTTCTGAACTTTATCGAACGTTGCCTACGGTGGGATCCGGCGTTACGGATGACCCCGGAAGCGGCGCTGAATCATTTCTGGTTCCGACGGTTGCTTCCACCCTCGCCCAACGTGGCAACGATCACCACTACCAGCAGTCCTTCCACGTCGAGCAACTGTCAAAATAGCCATATAAACAAAGTACTGAACATCGCGTACGCGTACGCGGATCAGCAAGCATCGTCTCTAGTAACAACCTCTACCTGCAATTCGCTGGTTGCATCACACCACGGCAATTCCAGCTCGCTGCAGTCGTTACAATCAGCTTCCCTTACCTCATCGGCGATTAGCATTCCGGCAGTCAGCGGCAGCGTAGGAGCTATCGGCGGAGTCAGTCTCGTCGGCAGTACCGGCACGCTCGGACGGTCCGCTGCCACCACCATCATCGATATTCCCTACAACCCAAACGACAAGAAAAGGCTACTGAACACTTCCCCGCAGGCGGCGTCCTCGCTCACGTCCAATCCCGGACTGGCAACCACTTCCTTCGTAGACTATGGTAAGTTTAGTTAATTTCTTGTCCAAAAAAAAGCTACACACCACTCCGAGTATCACACATACCCTGTGCTGCTGCTCTGCTGCTGCTGTGCGCGCTCGTTCGTTCGCTCGTTCGTCCGTATCTGATGTGTCATCACAAAAATATCGTCTCTTACTCTCTATCCGCGTTACTACCCCCATAAAACACACATTTAGTGCTAATATTGGCAACTTACTACCAAACTACCAACCGCTATTTACTCTTCACTACGCAACCAACTATAGTCATGCCCACGTGTTCCGATCTCTCTGTGATCATTGTGTACCTACTCTAATCTTGCAAGCCACATTATTACTACTTCCTACCACGTATCGTGTGTGTGTGTGTGTGTGTGTGTTTTATGTTCTAAGTTCGTGGATGCCCGTCGAAGTCAGCCAGCGCAACTTTTGTGCAATCCTAATACAATAACTTAACGTTTCTCTGCGTTGTGCCGACGTCGCAGTTTTAACATTCATCGGAAGATTCGATCACGATCACTGCTGCTTTGATGGAATGTTGATAACAGACAATGCACATTTACTAATTAGAAAGATAAACACTTGTAGGATGATAGCAGAAGCTAGAGCTGCAGCAGCAAAGCATGCAAATTTACGCAAACTATTGGATGCATTTTAATAACCACCCATTTGGACGCATTGCAATAACACTATCATGGTGGGACAGTTTCATTGCTAAAGTACCATCCATATTCATGTCGAATGTAGCTGAATAATGCTTAAAATTGGTCCCGTTTTGCAAATTCAATTCGATGTGGAATCGAGTGAAATTTACCGAGTCCTTTTTGTTGCATGAAAAAAAAACAGAATTTAAGTACAACTTTGTCCAATATTATGTCCAACCTAGAAAAGAAACAAAGACCGCTAAACTCGTAACGTAGTGAAGTTCAGAAAGATTCTTGAAACCTTCAACCGATATGGAATGCTGCTCAAAATGGTCTTGACATGTTTTGTAGGAGATCTTTGCAACCTTTAGATGGGTAATTTTTAAATCCAGTCTTTAAGGACGTAACCTACTGAATCCTCAATTCCACTATTTGGTCGCCTCATCTCCCGAAGCAACCCTTGAGACAGTGGCATTTCTCCACTTCCAGAAGATATGCCTTTTGATGGATCAAAGACGTTTTTTTTTTTTTGTTATAGTCCCTTTAACGCTCTTGGGTCATTCGTGACTTGTCCGGGGATGAGATTTGAACTCGTGACTTTGGCGTGAGAGGTATGGATGCTAACCATTACGCCGGAGTCGCCCCCTGGATCAGAGACGTGTAGAGTGTCCCTGAAGCTCAGTCAATCTTTGATGCTACCATTGAAAGTCTGGAGTATGATTTGCGGAAGTCGTACGCGGTCCATTGCACCATACAGAGTGATGTCAGTACTCCGTTGAGTGTGATTGGTTTAGTGAAGACTCGTGCTGAAACTTCTGAGCCATCTGCATCGAGAACGATGTAGCATCATAGAACGATTCTCAAACTCCAGTTTCTTCTTTTGGACACCTTCCAGCTATTTGTAGTCGTCATGCGGTTCGATCTCCCAAGAAGTTTCAAGTTTCGCTAATTTACTGTTTGGGTGCTTGCTTCTCGCAAACAAATCCTCCGGACGATACTGCGGCTGGCACCGTATTTTCTGGCGACATCACGATCCGAGAGTCCGGGGTTCGCCCTGATTATTCCCAATATACATTCCAACTAGTGTTTGCTACCCGGGAAATTTTCCAAGAATCACGTTTCCCGATTCCCGGGAATCTGTTCCAACTTCCAGATTGATTCCACTGACACATTTTTGAAGGATTAAATTTTAAGAAACTTTAAGATGAATCTGAAGATCTTCTAAGGGCATTCGGAAAAAAATGTTCCAGAAAATGTCGGAAGAGTTTTCCAAGGGAAGTCAGAAGAAATTTCCGGGGGAGGTCAGAAAAATGTTCCGCCAAAAGGACTTATTGAAAGTCGGAAGAAACCTCGTGGTTGTCAAAAAAAATTCTCACGATTCTCGTTTTTAACTAGATTCAATAGAAACATCCATTGAATATTTTAAAACATTTGCTGGCGAAGTTGGATGAACCTTCCAACAGAAGTCAAAATAAGCTATCGTGGATGAAATCAGATGAAAATTAATAGGAAATTTGGAAGATTCTGCGAGAATTCGAAGATATCTTCTAGGTCAAAAGAATCTCCCGAAGGTAGTCGTAAAACGATGTGGTTAAACTATTATATAATTTATACATCATTCTCCAGAAGTTAAAAATAAACATTCTGATGAATAACTTTCATGAATTCAACTTAATGCTGTTCTGGTCTTGGGACTAAATTATTTCCCGAAGAGTCCGGAAGAGTCATCAGTTGTTTCCCGTTTCGTGGATGCAAAGATTTGTACTGTTCGATCTGATGCGTTGCAGCAAAGTGACAGCTAAATCTATTATCTAACTGTCAAATTTACGTCAACGCTTCGCAAACGAATCTCATGTGGGTGGCCCAGGCTGGGTTTGAGAATTATTTTAAAAAACATCTCAGGAACTTCGGAGTCTCAAAACTTTTTCAAAGTTCTGAGATGGTTCTACCGATCAGCCTTATAATGGGATCCAACTCGTGTCGTGCTTGTCAGACTTGTATTTTGAGGAGTTTTCTTAGACCGGGATTTATTTTTTGTTTTGTAAGTAAGGAATCTTTAGAACTGTTGAAGTTTCAGAATGTCAAAAGTTTCACTAAATCCTGGATCTTTGATTTCTGTGTTCAGAATCTGGAAAAAAATCTAATGTTTTAATGTTAACTAGATAATTTCTAGATTTCTAGAATACAACTCTTCCTTGGATATCTGTGGAATTTTCGGCAGAATTTTCCTTAGAATCATCCCAAAATGAATAATCTTATCCCTGGCATTCCCTTGAAGTTTTTGTTCATTGCAGTCGCTGAATACCCCCTTAGGAAGCAGCCCTCCAGGAAACTCTTAGAATTCGGTTTTCAATTATTTTTTGTAATCTCAACCATTTGCGAGAATTCGCTTAAATGTAACTTCATAATTATTTTCTTTCAAAGTTATGCTTTGGAAATTTACTTGTAGTTCGTCTTAGAACTGTCTTGTAATTTCAATAAGAATTATCTAAAAATTCCCCTCGGGATTTTGTTTTTCAGAATACGTAGGAACTTGAAATTTAGTTCAGCATTTCTAAAATTCCCTTTGAATTCTCCTCAGAATTCATTTGGATTGTTCAATAGATTCCCTTGAGGCTCACCGTAAAATTTATCGACGATTGCCCCTGGAATTTCCTTGCACTTCTCTTCTGACTACCCTTGAAAACTACGTATTTGAATGTCACATTCCTATACTATACTTCCGCTCTTCGTGAGACGGTCCCATTTGAGTTTTTTTTGTCAAAACTGAGGTTTTCAATGGAAGTGGTAGCTACCCGAGCAAAGCTGGAGATCAAATTGAAATCAAAATTTGTTGTTATGCTCTAGTTGATCTCATTTTGGTAGACTTAAAGGTTAACACAGCAAAAATGAGAGCAACTTGCTGCAACTGCTTTCAGTGAAATCAATTTGATTACTGATTCTGCATTAATAATATTTAACTGAATACGGGCCTGGCATACATGGTTAGCATGCATGCTTCTCTCGCTGAAAGACTTGAGTTCAAATCTCACCCGAAGTTGTCACGAACAACCTGAAATACGTTCAACAAAACAATTAAACAATAATCGTTAGTTCAATTTTCAACAAGACGTTGACAGCAAAACTTGAAGTTAAGCTGTTTTCATTTAAAAAATGAAAGCACAATATGGAATCAGACTTATTTCGCGATTTTAAATAAATGTAGGACCTTGCAAAAGTTTTAAAGCTTATGAACTTTTATGCTCGAATTTTATAGGAACTTCCAAGCATCTCTGGGAATAATTTCAAGGGAATTCTCAGGAAAATATCAGATCATAATTTTTCAGGAAAGTGGCATCAAATTAGTTCTGAGGAACTCCAGACTCCAGTTAAAACGTAAGGATAATTTCAAGGTAGTTCTGAGTAGAATTCCAGTAGAATCCTGAGTAGGATTCAAAGTAAAATTACAAGAGAATTCTATGGAGCATTCCAAGACAATTCCAAAGAGAGTTCTGACTAAAACTGACTAAGAACTGAAAGTGAATTCTATGGAGAACTCCAAGGTGGTACTTGTAAGTAGAATTCCAAGAAAAGAAGGAGAATCCAATGGGAATTCTGAAAATAGTTCAATGAAAATTCCGATGATGATTCGAAAGTACTCTTAGGAGTAAGAATCAAAGAATATTTGAGAAAATTTTCAACGAATTTTTGAGGTAAATATCAAAGGAATACTAGGGATAATTTCAGGGTTGTTTCTATAATCATCTTTAGAGAACTCAAAGAAGGACCATTTCAAGGAATTCACTTTTAAAAAAAAATCATCAAGAACTGGAAATTTTCCGTTGTCCTATTTAGTAAAATGAGTAGACACCTTGGAAGAGTATGAAAAGCCACCCATCGTATTGTTCCATACACAGCGACAAATAAAATGGTAGTGAGCTTGAGTGCAACAAGCAAAAAGCAAATATACTGTATCATTAAATTATTATTATGTTTTAATCGGAACAAAAAACCTAACGATAATGGACGATCCAATCGATTAATCGAACCAAAAAGATCGATATTCCGAGTTTCGATTCAAAATCGCCCATTACTACTACATAGTTTATGGGGTTGTTATGACATTAAGTCGAAGGGCAGTAGGTCGAAAGACAAAACGTCGAAGAATCAACAACAAATGGTCGAAGGAACAATAGGTCGAATGAACAAAAAGTCGTAGTGGACAAAAAGTCGTAGTGGACGAATTTAGATCAACGATTTAAATAGGCGGAACAACCAAACGTAAACTATGGCTTTAAACGCAAATTCCTCGAGAATCAAAGCACTCTTTTATTTCTTTAATCATAAGCAGTTCTTTGGGACTTTTCTTTTATATTCTGAGCGAACATTTTCTAAACAATATTTTGTAAACTATGATGTTCGTTTTTTGAACTTTGTCCACTTCGACTTTTTGTCCATTTCGACCATTTGTCCATTCGACCTTTTGTCCATTTTAATCTTTTGTGTCTTTAAGTTCAAGTCGACCCTTTGTTCATGCGACCGTTTTCCTCTCTAAAATGCTGGCCAGACTGAGCAGTTATAACATGTTAATGAGCCTATCTTGATAACATTTTTCTTGTCGATAATTATTATAACATTATAACAACAACTCTGTAGTCTGAACTAAAGTCCCGCTATTTATACCCTTCGGAGTGTTGAAGTTGAAACACCCTCCAAAGGCGCGGCCCTTTGTCAGTCAAAATTGGATTCCTTAGCAACAAAATTAAGGAATGACACCGATAATGACCATGCATCAGAACCCTAGTCTTATCCACTTCAAACTAGGGAACAACGAATAGAAGATTAGGAATCACATAGATGAAGACTAACTCCTTGTTTCAAGATCATCCTCGGTGGACATAGCCGAGTCTTGTCACTATCAACAAATCAGAAAAGTAACAAGGACTAAGATGTGTTCCTTTAGTTACTGAAAAATCCTGTTCCTACTGTTTGAAGTAGTCAGGACTAGGAATCGGTGGTAGATCTTACATTCCGTAACGTACCACGAAAAGGTGATCTACCCACGTTACGGGGTGTTGGTCGACTCTTTTACTCTTTCGTATGTTTTCCAAATCCGATGAGCAAACCAAACTCAACAGCGGTTGTAAGTGTGCACGATAAAAGCGGGTTACCCACTTTATGTATGAACAATTACACATATCCATTTGATCTGCACAACTGACAGAGTGTATTTTAGGCATCATGGGGACGGCTGGATAAATTTAGCGCTTTCTTTTAGAGATTTTTTTTTTATATAAATACGTAGGAGAAAGTGGGGCAATATGGCCAATGGGGCTTAAACACCAACTAATTGAACATATTTTACCAAAAATCTGTTGCAGGCTTCAATTATCCATTTTATTTAAGTCTAACAAAATACTTTTCTTTAGAGCCAATATTCGAAAAACGTTAGACTAGCTCAAGATGTCAAAACTGTTATAAGGTCAATCAGTAGTTTCTTATAACTTATCGTTGATATTCCTTCAGCAGCTTTATAAATTGTCATTGGTTTCTTATATGACACGATGGTTTTCTAAATTTTAATAAATATTAAAGATTTTCTTAACAAAATATTAATTAAGTCCATTTGGGGCATATTAGAACTACTGATATTTCAATTTAAATTCTTCAATTCTGCATTATTCCTTTCATAAATATGACTGTCAAGTTTTGAAACAGCTGCTTTGGTAAAAAATCAGTCATTTACAAGACTGAAAAAAACATAACCTTAAATAGGCAGTACTTCTGAAATTTAATTGATTCTACCGAAAATAATTGTTTCTGTTCAATATTTTTAAGCTAAAACTGTTCATTGTTGACCTTTCATAACGCCTCAAGAGAACGTAATGTTTTTACCCGTTGTTTACAAGGTCGCTCATTTTACCCCAACGGTTTAATTTCGGTTACAAAGCGAACATTTTTCAAATCTTTTTGCATAAGATTCAAAAGCTTACTTTTAACATTCAATTTGTATTCATGCTGTAAATAGGGCTTGAAACCATCCATTTGGTTAAACATCATTCGAATTTTCCACTGAATGTTGTATGATTAGTGATCATTTTCTTAAGGTGGCCAAACTGCCCCACTTTCCCTTATTGATTTTAAACTGGGCTTAGTGTAGCTCAACTTGACCTCGTAACCGTCGGTACTTTTGCTCTTCATCGTCAAGTAGTTTTCCGGTTTAACCGAGCTCGGTTTTCGATGATCACCGATTGAAGTCCCCATGTGAATAACCCTCACAATCAATGCATTCCACATCCAGTAGCATTTGGCGCAGCGCCGTATTAACCATGCTTCATTTGGCTTTCGAATCCTTCCAAAACAAGTTTCGTCTGAAAGTTTTAAACAACTCTTCCTTCCAAATTGTTCCATTTTTTTTTCGAATACCTAAAGCAGTGGTTGTCATCGACTGAAAAAGTCACCGGACGGAAACCAGTCATATTCTCAAGTATGGAGAATATGCACCGAGAAACTGTTTCGGCATAGCAACAACCGTATGATCAAAATTTCACTTCAATTGTCAACCAACTGACACTGACACTCACACTCAGAGATGGATCGAAACAGAGTATCAAAATTTTGATTTGAGTAATGAAACATCGCGGGGGTAGCAGCGGCGGATGATGATGGGATGCGGACGATGATGAACAGATGACCTCCGTGTGTTCGGACCAAACGCGTTCGATTCGAGTGACAATTAAATAGTAATTTATCTGAAAACAACCTATTATAACTAGTAACGATCTACTAAGCTACTAAGGGAGACAACAAAAAGGCGAAAAATCACTCATTAACTGATAGGTTCTATATAATACGATAGGCGTTTGAGGAGGTAAATCAATTTATACTAAAACAGAGAAAAATGAGGATAAAGTAATTTAATTTGCTATTTTAGTGGTTAGATAAATAATTTAGCAAAATGCGACGACGGATGAGCGAAGAAGAGACACCCGTGCATGATTTAATCAGCGAGAGTTTTTTTTTTTCAAAACAAACAAACGAAGAAGAAAACACACAAACCCATTGGCTATATAGGAAGTATAGTTGGATTTTACGACTTGGACGCATTACAGTAAATTCTGTATAAAAAGTAAAAGAATCAAACTTTGAAAATAAAGTTTATATATCTGTTAAAGGTAATTAGGGAGGTAACATTTTGTAACGGCTTACGTAGACTATCAGGATAAAGAGCTGACATTTGTGCGTAACACGGAGTAAGTGCTGTGCGATTGTGACTGAAAACCAAGAATTTTAGGCTTGTTGTTATTTAAGATTCCGCATAAGGAAGTAAACCCCTACAATGAAACAAAAAATATGATCAAAACTAAACCAGCGTATACAGGGAGCTCTCGATTTTACCGCCAGTCCTGTGGATTCTCATGCGACTTATTCTACCGTACTTATACTTTAAATAATTTCGCTGAAGGATGTCGCACTCAACCGAAGCGGTGGGTGAATCGAGATTCCCTGTATTCGTGGGTGGAAATTAAGAAAATAAATGCTTAAATGGAACACAGTTTAAGGTAGTGAGCAACACAGACCCCGTTTCTCTCTTGGGCATGCATGTACATTTTCGAACCTTTATTTAGACGAACTTTTCCAAATGTATAATTTTGCGAGAAAGGTAGAAACCAAAAATCAAAAGGCTGTTAGCCATTCGCTCATATCGATGTCCTATTGCTTCACACAGCCGAGACCATAGTTTCCACACCGATGCATTCTATTGAGTACTGCCGTGCCTGGACGTTTTCAAGTTTAATCAATTTTAAGTTCAATTACACGCCCATGCTCTCTATTTGAAGCAATTAAGAAAGATAGGTTTTTCTTTTTGCATTTGTGGACCTGTGTCGTTTTCATATTTGCCTTGATTTCATTAGAAGAAGAAAAAAAAATCCCATCTAAAACACTGAAACAAAACGAGAGTCACACACTGTAGGAATAAAATAATGCAACCGATACAAAGAACATGTTGTGAGAATACATTTTAGGGAATCTTGATACAAGTATATTTCGGGATTTAGACTTTTAATTGTAGGTACCACATAATGGCGCAGAACGAAGGGGAACATCTGTCTCTGTCCAAAAAAACATCACGAACGATGAACACACTTTTGAATGAGATAAGACTGATGCAGATTCGGAAGCTTGAGCATGGTAAGTGTTTCATCGGTTTGAATATATTCGGTTCTGAGTGCAGGTCAATTATGAATAGGTAGGAATATGTTGACGTGATACTCGCTTTGTTGGAAGCCGATAAATCCTCTGCACCGATCTTGGCTAAAAGAGTTGGGTGCAGCAGGTTTTATTTTGGTATGCTAAATTTAAGTTTAAGAAACCCAAAATTGTCTGCTCAGTAAGCAAAAACGGTCGCTCTAAGGCCACCGAGCTCCTCATACTACATTATTTATGACCGAGATGAGGGCAACGACGACGGAAAGCGTCACACAACACACGATGAACAAGCAATGTGACTAGAAATATCATTCAATCTAAATCCAAACTGCAAGAGAACTTTGATTAATTTTGCCAGAGAATTTCGAGGAGCATTTAGAAGGCATTCTAGAGATAATACCAAGGTATTTCAGAGAAAAATTTCAGGAAAGCTCTGGGAATATCGAAATCGGTCCACTCTGGTGCCGGAGATATGGCCAGAACATGCTCCATACTGAGTGACTAGGATCACGTTGGCCACCCTCGCACGCTACGTATGCCTCGTAAGATTTCAAGTATAAGGTCTTTGGCGGCCATATTGAGTATCCAGGCATTGGCCAGAGTCTAATTTATATTTGTAAGAAGGGTCAAATCACATCATAGGTGGATAAATTCACGCTGTCGAGGAGGAAGTGATTGTGTGCGTGGCCGATTTCCGTATACAGGATTCGAGGGAGTCAAACTAAATTAGATCCTCGTCTGTCATTTTGTAAATTTCCATCTGTCATAGTTTAGTGCGAATCCCTAAATTGGAACGCAACCTTTGCATCAATATCAATATACTTGAATAAAATGCTGCAGTGTCCTACTACCAATAAATGCATTTGTATAGGAACTCAAGCAAAGATGTGATTGTTATGCTTTCATGGGCAATCTAGCAGTTGGGTAAATTTCTGCTGGAAGCTATTCAAATTTATCTTAAAGGTGATAACACGAAGAAGAGGCGCGCAGCGGGCAAGGTGGATCGACCAAGTAGAAGGCGACCTGCGGACCCTTCGCAGACTACGAGGCTGGCGACGTTTGGCCATGGATCGAGTAGAGTGGAGACGAATTTGTTGGACAGCAGAGGACATCAAGGCCTTGGCCTGATTGGAACGGAACGAACGTGATAACTGGGATGTTCTCTAACAGTTTTCCAACTTCTAAAATCGTCTTTGATTTCTAGATGACCCGTCAAAGTTCCATTAAGGAATTGGCATTCGGAATTACAAGTGATCCCAAGTAACAAGATTAATTTTATTCAAGTTTGAAGAATGCTTCAAAACCTCTAATCCTGCCTATCAAATGTCGTTTTGATTGAAAGACGTAAATCGAGACGATGAAGACTTCTTCCAAATATTTATGGCTTTTCAGGA
Source organism: Ochlerotatus camptorhynchus (assembly GCF_037179485.1). NCBI lineage: Eukaryota > Metazoa > Arthropoda > Insecta > Diptera > Culicidae > Ochlerotatus > Ochlerotatus camptorhynchus. The sequence goes on from NW_027040621.1 coordinate 682,129, forward strand.
AGCATATCGGCCTAAGGACAGAAGAATTTGAAGCCTTTTAGCAACTTACGAAGGCTTGAACATATTTCTATAAAGGCCTTGAGTTTCACGTTTAAGGATTCCCATTGAAAAGGAATTCGAAATAAGGCATTACCAATAGACCTTGGTTTTTGTAGGATCCAATAAAGGTTTTTGTATGCAGAGTTGCGACCTATCACAATCACGATCGTCAAACAGCTGATGGTTGTAAAGCTTGATACATTCCTATCAACGTGCTTGTCGAAGCACTTTCCATAACCATTAGACTGATGCAAAATTTGACTTTTTCGCTCCATAGTGCTTAAATGGTTTCAAGTCAGGTCCTGATTAGCCTCCCAAAGTTACAACTCATTTGGTTAGAAACAGACTTCGCACAAGCCATTTGAAGTTATCATGTAAATTACTATGGGAAATCTCAACTTTTTGTTCAATGCCTTCTAGTCTTTTTCCATATTTGAGCTATGAAACAGTTCGATAGCCATTCTTATATAAAATTTTCTCAGCTACAACTTTGTTCAAAATCGTTTCTATGTAAAACGAGGCAGGAAAAAGTTATTAATTATTTAAGAGATTGATAAACTTATGACATGATCAAGCAGCTGCTCTGTAGGCAACACTGTATTTTGCAGTGTGACATAGTAGCCATGATTTTTGTGTCCTATTCTACGCCCCAGAAACACCAATATTGCCTGCTGAGCAGTTGATTAAGCATGATAATAAGACATCAGCGCATTGAACCATTGATAACTTTCGATCCTTGCATTTAATCAAAAAGTGGTCTTCAGCAAAGTTGTAGCTGAAAAAATTTCCTACAGTTGAAAGCTTTTGAGGCAGACCGATATGGTGAATTATTAGATAAACATGAACAAAAATCTTGGTTTCACCATAGTAATTCCCATACAAACTTCAAATGGTTTGTGCCATCTCAGTTTCTCACTAAATGGGTTCAAATTTTGAGAGGTTAGTCAGGATCCGATTTGGATTCGTTTAAGTATTGTGGAGCGAAAATTTCAAATTTTGCATCACTCTAATAACCATCCATCAGGTTGACGAAAGAAGTAAAAAGCTACTGGTGAATGTCGTCTTCGGTGGTGATCTATCACCGATATGGTCATTCCCGACAATCACGACACTCATCTGTGCTCGTTTTGAACCAGTTGCTGCTTTGCTTGCTTATGTGAGTGAGTCCAACAGCTTCCGTTGAATTTTGCCAGCTTTGTCGTGCGTGCCGAGACGAACTTGGAATTCGTTGGCATTGTTTGCATTCTCTTCTGTCGTTTCGCTTTTTCTCATCATCGTACTGCAGAAGTCTTCACTGTTTTCGTTGTGCTTTACATCGGGGCTTATTACGGATGTCACTTCACGGTGAAAACTTGTCACTTGTCGTCACGGTGAAGTGATTCCCATTTGATTTGTACGGCAATCACGGCTCTTATTATGAGTATCACTTCCTTATCATTGTGTAGTGACACTCGTAATAAGGCCCATCATCAGCAGCGAGTGTTACGTTTTACCCGTGAGCAGCGACCATTACTGGTGATTGTTGTTTGCCATGGCTCTGCCTATCACTGCGTGACAAAACGTTCCGTTAGCGATAGTCGGTTGATGCGTTGCCGAGTGTCGAGTGAGTGTCATGATATTTTGCATCACTGTTTGTATGTTTACAAACATTATTGAATAATTTATCTCTTCATCAATAGGGTTATCAATATAGTATTAAAGCATCTTATCTGAAAGAACAGCAGAACTGTGCTCGTGCAAATCGGCGAGCCCAGATTCCAGTACAGTGAGATCTCGATCAACATTCGTTCGACATTCTAAATTATTTCTCATTCATTCTACGCTAAAATTCATAATGACGAATAAAATTGGACTAGAATTATGTCAGCGCTGAGATCCAGAGACCACGTCCGGCCCGTGAGCCGCACGTTGGGCAGCGCTACCGATTCTAATTGCCTACAAGAATAAGACATCTTGAATAGGATGTATTGTGTATCATTAGATTAAAAACCATAGTGACGTGTTGTCAAAATCGAGATCTCACTATATCTTGTATAGCCCATGTGGCATAAGGATCAATCCGAATTTGTTATATGGTTCCTTTAAGTTTTTGGCGGCATTGTCCGGTTTTATTTTGATCGTAAATTTTTCAAAATTGGGTCAACCAGGGTGGCACGTAAACCAGCAAATCGGGAAAAAGTAGGGATTTTATTTTCATCAGGAAAACCCGGAAAAGTCGGGAATTTGAATAATCTACCAGGAATATAACCTTGATTCTATTATTTAAATAGCTTCTAAACTTCACCTAGGTGATAATGGCATAAGTTTTAACAAAACGGATGTTATCGTTTATCATCGACTTGATTGAAAACTTAGCATTACGTTCAAGCTAATTCTTCAACACAACTAAAAATTTGCAGCAAGATGTCCTAATAAAATTAATCCAAATGGAAAGAATCTAAGTCAAACATGAATTCTCACTAATTTTATAGCTTCAGTCAGGCCTTAATTTCAGTTCTACCCTTAATCTATTATGTTCGACTTTGCACTCGATGAGAATGTTTTTCATATTCTTTCATTTTCTCGCCTGATTCGTTCTTTTGCTGTTAATTCTGAGTATAGTTATGTGCAATCATCTGCTTGGTAGAATTAACATTTGTACAACTTTTTTTTAGCTTTCAACCATAGCTATTTTGCTGCTAGCTGGAATGAATGAATTTTCCCATAATTGCAATTGTTTTCCCAACTGTCATAGATACAGTAAAAATAATAATTTAAAGTAAGAGTGAAAGTCGTAATACCTTCTCATTCTACTAAAGTGCCCTTATTGGCCCGTGAATGCCCTCATTGTGACTACAATTTATATGCATTTTAAAATTTCAAAACTGACTTACCGAACTTTCAATAATTTATATAGAATTCTGTATAAATACATTTATACAAATTCATCAAATTTTGAAATGATTTAATACATTGCCGTTGTTTGTCAAGTTTAATGGCCCAGCATTGGTTTTAAAATCTTGAAAAAAGGTAATACAATCATGTTGTGATCAAAATTGTAATAAAATAAGTTCCTTTGGTTGTAATATTTGTGGTTTAAAATTTTTAACTATTAGAAATTTATGTAAAACTTAAACAAATTTTCAATCAAATTGACAGAAGAATTAAAATGTTTCTTTTATAAAAAATCATTTTTTTAAATTGGATTTGTAATATTGGTATTTTTGAATTATTGACCAGGAAATCCGGGGAAAAACCTGGAATTTTAAAATGTAAATTCAGTTGCCACCCTGGTTAACAATGCGTAAATTTTCCATCTTTTAGACCAACTGGTGATTTTATACCAAACTATTTTTTGACAAAGACAACTTATCAAGAAGACTGACAACTCTATTAGAAATCCTGAGTGAAAATGAGTGCAATTATACTCAATTTAGAGTCGTTTTTAACATGTAAAAGCATCCTCCAAAGAGTGGTTTAAGAAATTGCTTTTTCTGTGGTGGTCTGGAATGAATTGCGATGCGAAGTTACATTTGCAAAGCAAGAGAAAAAGTGCTGTCAACCAAATATTCACATCGGTTTTCAGTCGAACACGTATAACCTTGGCTCTCAAGCGCAGCACTAATGTATCATTGTCTCTTGGCGATTTAGGTAAAGTTTCCAATCTTCTTGTTATAGATTGTTGCCGATCGAAGACTGGCAACTCGTAAGCTTTGATACACAAAAGTCAAAAGACTGACACAATTTCAAAAGAGGATTATCCGTATTTACTCCTTTGCTCAAGCGTAACTTTATTTGACACCTAAATGCTGGCAGAGTTGCCAGTATTATTGATATGTAGCAGTGGCGTCACGTAACTTCACTTTTTACCTGTTCTCCCTCTTTAAAAACGTAAACAAATGAAAAAATATTGCTTAAATTGAAACAGTGAAACTAACAGATTCTGTGAAAATTAGATCCGAGTTACATACAAATATGGCTTTAAATTACGCTTTCAAAGTCGGAGAACAGTTAAAAGGTGAGGTTACTCGACGCTAATGATATGTAGTCTTAGCTTCGATTCTAATACACCCAAGTAACATTTTCTGTTATCATGCTTGTAGAGAGATTTTTAAGGTTTAGAATTAACTTGGAGACCATAATGAAGCAGTAAATGTTGCTTGGACAACAAACTTATATTGCAAAATATGCTTTCAAATCTGCATCAGCCTTAAAAATCCACACCCATCCAACAAAACCGGTTATTGTAACGGCCATTAACTCCACAACCATGCGCATTTAGCGAAGCTGCATATATATACTTTGTCGAATCCGAAAAATTCAGAAAGATGCAAGTAGACCCACAATAAAAGTGCAGGAACAGAATAAGACACACAAAACAAAGTAGGAAACCAGTATAAGTAAGCGAAACAAACTGCCAATAAGTAAGAATAGTGGACAAACATTAAATCGCCCATCCTTAAAAAAAAAAAACAAATGCATACACATGAAAACAAACCTAGACAAAGTCAGTCATATACTCACACGCTCATTACAGCATATTAAAAGATTTCCTTGTCAGCTAAGGCAAACCAACCATTCATAACCAACCGTATGCTAATAGTACCACTTGCACACACACGCACACTTCTTCACCTTGATAACGGCAAGAAGATGAGGACGGAATTGTCAAGCTTATGTAACCGTACTACCACTGACAGTTAGGAGTGATTCGATATTCGAATTCCCTAAAAGAAGTAGCATCGTTACATTCGCATTGTTGATCCTTAAAACTCACCCCCCAACAAACATACGAAACCGATAACCAACACATAGATAATGCATATTTGTACTTGTAATACCAACATTCTTGTATACAAACCCACACACACACACACGCAGTCAACATTTGATATTCGTACTCTGAATAGGACAAAGTCGTTTCTCGCCTAGACGTGAGCTACAAAGCTACAACATATTCCAGAACTATATTGTTTGAATATTGTTCTTATTTTGTAAAAACCACACAGGCCGGGAAGTAATGCTACAAAGTCATACACAAACTAATAGATAAATACATGTAAACAAACTTTCTCCCTTTCTCTTCGATAGTCACTAACACATACCCGTGAATAGAGATCTTTTAAACATTGTGATTACGAAGACGAAGGTTTAGATTAAATCAAACAGCAAATTAAAGATCACAACAAAAGTGTACAGTTAGCCGGAATTCGATCGCTTCGTTCGTTTGTGCGTTCTCGTTTGAATCACCCCCCGTCTGATATGTGTTAGTTTAATTAAATCACTCGTAACAGTATCTCTTCTTTTCTCGCACTCTCACCCCCCAACACACACACACACTTATTCACATTCACATCGTCTACAGACACTCACTCACACATAAAAGAAAAAAAAACAAGCATGAAGAATATTCGAGTACGAAGTAAAACACATTGTAAATTATCGCTGAAAACAAACTGTGTAAACAATAGCCCTCTAGTTCTTAAGTTTCTCTGATGGATGAAAATATCGTTCTTTCACCGCGATTGAATTCTACACTGCGAAATAATACTAACCAAAATGATGATGCTAAATCGCAAGTAAGAAAAAAAAATGTGAAAATGAAACATAACAAATGGACTGTATTACTAGTAGAGGTAAACTATAAACAAGTAAATATTTGTAGATAAAAAAGAAAAGAAAAAACGAAAAATAAAAAACGCGAGTCAAAAACAGAAACTTCCACGAGCACCTCAGCTTGCGAAGAAAGTGACAGGAGGATGCCCATTTTGTTTTTACATTCAGATAAAATGTACTTTAGATTTATCACTTTTCTTTCCACCTTCCTTGCTCTCCACACCACACCCAGTCCCCGCAAATGTCTCATGGAAAGCAGATAGAAAAAAAAAATACTCAGCGAAAGTCAAATTTTTGGCAAACATAACGTAACAAACAGGTGTGTTCCCCATTTTTTCCTCTGTACTTCAAATCCAAGATGAGAAAAAGTTGTAAGAATCCCGAATCCCGATGATAGCAAACCACAGGAAGAAAAATTATGTATAGGAAAATTGTTGTGTAGAGAGATCACGAGCTAAAACCACCCACAATAGCATAAATGATTAAAATTACATACATACACACTCACAAGTACACACGCTCACACCCACACCAATACATACACAGAAATTCCTGCTTAAAAGGGGAAAAACAAACTCGCGCACAACTAGTACTAAACCTAGTGTTGGTGCGCGTTGAACGAGAGAGAGAGACATTATTTGTTTAGCAATTGATGCAAGAAAGTGAAATGAAGGACAAGAAAAACCTATATTGTAAGTGAAACAAAAGTATGTATAGAGAAAAATATATGTCGGATGAAAACAGTAAAAAATCGTTGAAAAAAAAAATGGTTAGGCGGGTCTTTCATGTTTTATATATCCGAAATTCCTTCATGGGTCACCGTTTTGATAAGTGTTCGTCAATTACGAGCGATTTTTTTTAATTCTTTATTTGTTATAAATTCAAAATAAATTACATTTGAGAGGGTTAGAAGGAAAGGGGTGTAAGTGACTTTGATCGATTCTGTTCATCGACTTTCACTTTTGTTAATAATTCAGCTGCAATCACATTCCTTGATTCGTGTGCCATTCTGGATGCTAGATGAGACCTCCTTTATCAAACTATGAGACAGAAATAGCGCAAAATTTGTTTATACAGCTGTGGCTATCAAAAGAGAAAGTCGATGAAGATAATCGATCAAAGTCACTTACACCTCTTTCCTTCTAACCCTCTCATTTCATTTTAACCTACACTCATAAAATAAATCACATAACTAGTGGAAAATATCCATGTGAATTTCGCATAACTTTCATGTGATCCCATAATTGGAAAGAGCACCACTAAATCACATTAATGTTATGTGTCCAATTGTAGGATTTCTCAAATGTGGAATATACAGGGTGTTTGGTTCCGGGTTTTACATATTTTCAGGGTAGATAGGGCTCCTAAAGTTATGAAAAAATCCCCGTGAAACATAGGGTCGGAAATGACTGCTAAGTGAGTTATTCAACATTTTATGTTTTTCTGTATTGCCAACTTTGGTTAGCTATATTTTTTTAATCTTAATGTGGTTTTCTGATTTAACATACCAAATGAATGATTAAAGTCTTAGCTATCAATGCTCTTTGAAAAAGAACTTGATTAAAGTTAATTATCATACATTAAAATTGAAAAGTATGTTGAAAGTACCAAAAAAACTGGTGAAATTTCATACATTTTAGTGTTTTTAAGTTGAAAATTTTCATTTCTGTTTATTTAGTTGTTCTACAAAACATTTTCCATGCAGTTCCCTAGATTTGTGCCTTTGGTAGTAACCTTGTAGGCTTTATGGTTTCTTCGTAATTATTGATTTAAAACAGCCATAGAAACTTGTGACGTTTTCTTAAAATGCGCTATAGTCACCCTATTCGTTCGTACGTTCGGCTGTTGCAGTGGACTACGCATATGAAAATTTGGTAGAATGTTATTGTAAATGTTTAGCTACATTCTTAACTTTTGATTACCGCACATCTCCTGCGCCGAAAGTAAAGATAACTGCGGAGATGTTTCGCGGTATCGAATATTGCTCAGTCTCAGCAGAAAGCACAACGAGAGACACCGAATCGGCGAATTCTGAGAGCGGATGGGAGAGAAGTAGGTAGTGGTAATAAGTCGATGTCCTTTTTATTTCATAGCACTCGCAGCTCAGCTGCGAGTGCTATGAAATAAAAAGGACATCGACTTATTACCACTACCTACTTCTCTCCCATCCGCTCTCAGAATTCGCCGATTCGGTGTCTCTCGTTGTGCTTTCTGCTGAGACTGAGCAATATTCGATACCGCGAAACATCTCCGCAGTTATCTTTTCTTTCGGCGCAGGAGATGTGCGGTAATCAAAAGTTAAGAATGTAGCTAAACATTTACAATAACATTCTACCAAATTTTCATATGCGTAGTCCACTGCAACAGCCGAACGTACGAACGAATAGGGTGACTATAGCGCATTTTAAGAAAACGTCACAAGTTTTTATGGCTGTTTTAAATCAATAATTACGAAGAAACCATAAAGCCTACAAGGTTACTACCAAAGGCACAAATCTAGGGAACTGCATGGAAAATGTTTTGTAGAACAACTAAATAAACAGAAATGAAAATTTTCAACTTAAAAACACTAAAATGTATGAAATTTCACCAGTTTTTCTGGTACTTTCAACATACTTTTCAATTTTAATGTATGATAATTAACTTTAATCGAGTTCTTTTTCAAAGAGCATTGATAGCTAAGACTTTAATCTTTCATTTGGTATGTTAAATCAGAAAACCACATTAAGATTAAAAAAATATAGCTAACCAAAGTTGGCAATACAGAAAAACATAAAATGTTGAATAACTCACTTAGCAGTCATTTCCGACCCTATGTTTCATGGGGATTTTTTCATAACTTTAGGAGCCCTATCTACCCTGAAAATATGTAAAACCCGGAACCAAACACCCTGTATTATGCTATGTGATATTCAGATAACAATCATTATTTTTGTTATTGAAAATTAAGCGATTTTTTTTTCAGTGTAAGTGCTCCAGCTACTAAAGTAACTTACCAACCTTAATTGTTATGATACATATCTAAGTGTGATTAAATTGTTTCTGTTTTATATTATATTCTGCTTCAGTATCAATTTGAATATTTCCAAGCGCTCACAACTTTAATATCAGACTAAACTCAAATCTAAAATTGATGCAAAAATTAAAAATATCAGTGTTGAAACAATTCCCTTACATAAAAAAACTACTCAAGCTTCTTGTTCTCCAAGAAAATGTATTCGAGTGAGTTAAATTTCAAAATGTTATCATCGGTGAAACGAAACAGGGCTGTTCTGGAAGGAAGATAATGTGCAATTTTCAAAAAGCTTCGACATGGCTATGAAAATATTGCGATGACCCTCTGGTCATATGAACTAATTTAATCTAATCTAACACCAACACAGCCAGTTCATGTAAGCATCCTGGTAATTGATAGATATACCTCCATCCTTTTTCTTGTCTATTTGGTATATTTTGTACATCAGAGATGCGCAAATTATATCAAAACGGCCAGGCCTACTGTGCAGCATTTAAGGGGCAAGATGATTCAGAAACATCGGGCCTGTTTAAATGAAAGATTCAAACACGATGCTTCAGAATCCAATAAATGGATGAAACGTGGACATCTCGTACCGTACGTTCCGTTGTGTTGTTATCTATAAATGATTGGTCGTTGTAAGCATCTAATCAAAAAAAAGGTAAATGATGCCCCATTTTCCTCGAGTGGTTGGGACATGAACTGGAAAAAACCGGGTCTCTAATTAATCTACAGGAAAAGTTCGCTAAAACTCACAATTACTCGCGAACTTTTCCTATTTTCCAACGCTGAACATGAACAGGTGAGAACTAGATTTCAGTAGAGAGTAATAGAACGAAAATATATTATAAATTTAAGAACACATAAATGAAAATAAAGGGAAGATCTCAGCAAGTTTCATTAATTTTGTACTCTTACTGTCCTACTGCACTTCTAAGACTTTTCAGGGTTATTTCCAAACTACTTCAAAAATTCTTCATGATCACAAAAAGGAAACTTTCAAGTGCAAAATATCAAACGTCTAAAACCAGAAAAAAAGCACTAGGACGACTCTCTTGCCGAATGAACCAATTGACAAATCTATGTTGGAGCTTGGCCATACCCACTCGTTCCCAACCTTCGACAATAGCGCACTCGACATTTGATTTCTCATCAAAATACAGCTCGAAAGTGGCTCTTCGAAATGATGTCTAAGACAAAGTTGCAGAAACCCAAACAGGTCAATATATAAACAGGAACGAACTCACCAAATGAACGATGGTTTGCCCGTGAAGCAAAAACTTGGAAGACTGTTGCATTTCCTAGTTCTAGCTCAACACTTCAAACCATTCCGTCGGATCTTCATAGAAACGCTTGCACAATCCGCCTCCAATCCAATCAGGATCATCGGGCCAGCTTGCCACTCGCCTAATAACAGTTCTGACTGATGCTGATAAAAAAAAAACACTTTACAATCCATTTTACCCGATCACTTGCACTTGCTTTGCACTAAAGTTCTTTCCTAAAACTATGTTATCGAGTGTCACATTGTTTCGGGTTAAAACGCGGTGAAAAAATCAAAGACAGAAAAAATTAAGCCTAACATTTGACACTCGGAAATTTTTCACGTCCTTACAGAAGCAGAGCAAACTTCGATCCGATGACCCTCTGGTCATATGAACGGGCCAATACATGGTTATCAGGAATATTTTTTTTTTTACAGTAGAACAGAACAGGTAATAAACATAAACTGCCTCGTTTACACCCAGATCGACGAGAGGTGGAATGAAGCGGTCTTACGATGACCTTCTCATTATCGGAACGAAAATCAATAAGACTATCGAAAGTGTGAAGAAGAAGCTTTCTTTCTTTCTTTTTCCTTTATTTAACGTCGGTCTCTGTTCCGCAATCTAGTGCCAATCACCGACGGACATCGATTGCCATCCATTGACGGCAATCGAATGTGCAGGAAGGCAGCTTCCACACCTGCGTAGGATACCGCACCCATTCAAACACACATGGGCCGGGACCAACGGCTTTACTTCCCTTCCGAAGGAAGACGTGACCAGAGATTTTTATGCCTCAGAAAAATCCCACCGACCTCGGCTGGGATTGAACCCAGACCCATTGGGGTGTTAGAAAGCAGTCACGCTTACCACTACACCACCGGCGCCGGCAAGAAGCTTTCTGAAACTGAATACTTCAAAATGACTGACTGTGGCGAAGCATAGTTTTTACTTGGTGAGTGATGATCGAGAGCCAGGGAAGATGAAATGGTCGCATTGACAAGATTCTGAAGAAATTTGGAATGGATGACTGTAAACCAGCGAAAACACGAATGGAAAAGAAAAGGTCTGCGGCTATCGTGGAGCCTGTCAGAGGACACAACCTTATCGAGAACTTTGATGTGATGATGGCGACACGACCATCTATTTGCTTCCCAGTTGATATTCTCGGACGTTCCTTGTGTCCTGATGCTGATACCGTCAATGATAAAAAAGATAGGAAACCGGTGAGAGGATATTTATTTCAGGTTTTTACGACTTCCTGATCCAGAAAGAAACAAATATCGCAAGCAGTATGGTTGATCGGACTTCTTGGCGATCTTGGCGTGGTGGACGTAGAGCCAGTCACCTTCCTTGAGGATAACAGTGGATGCATACGGATGTCCTAGTGTCCTAGAACTTGGAATACAAACGCGCTTAACACATTGATATCAAGCAATACTTTATCCGTGACCACGTGGCTGCTGGAAGGATCAAGGTGGAACTTTGGAGCTTGTCTCAGAAAAAGCAATTCTCATAATTCGGTCCGATCACTTGCGGAATTCTTCCTTTCCTAAGGAGCCTGTTGGAATATCAGAAGCTGGGTGACCAACAAACAATTCTAGCTGCCGACTAGCTTACATAGGCAAAAATTAACTGTATAAGCCAAATGTTTGCCTGTATAAGCGAAACATATTAATTGGGTTGGTAGTTGAACAGGACCGGTAACATCGATAAACGAAACAAGCTTTTTTTGGAATGATCTACACTGATCTGCCGAAACCGAAATAACCGGGAAAGCTTCGAAAACGAACGGAGCATCGTTCCAAGATAAGCTATTGAAAGGACCGGATATGACCACATCGGTATCAATTTCTGAACCAGCCCCCTCGATACCGATCCTCCAATCAGGGCTAGTATTCAATGTTAGCCCGAAGTGGAGCTTACCGCTATAAGAGAATCATCTTAGAAATATCCTTGTGTAGCAGGATGAAAATAACAATTAAGCTGAAAACAAGTACTTGTTAATCCATTGTTTCCGAAATCACCATCATCATCCGAAATCCCTGTTCAATATAGCGGTTTTGCAGAGTTCTACTATTATCTCAAATATTTGCCATTGTTAGCGATGCGATCGATTTACACTTACGAAGGAACGCTATCGCTGGTTAACAATTATTTTATTTGTCGGGTAAAGAAGTACTCGACCAACTGAGAGTTGGAAACTTTGTTATTTTCAATTTTATTTAAATTCCCGCACGACTCAAAGCTAGTTGCTCTAACCAGGGTGAGAGCCTATACTTATTGAGTGAAGAGAGTCTCAATCAATTCATGATATAGTGCTCAAGAATACTTTTTAGATTTTTTTTCTCAAGAGCCAGTGCTCTAACTATTGGGAATCTACAGTTTTCTTGAACTAGAAACATACCATTGAGTTTTCGGATGAAAACAGCCAAAACAGCCGCATTGAATATCACTTACGAACTTATTTTATTCTACAATTCATTTCCCTTATATATCGAAATTCTATCCTAAAAATGATCCTTGAGTAGAAAAATTCCCTACTCTAATGTGTAGGTGAAAATGGGACAACATTAAAAAAACTAGATTCCTTCCTGCATTTATCACCCACTCTCTCCTAATGTGCATAACAATCTTCCACTTCACAACGCATTCAAATTCAGCTTTAAAAATATAAAGGTGAACGTGGTTCCTATATGCCCTTTTGGCATGCGCTTATATATCTTGCAGCGCATATGCAACAACTCTACACACTTAATTTTTTCGCCGAGATTCCAACAGCCGAGTAGTAGAGATTCGCAAAAGTAAATGTCGAGGTAATCAGCTGTTGGAGATCTTATCGAGCTATATTAAGGATTCCTGGGCACTGCGGTATCCCAGGAAACAGCGAAGCCGACAGCCTGGCAGGGTCTGGACCAGCTGGCCCCCGTTACACCGACGAAGTGCCACTACAGGACATAAAGCGATGGATAGTCAGCAAAATGTGGGAAGCCTGGGAAGCTGAGTGGTGCCAATCCCAAATCCCTCTTCATCCGATGAATCAAAGGAACGACGAGCAAGTGGACGGATATGTCAAAACTACGGGACCAGAAGGTGGTTTCTCGTCTTAGGACAGGCCATACAAGGATCTCACATAGTTTTGGTGGGACGCAGTTCCACAGAATGTGCTACGTTTGCGGAACCACTGCATCGGTGGAACACATCCTATGCCTGTGTCCGCAATACCAACAACTAAGGGAGCAGTACGCACTTCCCAACAGCATTAGGGACATACTGGGCGACGAACCTTCCACTTTAGCGACAGTTATTTAGTTCCTCAAGGACGCTGGGTTATACAACAACATTTAGGTCCTTTTAACTTTCTTTTGGCTGACGGTACATCTCTACCGGATGGGGGATTACCCCTCCTACGGTGGAGCTCCGATCTCTTTCAAAACCCTACCTAACTTTGATGTGCCAGATTGTTTTTTTCTTCTTCTCGTTGCCTGTATTGTTAGTCTTTTTACTGGAATCTGTTTTAATTGCTTCTAGTTGAGTACATGTGAATTGTAAGCCAACTCCGTAACAAAATTTACTGGCAGAACCCCCCTCTGGGGCCTCCTATTTTATAGAGATGAACTAGCCAACGGCTAAAAATCTCTCTAATAAAGTTAAAAAAAAAAAAAAATAAGTATATATAATGACCTGTGCGCAAAAACCAGACATAGACCTAAATAAATAAACTAGGCGTCTTGTAATCTTTCGTTACACTTTCTTTGCAAGACGCTATCCTCAGAATTCTCTGATCACGCTCAGGGAAGGAAAGCCGATGGTCCCCGGTTACTGTGTTGATTGGTCGATAGGTCGTCCGTCGATAGCATTGGTACTTAGTACGGAAATCAAGATCGACGGGAAACATATAAAGGAAAAACAAATTTCGACTACAATGTGCAGTCTTCATCAGTGTCATTCCCATTAAAAAAAATTATCAAAACGTAACCCCCTTAAGTACTCATGCCAAAGGTAAAAATGTCAAAAGCACAGGTATAAAAATGAAACTACAATGGTTGAATCGGAACCTACCTAACTAAAAAACCAAAGACTAAAGTTAGTAAAGTAAACTAAAGGAGAAAAATCGATACAAATCTCTAATAAGGAAAATTCCCAAAGACCCTCCTCGCCATAGTTGAGAGAGATTATACTCAGTTTTAAATTCATATCCATGACCGTGTAATGTACCGAACCGAAAGCTCGTTGTAAGAAAAAAAGCTTTTCATACTTTGCATGAGCTTTAATGCTCTCTTTTTTTCCGAGTTCCACAGCACCAAAACAACAACTTAACCGGAGCATCGTCGCCGGTTCTTGAGAGCAAATGCATGAATGAGTTGCCTTACCGGCAAACCAACACACATTCAGCTTGGTTGCGATCGCTCAGCTGAGCAGCGTTCACACTAGCCGCGATTTGATCGTTCGGTGTGGTCAGTCTTGGTCCAGCTCATATTCTCTCACCGTTTCACCGTTTGTCCCACTCTCTTCCTTTTGCTAAAATTTCGGATTTGCTTCAACCGTTTCTATCCATATTTGATGCACAGTCTCTCGGAGAGAACTAAAACAGATCAGCACTGGGTGGGTACGAGATGGGGGTGGGTAGGCTTTCAGAAGGTACCAAACATGTGTTTTGTTGTTGTGAAACTTCTTCGATTCCGAAGGGGGGAAATGGTATAAAATGACCAGTAGATACATAAAATGGCCAGTAGAGCCACTCGAGATTTTATTCACCTTCTATCATGAATCGAAGGAGGGAATCCTCAAATATACAAATAAAAAATAATTGGATAGGGTAAATGATGGCTTCGGCACCCATTGATTATTTTCGGCAACCAAAATTTAAACGTTGATTTCACTATATTTTCTCACCAAAACACTTCGCTGAATGTATTAAAGTGATTCCTTAGGGGCTGTCCATAAACTACGTAGACAGTTTAGGGGGGGGGGGGGGTTGGAAATTATCCACGGCCCATACAAATTTTAATAATTTTGTATGAACAATTGTCTACGCAGGGGGAGGGGGGGGTCAAGAATCCCAAAAAAATGTCTACGTAGTTTATGAACAGGCCCTTAGTTTTTTAGCTTCAGTCTGATTGCATTTTTACGACTGAGCAAATTTGTTATGCCAGGTTTCTCTTCAAATGAAATATACTGCCTATAATTGCATATCAGTCCCATATGGATTTTCGTCAATTTTGATATAACAACGCTATCCACTATCAATTGGCATCTACTTTCATATTATGTGATAAAACTACGGATCATGAAAATTGTGATAACAACATCAAGTTAGTTTTTCTCATCAAGCAAAGTAATCGCATATCAGTCCCATCCTGAAATTCAATCGTCCACAGGTCATGTTACAGTTCTGCTTTTTGAATCGTTATATTTTTCGCTGATATAACAAATTATACAAGCTGCATTGCAACTGATTTTAACTTGAAAAAATATTAATAAATTTACTAGGATTTTTTCAATTATTTACATGAGAAATCGTACTTCGTAACTTCGACTGCCATTTTCTCAATGTCTACTTTTTCCATATGGGGTTGATATGGGATTATAGGCAGTATAGGTATGCACAACAAAATACGGCTGATTTTGAGTTGCTGATAATAGGTAGAACAACTGGTTATCACGCAGTTCAAATGGAAAGGTTGCCGAAGAAAAAGGGGCTGCCGACTTTTCTGTCCTGTGGCCAGACTCCAACACCACACTACTGACTTACCGACAATAAACTACGAGAGAGGATTACGGATAAATCAACACAGTAGTAATCGACTGATTCAGAGTAGACTGACTATCTTCTATATTTCTCGTTTATATCGCCCCTTCGGCTCAACCAACAATCAATACGAAACTAACGATTTTAAATTGGCTCACTACTTGACTAGCCTATTGGTCCCAAGCAAACGATTAACGTACCCCATTCTAGTCGAAATTCTAGTACTACGCAATGTTTGTTTTGATTCGCTATGAAAGTTTGACAGATAAAATGAGGGGTTATTGGTTTTTCCTATGTTTCGAGGGGTGAATCGATTAGCTTGGGACCGAAGAGAGTACCAGAGCTGAGCCAAAAAGTTGAGCACGTTATTTCGGGCAAGGGGGGGGGGGCTGTGGCTGTCAAATACGAACAATCGTCGCCTACCTCGCATAACTGGTTCCAAACGTAAACAAGCCATAAGAAACCTACAGCGTTTGTTTACGTTTGGAGCCAGTTTCATACAAGATGATCAGTAGGCTGATTTGACAGCACGTCCCCCCCCAGATTTCGGGACCTTTTAGTCTTAGAGTTACCTCTATGGTTCAACCGTAAAGCATCGACAAAACATCGCGCAAGGTATATTGAATGCGCAGGTAAGGTACATCACCGACAATAATCACACTCACCTGAGAAGTTTGGAGCGTTGTAAACACGTTTTCAAACCATTTTGGAAAATTCTGTCGAATGGAATGGATAGAATAGCAAGCAGCAAATAAATGTAAACAAACAAACACGTTATATGTTTGCGTTACGGTGAGAAATTGCTTATAGAACTACAGACGCTGCTTAGATTGACGAGAATACGCAAATTCCCCTTTGTAATGCTTTTTTAGGTCTTGAATATATTTTTGTTTGTTTCCTTAATTTTGTAATTTTTACTCATAAGACTGCGACTACAAACATGTCAAAGTTAATGTTGTGCTTTCGCACGTTTTGTTTTAACTTCGAAGTACCGATAATATTTCTAAGCAAAGGATTATTGAAGTTTCAAATAATTCTGACATCTTCGGAGATTAAAAAAACTGAAACCTCGCAGGTAATTTTAAAAAAATAAGTGAACATATTCGAACTTTGAAATAAAACAATATTTTGAGATTTTTTCTTCTAGAACCACGAGAAAAATAGCCAACATTTGGGTCTTTCATAAAAACAAATCGCTGTGAAATCGCTGGTAGAAAATCACGCCAAAACTGCTTGACAAAGAGGTTCATTATCGAATTTTCAGTGTAGCGATCCGGAAGCTCTCGCACAACTCAATATATTATTTCAGCGCTATTATTCTACTGCTCTAATATTTTTGAGAGCAGGTGATTTATGACGTGGACTATGCCTTTTTTTAAAATATGATAGTACACTTTGCGAGTGCAAAAAACGTACACTTTCGTTAAATAGTTAGTCGAAAAATAGTTAGTTTTTGAACTCTTATAACTCAGCCATTGTAATCCTAATCGTTAAGAAATATCTCTAACTATTGATGTTCAACAATGTAAGATTGAACAATGTGCAGCATAGTCAAAAGCATAGTAATAATCAATAAATCGATCCATTACGTGCATGCATCACTATCACAGACATCAAAAAGTTGGTACCAAACGAAACAAGCCGAAGCCACGATTCCATTCGAACATTAGACGTATTCGCAGCGTGAACAATGTGCAGCTTAACACACACATCGCACCAACCCAATGACTTCCATAAAACAGACCACATGCAAAGTGACTCGAGAAAAGCCTTTCCGCAATGAGCCAGTTGCCAGGTCATTTTCAGGACAATATGGTCCAGTTTCAAAATAAAATCTGATACAAAACTATAAACGGCGCCGGTGGTGTAGTGGTAAGCGTGATTACCTCTCACCCCAGCAGGCCTGGGTTCAATCCCAGTCGGCGCCGCCGGGATGTTCTGTGGCATAACATCTCTGATCACGCCTTCCTTCGGATGGGAAGTAAAGCCGTTGGTCCCCGGTTCATGAGTTGATGGGTCGATAGGTAGGGTCCAGGTGTGGGAGCTGCCTTCCTGGCACGTCGGTAGCATTGGTGCTCAGCACGGAAAACAAGATCGACCGAAAAAACAAACCAAAGGAAAAAAAATGATACAAAACTATGGAATGCTCTAAAAAATATAAACTACGTAAAAGTCATTATTTTAAATAATACTATTTAAAGAAAATTGCTGTGCCAATCTACTGAATCTTCCAGTTTAATCCTCTTGAATTTATTCAAAGTTCCGGAATCTTTATTACCATAGTAATTCCAAGTTTAAATAAATTCTAAAAAACAAATAAGTTGTTATCATTGCTAAAACCATGTAAAAGTTAAGAAAAGTATTGGTCAAATAAATTTAAATATCTATAAATTTAAATAGTATGCGTCATATAAATTTAAAAATCAATTGAACAGAATTCCAAAAAAGGAGTTAAACCTTATGTGAAAGAAATAAAGATATTTTTTTTTCACAATTGTATTTTTTTAACTGTTTCCTATTTGAAAACAAAATGACGGAACTTTAAATGAATAGATTTTTTATATTATAATGAGCTTTTTTAAAAACTACTTATTGGCGAGATTTAGATTGATGAGCTTATAATTTCCAATTTAGTCCTTAACTATTTGATGGATCGTAGTATCAAATTATGTCTAAAAGATGTTAGTAATTCTAAATAGTTCTAAAATGTTGGGATTTTTACAAATTAAATTATTTCTGTATTTTTTAAGCCTCAGGATATGGAATTTTTCTAAATTCTGGAATTAATATGTTTCCTGTGTCCCATAATCTCCAAACTTTTTCAATAACATTCTAGGCGTTCTCTGCAGCTAGTACTCATTCTCTCTAGATATCTGTTAGAAATCACTCTGCAATTCCATAGTTCCCTAAAACTAGTTAAAAATCGAGGGGGGCGACTCTATCTACGATGCAGAAAAGATGGTGTTTTGCTGTGGCTATAGAAAGAAGATTGATGACGATTCTGAAGATTTCCTGCAAAAAGATGATGCTCGATGCAAGTAGATGCGACAAATGAAAGAAGATTTTTCGAAGATTGATTCGCTAATGTGAGATTTGTTGAGCATCTTAACTTGAGATTAAGATGTGTCGCTAAAGAATTCACTTAATTTTACCTTCGTTTTTCTCTATAGCAGTCCCTTAGAAAATTCTTGATAATTTCTTTGGTACACCCCTACATTGAAACTCTTCTCAGACTTATCTTATAATTCACTTTGGAACTGGTTTGGAAGTAAGGTCAGTGAATTATCTTGGAATTCTCTTCAGTATTTCCTAACTACTCTATCAAAATGGCCTTGAAATACTCTCAATAAAAATCTAGACGTTCTTCTCGCAGAATTTAATTTAAATTTCTTGAAGTTTAATTAGAATTCATCTGAATAGAAACATTCGTCCAGAATTCCTCATGATTATTTTATGGATTCTCTTTAGCATACCTATGGAATTCTTCTCAGATTTCCTTGAAATTGCTCCCAGCAATTCCTTGAATTGGTCATCAAAGTTCCTTAAAACTCATATTAAGAGAGTTGGTTGGAAATGCTATCTAACACGAAGATAATTTATTAGCTATAGAATGGTCTTTAGGAGAGGGTAGGTAGATAGTTCCGTTATAGTACGGCAGCATGAAAATTGAATTGAAGTTGAAAATGAGCGAAGGGCCATTAATGTGGCAGTACAAAGTCAAACGCACACCTTTTGCCTAACCCGTACGATTGTACGCGGAGATTTGAAGTATGTCTTCAAATCTACAGGCAAACAGTGTGTGCCCGCCTTTGCTCATTACTGTCTGCGGCTGTGGAATAGTTCTAACGACTCTGAAAATCGAAAACTTCGCGTATGAAGTAACATAAAAACACTTTGAATGTAACAACTCAAGGCGGGAGTAGCCGTCAACAATGCTGATGACGGTACAGCACGCAACAACCACCCTACTGCTTTCTCTCTGAGATGACCACGTGAATTATGGCGAGAGGAGCAACACAATAGTTGGGTAAAAAAGACTTGCATTATAACACACCATCGACTGGAAATGCTTTCGGTAACGTGAGGCTTTAGATAGTGATTAAACGCTCAGTTATTAATTGGGAAATTTTGATGCTTGTACCATTTTTGCCGTAGTAGAATTTTGTGGCAAGTTCAATCATACTGTACGGCCAAGGGAGTCGAGAAATTTTCCAACCCGAAAAATTCCTAGACCGGACCGGGAATCGAACCCAGCTAACTCCAGAATAGTCTTGCTTTGTAGCTGTGCCTTTACCGACTGAGCTAAGGGGGTCTCACACTTCCATGCCCAAGTATCAATTTTGGTTTTATGAGGGTTCTGTAGACCATTATTTAGACTTGCAGAATGCTTTAAAATCTCCATAAAACTTGCAATGTTACTTGGGTGTCAAGTCTTTTCAGAATCACCTTAAAATTCTTAAATTCTAAGGCTATGAAAATTCTAAGGCTAACTCAAAATTCCAAGGTTGTAGCTCAGAATTATCAAATGCCTTTTAAATTCTCTATAAAAAAATCTTATGAATTATTCTCTAGAAGCTCACGAACATGCTTTGAGCTGCCAGAATAATGGAATCTGAATTCTAAAGGCTTGCTAATTTTTCAAGGCCCAATTTATTATTTTCAATCCAGAACATTTTTTAAATTTCTCTAAGTTCAAAATTTGTGAAAATGTCTCAATGTTGAAAAATTTACTGTTATTTTAAATCAAAGATTTCGAAAAATAAATTATGGCTAGAATCTTCAGATAAATCAAAATCTAAGCCCGATTTTTTTTTATATTTTCTAAAGATTGTTTATTTTTAGTTTATAATCTTTAAAAAATGTCTAAATTTTCCAATGTTCATGATTCTGCAATCCATTAATTAAAACAAAAATCGATATAGTTTCGAGATCTCAGCCTACAAAAAATCTGAAAATTCTTTTTTTGCGATCTTGGAACCTGGAGAATTTTCACGACAGATAAACTGACAAAAATTATCAAAATGCTGAAAATTCATTTTGTCAATTAATTAATTTCGTTAATAGTAAAATGTCTAACAATGTGCATGGTGAACCGCTGCGAGTTTTTATTTCTGATACATGTCATGACATTTCAAACTTCAACGACTGAAATATCAGCTTCCATTAAGCATACAATAATGAGCCTGATATTCAACTTTTGCAGCAAACATGTTGTAACAATTTCATGTACGATGTTGCAATAGTGTCCAATGTTGATGGCCTTAAATCATTGGCGTAACTAAGGAAAAATCCTATGGAAGGACTACATTTATTTTTTGAACTTCTCAATTAGGCAACTATAGCGAACAATTTTAATGTGTGAGGAAAATAACCCTGGGCATTGGCATAACCTTGAGGATTGCTTAACTGCAACCAAGTCCCAGGGCTTGTCTGTATCTTTACATTTTAAAAGATGTACAATAGTGATGCCAGTTGTGATGTAGCGGACCAAAAGTGTGTTGGAATTTAACTACTAGCCTAAATTAAATAATTTTGTAGTTTAGAATTATGATTTAAACTATGAATGGCTTTTCTAAATAATTAAGTCTAATGGCTGCAAAACATGTTATTTTATTTATTTGGTTCAAAACTTTTGGAATGCGACAACACACAGATACTACCTTCGAATTGATCGAGTGCCGATTTTCTTTTCTTTAGATCAAAACGATGAAGTTTTGAAGAAGACAACGATATTAACTATCCGCACGCTGGATCAACATAGAGCCAAGATAGAGGGATAGAAGATCGTTTTATTTTCATAAAAACAGAACCATCATAACAGATTATCAGTAAAGCCCTCTAGTATAGAAACCCGGAGAAGAAGAAAATTGGAAGACCATGCTTCACATGGAGAACGATGTAGAAGGAAGTGTCTAATAACTGAAGTAGCCGGCGCCGGTGGTGTAGTGGTAAGCGTGGCTGTTTTCTCACCCCAATGGGTCTGGGATCAATCCCATCCGAGGTCGGTAGGATTTTTCTGAGGCATAAAAATCTCTGGTCACGTCTTTCTTCGGAAGGGAAGTAAAGCCGTGCGATATCCTACGCAGGTGTGGAAGCTGCCTTTCTGCACATTCGATTACCGTCAATGGATGGCAATCGATGTCCGTCGGTGATTGGCACTAGATTGCCACGACAAGATTGTTCACTGAAATGGTGGAATCAGAATACGAAGACTCGGAAGATGCTCTCAGTGATTCAAGAAGCGATGATCAACTGAACATCTCGGATTTCAGAGGTTTCTCCAACGACGAGGATGATGCTTTCCCAGGATTCTTCTAATCAGCATCATAATAATATACCATCGCGCTATTGTCAAACGCTGTGATGGTAAAATTAACTAACAACTTCCCTTACTTTTCGCCAATCTCGATCATTATTAACAGGTACATATTAATTTTATTCAATTAGTTATTATACTGTTAATTTTGTTTTTGTTAATTACAGGCTCAATCGAATAACATTACTGTTCATACTATCATTGCAACTAATTTATTTAGGCATATTCAATTGACCTCCATTGCATTGGGTTATTATTTTTCATGCAATGATATGGGAAAAGGGGGGACTCGCGATTCAACATGGAGAGTTGTGTGGGGCATGTGGTTCATTTGAGACATTAAAGTTTGACGTGATCACCATGATCCACTCACGTTCTGAAATGTGACCTTGACCAACCTTCTGTCTCGCAAAATCAATAATTAAAATTATAATTTTAATGTTTCATGGAAATAAGTAATTGCAGTTTAAATTCTAGATGGAGCTAAATAAATCATAGAAGGGGCTATAGTCCCTCCCCTTAATTATCCCAATGACTTTAATAATTTAAGTAGCAGTTTTGGCTTATTAGTTTTTGATGACAGGGTAAATCAATTGCAGTGATATTTTTAAAGCAACATACTGGTAACGCTGAAAATGATTGCGAAAGAGTTTATTTTAATTTTCGTAACATCGGCAACAACATCAGGGAAGAGCGGTTCTGTCATTATTAGCAATTAGAAAATACACTAATATCGTAGACACTCGCCAAAATAAGAAATTATAAATGAATTAAAAGGAAATAACTTAACCATAGAGAAAACTCTAAGACTAGTAGGTCCCGAAGAAACGTGCTAAACTTTTTGGCTCATCTCTGGTACTATCTTCGGTCTCAAGTTAATCGATGCACCCCTCGAAACATAGGAAAATCCACACACCTCATTTTATCTGTCAAATTTTCATAGCCAATCAAAACAAACATTGTGTAGTACTAGAATTTTGACTATAATGGGGTACGTTAATCGATTTGCTTGGGACCAATAGGCTAGTCAAGTAGTGAGCCAGTTTTAAATTGTTAGTTTCCACCGGTTGACTTAACTCACTCCAAAGCTCTGCACGAAAAAGAAGTAAATTTCAGTGCCCTGAGACCGACAAATACATACAGCCCTTTTGACATAAGAATCAATTGAAAAGGACGAGAAAATCAATTCAATCAAACGCACTTTTCGTCGAGTTGCATATGTTTCAGTTTCAGGACACTTAATTTTACATGACATGTTTGTTTACGTTCCATGATTTACGTCAAAGCTGAGTTACGTCTCGTGTAAAAATAGTATTTTCTAAGTGTGTGCCTAAAGAGGGTACCAAGGGAATGCCACAAAAAATACCAAGGGAATCTAATTTTGAACAATTCTGAGAAGAATTTTACTGGAATTCCGAGTGTAATTTCAAGGGTTCCTCGAGAAGATTTACGTACTGAGAGGTAAGCACATATCATCGGTAAGAGACGTGTGTGTAAGAAAATTTGCGAAACAATCTAAGGGCACCGGTGGGATTCGAACCCACAATTCCCATTTAGTACACGGGTGCATTGTCAATTATACAACAGTGGACCTATATGGTCTACGGATGTATTTGGCTAATGAGATTTGAGCTTCGAATCCGTTTCGCACCCTCGGCGTTTTGCGCAATCGTTAAATAGAAGTGTGGGAGGATTCTTCATAGTAAATTCTTAAAAGAATCATTATAAATTCGAAGAGGTACTTAGAATGAAATTGTCAAATTGTTATTTTAGAGGAATTCTGAACAGACCGGACATTATTTTGAAGGAAATTAACTGAACGGAAATTATTTTGAAGGAAACTAAAACATTTAAAAAAATTGCATCGAGTTCTGAGCGTATTTTCAAGGTAGTTTAAACATAGATAAATTTGTAGACTTCTAAAGCAGAATCAAATTCAAGCTGCAGAAAATTCTGCTCTTTTTAATTGCTGCCCAGTTAACCCTTATGCGCGTGAGGAACCATGTAAATGGGAGCTGGGTACTCCGTCATTGGGTTTTATGCTTAATTTAAATTGATATCACTGCCTAAAATCGCATTCAGTCCCATATGCATTTCAGATAGTTTTAAGATAACCACGCTATCAATTGGCATCTTTTTTTCTAAATATTATATGATAAAACTAAGGATTTTTGTGAAAAATGTGAAAACAACATCAAGTCAGTTTGTCCCATCAAGCAAAGTAATTGCATTCTAAAATTCCATCGTCCTGAAGTCAAGTTACAGATCAGCTTTTTGAATTACCAAAACATGACAAAATTATCAATAAATTTGCTATGATTTTTCAAATATTTACATGAAAATTGCACTTCGTTACTTTGACTGCCATTTTCTCAAAGCCTACTTATGGGACTTATGTGTGATTCTAGGCAGATAACACCACCGGGAAAATTATCAAAATTCGGACCAGTAAACATCTTTGATCGTTCAAATGATGCAACAATTGTATAATTATTCAGAGCAAATGGAGGTGGTAATTTCAGGCGTAACATTTGTAAACGACACAGAAAGTTTTATAAACACGTGAACCAAAGAACGCCCACGAAAACTAATACCATTATCGAATAGGAGAGAATTTCCCCAAACTCGATGATGTTGTTGGTTTCCGTGTGCGTACGTTGGTTCGCGTTTAATGGACCTTACAACTTTTGCTTTCTGAAACTTTTGTGCCGTTTTCAAATGCTACGCGAGATTTATTTAAACTCCGGAATACATAAATCAAATCAATTTTCCAACACTACTGGCACCACCCTCTCTCATTGGACTGGCACGAACTCCATCCACGCACACGGTCGATCAGAGCGACTCAAGATTCGAGTCAATTTCGTCAAAAGTGGTTTGACACAAAAGTGAGTTAAACTTTCCGGGCTGTTCCAGGAAAAACTTTTCGAATATGAGGTAAATCGATAGCGGTTCCACTTAGTCTATAAGTGTACTGCCCTGTGCGGCATAACAGTCCCATTAGCATTTTTTTTTTGGTTTTCTCCGAAAATGAGTTATACATTGAAACCGATTGTAAAGTACCATCACTTTACAATGTACACGTAAAGTTTCCTACTTTGTTCAGAAAATATCGCAAAAATACCAAAACTATGCTGTCCCATCCAAAAGAGCCCATAGAGAAAAAAAATCGTTTTTCACAGCTTGCTGTCTTAAGGAATGGGACAACTATGCTGAAAAGGGCAGTATACTCCTATACTATTTTTTTTCTCTAATTTTCCTCATATTCTAGAAGTTTTTCCTGGAAAATCCTGAAAAATTCAACTCACTTTTGACTTGAAATTTAGTCGACTTGACTCCATATTGAGTCGATCTAACCGACCGTGCATGTACATTGGAGAGAGGAGATTCGTAGAGCTTTCCTCTCACTCTCATTTTCTCCCGCTCACCATTTGGCCCACACAGAACAGAGCTAGCTGAAGCTGAAAATGAAGATCATCTACCGCCCGCCCGGTCCCGGGCGCTCGCGAGTAAAAAAACGACTTCCAGCCGGCTCGGTTCAGTTCTCGGTAGCACGTCGTCGTAGTTGGATCGTCGTCGTTTTTTCCGTGTCTGTTGGTGTTCCCATCATCCATCAGCAGAAGCACAGCAGACGATTCTCGGTGTGCTGTTCGTTTCGGTCATCGCCGCCTGGCCGGGTTCGTTCAGCAACAGCAAGTCCAGTTTTCTCACCTCTTTCCTCTTTTGTTTTTTTTCACATTGCCTTCTGCGACCAAGTTTTCCTGTGCTCCTCGACGATCAATCGGTGCTTGTTTTTGCTCGGATCTTTCTTCTTATTTTCCTCCGGGCGTCGTGATCGTGGCCGATCTTCTAGAGAGTGGATGGAAGAAGCCGCTTGTGTGCTGTTCCGTCGTTGTCGTCGTCGTGGTCGTCACACAATAACATACCTGTGTGTGGTGGCTGGAGAAGCAAGAATATTGTGGAAGCCTTCGTGTTCGCCGTTCTGCTGAAGAGGGAAAATCGAAAAACAGTGTGCAAAACTTTCAGTTCAAGAAGCGGGAGTTCTGAAGAAGTGAAAAATAAATTCGCGATCGCGCGCTACTCCCTCTTGGCGATGGATCTTGCCGTGTGTATGTGTAGGAAGGTGCAGAAAACGACGGCAGTGGCAGTGAACCTAGGCGAAGAACGCATAGTTTTTTGTTTTTGATAATAATTCAAGTGTCGCGAGAAGCCGCGTGACTTGATCGCGTCCGAAAGTTCGAAACCTTTTGCGAACGATCGCACCAAGTGACAACTTCCAAAAACGCGAATCAGTGACAGTGTTGGTGGACTCGTACCCACAGAAGAATGTGAATCACGGCGAAGACAAATTCCTTTCCAGTTTAGGTGGACGAATATTTTGCAATCGTTGCCCAGTTTGCCAGTGATATTCTTTGGGGCTGTTTTTGTTCCACATTCTGTTTTGCTAACAACATACATAACTCCGGCCGTAAGTGCCGCGAACGAAACGACACATCAGGTACAAGTGCCGTGCCGTGCCGTGAGGGAGGAAGAAGCGAAAAGAAGAAAGAAAATCCCTCGAACCATCCAAATGTGTGACCAGGCCAGGCCAGGCAGTTTTAGCTAGTTGTGTATGATGGGTGCTGCAGTGGTTGTTTCGAATTAGTATCGATCAATAAGCAAGCAGCACCAGCAGCAGCTGGAAAGGTGTTTGTAAATATCGATAACTTGAGTTTACAGCAGTAGATCGGTGGTTAAGGAGGTGTGAAGAATTTTCCCAAACAATTTGCACCAATCGGAGAGTGTTTAAATGAATGTTTACACTAATTGGTTGAATCAAGAGTGTTATGTGTGTGCAGCTGAGCCTGCAAGTGGATTGTTTTGAAAACATATCAAGAGTGGACTGTTCGTTGAACGAAGATTGGATTGTTGGCGTCAACCTTACCGACCGACGACAGTAAGTTTCAAATGGCTAAGGTTCTAGTAACAGGCTTTATGGTTCACGAAAGGTATTCGGTTTGATTCTCTAGATCGCAGGAGATGCAAGGTCAAACACTTTTCTCGTTTTCCTCTTCGATTACGTCTTCCATTACAGAGTGTTGTGCTGATGATGGTCGGATATATTTGGTCGTGCCTTTCGTTCTTGGCGACTTGCAATGGGGTGTGATTCAGGTTCGTGGAAGAACTTGAGGGTACTGATCACTAAGAGTAATTTTCCAAATAATGTTAAGAATCGATAGATTTTCTATTTTTAATTATATATTTTATTATTAATGAATTTTACCTATGTTCAAATTTTATAACTCGGAATATTATCATCTCACTGCATATAAACACAATTCATAACGTTCACAGTTAACTCTCCCTTCCTCGGTCTCTTCCTAAGTTAATGGAAATGCAGGCTAGTTCAACCGAGGTTTCCAAACAAATTTCTGAAATTTACCGCCGTAACACGATATTCTCCTTAACTCGATTGTCCCTTGAATATTGAGTTAAATTCTTTTTCTAGCGCTGCCTTAAATTACCATCGATTAATAAGCAAAACTTGTCTTGATTTTTTAGATAAAAAAAATCTCAAAAGGTTATTATAATTCAAAGTTTGAAAGGCTGTAAAAGTTTTTTTTAAACTGATCAACAAAGTGGTCCATTGATCAACAAACCACAACATCAACGGTTTCATATTGTCGCATTTTCTAAGTACTATAGTTTTTCATTGAATTTAAAAAAAATAGTGCACTCAACATTTCCACTCTTTCAGACATTTTGTGGTACGAACTACTTTCCAAAACAACAACACGTGTTGTCAATTTCACGTAGAAAAATAGTAATGTAATATTTGATCGATGATAGAGTAGACTCAACATGCTTCATCATCATCATCGAAAACACAACTTATTGCATATTGCTACAAAAGAAAGAGTTCTTGATTGACTTTTGTCATTTTCAACCAAATTCGCGGTATTTTGCGGAATTTAGGAAATTCCAAAATAGCGAATTTACACCGTCCCTACATCCCTACACAGTGTAAATTTATGTTCAATATGTTGCACATAAAAGGAGCGTCACATATCATATAAGTTTACATTATAAATCGTGCAAAGTTCTGAGACATTTCATGAAATGTTGCAAATATTGTATACAATGGCTCATTTTTGTAAACAACATTGCTACAAGTTTGCTCGTTTGCGTGAAATGAAATACAAGTTTACCGGAATGAATGTTTACAGCACAATTAAAATTCAGATTTTTTTGCTAGTTATATCTGATGTGATCGTAAAAAAATCGCAGCGCTCTTGAAACAAATTCATGAAATGACCACTTTTTCTGATGTTCCGGATCTTCTAAAGGACAATCCCGTGACCTTCAGGGTCTATATTCATGTCCTAGTTTCAATTGTAATCACTGAGCTTTGGATCTCAAAGCTCTAGAATAAGCTACATGAATTCACTGCTTTTACGGATAGTCGGTATCTTCCGAAGAACCATCTCGTGGCTTCCAGGGTCCACATTCTGGTCACAGATAGAAATTCTGTCATACTATAGCAAGTGATATAAAAATAAATTGCTGAGCTTTAGAATAAGTTTTATGAATTGACGTGTATTAGATTATTGTTACTGCTGGTGCGAAATTTGCATTAGACGCGAAATCACGCGTTTTTATAGCTCTGTGGCCTGGATTTTGCGGAAAGCTTATGAAAAAATTTAAATCCTTTTATCGGTCTATGTTCCAACTATCAGTTCATTTTTTATTTAAGAGGTCATACCAACTATTAAAAAAATGTTGTTCAGCAAGTTTCTGATCGATATTGCGAAGAATAATAATAATTAGAAGTAAATGTTGAGTATATTTTTGAAAATGATTAAATTAAAGTATATGTTTTAGTGGATTTTAATTTCTAATTTCAATAAATCTCATCTAACTTACTCAGCTAATTTAAAAAAAAAAAGATAATTTGTTACAGACTAAAATCATATCAAAGTCCTATGAATAGTGAAAGGTGAACGGAAGATTCATTCATCTTACTTAAATTTTGCTTTGGAAAATTACGAGATTATCGGAACTACCTAGAAACCCGAGAAACTTAAAGATATTCGTGATTCTTAAGACTTGAGCTCCAGAAACCGCAGTGTGACAGACACAGTTGAGTTTTAAATAATAATTACTAATTAATAATTAGTATTTCATACTTTATCCTTGGTACCATACTAGATTTTTGAAATTCTTCAGATTATTACCCTGATCTCTGAATTTAAAAATTTGTTAACAACGAAGGCTCCTTATGTTTCGGAAGTTACTGGAATTTTTTATGTGGAGAATACTAGAAATCCTACTTACACACACATGTCCGGTTCAATTTTCAATTCTCAGATATTGTCGTGAATTATCTTCAGTTTTTAGAGCTACTGGGGTTTTCTGGTGTGCCAAAAATTGATGCATTGCCGTAAATTCCACAATCTGGTCTTCCGGAAGTTGACCCTAGAGATTGGTTCGAAAACACTTGTAGTTGTGATATTAAATTTAATTTGAGGATTGTGATATGATTATATAATAAATAGAAGTTCCAGATCAACATTAAAAGTGATCATGGCCCTTTTTATTTTAAAGTTCTAGTTGAGA
The DNA here is from genome assembly GCF_037179485.1 of Ochlerotatus camptorhynchus. Lineage (NCBI taxonomy): Eukaryota > Metazoa > Arthropoda > Insecta > Diptera > Culicidae > Ochlerotatus > Ochlerotatus camptorhynchus. The sequence goes on from NW_027040621.1 coordinate 711,708, forward strand.
ATGGTGTGGAGTTGTGACCCGAATATATACTTTGGAAATCAGCGAATTAGTTCTGTAGAAAGTCTGAAATATTCGTACTACCTGTATGACAGATTCAAATTCTTTCTTTTTCCTTCACTTCAAGAGTTAAATAATTAATGGTTCTAATTCTAAAATCACAAGAATTTTAAAAGTTCTGGTTTCTTGCAAAATTTAGAAAATCTCAGATTCAAAATATTGACCGCACCAGACTATCACACGATGTATATCTTATTGCACTACGACACAATCAGTGGGAGAAACAATCGCACGGAATTTTTTTAGATCATCAGCAAAAGAAAGTTTGGATGATGAAAGCATGTCACACAGGTCATTAACATAAATCATAAAAATAAGAGGACCGAGAACACTGCCTCACAGATCAGCTATGGCAGATTATGCACGAGTACGGACTTCCGGATAAATTGACGCGATTGGTCAAGACGACGATGGATCGAGTGATGTGCGTTGTTCGAGTATCGGGGACACTCTCGAGTCCCTTTGAATCTCGAAAGGGGTTACGGCAGGGTGATGGACTTTCGTGTCTGCTGTTCAACATCGCGTTAGAAGGTGTGATCAGAAGAGCTGGGATAGACACAAGTGGCACGATATTCAGGAAGTCCATCCAGCTCCTTGGCTTCGCCGATGACATTGACATTATGGCACGGAACTTTGAGATGATGGCGGAAACGTACATCAGACTGAAGGCTGAAGCTAGACGGATTGGACTTGCCATCAACGCATCAAAGACAAAATACATGAAAGGAAAAGGTTCTAGGGAAGACAATGTTAGCCTCCCACCCCGAGTTCAGATTGACGGTGACGAAATCGAGGTGGTCGATGAGTTCGTGTATTTGGGCTCACTGGTGACCGCCGAAAATGATACCAGCAGAGAAATTCAAAGACGCATTATGGCAGGGAATCGTGCCTACTTTGGACTCCGGAGGACGCTCCGGTCGAATAAAATTCGCCGCCGCACGAAGTTGACTGTCTACAAGACGCTGATTAGACCGGTGGTCCTCTACGGCCACGAGACCTGGACTAAATGTCGGAAATCCAATGTGGTTCATTTTGTCAGCGATGAGATTGTGCGGTACTGTATCAAAAGCTTTCGCGAAATCAACATAAACCTAATCCATTTGTTGCTTCGATTCTAAGTTACGTGATATCGCTGATACATAACACATTAGGTTCGATGTTGTTGAACGATGCTTCATAAAGCCGTGCTGACTGTTGGAGATGATCGGTGCAGCAGCTCTATACAAAACTGTGTGGATCAGTTTCTCAAATACCTTACTGAGACTACAAAGTGTGGATACACCTCGATAATTGGTTGTAGCTTCCAGATTTATGGATAGGTACTATAGACGCCGTTTTCCATGCATTTGGGAACGTTGTGTCTTGGAGCGAACGGTTGAAAACAACAGCGATGGGCGTTGCCAGCGGAGCTGCGCAGTTCTTCAAAAACACAGGAGGCAAGCTGTCTATTCCGGGGCCTTTCGTTGAATCAAGCTAATCGAGGGCTTTCTGAACTTCGTCTGGAGAAAACTGTATACACGGTAGATTAATGTTATGGGACGGTATCTGCTCAAAACAGTTTTGACGTTGTACGGGCGATGCTTTACTAAACACGCTCTCGAAGAAAGTTTGCAAAGAAATTGGCTGCTTCTGAGCTTGAACGAGAATTTATTCCATCGAAGTTGACCGAGCCAGGGATTCCCTTTCCAGCTTTCCGTTTCTTGATGAAGTCCCAGAAGCGTGAAGGATTTTGCTTGACGGTTGACTGAATACTGAGCAAATAGTTTTCATGTCGGACCCATTTTTTGTAAGGAAATATCGGTTGCGCATCTTACGTACATTGTTACGAAGGCTACGTAGCTCAGGAGTCCACCACGGTTGGTTGAAAACAGATATCGATTTTTGTCTTTTTCGAGGTACATGACGGTTGATAACTTCCGAGAGAGATTGGTAAAAAGCTGATAGCATCTGATCTACCGTACTATTATTCCACAATCGTTCGCACTCAATATCCATAAAAATACAGGTCAACAAGTCAAAGTCGCATGGCGAATAGTCAAATTTGAAAAATTGATCATGATCGTCAAGTAGTATTGGTGCGTCACTCTTGTCAAGTAGTAAAATGACTGGTGTGTGCTGGTTATCTACAGGTAACAGCCCAAGTAACAATTTTGGTTTTATGAGGGTTATGTAGATCATGATTTAGACTTGTAGAATGCTATAAAACCGCGTTAAAACCTGCAATGTTACTTGGGAGCGGAGAAGACGGTGCAATCAGGTCAAGATATTCTGGTAAATTGGTAAATACAAGGTCCAGCAGTCTGCCATTTGTGTTGACGAAACTGTTAATCTGCCTCAAGCCGTTGGAAACATTGCTTCTGTAAAGTTCATTTCGGATACAGTTTTATCGAAAACCAGCATATAATTTAATCCTGGAAATTTTGTCACGGTACCTGGAAAAATCAGGGAATTTAGTATGACATTTTGCGACTGAAGAACTTTTGTGGTGGGTTGAGTAATTTCCTTTTAATTTCAATAAAATTTGCCTTTTTTACAGATACGATTATTTCATCTACTACATGTAGCCATTAGACTGATGCAAAATTTGAAATTTTCGCTCCACTGTGCTCAAAAGGTTTCAAATCAGGTCCTGATTAGCTTCACAAAATTTAAACTCATTTGGTAAGAAACTGATTTGGCACAAACTATTCGAAGTTTGTATGGGAATTACTATGGGAAAACCAAACTTTTTGTTTTTTGTCTTCTACCCATTTTCTATATTGCTTTTTCGGAAATTTCTATAACTATTCGTACGGGAAATTTTCTAAGCTACAACTTTGTGCAATATTGTTTTTCAGCCAAATGTCAAATTAAATTGTTATTAATTGTTTAAGAGATTGATAATCTTATGGCATGATCAAGCAGCTGTTCTGTGAGCAACACTGTATTCTGCAGTTTGACATAGTAGCCATGATATTTGTGCTCTATTCTTCGCACCAGAAACACCAATGTTGCCTGCTGAACAGTTGAATGAGCATAATCATAAGACATCAGTGACTTGAATCATTAATAACTTTTGTTCCTTACATTTGATTGAAAAGTGGTTTTCAACAAAGTTTTAGCTGAGAAAATTGCTACAATCACTACTATCATTTTTAAAAGCATAGTGATGTGGTGAATTGTTAGATAGATATGAACAAAAACATAAGTTTTCCCATAGTAATTCCCATATAAACTTGAAATGGTTTGTGCCAAGTCAGTTTCTTACTAAAGTAGTTCAAATTTTGGGAGGCCAAGCAGGACCCAATTTGGAACCGTTTAAGCACTGTGGAGCGAAAATTTCAAATTTTGCATCAGTCTAGTAGCCATGTACCACATAACATGTGTGGAACTTTATGAAAAACTGCTGACTAAAAGTTGACCCCTTTTTTGTGTTACCTCAGTGGTATAACTGGTATAGTCGGACATCGATCTGTCAAAATTAAATTTTCGTGATTCGACACTGAGCGTTCATGTGGGCCAATGTCGTAAACGTAAGCAATGGCTTCTTTCGTAAATATTTTTATAATTCAAAGCCAATCCATGTAAACCACCAGCCAATCGTGGTGGCTTACTTGGGAGAGTTTTCATTCTCAAGAAATTCGTGGAAAAGTCAGTGTTTGCGTTTGTGACATTGGCCCTTATGAAATAAAAGCATATATTTGGTTGCATGCTCAGTACACGCTATTTGAAAACTATCTAAATTTTGAGTAAAATCCACCATGATTGGTCAAAACTGAACCTATAAAAAAGTTGGTAAACTATGTTGCGCGATTAACAGTATCTTATGTGGGATTTTTCACTGGAGTGAAAGGTTAAGGAAATGTCTAACATGTTTCACGCACAGATTGATATTTTACCATAGATACTCCTGTTACAGCTACAGAGTGACCGAAAAGGCGAATTGTCAAGGTAATGGGCCATTCTTGTTTTGACTAGCTTTAGGGCACAGGGGGCTTATCAAAGGATTTATTAACGTGTGTATTGAAGTCGGTCATAAGTCAATCAGGCGCGTAGTAAACCAGTCATATTGTAGATAACCAGTCAGTAGATTTTTGTGTTGGGATTTGAGCAGAACATTTAACTGTACGCAATTGAGAAACATAGAGCGGGTTGAAACCTTGGGTGTTACAGGTATCGATAAGCGCTTGATTTCATTTCAGGCGTAACATTTGATAACGGCAAAAAAGCTTTTGTAAACACACTTTTTAAGGCCTTTACACGCGAACCGAAGTACGCTCACGCAAACCAACAACATCATCGGATAGGGGCAACTCTTACCTAAGATAAGAACTCAGATTAGCAAGCACCAGTGCGAAAGTCAAAAACACAATATAAAAACTTGATAGCAACGATCGGTGTGCAAACAGGTTACTAGCTAAAATAGCAACGACCATAGTTGTCGAAATAGAAGTCCGAATAGCAATGCACCGTTAATGTTACTTTTTATAGGTTAGGTGCGTCAGAGGTCTCATGGGTCAACTTCCAATATTTTTTGGAACAACTGTAGATTAAATTTAAATCTTGATCAACTACAGACATCTTATCGGTCTGAGAATTACTTCTAAGATCGTAATTTAATTTGCAAATAGTTTGAAGCATAAATCTTGAATATAATTGTTGAATTTTGAATCAGTTTCCCCAACTTTTGGTAACTTTCGCGAATTAGAGAGATCTGACATGTCTCTACGGTATAAAGGAGTGAGATACCTCAACATCTCAAAAACCATGATCCGCATTGCGCATCGAAGCGTGACTCTGATAAAGAAAAACTCCGTCAAGATAATCGAGGAAACTAATTCATACAAATGAAATACTACTATGAAGTAATCAAGTAATAAAAAAATGATTTCATTAAGTTTGAAAACAGACCCTGAACTTGTACAGTCTGGAATCTGTTGGCAATATTCAATGTTTATAAAATATGTTTTAGGGCATTCTATAGGTTTAGGGATTCATTAACGCTGTAAAATAATCTAGCTCATGCCTGCCCAACCCGAGATGTTTTTAAGACAGTTGGGCAGGAACTCACGGTCTCCCAGTGTTGGTGAGTTCTTTGCCGTTAATGTTGACGAAAAGTTCACTATTTTGCTACACAGAAATTCAAAACAAATTTTTTTATCTGCGGATTTGGACAGTTTTTGACCTGTTTCATACGACCGGAAGGTGTATGCTGGTCACAAATGCCGTGCCAAACTGATTTCCTACGCAATTAATCAATCTTTGATGTGAATTTCGCTAATAAACACGAGGATCATTTCTTATAGCACAACTTGCCATAACAAAATGGGCGGTTCATTTCAGTAAACAAACTAACAATTCTTCCGACTATGTCACCTCTCTTACTCGCCTAGTGCCCAACCTATCTAAACTTACTTTTTTTTTAAATGGCTGTATCTATATGACATGTTTCAAACTGCATTTGGTTTATTTCTCATCAATTCTGGGCAAAAATTCACAATGATGAATAAAATTAGACTAGAATCATCGTACGGTAGCGCTGATCTAGCTTTTCTTATTGATAATGCTTTGACTACCTTTTACTCTCTTTACACGTTGTTATTGAAAACCAAAAAAAAAAAAAACTTTTGGTTTCAGTATTTGGCGCGAACGGTCCTAAACTGCTGTCTGCCTCATGTATAAAAACCCAAACCATAACTGGTAGCACTTTAATGGCTATCTTTGATTATTGCTTTCGAGTTCCATTCATTCATTTGCCCAATCCTCGTTTTCGTATTATCCCGCGAACGCACGGTTAGTAATTTGGTCATATATGCATACATCCCTTGCGAGATCGAACGAACCACATGCTGTTGTTAAAAAGCCAAATCTAAAACAGTACTAGTTGATTGCCCCGAACTGTAATAATGCCTAAAGGGTTTCCTCCTCTCCGCTCCACTTCCAACGCTGGACAGATATTGCTGCTAGTTGGTTAGTTGTGTTTGCGTCATCCACGATCTTTGAATTCTAACTGAGCTACGCAAAGACACAAAGTCGATGGATTCAAGTCCCACTGAACTGCTGATAAAAAGAAGTCCTACAACATCATCAACAACAACAACAACAACAACTGGACAGGAGTCTCGATCAGTCAGTAATAAGCTTGGCCGCGATCGTTCCCTCACACACCTGTGCGCGATTCTTGTTCTCTGCGGCGTGGTGGTGTTCGTGGCAGGCTCTCTGGACTGATCATAAAAGAGTGTGTGGGTAAAATGCTACTAGCTCTCCACCAAGTTCTAACTCCATCATTCGCAATCGGCTGCGATCACGGACGACGGGAAAGGAACGAATGAACTACAGCAAATGTGGAAAGGGTTACGTCAAGAAGTAGCCACCGTGTGCTCGCAAATGCGTGTGTGTTCGTGAGGAAGAGAAGAGTCTGGGAACGCGTTTAGTGACTTCTTCGTCACTTGCACAATAAGCTTTCGATCGTCGGAGTGCGGTAGATCTTCTCCGTTTGCAACAAAAACGGGAAGAGGCTGCGGACAGCCGATCGCGATCTTGAATTTTGCTTTCCAGCTGCTGCCGATCGTCGTCGATGGTCGTCGCGTTCGTGATCTTGGATGTATTGAGGCAGTGGTTCTTACTCTGTAACTATGTTGGAGCTTGCTGCTGTTTGCGTACCTTAGAAGACTGGTTTTTGCGATAACCGCGCGCACCGCGGAGTTGGATGTCAAGTTCAGAGCGCCAGAGCCTACCCCATGTGAAGCGAAAGCTGCACAGGCAGAACTTGTCCTGATGTCCGGTGTCAACGTCGTGTCGTCGTCGTCGTTGCATTTCGATTCGGAATAAGATTTAGACAGATTCCATGTTCGTTCTAACAAAGTAGGAGCCGTTCGAGGTAAGTTCCGATCTAAAACTACTCAACCGCGACAATGACTTGCTCCTCTGGTGTCTGTAGAACTTTTCATCAGTCAGTTTCTCTTTTTGTTCGCGATCCTCAGCCAGTGCGGGATCAAAGTCACTGAATCCATTTTATTTTATGTTAATTTTTTGCACTCACATTTTCCCGGTGTATTATATGCATGCCTCGTTTTTTTATGGTTTTATTATTATATTTCTTTCAATCATGAGCTCTCGCCGCGCCGGTCGTCGTCTTAGGCGGAGTCCAGCAGCGGCGGACCGGACGATGATCGCAAGCGATGATAGCGAAATTCTGGTTCTGGTTTTTCTTGCGGCCGCTGAGCACTCACTACTGTCGTCATCCTTCGATGAATGCATGCTGAAACTTCTTTCCGGTCGTAGGTTTCTCCGGCGATCTAGGTTGTGGTGGTGTTCCCTTTATAATGCTGACAGAATGGTCGGTCGTCGTCGTCGTCGCAAGGGCTTCAAACGATTTCATAGAACAGATGAAAATGAAATGCTTTCAATGTTTATTGGCTATTTGCGTGAAGTGGTGGCTCGCGGCTCGAATAGGTTGCGACTTGCTTGCGGATCTTGCCGGTCGGTGGCTAGCGTGACGCAATGTTTTGCTCGTGAGAGATTAGAGTGGTTTGCTTATTCAGCTCCTCCGCTGCTGCTGCTGCTGCTGCTGTCAGTGTGTGGATGGCGGAATGTTTGAGTTTGAGGTTTTATCTCGGGGAAGATGGTGATTGCAAGAGAGTGTTTTTGCGCGTCTTGAAGGTACACCGTGTGAGAAGTTTTATCTCTGAGTCGATGGCTTGTGCTGATAGCAAGAATGTTGTGAGTTGTGCCAATTTCAGTCGGTAGAATTAGTTGGTTCGTTGTGTGAACCGATCGGGTCTGGATCTGATTGGAAGGTGTTACCCAATTTTGAATTTCGTAGATGATCAAAATCAAACTCTAAAGCCAATACAAAATATGTTCTTCGTCTTCTTGGATATTACGAAACAACTTGAAACTACCCGAGCAGGACTGAATATCTCGATACATCAAAATGGTATGGATGAGCCTGATATAAGAGGTAAAATACCAAAAATACCACAAAAAGAAATGTTCCCACAATACCATTTCAATACCAAATTATGATAATGCACACAGGTATTCTTTTGGTACCCAAATATCAATTTTTGTTATTATCAAAATATTTTGTATTTTTTTGGTTTTATTCTTTGGTATTTTACCTCTTATGTCAATGCTGATCAACACCAAATTTTGGTATCAATTCAGAGTTAGGTATTCATTAGTTGTTTTCTCCTACTTTCAAATCAGTGTTCTTTGGGCAATGCACTGGAATGAAACGGGGCCTCCCTTAGCTCAGTTGGTAAAGGTGCAGCTACAAAGCAAGACCATGCTGGAGGTGGCTGGGTTCGATTCCCGGTCCGGTCTAGGAATTTTTCGGGTTGGAAATTTTCTCGACCTCCCTGGGCATAGAAGTATGATTGGACTTGCCACACAATTATACAAATGCAAAAATGGTACAGGCATCGAAAGCTCTCAATTAATAACTGTGGAAGTGCATCTAGAACACTAAGTTGAGAGCACGCAATAAGCTAATATGCGATATGCAATTAGCTTGAAATGCGAAGAAGAAGAAGACTGGAATGAAACGGGAATATTTTTTTAACCCGTTTCTATTCATTTTAGGAGGTTTGTGTCTACGTAGAAGTTATTTATAATTAAATGGTCCTTCTTTTTATGACAATGCTAATAGTCCTGATCTAAATTCAAATCAAGAATCTACGTTATAAGGGGTTACATTCTTCAGTTGTAGAAACAATTATTTTGAGCAAATTTGCTGAAGACACCCTTTATCTAGCTATTTATCTGACAATGCTAAAGCCTTTTTTCTGAATTTAATTTTACTGTCCCCCTAAAAACTTATTTTTTTATTATAACTTTTAAGTAGCCTTCAGATGATGTTAGGGATTTTTACTGGAGAAACTATTTTGGTATAACTGGAGATTCAAAAGTTATGGGTAATTTTATCCCAAAAAACGTGCAGTCTTCTAATGTTAATATCACAAGTAGTTGCATTTGCTAATGATTATGTCATCTCACTTCAATATTTTTTAAATCAACACTTTAATTCTTTTTAAATTTTACTTAGTGGGTTAGGGTGGTTCTCAGGATACTCAGGTATCGAGCTTAAAAAAGTGACATAAATTTCAATTTATGAATCCTGATGAATGTGGGCGTCTTATTGGAATACCTGTATAATGAGAGAGAGAAGGATTAGTATTTTCCATTTAATTCCACTACTTTATTTGCTTATCCTTGACAGATACGCGTATTTCGTCGAGTATTAGTACAAGACACTGAAGAAGTCTGCATATTGTAGACGAAATACGCGTATCTGTCAAGGATAAGCAAATAAAGTAGTGGAATTAAATGGAAAATACTAATCCTTCTCTCTCTCATTATATTCAATTTATGATTTTTTTAAAATACATTTAGTGACTCATAGAGTTGAATTCCTGAAGATAATTTTCCCACAATTAATGCAAAAAAAAATGCTAAATTTCGGTTTTGTTTTGCTTAATAATACCAACCGGAATTTCTTTAAGATTTAAGCCGGGGAATATTGAAATGAAAATTAATTGGTCACCCTGAATTTCCTTTCGTCCTCTCTTTGGGGAAAATAAGATTCTGGACCTTGAAAAAAAGTCAAGACCCTTGGACTGGACTAGATATTTCCGGATTCAATCACAATTTGAGGGAATTTTGATGAAAATTCTAATAGGATTTCATAATGAATTCTAAGAGATAACAGCAATTTATGTCACAGTAAAATTAAAAAGAAGTTTTTGGAAGAACTCCAAATAAATTATGTGGGTTAAAAGTAGAATTTGGTTGCTCTGTGTAAAATTCCTTGACGATTGTGCAGAGGATTACTGTTTCATTTATAATGAATATTCTTAATAAGTTCTGAGAAGAGTGTAAAGCGGGATCTGATGAGAAATCACAGGACACTTCCAGGGTATTGAATGCTAAGGAAATTAGAAAGATAACTTTAAGTCAGTTCTAAAGAAAGCTCCAGGGTTTCGAATTTTCAGGGTACAATTTCAATGTAATCCATAGAGTTTTATGGAAATTCTGAGCATAGTTCCAAGGGTATCCTGCAAATTGTATGAAGAATTCCAGGTAAATGTCAGCAAAACTATTAGATAATTACGAGCAGAATTTCAAGATAATTCTGAGGTGTATGGAACGGAATTTTAATGAAAATTCAAGTTAATTTAAAATAGCATTATTGAAGAATGCTGCAGTGAATTATTGGATTAATCATTAACCCAGTGGTGGTTTGTGCTGCCCAACGAGTGAGTTTGTTTGGCCCGCGGAATGCATTCAGTCTGTGGAATGTAAATCCGCAGACTGACCAAACATTTTAATGATGCTTAATGTGTTTTGTTATTTCATAATAGTCATTATGTCCAGAATTTACTTTGAATTTTCCGCAGAATTGGAACACATCTCAATATTCCTTAAGTATTCTGTCTAAATTCGGTTGAGTGTTCACTCGGCTGTCGACAAAAGCAGGCCACTCTCGATGTGTGCTACGCGATCGTCTGTTTTCTCGGCAGCAACCATTGTGTGGTCCTCCTCATTGTTCTTCATCAGCAGTTCTTTCGGTCGGTGCGTCGTCGACTTTGGAAAGCAACCGTTTCGTGATGAGTGTGTGAGTGCTGACCACGTTTTGCGTCCATTGCTGCAATGGACGCGCTCTGACCCTCGTTGGCGTACGATAATTTGCCATACAATGAAACTACTGAAAGCGGCTCCAGTTCTGATGGAGGAGGCTTTTTAGATAAAGTGTTTATTGTGTTGTACCTTTTGACAATAGTTTTAAGATGTATTGTATAGTGACCAAGAATCATCGGCTCTGTTAAGTTAATTCGGTTGAGCCTTATCAAATAAATTAATAAACAAAAAAAAAAATAAATTCGGTTGAATTCTTCTTTAAAATTTTCTTGGATTTTTTAGTCATTTCAATGAGCCACTTTTCAAAAGTGTGCTTAAAATGTTCCCAAAAGTTCTTTGATATTCTCCTTGCAAGTCTCTTGGAATATTCCTCGTGATTTACAAGGATCTATCCTACGAATTAGAATTCACCTTAAAATTCTTTTGAAACTATTATGAGATTGAAATTCCCTTGGATTTCTTAACAGAATTCTTTTGGAACTCTTTTCAGGATGCCCTTGGATTTTTTGTCATGATTGTCTAAACATTTTCTATTCCATTCTCAAGCCTGTTTTCGGAATTCTCTTTAAATTTATCGAAATTCCTTTCGAATCATCCATAAATTGTCGTTACAATTTATCTCAAAATTCCGTTCGAATTTTCCCAAAATTCAGTTGTTAATATTTTTAATTTTGTCGAATTCTCTACAATACTCCCATGACACTATACTCAGTTGTTGCGAGTTTGAACTTCCATGAAATTCAACTCAAAATACAGATAAATAACCTCACCTTGGTTTTATCTTTGGAATTGAATCAACTTTAGATTCCAATTCCTTTTAAATTCTTGTCACGATTCTGCATTGCTTCGGAACTCTTGTCAGAATTTATTTGGAGCTGTGAAGTTTTGGATATCTTTGGGAACTGAATTCTCTTTGAGTTCTTCACAGATCTTTTATGATATTCGCCTGGACCTTTCCTGACAGAATTCAGCTAAAGTTTTCCTCACAAATCCTTTGGGCTTTTTTTCAGAATTACTAACTAGGCTCCATGAAATTCTTCAAGAATACTCTCCAGAATTCCATAGGAGATCTCTCCAGAATAACATTTGAATTATATATTTTTTTTCAAGCTCATGGTTTCTAAACGATTTGTTTACTACAAATTTTCACTTACCTAAATTCAGCCCCAATGGCGTTTGGCATAGCAGATGAGACTTCGGACATCATTCGAGATCTCGATCCTCAAAACATTAACTTACTTTTAGAGCTCAAAGAATTTGTTGCAAATATATAAAGTATCTTTTGTTATTGATGCAATGAATTTGGTGGAAAGTCGCTAATTAGAAACTCTTTGAATTCGACCCCACTTTGTCACCCTTGGCCATTGTCGCCACCCATCACTGCGGCACTGAGTGTGGCCCGCACTTCAGCTGAGCAGCACTGCATTAACCATTCGAAGAGAAACTTTGGATAAATTTTACAGATAATTTCTGGCCATTTTCAAGGAGCCAAAGAGAATCTCAAATTTGTTTTAGCGGAAAGAATTTTGTCAAGGGATATGGTTCTAAAGGAAATTCATGAAAACATTCCAACGAAATACAAGATCCAGGGAAAATTCTACTGTCTTAGTAATGACCCATTTTACAAAGTGGCATAATGGCATTCGGTTGTAGGCTTGATTTAAATGTGTATTGCATAATCGAGAAAATTCCCAAAATTCCGGAAAAAACTGGGAAATTGCTCATTGAGATTTGCTAGTCACCATGATGGGATAGTACAAGCATGTCTATAGGATATTTTAGGATCTTCTAATCGTGTTGAATTTCAAATCATGTGATCTACTAGGTCAACTGCAACTGAAACAATGTCATTAGCAAGAAAAGATGTTCAAACAGATTCGCGGCTTCTTTTTCCTTGATTTGTTTTCCGTCGATCTTGTTTTCCGTGCTGAGCACCAATGCTACCGACGCCAAGGAGACAGCTCTCACACCTGGACCCTACCTATCGACCCATCAGCTCATGAACCCGGGACCAACGGCTTCACTTCCCTTCCGAAGGAAGGCGTGATCAGAGATGTTATGCCTCAGAACATCCCGGCGGCGCCGACTGGGATTGATCCGAGGCCTTTTGGGGTGAGAGGTAATCACCATCTTCACGTACGTTTCACCGTCCATGAGGATGCATCCTTCGTACTTTGTAAGAACCTCATTGTACAACTTCCGGGCACGTCTTTTGGCCACTAGATTCTGCTTCAGTGTCCTGTTTGGTTACTTACTGGCCCCAAAAGATCGAAATCCTTCTCGCTTACGAATCCTTCTGATGGTGCTTTGGCTGGCATTGAATATAGACTGACTAAAAGTAAATTGGTATGCACAAAAAGACCTGTAATTCGTGATTCAAAAAGTTTAAAAAGTCCAATAATTGTTGCTTCACAGTACTTTTATTAAAACTTCTAAGTTACATTTCTCCAGTTCAAACGAAATCTCAAACCTTCCTCCTGATGGAGTGCATCAGGGCCCGGACAGTGGAAACGGACACGGAATCAGTGCATTTCTTCCATTTTTCCCGCATTTTCTGGATGTCCTTGACTTCGTCGAAGTCGCTGCTTTGAAATCACCCAGTATTTTTAGATTGGTCGAAATTCCGGCAATTCGGAGGATTCATTAACTTGGGGACAAAATCGATCTTGTTGGCAGTATACCACTCCAAAACCACCTTGGAGTAGTGGCAGCTGGCCAAATCGGGCCAAAAGATGACTTTTCCTCTATGCTTGTGAATGAACGGCAATACACGCTTTTCAGACATTCTTCGATGTAAACTTAGGATGTCATCGTGGAGGATGTGACGAATGGTTCCGTTTTCAGGCCACAACTGAAAATCGCTTGCCAAATCATGACCTTCTTCGCGAACTTGTCGGCAAACATGTCCAGTCGCGATGTAAAACTTTTGACCGGGAAGCTGCTTAAAATCGAGTTTGACGTATGTTTCGTCATCGATCAAAGTGCAGCCCTTGCGTTTCGTCAAAACACGGTCGTAAATATAACAGCTTTGCACGCTTTTTGGCCACGTAATTCTGCTTCATGTTCTGGTTCGGATGTTTACTGGCTTTGAACGGCTTGTATCCTTCCCTGGCAAGGATGTTCCGCACCGTTTGAAAGTTGGCGTTGTACCTTCTGGCCACATCTCGGATCGAAAGACCGGGGTTGGCTTTAACGCACCTTGCTGCGCAGCTGACGATCCCTGGGACCAGTTTTTTCGTAGGTCCGCTGATTCCTTTCCACACTCAGGGTTTCCTTGTAGGTTTTGAGCACTCGACAAACTGTTGTTTTCGGCATCTTCAGCATGGAACCGGACCACTCCGGATTTTCCAGGTGTTCGAGCACAATATTTTTCTTCTTTCGAGTTTCATTTGACGTTATTTCTGAGCGCGATCGACTACTTTGATCAAACTTGCACCAGTTTTTCTATATAGAAGTGTAAAAAAACCGCTATCAAAGGTTTTCAATTCACAACAATAGAGGCGTGCTAGCGGCGCGCGATGAGCATACCAATTTACTTTTAGTCAGCCTTTATCATAATTCGACAGCCCTGGGTTTGCCCTAACCGTTCTCAACACATTCAAATACAGCTTCCGATCCTTAGTTCTACTACGACGCTTGCTATGATGCTGCCGATCGATAGTATGCCGCTCACGGAAACGTTTGAGAACACTGTACACGGTCGATTTAGCCAATTTCAACAACTTCGCGATTTTTGAATGAATCGTGACGAACTTTTCAACACTGAAAGAGGAAACATTTCAAAACAAACTGCTGTCAAAGCATTCCAGATCGACAAACAGTGCTTCCAGATTTTAAATGACGCAAGCTTTATATCATTAAAGTCTTGAGTGCAATACGCGATTTATTTGTTCGTATAACGTGGATCGTATTTAAGAACTTTGGTTATCACTACGCAAGCTGCCGAGCCGGAATTCTGAAATTCCATAGATCCGAATCAATGTACGGAGCAACCGTCATCTGCAGTCGGGAAAAAAAAGCAGCATCAGAACTATAACGAGCTTCCCAGAAGCTCCAGCTCGCACCCATGGGAAGGAGTTCTCGCTCGCAGAGTAGAAAAGAGAACAATTTTTTAATCGCTTAAAACAAACAGACACTCCACGGACTACCTACTGGTTGGAGCCGGGGCGGAGGAGGAGTCCGGTATGCTGCCACTGCCACTGCACAGCAGCGTACGTGTTTATTCGAAAGATTTCTTACCGGTCCTTGAACTCTTCCATCTCTCACCGGGTCGGCTCCGGGTCGCGGCGATTCACGTTTAATTATATAAGCCCAACCGACAGCCAGTGGCGGCGCGTAATGCCGATTGAACGCTTTTCCATAAAGGAGGGGGAGGGGGAGGCAGCACCCCAGCTTCTCTGACTTTTTTGTTGTTTTTTGGCCAATTTTGAATCACATTCAATTTCTCAACGAAGAGGAAGAAGAAGCTAAAAACCACACGATCATGATGCAATCCCCGGACCTCTTTGGGTGCCAATTTTCTTCTAACTACCGATGGCTGCTAAAACCGCGATGAAAGCTTGTAAACCCATCAGCGAGTGGGATCTGCACGTGCGTTTATACTTTTATTGTTTAAACAAGTCTGTCAAAATATCGATTTTTATTGACAACGGCTCAGCGTCCTAAGACAATATTTATTAAGTCTCTTCTTATTAATTTATGATTATGCCGCGGCGATGCCATCAAAATTCTTCGATTCACTTTCTGCTGTAGCATTTTCCCAAAAGGACTGAGAAAAGAAAATGAACCTTTTTTTCTACCTGTCCCGAAATGTATTGACACTGGAGAGACCTCAATCGGATTGTGTACATACAAGGATAATTCTCTTAAAGGTTCCTTTTGTGAATGCGATCCGACCGACCGACCGACCGAAGAAAACCTTCAAAAACGAGGTGATAAGAGGTCCGTTCCGTTTTTGTTACAATCTCCTTTTTTTTTGTTCCTACCCGACCACCAGCAACCCGAGGCCAACACTTACAGGGGATAGAAAGCGAATCGCCCAATAGAATTGAGGACACAATCGCAGCGGGGGTTCCCGAGTAGAGCAAGAAAGGATATCATCGTTCGCTCGAGTTGTATAGCAATTGAGATATGCGTAAAATTTGTCAGTTTCGTCGTTTTCCGAATGCTACTTTATTGCATTTTAGTCTATATTGGATGGCGAAATTGTTTTACTGCTCAGGTTGTATTTTTGTTACGCTCTGCAGGTAGCTTCCGAGGAAGATTTATAGGCAAGTTGTTTTCGCTAGTTTTTTTTTTAAGGCACTGTGTTGTTGGCGCCAAACAGTTTCTGTTTGTTCAATGAATGGCGAATTTGTCTGTTTGATTCGTCAGCAGCTTTTTATTGCATGGGAATCATTGCAAGTTTGTAACATGTCGTTGCATTTTTAGCACATTGCGTTAATTTCGTACGACACAGTTGAGGCGAAATATTTCATTGCATTATGAACGGCACACTTAGAGATGTCCGATTACTTCTCAATTAATCGAACTAATCATTTCTTCACGCGATTCTGATATGTTCCGAAATTACGAAAAGCTTGTGGAATAATTCCTCAAGTTTTATTAGGTAATTGTAGATGTCATAGAAGTTAAGTCCACGGTCTTATTGATGAACTTCAGATACCTACAAAGGGATTGCGGGTAATCTTAACAGTGACTTGGTCACTATTTTACTCCAAAAAGTCACTTAAGTCACTATTTCATTACTAAAATAGAGTGAAATTTAAAAATATCAACAAAATGTTTAAATTGAGTACTTGGCACTAAGAAAGTCTAAAGTAGTTTTATCAAAATATACATATCTGTAAAAAAATAAAATTTTAACCGAGGTAACCAGTGTTCCGCAAAACTTTAGAACACCAGGAAATCTATTGGGAAATGCCTACAATTAGGATTCTAGGGATGACACCAAGATGTATCAGAGAAGAATATCAAAGTTCAGACTACGAAAGTCTCATGTAAAATTAAGTGAGGACCGATTTCTTCTTCACCGCTTAAATCTTAAGCCAGGTTTACCTATATAGTTAAACTTGGCTTAACACATATGAGCGTCGCTTTGGATTGTTGTTTAAATTATTAGAGACGCAAAATTTAGCTCCGAAACAATTTTGGAAATAATTCTAATATAATTGAGAGTGCATTTTACCGAGAGTTCTGAGAAGAATTATATGATGATTGATGATTCTACCGTATGCGTGATAATGTTTGCACCATCGTACAAATAAGGTTCCCGTTTCACCTGTGCATACAATGCCTTGGTTTTCTTTGCACGCACGTAACCTATAGCTCATACCGTAGTAGGCTGTGTATAAAAGAAAATGATTTACTTAGTTTGACAGTTGCACCATGACGGCAATGGCAGCGTATTCGTGATTTGTCCAACGCGCAAATGTCGCAAAAAGACATTTCAATCGCCGTGGGAGTGTCGCGGTGGACCGTCAAAAGGGTCCGAGAAAAAAGAATGGACAACTATTCGCGAAGGTGGCCACAGGTCGTCCGAGGTCAGCTCGGGTTCCGAGGGTTATCACTGCTATAAAAAGGAAGATTCGGGTGAATCCAGTGCGTTCAATAAGGAAAATGGCAAAGGAACACGGGATCAGTGACTTTACGGCACGGAAGATCGTAAAGGAAGATTGCGGGGGGAAGTCGAGGGCACGAAAAAAAAAACTCACATGATTACCAACCGCATCCGGGAGCTACGAGTCGAACTTCCTTCCTTCCTTGAACTTCCTTAAACGAAAAAATGCGGTAATCCTGTTCACCGACGAAAGCACGTTTACCGTCGATCCCGTATCAAATTCCAGAACCGATCAATATATTAGTTCTCTTCCGGTAAAAGACGTGGCCGACGAGCACAAGAACGTGTATCTGACCAAGCATCCTGCTAGCGTTATGGTGTTTTGATTGGTGGCTTCCGATGGCAAAAAAAAATGGACCCGGTGTTGATTCCAGAAGCCGACAAGGTCAACACGGAAGTCTACGTCGGGATTTAAAGTAAGTATGTTCTTCCGTGGATCAAAGAACAGTACGGTCCGAAGCCAAATGTTGTATTTCAACAAGATGGGTCACCGTGCCACACCTCGAACCGCACTCAGAAGTGGTTGCAGGAACATCTTCCGTTCTGGGCGAAGGATATGTGGCCGCCATCCAGCCCCGATCTTAATCCGCTGGATTACTCAATATGGCGCGTCATGAAGGCCAAGGCTTGTTCTAAACGCCACCCGAGTACAGCAAGCCTCAGACAAACATTGACCCGTACCTGGAGAGAAATGGATCCAGACTACATCATTAGAACCTGTAGTGCATTCCGGAAGCATGTGGAGGCCGTAATTGCAGCAAGTGGAAACTTGATCGATGATTAACATAGTTTAAGATTCTGAGAAACATCCCCCCTTTGAATGAATAAAAAAACATGAAAACGAAATTTTTGAGTTTTTTTTAATTTTGACATTGCTCAATGGTGCAAACATTATCACGCTTATGGTAGGTCCAATTCTAATAAGAATTCAAAATTAATTCTGAAATTTTGCTTAGGCTCTGATGAAAATTCCATGAAAATCCCGTCTCTGCGCATAGTTCTAAAAGAATTCTGGGGCGATTTCTGGCGATACTTCCAGAGAATTCTGAAGAGTTCGAAATAAATTCCGAGAAGAATTCCAATGGAATAGAATTTTGAGGGTTCAAACCCAAAGGAATTCTGAGAAGAGTTTCAAAGTTCGTGATGGATTTTTGTTTTGAGAATTCTGGGGATTCTAAGGAGAAATACGAATTGAATTTCGAATCGAATGCAAGGGAGAAGTCCAAGATTATCATAAGCAAATTTGAATGAAATTTCTGAGGCTAATTGCATGGAAATTCTAAGGATGGATTTATGGAAGGAGCTTCCAGGGAGTTCCTAGAATAATAATAATAATAAAAAAAATGGAAATAATTCTGATATTTAATGTTAAGCATTTCCAACTACGAAAATTATCTATTTCCAAGAATTTTGTTGATTGTTCTGCAAAGAATTCCAAGACTGCAATATTATGTTTGTAAAAGCTTATTCGCCTCTAAGCTTAAGAGAAGGGGAATCATTCTAAAAAAGTTCTAGAGATCATTCTGAAGAAATTCTGTGAAAAGTTCATAGCACATTATCAAAGTTATCTACCTAGGTATATCAAATATTTAAAGATTTCAAACGCAGAATCAAATTCAACATTATAAAAAAATGGTAATTACTATTTGCTAGTCATCATGTATAACGTAAGCAAAAGTAAGTTATTCAAATCTCTTCAAATGCTCTTCACAGCAGATTCCGTTGTAAGATTCGATTAAATCAGAGGATTTTATGAAATTTGATTTTAAGTTTCATGATAAAAAGTTTATTTCAATATCAAACCGTATTTGAATTTATAAGTTAGGATATAAATGGTTACTTATTTAGTATTTACAAGTCACTATTTCCGTAATTTTAGTCACTAAAGTCACTACTATTATATCGCATCAGCACTACCAGCTCTGCTTTGATCAATTTCTATATAAGCACTCAAGCGGCGCCGGTGGCGTAGTGGTAACCGTTATTGTCTCTCACCCAAAAGGCCTGGGTTCAATCCCAGTCGGTGCCGCCGGGATTTTCTTAGGCATAAAATCTCTGAAGTAAAGCCATTGGTCCCCGGTCCATGAGTTGATGGGTCGATAGGTAGGGTCCAGGTGTGGGAGCTGCCTCCCTGGTGTCGGTAGCATTGGTACTCAGTACGGAAAATAAGATAGACGGAAAACAAATCAGGAACAATTACTCCAACCGTAGATTTCAATAAGTTTATTGATATAATATGCGCTAAAGCAAAGACAACATATCAATAAGACCGGAAGTTCTGCTAGAATCAAAGCGACAAATGCAGTAGCGTTGCATTTGAGCACAGGTGAAACCACCATTGTGTTTAGGTTGGCCAAATTCGTTTGGAGCTTTAACCTTTAGGTGATAGATGACGAAATTAAGCACAGATCATATCAGTGCTAACATTTGAAAACGGCGCAAAAGCCATTTGTAAACAAATGGTTTGTGGGCCCTTTACTCGCTACCCGAAGAACGCCCACGCAAACCAACAGCATCGTCAGTAAGGGGAAAATTTCCCCTACCCGATGTTGCTGTTGTGTCGCGTGGGTGTACTTCAAGTAGTGAGTAAAGGGCCCACAAACCATTTGTTTACAAATGGCTTTTGTGCCGTTTTCAAATGTTAGCACTGATATGAGCTATTAGATCAACTACACACTTAGAAAAAAATCACGTAAATTTAGGTGCTCTGAGAGTGACTTTACGAGCGTCAATTTTGACATAAATTTGAGTCATAACAGACGCGAAACATAACTCAATCAAACGTACTTTTCGTCGAGCAACGAACTTTTCAGTCTCGGAGTAGTTAATATTACATGACATGTTTGTTTACGTTTCATCTTTTATGTCAAAGATTTTATGTCATCTTTTATGTGTAAAATTTGTTATTTCTAAGTGTGTAGAGCTTTCACGATGTTGTCAGCTTATGATGATGATAGTGCTCTACCACTCATTGTAGCACGGAAACTAGTCCGATAGCTGTGGGCTCTTCTCACTGTTGAATTTGATCAAGCTTAATAAGCTTTGATTGTAATCAGCAAATCTCTGTATGAAGGGCCAAACACGAATGGATGGATTGGTAGGTAATTCGCCTATTCATTTTCTTGGGACAACTTGATCAGCCAAATGGTCAGAAAACGAGCCATCCAACAGGAAGAAGACCCAATTAATGGGGAGAAGCGCCCGCCCTTTATCCACGAAATGCTATCAACAGGGAGTTGACATCTTCACTCTCCCCATCCAAATTGGGTACCCTGATGGTCCTTCCTCATATTTTTTAACGTTTTTGTGCATTTTAAACATTTTTTAGGTACGTAATTCATGGAATTTGTTAAAGTTAAATAAACCGTGCATTAAATGTGCAGTTCAGCGATCGTAGAACTTCACATTCAATGATCGAATGCCATGCGATTTAGCAAGTATTATACGATCCGACAGACGACTTCTGCCTACCTCCATTCCGAACCAGTCTACAGCTCATTCGCAAGTGAATCACTGCTCGCTACCGTGCACACCGGTTCCGATTTAATTGATTCGACTTTCGACTTTAACTCTTCTTCCCATATACCTACCTGAGAGTGTGCATGTGTGTGTGTGTGCATGCGCAAGATCTGCGCTCTGGCCGAATCGTTCCGATCGGATGGTGGGTGTTTGCGCGCGGTTCGATGACGGTCGCCGGATCCGGAGATGCCATATGTGTACCGGTGAAGGTTCTTCCGTGCGAGCGCGCGCAGAACCGGTCGCTCAGTGTTGGTCAGGAAGATGTGCGAAGCTTCACACTTGCTCGAGCGATTGAAATTGGATCAATTGGGCAATTAACCGACCAAGGCGCAGGCAAGTTGAGGCGTTTTGAGGCGCCCGATCTCGGTCGCATTAATTGGTCGAAAATTGGGCACTTGTTGACAGTGTTGAGAGTAGTCGAAACGCAGAGCTTTGACGTTGTGCTGCATCTCCTGCTGCTACTGCTGCTACTGGAGGTCGCTACGTCAGCAGAGACAGGTGCAAATGGTCTTTCGATGATGGTTGAATCAAGCTTTGCGGATGAAGGTTATTTTGACGACCTCTTTATGGTATTCTGAGTTAACGATTTTCGTCGCTATTTAAACTTTCTCTAACGAGTTTAATTAACAAGGCGTATAGATGATTGGCATCAAAACAGCAGGTCAAATAGATTAAGCCTTTTGCGAAAAGATTGTTCCGTTCCACCAAATGAGGTCTTTGATGATTTAGAAACATTGAACTAATGAACTACCTTGAGTACTAGAGAAATTGCTTGCGTGTACTTCTTAAATAGAAGTCTATCGTCTGACTGCTAATTTTATTGCTGTGCAAACCAAACACATTTATTTTCTTATCCTTCCTTAAGAGAATGGGAATCTAGACCCAATCGCATTTCTAAATCAATCCTGCGGTATTTCATTTTAGTTATTTTTATAGTTTTCAAAAATTTCTCAAAACCCCCAGACATTTTACGACCCGCCGAATTCCACCGAAAATCGCCCATTGACAGACGACACGGTTTTGCCATATAATCCTTCCGATTCGCAACAACAAATTGCAACAGACGGCTGCTGCCTCCTGTCTGGCCGGACATATGCTGACGGCTGAACTTTTGAATATCATAAAAAACACTCTGCTCCACTCAGAAAATTAGTCTGTAACTCTCGTTCGCGCGCCCTCGTAGAACCCGGGCGCTGGAATGCAGCTTTATGTCTTATACAGTCCTGCCTTGTGTTTATTCGTTTCGCCCACCTTCGCGATACAGGGAGAGAAAAAAAAACAAACTAAAACTGGATCGAAATGCTCTGCCCGCGCGACTCGAGAGACAAATAACATGTTTATTCCGAAAACGGGCAGGAAAATGCACTCGGTTACGACATGCCATTCCAATGTGCCATTTATTCTTCTTCTTCTTTATATTAAACTTCGTCTTGTCCATCGTATTGTTTCAGAACTGGATCCCGGTTTTGTCGAGTGCAATTCTGTAATTTTGGTTAAAGCCACCAACCGCAAACATCGACAAATGGAGCCAATTCCGATGACACATGACCGCGAGGTCGGAACATGGTTTTCCAATTCAACCCGTAAAAGCCTAATTCGAGAGCTTAACCAATATATGAATGCAGTTTCCGGAGTCTTTTTGCCCACCACTCGCAGTAAATTTATCCGGACATGTCAGTCCACCACGATTTGAGCATAAGTGTCATTAATTTTGGGATGTCTGGCAGGCCAAACCGCAGCAGGACGGGGTTTGACAGACAGACACTCGGGTGGGTCCTGAAATGGGCCACCACCGGCCGATCAGCGCGAAAAAAAAAAACTTGTTCGCCCCCATACATTGACTGTAGCGAGCACAGTTTGCATCCCATTCGCAGTTCTCATCGCAGAATGAAGCTAAAAATCTGAGCCGAAATGAATCGAGGCGTGAAATTGTGCGAGTAAACGTTGGGAAGGTGAGAATGTGGTTTTGAAGAAAAAAACGTGTTTTAGATTTTGCTTATATTTTTAGAAATTATTGGTTGAACATTTAAGGCAAGTCTCATTTAAGAAAGACACATTTGTTTATGTTGGTAAAAATACGTAAGCAATTTTTGAACTAAGCTATCGTACCGAACGTATAATTGCAGCCGAAATCATAGAAATGGACGATTAGGTCGAAGTAAATTGTTACCCTACCGTTTCATGGAAATTGTGGCTACTGAACCGGGTAAACAGCAAGAACCGAAAGGAACCGGGAAATGACTGGAAATTTTATATTACAATATTTGGTTGAGTTCTACTAGTAAATATTCTGAATATCGTGAATATTTCTCTTAAAACCTTGTATCTTTCCTCAAACCCAGATATTTTTTTACTTTTCCATTTTACAAAATACCAAAAATTCTTAATTTAAATAGCTATGTCACAGAGTCTGGCATTTGGCAACCTTGAAAACTTGAAAGTCTCTCTAATTAAGAGAAAAACAAAAACATAACAATTTTTATAAAATTTCTCCATTTCTGGGATATTGAATGCACGTTCACAGAAGCATTATCAAAGTTTGAGATCTCAGTTTTCTGAAATGTCTAGCCCCATAATCCTGAATACTTTTCTAAGACAAAAATCTTGAAGGAAGTCGAACCAGCCTTAAGCTTAAAGCCTTGGTAATAAAGCATGCGATCATGAAATATGTTCGCAATAGATGTCTCAGAATGTTAAGAATTTTTGTTAATCCTTGAACTTGATTTTTTGTTCCCAGAATCTTGTAAAAAATCAATGTTTGAATTTACTTTACGATCATATTACGATACCGAATTTGCCAAGGATTTTCTTAGGATCATTCCAAAAAGTCTTTAGAATTACTTTTTATTTCAGGATTCCCCTCAATAATCTTATGATTGTGTCCGGTATTCTCTATAAATTTTCTCCCTAACAGTCTCGGAATTCTGTGCAGGAAGCTTAAACAATGCCTTCCAAAAACTCTCGAAATTCACTCGTTATTTATCTTCACATTTTTAACAATACCCGCGAGAATTTCTTTGATTTCCCTCCATAATTTTCTTAAAGATTCCATTTGCAGATTGCCATTTAGCATTTAGAAATTTAGATAGAGCTGGAATTAGGGCGTAACATCTTTTGTAAATAATGGCTTCTCTCGATGATTTCCATTGCAAAATAAACAAGATTTTGATCTTTAAAAATTCTCAAGCTTCTTGGAATAGACTAGATTTTTATTTTTGAAGGAATTTTGGGAATATTTTAGAATGAATGTCAGAGAGAACTCTTAATGATTTTAGACATTAACTCCATGTCACTTGTGTGAGTTCAAAGTATATTTTTTATCTAGCTCTGTGGAAAAATCCAAATCAATTGTGAGGAGGGAGGACCCCAGGATCCGTAAAAATAAAGGCTGACTAAAAAGTAAAATAGTACGCACCTTGCGCGCCACTACCTCGCCTCTTGTTTCTGGAATCGAAAATCTTTGACAGTGGTTTATTTACTCTTCTATATAGAACAACTGGTGCAAGTTTGATCAAAGTAGTCGATCGCGTTCAGAAATAACGTCAAATGGAACTCGAAAGAAGAAAAATATTGTGCACAAACACCTGGAAAATCCGGAGTGGTCCGATTCCAAGCTGGCTAAAGTGCTGAAGATGCCAAAAACAACAGTTTGTCGAGTGCTCAAAACCTACAAGGAAACCCTGAGTGTGGAAAGGAATCCTAGGAGCAGTACTACGAAAAAACTGGAATCAGGGATCGTCAGCTGCCCAGCAAGGTGTTGAGGTGCGTTAAAACCAACCTCGATCTTTCGATCCGAGCTGTGGCCAAAAGGTACAACGCCAACTTTCAAACATCCGAACCGGCACATGAAGCAGAATTCCGTGGCCAAAAAGGGTGCAAGGCTCTTGTACGACCGTGTTTTGACGAAACACAAGGGCTGCACTTTGATCGATGACGAAACATACGTCAAACTCGATTTTATGCAGCTTACCGGTTAAAAGTTTTACATCGCGACTGGACGTGGGGATGTTCCGGGAAGATTCAAGTTCGTGTTTGCCGACAGTTTCGTGAAGAAGGCCATGATTTGGCAAGCGATTTGCAGTTGTGGCCTGAAAACGGAACCATTCGTCACATCCTCGACGATGACATCCCAAGTTTACATCGAAGAATGCATGAAAAAGTGTGTATTGCCGTTCATCCGCAAGCATAGGGGCAGTCATCTTTTGGCCCGATTTGGCCAGTTGCCACTACTCCAAGGAGGTTCTGGAGTGGTATGCTGTCAACAAGATCGATTTTGTCCCCAAGCTAATGAATTCTCCGAATTGCCCGGAATTTCGACCAATCGAAAAATGCTGGGTGATTTCAAAGCAGCGACTTCGACGAAGCGGCGGAGCAGTCAAGGACATCCAGCAAATGCGGGCAAAATGGAAGGAATGCGCTGATTCCGTGTAAGTTTCCACTGTGCGGGGGCTGATGGGCTCCATCAAGAGGAAGGATCGAGAGTTCGTTCGAACTGGAGAAATGTAACCATCTAATGCTGTAACTTTGAAGTTTTAATAAAAGTACTGTAAAGCAACCATTAACAGACTTTTTAAACTTATTGAATCACGAATTACAGGTCTTTTTGTGTAACTGCGCCGGTGGTGTAGTGGTAAGCGTGATTACCTCTCACCCCAGCAGGCCTGGGTTCAATCCCAGTCGGTGCCGCCGGGATGTTCTGAGGCATAACATCTCTGATCACGCCTTCCTTCGGATGGGAAGTAAAGCCGTTGGTCCCCGGTTCATGAGTTGATGGTAGGTAGGGTGCAGGTGTGGGAGCTACCTTCCTGGCACGTCGGTAGCATTGGTGCTCAGCACGGAAAACAAGATCGACGGAAAAAACTAACCAAAGGAAAAAAAAAAGGTCTTTTTGTGCGTACTAATTTACTTTTAGTTAGCCTTTACCAAGCAAATCGAATTTTGAGCGCACAATCCTTAAATAATTCTGAAGTTAATTTGAAAGGAATGCCGAAGATAATTCCAACGGCATCACGGAATGAATTTCTAGAGAATTGATGGAAATTTCTGAGCAAAATTGCAGAATAATTTAGAGGAGAAGTCAAAAGAATTCTGATCAAAATTTAAAGGCAATTCTCAAGGGAATTTCCAGGGAATTCTGAAGAGAATTGAGGCGAATTTTGAATACAATTATAGCAGGAATCTTCAGCGAATTCCTAGGATAAGCTTTAAAATTCTATGAAAATCTTAGGATAAATTTCATGGTTTTTTGGATGGATCGGCATATAATTTATAGACTCTAATATTTTGTTTAGGGACTGTCAGACAGAATCTCAATCTTATTTTAGAGGAATTCTGAAATAAACTCTGGGAAAATGTTCAAAAGGAAATGTTTGAGAATATTCTAATGAGAGATCCTTTCGGTTTTTGGTTTATGCTTAGTTTAAATGGATATCGTACACCCGAAAATATCCAAAATTATAGGGAAACATCGGGAAAAAACCGGGAAATTGCTAATCGGAATTCACTGGTCACCATGAGATCTAGAAACTTTTCAATGTTCCAAAATCCCAGAATGAACTCTCAGCCATTTAATTAATTTCAAGTTCGCGTCCATAAATTTCAAAGTTCGGTGTTTTAAATAAGTTTTGGAACTTGAATACTTCTCACGTTCCCTTATCTTCTACCTAATCGCCCCTCCTTGCCCGGAATATTTTATTAAAAAAATACCTTGCAGTTTGAAGATTTTTCCAAATCCAGGATCATATAACTTTTTAATCATGAAAAATATATAAGGCACAGAATTTAATTTTTGTACCCAAATCATGAAACCTTGACCTTTTTCTGTAACCAATTATGAAGAAAATGAATTCTCTTATAATTTCTTCCATAATACGCTTGAAAATCTTATGCAGAACACTCTCTGAATTCACTCTGCTATGCTCCTTATATTATGAATAATTTTAGTAAAGAGCTGTTCATTAAATTGGGCTGTTTAAATTGAGTTCTTGGCACTAAGGAAGTCTACCGTAGAAATATGCATATCTGTTCTAAAAATGAACAATTATAACCAGGGTGACCGGAAAAATTCAAGGAATTTCAAAACTGCGAAAAACCTTGAATTTCGAGGACAAATCGGGAAAAAATATCTTTCTTTTTCCGAAAATAAATTCTGAACCTTGGAAACTTTTCAAGGATACCGGTATGTGCTAGATTTTCAGAAGTCTTTAAAGAATTATCTAGAAATTTTAATGAAAATTTCCAAGAAAATTTGAAGAAAACTTCAAAGGAATTCTAGGGACAACACCAAAATATTTCAGAGAAGCATATCAAGCCACACACTATGAAAGTGTCATGTAAATTTAGGTGCTCTAAGGCCCGATTTGTTCATCTCCGCTCATACATTAAACCAGGATTAACCATCAGTTAAAACTGGTTTAAGACTTAAGCGGAGGTGAAAAAATCGGTCCAGAGTCTGACAAATACGAGCATCACTTTTGATATTAATGATTGAAACGCAAAATTCAGCTCCAAAACAAGTTTTGGTTGAATTCCAGGTGCATTTCAAAGAGAGTTCTGATAAGAATCCTATGATGATAGAATGAGGATTCTTGGTCCAAATTCTAATAAATATTTAAAATAAGTTCTGCTTTTTTTTTAAGAGAGCTCTGATGAGAATTCCAAGGAAATCCGGTGAACTCAAAAAGGTCTCCAAACTCAGCGGTTAGTTTTAAAGGAATTTTTGGTGGAATTTCTGAGATGGATTTTTGTTTTGAGAATTCTGAGTAAATACTAGATTCCTATGTTCCTAAAGAGAATAAGAAATGCAGAGTCCAAGAGCATACAGAGAAGAAATTTAGGCCATTTCTGAGGTTAATTGCATGAGAGTTCTCAGGAGAATTCAAGTAAATTTAAAATGGATTTTGGAATGAACTTTCAGGGAATTCCCGGAACTAACATTAAAACGTCCAATTTTGTGGATTGTTCTGTAGAGAATTTCAAGAATGCAATTTTATTTTTGTTCAGCTTATTCACAGGCAAGTTTATAAGAAGGGGAATAGCAAATTATTAAGTATATAACCTAGATATATACAAATTTTTAAGATTTCGAAAACACAAATTCAAAATCTACTAGAAATACTGCTGTTGTAGTAATTTGGCGCTATTTAACCTAATGGCTTCATTGGTTTATACATTAGTTTAAGGGGGTATTCCCAATCTTTTGCCTTTTTTCGGCCTGTTTTTCAATTATTTTTTTTTCAAGGAAAATGAATAGTAATGCGCCTAACTCTTTGGGATTCTTGTTTATTTAACATTAAAGTTTACAAATAAATTTTTTTCGACATAAAAAAAGACATTATTGGCGTCACAAAATGGCGGCAAACAGACCCCTGTTCGCCGCAAACGCCTGGACGGGCGAAGACTTTTCTCTGGAACGGCTTCATCTGAAACAGATTTCGTGATGAAATAATAATCTGCATAAGATTCTCTGGAGCTTCTCCCGTTGGCAGCAAAAAATCTAGCAAATTAACAAAATGGCGGCCATATGAAAAAAACAGGCGATTTTTAGCCCGCTTTTTTGCAGCTTTAAGGTGCTTCAAACAATGTTAAATGTTAATATTTTTGGCTGAAAGTGGGAGAAGCTCCAAAGAATTTAATAAGGAACAAAATGCGCAAAGATTCAAGTCAATATCTTTTATAGTTTCTGAGAAAAATCTTCGCCCGATAAAAAAAATGTGGTTTCGAGAAAAACGCGTTTAAAGTTTTGACTTTAGTTAAAACCATTTGGGGGTTCTTACCATTAGTCAGCTATGCCTGGACACCGAATTCGCTGATCGGAAAACGGCTTGGGGGGATGAAAGTATATAGTCTAAAGTACAAAAAAACGTGAAAAAAAAATTTGATTTTTTGAAAAAAAAGATCGGGAATACCCCCTTAAATGTATATTGCGCAATCAATAAAATTTACAAAACTTCAGAAAATCCGGTAAATTTTAAATTGCTATTTTCTGGTCAAATATCTTCAAATGCTCCTCACGGGAGATTCTGTTAAGAGATTTGATATTATTAGAGGAATTTATTAAATGTAATTTAAGGTTCCATGACAAACAATTGAGTTTATTTCAATATCAAACCGTATTTGAATGTCTGAGTCACCATATAAATGTCACTATTGGTTACTTTATTATTATTAAAAAGTCACTATTTGGTTAATATTTTCGTATTTTTAGTCACTAAAGTCACTGCTATTATATCGCATAAGCACTACCAGTCCTGCCCTATCAAAATGGAAGATATTCGCACCGCAGAGCCACCCTCTGTGTTTTCACTGAAGATGCAATCGAAAGCGCTCTCAAGTGCACTTTCAGTGAAAACACAGAGTGTTGCTCTACGGTGTGGTATTTTTGAATTTTGAAAGGGGTATTATTAGCACTATACTATCTATTTTAAGATGGGTTAACGGAAAATTCAATTGGACTTAACGAAAGCATTCCATTTTAAAAAGTAATGAAAAAGATCCAAAAACGCGATCCATCCCTGGTCCTCATAATTTCCTTTGAAATCTCTTTTAAATTGTCACCGGAATATCCTTGGAATACTTCTCAGAATTCCTTAGAAATTTTCCTCGAAATTTTGTTAGAAGTATCCTCGGAACTTAGAATTCAATTTTATTTGAATTACCGTTGGAATTACTTCAAAGTTTTGCTTAAAACTCTTTTGAAATACTCCTAAGAAGAATTATTTTCAGTATTATTTTTCATAAAAATGAAAACCTAAAATAACATTTATTTCTTGGTAATTCGTTCTATGCATCAATTTTTTTTTTAATTGGGATTTGGATGTTAATCATTTTCTAGTTAATTTGCATTAAAATTAAAATGCATAATATTTTAAAATAATGTTTCAAAGCAGCTAGGCCACTTTTATTCATTAATATCTCATAATTTGTTTTATTATATTCACTAAATACTCAGAATTTATACTACCAAAAACATAAATAACTGAAGATGATACATATTTTTTTATTTATTTTTTCAAAGGGTGTAAACGATACTCCATTAGCTCAGTCGGTAAATGCGCAGCTACAAAGCAATTCCATATTGAGTGCGGCTCGGTTTGATTCCCGTGTGGTCTAGGAATGTTTCGCTTTAAGTGTTAATGCTTTAAGCAATAAGATTGAAATGCCAGGTTTTTATTAGTTATGCAAATGTTATTTTTAAGTAATGAAACCAGTTTTTTATTTATCCAAGATTTCTTTTGAGAAATCTTGGATTACGGGGATTTTTCAAATTTTGAAGATCTTGTGACAGCCCTGGAATTGTCTTAAGAATTCCTAAAGAGAGTGAATTGTAGAGAACTTCAATTTTTCCTCAAATCTCTTTTGGCATTCTCATCAAAATACTCCATACAGTTCTTCAATGTGCCATGATTCTAAAATGTTATCTTAATTCAAGATGTGTGATTTTTGCTTAATCTAAGATCTTGAAAATAACGCCTTATTTTAAATTAAGTCACGAGGGATGTGTACCGTGTAAAAAAACGTGTTGAAAAATCCTGCCAAGAGTTTGATTTCTCACATATTAAAACATTTTTTAAATATCGGATTTTGATGAAATTCGTAATAATAGCATGCTATGGTCCAAAATGAAATATTTCAAAAATTTATGTATTTACACCAAAAAATGCGACTTTTTCTTCAAGTATACCATTCGATTACCTTTGGCTTGAAACGGATGACGTAGTTCCAATCAATTCGAAAGTTTGTATCGTTATTGAGAATTTGTCAAAAGTTCAACGGTGTAAATCGTGTGAAAAAAGACTTGAGAGTGTACTTTTAAAAAAATATCCTTCTTCAGCCATTCCATAGCAAAACGATGTAATGCTACTCAGAGTTGCGTAAAAATGGGTAGTTATGTTCCTTATCGCAAAATATTGGACCCGTATTTTTTATTTTGTCATAAGGATGACAATTTTTTTTTTTTTTTTTTTTTTTTTTTTTTTTTTTTTTTTTTTTTTTTTTTTTTTTTATTATAGTCACTTTAACACTCTTGGGTCATTCGTGACTTATAAGGATGACAATTTCCATCACAGCAAAAAAATAATTTTGATATCACGTCAAAGTGGATGCACTACAATCATGTCGAAAATATGGTGTAATATTACTTGCTAAAAAGGACAAAATTATCATTAATACAATGCATGAACTGACATTACGCTGCTTTTACTGCATTTGTTTATTTATGTGGTCATAAAAATTACATGAAATTTTCGACATGATTGTAGTGCATCCACTTTGATGTGATATCAAAATTATTTTTTTGCTGTGATGTTGAGGTGGTCCAAAAATCGTTTTTTTTTTCAAAAATAGCTTTTTTCAAAAATTAATTACTTTGAACCACTGGGCCGATTTCAAAGATAAAAATATCAAATGAAAGGTAATTAAAAATACTTAATATAGAGGAAATGGCTCTAATGTTGGCCTATGGACCTAAGATTGGGCCCATCGCTAAAAATCTGCTATTTATCAATTTTATCTAGATGAACGCGTCATTAGAACGGTACTAATGGATATTTTTGGTCGCTATTGAAAATTGAGTCGATTGCTGAATTTATGTATGGGCCCAAATTAGGGCCATTTGGGCTGACATTACATCCATTTCCACCATTATTGAAAAATAGGGTTACGGGATGTAATGTCAGCCTAGCTCCTCATTTCGGCCTATCAAGCACATAACTCATTAATTCAGCAATAATACACAATAGTAATGAAAAACCAATGCCACCTCTGCTGTGAAATTATAATCCGTATATTATTTGCCTATTTTTGGGATCAATTTATATCAATTATTGCTCTTTTTCAAAGAAAAAGTTTAGTGAAGTTTACATATTTTTCGATTTCTAGGCGCCATGATCTTGCCGTATTACTGCACTAACGAAATCCACACAGCGCGCTGCAGCGGTGGTCATCAAAAAACCTGATAATTTGACTTCCCTTTTTGTAACATGCTAGCCTAATAAATCAATACCACACTTTTAACTCTTACTGCACATTTAGAAGATTGAACGCTATTAGCACTTTATAACTATGGACCGAATTCTAGGGACGTCATTTTGATGCTTGTTCCTAATTATGGCCTACGAATTTATTTGATGACTTTGGTATTGGTGAAACCATTCGCGTTGACGACGACTCTGCAACTGTTCACTCCTATAGGACAACCCCATAGGCAAATGTCCAATTTCGTGATACTTGGCGGATCGATTCTTATCCTTTCACTGGAAAATCCCGTAGGAAAAATGTTAATCTTTGCGTGAAAGGAGAGGTCGACACGGTACACACGATATTTCTAAATAACCCAAAGTTGAGTAGGATCTATTCATATCCGTCAAAAGTAGGGTACCCCAAATTGAGTAAACAAAGTTGGGACTGACAAGATGACGAATGGAAAACATCGACCTGAATCCGAAAGATGTTTTCCATTCGTCATCTTTTCAGTCCCAACTATGTTTACTCAATTTAGAATAGCTCTACTTTTGACGGATATGGGTAGATCCGAGTCAAATTTCAGTTGTATGAAATAGCGTGCAGTTAATCCTGCCGTAAAATGAAACTGACTCATATGTGAGACCGTTTATTCAAATTCGCAAAAGTGTAGGTCTCTTTTATCAAATATGATTAAATTTCACTCATATTTGAGTGACATTTACTCATATATGAGTGAAATTTAATCATATTTGAGTTAACGTTTACTCACTCTATGACTAACGTTTTTTAAGAATTTGAGTGATCGGGATTCAAATATGAGTCATATTCATTTACCGTGCAGGTACTTCGAAAAACTATCAAGCCGAACAATGTCGTCGACTTTCTCTTTCGTTAATAACTTGGCAACAAAACCGTTTCTTGCCATGTTTGCCGTATTAGATGCTAGATAACCATCCATGAAACTGTAAATCTCCACTAACCTCGAAACGACCTCGAGTACTCGGTTCAATTCCTTTAACTTTAGATTTAAGATATTAATAATGTTTAACACAAATGATAATTTGGCTCTGTAAAGTTTATTCGATTGAGCCTGCTCAAATAAAATTAATTTACGAAAAAAAGATGCTAGATAATAACTTCTTTTATCGAACTATGTGTTGAAAATAGCTGGAAATGTCTATACATGGCCGTGTGGATGCAAAGTAAAAATCTACTAAGAGAATCTGTCAATGTTACTTTGGAGCTAATGCATTGTTCGGCTTGTTATTACTTGACTTGACAGTTCGTTATATGTGTGGTCGTGAGATGATCTAAAAAAAAATACGGGTCTAATATTTGGCTATAAGGAACAAAACTGCCAATATTAACGAAATTTTGAGAACCACTATATCGTTTTGATGTCTATCAATCTATCACTTTTTAACATTCGATCCCATCTATTTTTTAGCGACACCTATTGCTGAAATCTGCCATGCCGGTATTTTTTACCATATTTACTGTTTATATGAAACCAGGAAAAACAAATTTGACACCCGGAAAAAAAACTGGGAATTTCATTAAGTGGCCACTAGACTGATGCAAATTTTGACATTTTCGCTCCACAGTGCTCAAACGGTTCCAAATCGGGTCCTGATTAGTCTCCCAAAATTTGAACTCATTTGAAAAGAAACTGACTTCGCACAAACCATTTGAAGTTTATATGGAAATTACTATGGGAAAAACAAATGTTTTGTTCATATCCATCTAACAATTTACCATATGGTTCTGCTTTAAAAAATGATAACTGAGCTCGTAGAAAATTTTCTCAGCTACGACTTTGTTCTGAACCACTTTTCAATATAATGTTAGCATCAAAAGTTATCAATAATTCAAGCCACAAATGTCTTACGATTATACTCAATCAACAGTTCAGCAGGCAACATTGGTGTTTCTGGCGCTTGGAATAGAGCACAAAAATCATGGCTACTATGTCACACTGCAAGATACAGTGTTGCTCACAAAACAGCTGCTTGATCATGCCATAAGATTATCCATATCTTAAACAATTAATAACTATTTTATTTGACGTTAGGCTCAACAACTACATTCTGCTAAGTTGAAGCTGAGAAAATTTTCCATAAGTATTGCTTTTGAATTTTTGAACAGTGCCATATGGAAAAGGTAAGAAGACAATGAACAAAAGTTTGGATTTCCCATAGTAATTTCCATATAAACTTCAAATGGTTTGTGCCAAGTCAGTTTCTTTTCAAATGAGTTCAAATTTTGGGAGACTAATCAGGACCCGATTTGGAACCGTTTGAGCACTGTGGAGCGAAAATGTCAAAATTTGCATCAGTCTAGTGGCCACGCTGGTTTTTCTTAGAAGTCTTTTGATTTGCTTATCAACATTATTTAAGGGCAAGATTGACGAAATCCTTCCACTTCGCACTAATCTTAACATCCAGAGGGGCACTTATCTTAACATCCAGAAGTCGTGCAGATTTAAAGATTAATCCAGGAGCCAGCTGCTCTGCAGCAATCAGTTAGATGCATTTTGGACTTCATACGCTAGTTGTGAGCCCGAGAAAATGCTAAGTGGTGAAACAAGTTGTTTGCAATAGGATTTCATCAATAGTGTCTTTAAACTTGAAATCTCCAATCGGCTCACTTCTTAGGGTGCGGCTGAAGCTCGTTGTAGATTTCCCTATCACAACCTTGGAAGCGAAGCGGCTGGCAGTTCCATAATCCGAGTCTCCAATCGTAGTCATTTTTTACGGTCTTTGCCGATTGTTTCGATACGTAATTCCTTCTGTATCATTTGCAACGATTGGTTTTCAAGGGCAGATCCTCTAGCCAGCTCCAAACCCCTGTCTCATGGGGAATAGACACTTATTTGAGCCGCTTCTAACATGAAGAACACTAACAATAAAAGAAAAAACAGCCATAACTTGACCTAAACTGTTATCAAATATCGCTATGGGCCCTTTTCAAAAAAAAAAAAAATTTATTCATATCGTTTGACATTTCAAGACCTACAATTGAAATAGCCTTAACTCCATTTTGTAAACAAACCTTGCAAGGCCATTTTCTCGTGAACCGAAACCTATATTTGCAAACAATCGGGTAGAAGAGAGTTTCCCCTGCCTGTTCATTATGTTGGTTTGCCTTTGCGGACTTCAGTTCGCGAGAAAATGGCCTTACAAGGTTTGTTTACAAAATGGAGTTGAGGCCTTTTTAATTGTTGGTCTTCATTTGATAGAAAATTTAAATACGCTCCAGAAAGATATCCTTGATTAGACTTCTAAATCCTTTTTCCATCGCTTAAATATACATTGAAAGTTATTCGAATTCCAGGTAAACAATGATTGCTACATTTGCTTGAATTTGAACTATCTTTATAAGCAGAGGCTTAGTATTAGAAACAATGGGTTCGTTCAATGTTCAATTCATACCGAATTATTGAATTAAAATATTCACGATAAGAACCATTGGAAATATCGATTGCTTCGCTTGGAGCGTGCATCGCATCATTCATGCTCCCATTCATGGGAAACGGTTCCACACGTGAATCACTGTTATCTGCGGTGCAACCGTGTGTACATGTACACTGTGCACCATCTCTGCCACGTTTAGTAATTTTTTATCATCTCTCCATTTCCTGCCATTATCAGCAAACACAAGTCTCAAAATGGATCGATATACCCCTTTTACACATATGAGCGTTTCGTACGGCATCTCCACTGTAAGCCCCATTCACATTCATATCTCGTTATCTTTTTCTCTCTGTTTACTCCGCAGATTGCCCGCTCGTTTGGGGTGTTGTTGAACAATCGGATGGCATTCGGCGGTCGCCTTGCTGCTTTCGACTGCTGATTAATTTGGTGAGTGCGATTACACAAATCTGGTTGGATCGTTTTAATCAGCCACACACATCAGAGGGTGATATGATCAGCATCGACAATCACTACAGGCTGAGTGCATTTGCGGAACAATTTCCGGCCTTCTCCTGCTCGACGGGCGGTGGATTCCATTAGGCGTCGTCGGTCGTCGATGGTTGCCGTGCGTGTGTTATTGATGCGAGGATATCAATTACCATAAAAGTTTTGTGTGTATACATATCCGGATAATTGCGGTCCGAATCAATCATCTCTCCGCGTCGATCGATCGATACCGCAGTTTTGGGAGCAGTTCACGCTTAAAAGCATATTCGTGGAGCTTATCGGGGCCAATTTTCCTGCTCTTTTCGGACTGTGGCCCCCTTCGGAATCGCGAGAAAAAGAGGCGTTAGGCCGCCGCGCCAGAGATAGGAGAAAGTGAAAATTCGCGTCCGCTGCCAGTGCTGCAGGGGGAAAAAGTGGCTCGCGTCAGAGTAATTAAACATTATTAACTAATAAAGCGAATAAAATTACAATCATCAAACAAGAGAGTGAAAAACAATTGCAGCAGCAGCAGCAGCAGCATTACGGAAGGAAAAACACATTCGGGAAAAGTGTTGCGCTAAGACAATAACATGGAAATTGATCTGTTATTGTTAACTAATGTCCATATGTGTAAATCCGCTGAAAGCATCTTCATCATCAGCAACAGCAACAGCAGAAACAACAATAGTTACAGCATTCCTAATAAGCACAGCGACGAAGACGACCACATCAACACCTAACCAGGGAGGAGGAGAAATTACACAACCTCCCCATCATCGCCAACAATCGACAGCAGGCCGGGGGCAAACAAGATCACCCCCTTTCACCCTAATGCATAATCACACAGCCTTTGTCGTCGTCGTCGTCGTCAGTCGCGGTGGCGGCAAGATTTGATTTAATTAAGCGCCGCCCGAGTGTCGTCGCCCGCTGCTCGTGGAAAACAATAGGCCCCCGCGAACAATTATCGCCACCAAGAGTCGCGTGTGCCCAGCTCTCACCCGAGCGCGCGAGTGAGCTTTTCTTGTAAATGCGCGGAAAAAAGGTCAAACCCTAGATGTGAGAAGAAAGCAGAAAACCTCGACCACCGCCTCGTGTGAGTGTATGTGTGGGGGGGAAAAATGCTCCCCTTTGTGCAATCAACTCGAGAGTTTGCAAGTGAATAGCGTGAAGCTCAAGTTTTTAAGCTTTTCTGAAAATCTTTGCACAGAGCTAGCAGGGCGAGAAGAAAGAAGAAAAGTTTGCGAATGTGTTGTAGTGCTCGTGTGGAGTGTAGTGTTTAGGCTCTTTTTCTGCTTCGTTACGGGGGAAGATATCTACTAAACAATGGATCGGTTTAGTGTGAACAACGGATCGGCTAATGCCGGTGGTGGGACTTCCACTTCTGGCGCGGTCGTCAACAGCACTGGTAACAATGCTGCAAGTGGAGGAGCTAGCAGTATCGTCACTGCCACCAGTAATAGCAACATCAATAATACCGGCAGCAACAACAACAATAGCAATAACAACAATGGTGTGAAGTTGCGCCCTGATCGCGGTAATGCGTCCATTGACTCGACGCTTTCATCGGCGTCTTCGTCGTCATCGACGGTCGCCTCCGTTGCATCCAGCTATCGGAGATCGTTTCACCGGTTGGGACCGGGCAGTGCCAGTGCCACGTCCGATTACAGCATGTCAACGTTGCCGGAATCGATTCAGGTAGGATTACTTCTTGCATTATTTGTTGTCCGTAGGTTGCTGCTTATGTCCACATTTTTCATAAAATTTATTTTTCACGAATAATAGTCCATTTCCTTCCTGGAAAATATGTTGCTCTGTTTAGCCCAAATTTACCCAGTTCGTTGAATAAAGTATTGGTTGAAAATCAATACTATTTTGATTGTATTTCAACAGTAACACTTTAATATGTAATATGTTTTCAATAGATGTCTTACAAGATAGAGTAGAACATGAATTGAGCTTTACAGAAAAATGCGTGTTGTTGTTCATTTTCTCAAATCTTCAAAACGAAAATTTAAGATTCATATTCCCAATGCTCAACTCGAACGTCACGAATTGATAGTTTTTTTTTCCAAAATTCAAATCAATCTTTACGATATCAATTTGTAGTTAATGTAATATAAGGGATTTTAAGACAAATATTTTCTAAGCACCCGAAATGCGCTAGTCGGTACGAGATAAAACAGATGGTGTGAGAACTTTTCCTGTAGAAATTGCTATTCACGGTATACTTTATTAATCGCTGCCTTAGTTGTTTGATATATTTGACTGGGATCTATCCCAAGTAAAGTTCTGATAAAAGGCTATTTGTGGCTTAAGCAGCTTGGTTGAAGGTGGTCTATAGAATTCTAAGCAGTCTCATTTTTAAAACGTTATAAGCAGGGCCCCACAAAGTCACTTTCAATCGAAAATCTTCAAGTGACGATGAAGCTCTCAACCATCACTTTCAATTGAAAGTCATTCCGTCTTCTCTTCGAGCAGATCCCCGTCAACATCAACAGAACCAGAACTTTCGATCGGTTTTCATGCTGTTTGTTTTGGCTTGACTCGTGTTCATTTCTTCTTTCATTGTCAAAAGAACTTCCTTTTGCATTGAAGCGAAGCTGTTTGATCCAAATTCGCGCAGTTTTTATGACTTTTGTTGATTGTTCACTCGGTTCATTTAAGCGTGTGCGCATAGATCTGTGCACGTGGTTGTAAAATTTATCATTGTTGGGTGGTTTGTTTACCCATCAATATGGGTAATTTTTGAATCAGGGTGACGTATAGAGATCGAAAATTGATATGCGACGCCATTTTTAAATCCAGTTTACGAAAAAGTGGGAAATGCTGTCAAATACTTATCAATCAAGGTATTTTTGGAATCGGGATAGTGTCTAGAGGATGAAAATCGATATCCGACGCCATTTTGAAATCGAAGATGGTGGCTTCCGATTTACGAAAAAGTGGAAATACAGTCAAATACTCATCAATATTGGTATTTTTGTAATCGGTATGAAGTCTACAGATCGAAAATTAATATGCGACGCCAATTCGAAATCCAAGATGGCGGCTTCCGATTTCAGCACAAGTGGGAAATATTGTCAAATACCCATCAATATAAGTATTTTTGGAATCGCGATGACGTCTAGAGGCCGGAAATCGATATCCGACGCCATTTTGAAATCCAATATGACGGCTTCCTATTTCAGACAAAAAATGGGAAATGCTGATGCCATCCCATCAATATGGGTATTTTTGGAATCGGGGTGACGTCTGGAGATTGGAAATCAGTATCCAACGCCATTTTGTAATCCATCAAATACCCATACAAACGTTTTTTTTTTAAGAATCCGGGTAACGTCTAGAAGTCGGGAATCGATATCCGACGCCAAACGACGGCTTCCGATTTGCGGAAAGTGTCAAATATCCTAAAATATAGGTATTTTCAGGATGGGGATGAGATAGATGTCGAAAATTGATGTCACGCCGTTTTTTTTTAAATCGGGCTAACATCTAGAAGCCAGAAATCGATGTGCGATGCCATCTTTAAATTCAATTTAAGAAGAAGCATCAAATAGCCTACAAATGGCATCGAATATCGATTTTCAGTATCTACGCGTGGTCTCCGTTCCGAAAATACCCAGATCTTAGGGTATTTGACACTTTTGTGAAACCCGATGGCCGCCATATTGGATTCCAAAATGGCATCGAATATCGATTTTTGATATGTACACGTTGTCCTCATCCCGAAAATACTCATATTGTAGGGTATTTGACACCTTTTCTGAAACCCTATTGTAGTTCAACATAGCATCGGATATCGATTTTCGGCAGCCACGCGTTGTCTCCGTTCCGAAAATACCCATATCTTAGGGTATTTGACACGTTTTAGGAAACTTGATGGCCGCCATTTTGGATTCCAACATAACGTCGAATATCGATTTTCCGCACCTTCATGTCGTCCTCGTTCCGAAAATACCCATATTGTGGGGTAATTGAGACTTTCCCTGACCCCGATGGTCGCCATCTTGGAGTCCAGAATGGCCTCATTAATTAAATTTTGGTTCAATATAAAATAATATATTATTACTACACCTAATCTGGATGCCTTTCAGGTCGTGACAAGTCCAATGAGTCCAATGAAAATGCAGAACCCTGGTTATAAGAACTTGAAAGTTTCGGTACCATAATTGAAAAGCATTCTAAGCAGCCTCTGGACGAAAATGAACAGAACTTTTAGAAAATAAATTAAAAAAGGTTTTTGTCCTCTACACCAATTATATATTTAGTTCGCACTTTTATGAAAGTTATTTCTAAAGGCAGGTTTTAATGTGTATTGATTTATCAGCATTAATAGTAGTAATGGAGCTGTTGGTAGAATTAAACCCAGTCCTTCTGCGTGAGAGCCCCAGCACGAACCGCTACGTCATCTGAGATATATTAAAATGAACTGTTGTCCCGCCTACTGTTGGACTTTTCAGTGCCAGCTGACTGACTTGAATACGAAATACAACACCTTGATGAATTTTGAATTGGTGTTTGCCCGCATGGTATTCCATCACACTTGTGGCGCAGTGGTTAGCAATCGTAGATCACATGCCGAATACACGGATTCGAATCCAGGAAATTACTTTTTATTTATTTTTTGATAGAATGTTGCATAAATATAAGAATTATGATTTATTCGGGCCACTGATTATTTCATATTTACGTACATTAAATTTTGTAACTCATAAAAACTTGTGCGGATTGCTTCATGTGGCTTGAAAGTCCTGTCGGAACTTTATTTGAACTTTATGGAACTTGAAAGTTCTGCCAGAACTTTATTCGAACTTGATGGAAATTGAAAGTTCTGTTGGAACTTTATTTGAACTTTATGGAACCTGAAAGTTCTGTCAGAACTTTATTCGAACTAAATGGAATTTGAAAGTTCTGTCGGAACTTTATTTGAATTTTAAGGAACTAAAAGGTTGAACTTTTTGGAACTTGGAAGTGATTCGTTACTTGGGTTTCCATCGAGTTTCAACTGCAAAATACACAATAATCAGGGTTGATAATGATAGTTCTGAGGAGAACTCCCAAAAGAGAAATCTAAGGACATTCTGAGAATAATTTCAAGAAGATTATGTTAGAAAAGGAATCCGGAGCATATGTCTATGAAAGTTTTCGAAGAATTCATAGAGGGTACGTTGCAGAAGATTACAATTACATCTAAGGATAACTCAGATATAACCTCAAATGAATTTGGTCAAAAATGCCAATAGGGTTTTGACCTTTTTTTGAGGAGAAATATAAGGAACTTGTAAGGAGAACTGAAAGTAATTTCTTAGCTGAGAATCGTTGTGAATTAAATTCCAAGGGAAGGAGAAAAATTCAAAGGTTATTTAGGAATACATTCTATTAACATTTTGAGAATAATGCAAAAGGATTTCTTAGGAGGAAAACATCAAGAACGTTTCGAAGAGTATCCGTAGGATATTTCGGTTATAATTTTTTAGATAATTCAAAGCAGAGTCCCATAGGAGTAGCATTCCAAAGATTT
This sequence comes from Ochlerotatus camptorhynchus, assembly GCF_037179485.1. Lineage (NCBI taxonomy): Eukaryota > Metazoa > Arthropoda > Insecta > Diptera > Culicidae > Ochlerotatus > Ochlerotatus camptorhynchus. The sequence goes on from NW_027040621.1 coordinate 752,905, forward strand.
TTCGGGATTTCCTAGCAGAACTAAACAAATATTCCTAAGACAATTCAATTGGAATTACAAGGTAATATTAAGTGCATGCTTTTTCAGAATATGCTACAGAAGTTCTGCAGAGTTCAAAGGGTATCAAGATTATTCGAACATTGATATGTTTTCGAGATCCTGGACACAGACAAATACATTAAGATTTGGGATTAATAAATAAATTGAAATTCTGAGCCTTTGAGTTTTTAAAAAAATTTAATTCTATATTTAAGAAAACTTATTTTAAATTCAATATTCAGGACCAAGATTCTGGAACATGAGAGGTTTTGTATGTATGTAAAATATGCCACTCATTGTTGCAGGGCACAGCCATTAGACAGTGGATTGTCTATCACTTGATCAAGTACCCTACCTGGTTGTATTCAATTTACCATTGTATGAAGGGTTAACCCAATACAAAACAAGCCATCATACGAGGGGATGTCAAAATGAGTGGGGGAAAAGAGCCCACCTTCAATTCACGAAATGTTAACAACGGGGAGTTCGCAATTCCACTCTCCCCATCCAAATCGCTTCAATAAGGCGCCCCTGATGATTCCATCCCTACCCAATGAATTTCTATGTTTAAATGAAAATATGTAGAATATAAAAATGTAATACTACCCATTATTTTCAGCTCAGTAAGCAAAAACGATCCCTTCAGGGTAATTGAGCATCTCAAAACCACAACACTCCACGACAAAATATGATTAAGTTTTCACTTGGTATGTAATGAACAACAGAGATACGCGATAATTCATATAGTTTCTGTGGTTGATGATTAGTTTTAAATATACGAATGGAACTGCCAACGGCGACTACGATGACGACAACAGCGAACGTGGCACCTCCGCTGGATCTTCATGTCTGCAAAAATAGCTAAGAGCAATTATCTATGTTGTGATACTTCCTTCAACGAAGACAAATTTTCTTGCATTGCCATGGTCATTAGACTGATGCAAAATTAGAAATTTTTGCTCCACAGTGTTCAAACGGTTTAAAATCGGGTCCTGATTAGCCTCCGAAAGTTTAAACTCATTTGATAAGAAACTGACTTGGCACAAACCATTTGAAGTTTATATGCGAATTACTATGGGAAAAAAAAACTTTTTGTTCATTGTCTTCTAGCCTTTTTACATATTGTACTGTTAACAAATTCTATTGCTATTCTTATGGGAATTTTTATCAGCTACTACTGTGCTGAAAATCGTTTTTCAGCCAAACGTCAAATTAAATAGTTATTAATTGTTTAAGAGATTGATAATCTTATGGCAAGATTAAGCAACTGTATTGTGGGCAACACTGCATTCTGCAGTGTTACATAGTAGCCATGATTGTTATCCTCTATTCTACGCGCCATAAACACCAATGTTGCCTGCTGAACAGTTGCTTGAGCATAATCATAAGACATCAGTGACTTGAATCATTCATATTTTTTGTTCCTTACATCGAAAAGTGGTCTTCAACAAAGTTGAAGCTGAGAAAATTTTCAACAAGCTCAGCTATCATTTTCTAAAGTAGAGTGAACTGGTGAATTTTGAGATCGATATGAACCGAAATTATGGTTTCTCCATAGTAATTCCCATATAAACTTCAAATGGTTTGTGCCAAGTCAGTTTCTCACTAAATGAGTTCAAATTTTGGGAGGCTAATCAGGGCCCAATTTGGAACCATTTGAGCACTGTGGAGCGAAAATTTCAAATTTTGCATCAGTCTAATGGTCATCTGGTTGGAATTTCGGTTATGAGCCTCACAGTTACCAAGATAAGTTATGAAGCTGACCCTGGAGCTCTAATATTGGTTCGAAAACTAGGGATGCACTGAATAGTGCTAGTCGGCAGGTATTTGGTGTTTACATCAAAATGTTATCTGATATTCGGCTAACAAGTGGCCGACAAGGTGTCTTAGCAGCGGTGTCGATGGTGTAGTGATAAGCGTGATTGTCTTTCCCCCAAAAGGCCTAGGTTTAATCCCAGTCGGCGCCACCGGGATTTTCTGAGGGATAAAATCTCTCATCACGCCTTCCTTCGGAAGGGAAGTAAAGCCGTTGGTCCCCGGTCTATGAGTTAATGTGTCGGTACGTAGGGTCCAGGTGTCCCTGGCGTCGGTAGCATTGGTACTCAGTACAGAAAACAAGATCGATGGAAAATAAATCATGGGAAAAAAGGTTCGCCCCTAATATGATTTCCCGCCGTTTTTACGAATGGGCGGGACTTAGAAAGTATTTGTTGTGCAGAATATGCAAAAAAGGAGGGACTTCGGATGTAAATTTAAATGCAGACATAGAGGTACCAGACATGTTTTGCAGGGTACATGTACTCTATTTTGTAGTCTGTGAGAGGGAAATCACAAATCGAGTGTCATCAAAATACATCGCATGTACAGATATTGAGCTCGTGTGGGAGACAAAGGTAAAAAGGTTGAAGGTAAAAAGGTTGAAAGTAATGGATTGTACTATCTCTATGTACATGGCCCATGAATTCATGAAAACTGTTTGTAATTATTGGAGATAATTGATCTCCCTTCTCCCATACTGAGTTTCAACGATGCCTACCAAAGAAAGAGCGCCAGTACATGTACATTTCCTCAGAGCCAAAATTTAAAGCACTTTTACTTAGACTCTAAGTCTTAGAGGTTCGATATTATTAAAATTTAAGGCTGTTTAAGACACTGTTGCTGTGTCATCCGCGCCAAATGTCACGGTGCGGATTTCGCGAACTCAAAATGGGGATATCTGTAACAGCTCTGCGCATCTGTACCATTTTACATACATTTGATTGACTAACTGAGATGTCCTTACACAACAAAATTGATTAGGTTCACTTTCATTATCATCATTGAAAGTTTTGTGAGATATTTTCAAAATAGGCGATCCCAAATCAATCAATTCAAAACCCATGTAGCATGTGTAGTTAATGCAAAATAAAGGGTTTTAAAACAACCAATGTCTGAAATCCCACCTTGCGCTAATATGCACGAGATTCATCCAAGTTAATTGTATTTGTGAGTTTGTTTTTCTTTAAAAACAAACAATTTTTCCTCGTAGGCTAGGGTTGGCTAGGGTTGTTTAATACGTTTTGTGCAAATAAGGCAGTCGGGGCCAAATGATTCCAAAACCTCAACTTACTCCAATAATCTAAAGAAATCTTGAATTTTATCTATTTGAATCGCATAGCTCAAATTCTCGCAAATTGAACCGTTCTGAAACGTACATCTTTCACTCCCGTATTGCTTTAATTCCCAAAAAACGAAGATCAAAATAAACCCCAATGGAGCAGAACTTGCGTCATTGGCTGCACTATCCCAAAACAAGGTTAAATCAGCCGCCATAAACCCACAAACTTACTCGTACTTTACATTTCGAACACATCCCACTTCCTGGCAATTTACAACCGCCGCGTAGTTACGGCTTAAAAGCCTTCTCCCAATCCAAAACAACATATTATTTATGGACTTGTGGACTAGAATTACCCACCACACCGCACCGAAATTGGCCCACCAAAAAAAAACTGAGAGCCCAGTAGAACTCGCGGCAGTCCAGGTCATCTATGGCGCGCGCACTGATCCAAGAACTACATTTAACAGGGCCCCAGAAAGCTTCCGCCCCGCAATCCTCGATGCTCGGACGGACGGACGGATGACGAGGGGGGTAATTTCCACGGAGAGCTTTTAATAGCTCGACCGTTCTTCGTTCCGACCACTCGGCTGATCGGCGGCGCCCGTTTGCTCTCATATGTGTGTAAGTACAGCAAACAGGCAAGAGAAAAAGTGCACAAGCATGACCCAAAAAATCAACAAACAACAAAAATCTACAGTTAACCCCCGAATCTCTTGCTTGGGCTCCCGGCCATTACCTTACTGCTTGGGCCTATTCATAATACTATCCCCGTCCAGAGAAGAGCATAATTCCGTGCTGTAGGAAGGCACGCGTCCTCCGCCAGGTCCCAACCCGATAGATGTAGGAAGCTTCTGTATTAGTGTCGATCATAAATCCAGACCTTGAGCGAAGGTCTCTCGACTTTCCAGGCAGGGGGAAATGGCTAATGACATAGACAGGCCATTAGCGTACGGTATCTAAACCGAACGCGCCGCGATGATGGTTCGGCGATGGCCAGTCAAAGCAAGTGCAGATTACGACACACACACACATCAGAGGTTTATCTCCCATTTCGAAGATAGGGACCCCACACCTGGAGACAGGGGACCCCGGCAGATCGGTGCGATAATCTAGGGCAGTGGGATCCCACATGCCAGCCCGGCCCAGGTTGATTTATAGCGGTGTCGTAATGAAGCGAGGGAGCGTATCATCAGTTGGAATTACGATGAATTCCTCAACTTGTACGTGTCTGTCAATCTGTGAATTAGAATATTTGATTGAGATCGTGACCCCGCACAGCAAAGTGCAAGCGGAACCACCCAATGACAGTCGTTGGTTGGCAGGGATCCGAATCCCTGTCCTCCGCGACTGGGGGAAGAACCAATAATTTATTCCATTAGCAACATCCTATCCTGACTGCACGGGGCTCGTCTAATTAGAAACTCGTTTCTCTGTCTCTCAATCGCGACCAAACGCCAAACGTCGAAAGTATTTTCGAAGGTTGTTCATCCGTATGCAAACATGCTCAGAATGTCCGAAAAACTAGTTCTGATTACCCGGTGTGTGTGTGTGTGTATGTGTGTGTGTTAAGTCATAAAAGTCCACACAACTGCACGCATCGATGCCGATTTTATAACCTCTTTCGCAACAGAACACAATTTTATGACTCTACTTTTTTCGTGCAAAAAATGAGGTTTGGAAACGATTTATGCTTTCCCGGAATCACAGCATAGCTCGTAAGACAGTTCATCATTTTTATGTGCGTGCGAATTTGGAGTTCCATTAGAAGACGATCTCCGGAGCAGTGATTTCCGGTCGTCTCGTGCAGTTATTATCGGCAGCTTCATCATCATCACGTGGTGGGAAGAAGAACGAAATCGTCAATTTAACTAACCTCACTTAAAGTACGTGAACCCGCAACCACCGCAAGAAGTTAGGTTGGGAAGCTCTACACACATAGGTATTTATCTAGTGGTGGGAAGCTGGTTGATGATCCGTAATCAGATTTTTCTCCGGTGGTTCTTGGCGAAAATAGGCGGGTTTTTGAACGTGTGAAAAGGTAAAATGGTCTGAGAATGTTTTTTGAGATGAGTCATCATGAGACCGTGGAGATGCGAATTATTGGCGACTGTTAATGAGCAAGCTCAAAATTCAATTAAAATTCAATATGAAATTTATTATGAAATTGACGAATTTCACGCAAACTCGACAAATGGTTGGCAGCACCCTCTCAGATTTCAATGAAACTTTGTAAGTGTATAGATTTCGTCTACTTAAGCAACTTTGCATACTTATTTTCTGTAAAAAAAAAATCTAGACCAACATTTGCAAAGGGCAGAACTTTGTTGTCATCATTTTCTTCAAAAAATTATAACTCAATAATGTCAAGTCATACAAAAATGTTGCCCGAGGATGATTTGTAGAGAAATAAATGAGCTTTTGTAAGACAATATAAAAAAATTAAGTCTTTTTTCTACACTGAAAAAAAAAATTAAAACTTAAAAATGAGATTTCCCAAAAATTTTTTTTTTTAAATCTGAAACTTTTTCTAAAGATAGATATATCATTTATCTACAACTCGTTGATACATCCCAAGATGGGCACTTTTAAAGGAAAAAAGTTATTCAATAAAAAAAGTTTCGTGTTCGCACTGAATACAATCTATGATTTTTTTTTTAGGGTGGGACCGACAAATTTAAAAATTTTGAAAGACGTGTTTCACGTCTACCACTAAATGAGATTGAGTTAAACTCCAAATGGAAAATAAAATGCTTTTTTATAAAGCTTTTGAATATAAAGGAAGGGTCAACTAGTTTCGGAGATATGTTATGGTAAATTTGGGTGTCGATATATTAAATCACATAAGATATTTTTAACGAGTGAGAAAACCAGTTTCAATGTCACAAAATGTACCTAGAAAATATATATTATTTCCCGTTTAAGATGTAGGTACAAAAAAGGTACGATGTAGGTACAAAAAAAGGTACGATGTAGGTACAAAAAAGGTACGATGTAGGTACAAAAAAGGTACGATGTAGGTACAAAAAAGGTACGATGTAGGTACGACCACAAGCCTGTGGGTAGGTATACATTATTTACTATTTAAGTGAAGATGTAGATACGACCCTATTCAATGTAGTGTAGAAACAGTGACAGTGAGAAAGTAAATTACTGTAACGTTTAATTACAATTATTCTCACTCTTTGATAGTAATGATATAAGCAGGCCAATGCCTGGAATTAACGATTACGTGTCTGAACTCCGAAATGGCCTAAAAGAACGGGTTCAGAAGTGAATTCTTATTATGTCTCTCAAAGAGGCATATACAATATTTGAAGAAACGTATGCGAGTATTAAAATTGGCTTCAACCTTGAGACCTGAACATTGTAAGCTACTTGATAGTAAAGGTACTCATAATGTATGTGTGTGAACAACACACGAAAATTTAAAATTAATGCTGAATAGTTTAGGAATTGTATCCCAGGAAGAAATAATGGATTAACAGCTTTGCTAATAGGACGACAGAGTGTTATATTCGAGCTTGCAAGAAATGTGCCACCAATGAAGAAGTTGCAGACGAACTTGCTGCACTATTAGAAGAAAGTGGTAAAGAAGATGTATTTTTTCAACAGTGGCTAACTACGGATCGTTGTAAAACTTGGAGAACATTATGAAACCTGCAGATGAGTTTGCCACGTACTTCGTAGATTAAATTGATAAGTTAATCACTCATGACTTTTTTTTGTAAAGAACAGTCTTTATTTCTAAGGAACAACAAAGATTCTCTAAAAGAAGATGAATTAATTGTAATTTGCGATTTCTCTCTCATTTATTATTCAGAACGCTGGTTACCATTGGAATAACGCTCAGGCAACTATTCGCCCTTTTGTGGTTTATTTTATGACGGACAGTAAAATAGAAAACGTCAGTTTTATAATAATATCAAAGGTATTGGCCCATGATACAATAGCAGTTCAATTGTTCATTTCAAAACTGATTGAATTCTTGAAACTATCAATAGATTTTTCCAAAATTACATTTATGTCAGCTGGAGCAGCTGCTCATTATAAGAACAGAAATTTTTTGCCAGTCTATGTAACTTCAAATCAATGCACAAATTGGAAGCAGATTGGCATTTCTTTTCAACATCTCATGGCAAAGGGCCCTGTGATGCTATTGGTGGAACTTTAAAACGAATGGCAAAAAGAGCAAGTCTTGCCCAAGAATACGGAAATACTATTACAACCCCACGAGAGCTCTACGACTGGGCAGTTAAACAAACAGCGCAAAGCATCGCTAAATTGAATTTCTGTTATATATCTACTGAGCAATACGAAAAAATGTCAGAAGAACTAGAAGATTTATTTCACCACGCAAAGACGATATCTGGTACACAAAAATTTCACAGTTTTCAGCCCATTGCCGATAATCAAATTGCAGCTAAAAAATATTCTAATTCAACGGAGCATCCAAAAAATTTACTTTGTTTGAAAATGTTAAGAAATAATATATATAAGTTATTCTCTAAATAAGATAAACTAAAAAATTATGAAATAATAACATTAAAATTAAATTTTCTATATCATTCACATTAGGATTGAAAACGTCTATAATATCTTTTTTGGTGTACCTTTCATTTGGAGCTTGTTGAGTGAAATCCGGTTGAGTGGTAGGTTTCATACATTTCAATATTTTTCATGTCTATAATAAAAAAAATCATTGATTTTATTCAGTGCGAACACGAAAAAGTTTTTGTTAAATAACTTTTTTCTTTACAAATGCCCATCTTGAGATATATGAACGAGTTATAGATAAATGGTCTGCCTATCTGTAAAAAACATTTCCGATTTAAAAAAAAAATTTTTTTTGAGAAATCTTAATTTTAAATTTTAAACATTTTTTTCTTCAGTGTAGCAATAACATTTTTAATGTTTTGGTGTTTTATTATGCAAGCTCATTTATTTATCTACAAATTATTTTCGGCAACATTTTTGTAGGACTTGACATTATTGAATTATGATTTTATGAAGAAAGTATTAATAAAAAAAATCCGCCCTTTTTAAATGTTGGTCTATCGTTTAAAAAAAAATAAGTATGCAAAGTTGCTTAAGTAGACAAAATCTACACACCCACAAAGTTTCATTGAAATCTGAGAGGGTGCTGCCAATTCCTTTGTCGAGTTAGCGTGAAATTCGTCAATTCATTTTGAAATACAATCTGAAAAACAATTTAAAAACAATCGTCGAATTTTGAAAACTTGTTTTAATATGAGATCTTGGAAGTTTTCTATAGTGCTGCAGAAGTCTTAAAAACCTTAAATTGTTTTCGTCTGACGTATCCAATATTTTTATATGTCTGAGATCTCGATGATTTTTCAAAGTTGCAGACAAGCATGGCGAAATTAAGCGGCACCGGTGGTGTAGTGGTAAACTGTCTGTCTCTCACTCCAAAGGGCCTGGATTCAATCCCAGTCGGCGCCATCGGGATTTCCTGAGGTATAAAATCTCTGATCAGGCCTTCGGAAGGGACGTAAAGCCGTTGGTCCGCGGTCCATAAGTTGATGGGTCGATAGGTGGCGTCGGTAGCGTTGGTACATAGTACGGAAAACAAGATCGACGGAAAACAAATCAAGAATTTTTCCTTGGCGCAGCATGGCGAAATTCATTCACTCGAGTACGACAGAACGAATATTGTGATACTCATATACTTAATGAGAAATGGCTGCAGTAGAACGAATTAGTCGAGAAACTGAGAGAATGTGAGAAACTTGTTCTGACGAGTGCAAACCCGATTGTATGCGTGAGAAATTAATAACAATGATCAAGCATCAGCCAGTGATTTGTTTTAGGACCAGTCTATTTCGAACAGTTTTATTTAAATCCCAAAATGATTTTTTGAAGTTTAAATCATCTTAGGCATACATTTAAAAAAAAATATTTAAACGTAAGATACTGCAACAAACACTAAACAAAGGACATATGTCATTATGTTGGTTGGAGAGACTTATGACACTAACAAAAAAAGATGACCCTACACCCGAAGTGTAACGAGTAATCCAACTTATTGCCCAAAAGTAATTTCTCACTCAAGGAGTTGATCTTTCTTTATAACATGAGCTGTTCTTTAACCCATCAGAGTCATCAACATTTATTACATGCCAGTCTTTCTTTATACTGTGATCATTTATTTTGTGATTCACTGTTTTGTAGGGAACAAATCCATTAAGGTGATTCCTTCAATTACGAAAATCTTGGAAATCAGTGCCCCATTTAATTTGAAATTGCTACTTTATGTATGCTGCAGTGCAGCAAACGTGGAGTAACAATTTAAATGATACCCGTGTCGTGGAAGCTGATATTTGTGCACTTAAAGTTTCGAAGTGGTTACGAGAATAAGGTTGTCATAGCGATTCACCTTAAAGGTTGAAGTGTAACGTTTATTTAATTTGAGTAATTCTAAGACCTTAAAATATTCTATGTTCTGAAGATTCGTTTTCCATGCACAAGTTTAAGATATAAAAAAAAAATCAAAGTGACAGAATTAAGGAAAAAAAATATTAATTTGAAGTTTCTAATTAACTTTATGAACGATTAGAGACTTCAATGCAAACTCACTGTAAGCTTTAAGAATCACTTCTGTTAGCTTCCAATAAACAGCAGGAACTTTTAAGAAGTGCCTAGAATTTCAGGGAACTTCACCGGTTCCAAAAGTACTTCAGAAATAAAGAGAACTTGAGAAAAGTTGTGGAAACTTTTAAGAAGTTTTAAGTACCGTAAAACGGGGTAACATTGATAAATTTTTAAGTATATTCTAAATATTTTTTTTAAATTTTATATTTTTAAAACAAGTACTGAGGATCCAGGAGTTAATTCGTTAGTAATTTGTTTAACGGAAATTAAAGCACATGCATTTTTTGTTAAGTTGTTTGACCGAACATCAGTATTTTGATTTGGGGTAACTTTGATAATGCTCGATGAATGTAGAAAAAAATATCGTGAAACTCAAACTTTTCAGTTCTTTAAATATGAAACTTTGAATGAGTATATAATCAGAAAACATCATAGGCAATAAGAATACAACAATGAATTTGTGATGGCTATATCGGAAATACATTTCATAAACGATGGTTTGATTGCTTTTTCAAACAGGCGAAAAATACGAAAATGGTTTTTTAATCTGATTGTAAAATATTTAACACATACTATATTAAAATTACATACGATATCAACCGAAATACCCTAAGCTACAATATGAAACCAATATTTCTAATTTAGAGAAAGCGCAGTGACTAAATTTAATCTTTATATCATACTATCAAAGTTACCCGCATAATCAAAGATACCCCGTTTTACGGTACCTCAGAAAAGCTAGATCTAGAGATATTTGGGGGATTTCAGGGCAGTTCCCGTAACATTAGTCTAGACTTTTGGCGCAGTTTAAAGATCTATAAGAGTGAGTTTAACCAAATTCAGGATAGTTCCATGATGTGCTGTAAAAAAGTCGAGATTCATAAAGATATTCCGAGAATTTCAGGGACTCTGCACTACCTTGAGAGAATTTCTAAAAACTTCAGAAACATTTTAGCAACTTCACAGAACTCCAGAGAATTTCAAGGAAGTTTAAAGGAGTTTACGAGAATTCCATTTATTTCAGAGACGAAGCGAGATTTTCGATAGAGTTGAGAGCTTCAGGGAAGCTCCGACAACATCAACACAGATTAGAGAATCAAAGGGTAGTTCAAATAATTTCATGAAAATTTCAGAAACCTTTAAGAAGTTTCGAGAAACTCAGGGAATTTCCGGAATCTTCAGCAAAGCTCCGAGAGAATTTCTGGAACGCAATAAAAATCATATGAACATCCGGAAAGTGAATGAGTATTTTAAAGGTGATATATCATGAACGTTTCAAGTGCTTCAAAATTTTTTGAAAAATTCTTTTTAGTTAGAGAACGTCATTGAAATCATAATATAAAAAATGCGAGAAGTTTTAGCAACTACCGATTCAAGAAACTCCAGAGAACTTCAAAGAAATTTAGATTGTTTTCAGCGAAGTTCCGAGTACTTCGAGGACGATCTTCAGATAACTTCAGAATAATCCCAGAACCATATAGAGAACTTCAGGTAAGAATAGAAAACTTCAGGGATGTCCATATAAGTTCCGGGAAAATTACTGCTTTAAGGCAAAGTTCCGTGAGCGTTATAAAACTTAAGAAAAATTGTGGAAACTTCAAGGCAATTTAATGAATTTTAGTTTAATTGTGAGCTCATTTAAAAAATACTGAGTAATTCAGAGCAGTCTAGAGAACTCTTACGAAATACAGAAATCATTTTGGCAGTTTTAATAAAATCAGGAATGTCTGGACTATTGAAGTTATGAATTAGTGTCGATAATTTAAATGTAATTTAAAAAAAATGTTGGGATCTTCAGTGAAAATGATAGAACTATATTAATTATTCCGTTTCATTCAACGAAAATTACGGTTACGGAGTTAAAGAAATTTCAGAAAAACTTCAGAAACTTCACAGAAGCGCAGAGATCTTCAGAAACGTTTCGAGAACTTCATAGTAGTCTATGGAATTTTAGGATTGATATAAGAACTTCAGGAACTATCATGAAGAACAGCAAAATGCGAGAGCATTTCCAAGAAGCTTAGTAAGCTCCAAAAAGGAGGCATTTCACGGGGGTTAGGACAGTTCAATTAAAATCAGGGCAGTACAACAAGCTTCATGAGAACTTCAAAAAATTTAGAGAAGTTTTGATAATTTAAGGAAAGAACAGAGAACCTTCAGGGCAGTTCCGTTAACATTAAATAAATTACATAAATTTAAAGAAGTTTCGAGAACTTTAGGGAATTGTTAAAACTTTAGAGAAGTTTTCGTTCATCGTTAGGAAAATTGACGAATCTTTATGTAGTCCGATGAAGTTCAGGGAAGTTTAAATTTGATGAGAAGTATTGTGAGCATCAGGCTAGTTTCTCAAACTCAGAACTGTCTTGAAAGCAGAATGCACTTGATGTTTTTCTCAGAGATTTTTTTCCAGAACTCCCTTGGAATGAGGTCATTAGAAATTAAAATTAAATTTCACGAGTCCCTAAAATTGGAACTTGACTTCATATTCTTGAAAACTCCTTGAAGTATTATAACTTTTAAGTCCAGAACTTCAAAAACTTGTCCAAATTAAAAATAGCATTTCAAGTCTATGGGTTTTTTTTTAAATTTATTTGTTACTGATGATTAGTCCACTTTGGATGTATAAAGTTCAATGTGTGAATGAAAATAACGATTAAAACTAAATCAAGAACAACATGTGAAAAGGGCATACAAGCGTTTTGTAAACAAACATTCGTATGTCCTTTTCTCGCCACCCATATAACACCAACCCAAACAAGGTTTTGTCAGTTAGTAGACATCCTGGCACCTTGGTTTGGTGATAAGTTTTCTTTTTAATCTTGTCCCTTAAAGCTTTGATTGATCGCTACCAGTCTTAATATTGCGCATATAGTCGTGCAAAAATTCCGCAGTATTTTATGGGAGGAAGAGGACATGCAACAGTATTAACTGGCGCAATACGCAACAAGGAGACGGTGGGTTGGGAAGTCAATGTTCTAAAATTGACCAAAAATAGGAGTCCCAGAATCATGAACAAATTTCATATTTCGTGATTTTTTCGAATTAGTGGCCTTTGAACTTTATTCATAATTCTATAATTTCAAAATCCTGAAACATAAGGCCAAAGAGCATAAAATATATAAAATTTCAGACTCGATATTCTCCGATTAGTATGAAAATTTGGATAACTGTTTGTTATGAGAAATCATTCACAGTTGAGCTAAGATTCGGTCATTTTGAATTTTGAAAAAAAAAAAAAAATGACGTGTAAGACAAAAATGCAGAAAAAATATAGACTTTTCTAGAAAAATTTAAACAGTAAATAATTGTTGAAAATTTTTTTGTGAAAAATAAAAACTGATTTCAAAACTTGAATAACAATAAATCAATACATAACGGTTAAATATTTATTTTAATTTTTGATTGTTTCAAATTTTACGCTTGATTTAAAATTGACAGAAGTCATAGAATCGTAGCTTTCGGTCGAATTTGCAACTATTATTTTCTACAAAAAATAAAATACAAAATAATTCCAGGGTCTACGTGGATTTAGCGACTTTCGTGATTTTCGCTGATTCGCATCTCAGTTTTGGTCTAGTGTAGATTTGTCGTGAATTAGATCTGAATTCAACTTGGTTTCAATTTTAATTATTTGAAGACCCCATTCCGATTATAATGACCTCAATTCGTCAATTCGTCACTCGCCCTCACAAACTACTGAAATCATTAAATGCTCATTTTTTAAAGATCTCAGTGCTTTTTTCCGATGGTCCATTTTTACAACGTTTCTATAGTTCTCAGAACATATTATAGTATTTGAAACCTCCAAAACTCCGATTGCTCTAAAATTTATCCACGAGCTTTGTAGTTCTCTGAACGTTCGGAGCTCGTTGGACACCTCTAAACCTCTCTGAACCTCGTCAAAGTCTGTAGCTCGTAGATCCACTCTTAAGCTCTTTCGAAATTCGCTGTACTTATCTGTAAATTATGGAACGTCTCATGCTTTACATTTTTTCATTCGCTCCTTGGTCTTTTCAGATGTTCCGAAATGTTTAGTGATACATCTTGAATTTCAAAGAAGACCAGTGGATTTAACAGATATTCTGCGAAATTCAGAGAAGCACAGGAAACATTATTGTATTTTAGGAAATATCATGCTTAGTAGAACTGCTTAGGAACATCAGGAAAACTCCTTGGAAACGTTTAAGGGAACCTAATGGAAGCTAAGGGCAAGTTTAAGGGAAGGTCAAATAAACCAAAGTGTGGTTTAGATTTTTTTTTTCAGAAAAGAACTTGACAAATGCTTAGGAAATCTTGATAAATCAAAACGTGCCAGAATTTTTCTCTTGGTAAGCTTCCCGTCGGAAGACCCTAGTAGATTGTGAAACAACTGATTTGCAGAATCTTAATAATTTGATCCTTCCGAAGAACTGTTTCAGCCCAACTGCTGCCCACCCGCCACCATCGCTTAATCAGATAATGAAACGAAGTGCTTCCACCGGTCACAAACATGGTCCGGGCATTAGGCATCCTCAAGAATGTATATTCTATTCCGGCCTTGGTGTTGGCTGTTGCTTACATTCAACTCCTTCTCTTCCCATCCCGATCCAAAAGCCAACCCGGGTTCATTCTGTACCCTTCGCCAGCCGCACCTCGCCCGGCAGATTAAACAGAAGAAAAAAAAAATAGACAAGTTTAAATATGCTCAGACGCCCGCATACATACGAACCATTTCGGATCAGATAGAGTGAGATGAAATCCAAGTGATATGCAAATGGGATCGAGATAAAGGTCAAAACAGAAAAGTACATTTATTTAAAACTGCGAGAGCGGGCGGGCGGCCGACCGGCCGGGGGTTCCAAGCTTATGTGCACGTTGCAATCTCTCGGCTTTTAAAAAAGAACGCGCAAGCAGGCAGGCAGCCAGGCAGCTTCACAGATAGACAAGACAGGTGCAAATAGTTGGCTGTTGCTGCTGTTGCTGCTGATGTTGCACCTGACTCGGGGTAGATTTGAAATTGAAATGCGTTAAGCCTCTTCACAGCATCTCCACTCTCCAATTCACTCGTTCGGTTCGGACGTTCTGACGTTAAGAGGAAAAGCTCGCCCGAGAAGAGAGCATCATCTAATCACTTAATTTCATTTATCTAACGCGGGAGTACGCTGTTGTTGCCTGTGGTCGGGTTTCTGGGGAAATCAAATTAAGAAATAGACAAGCAGGAGATGGAAAAAAAGGTTCCCCATTTCATGTGTCTGTGTAGAAAACGGAGGGGTTCTAAATTGCCGCTAAACATCTCTAATAAACACATCCCACCGCATGGGATAATGCGTTCGTTCTTGGGATTGGACAAGATTTCCTTGGCGTTCTTGGCGAAGACAACGAATCTATTCAGGAAGGTTCTAACAAACAGTACGAAGAAACTGGAATGCGATTTCTGCAAGTCATGCACCCGGGTGTGTACGGGTCGATCTGGGGTCTCTGAAAATAACTCTTTCCTGTAATTTTGATTGGCCTTTTGCGGCCTAGCTGCCTGTTTCACGTTTCCTGGGAAGGAAGGATTCCTTTCTGGAAGACAGCAGGCAGCAGAGTGTGGGAATAATGGCAGTAGCCCTCCTACGGTCAGGATTAAGATCTAATCTCGACGGTTGGAATTTGAATTTGCTCGCATCTCAGTGTGGAGAAGAGCTGTCCCGTAAGCCGACAGTTGACGGCTAATCGCACTTAAGTACACTGAATGCGCGTAGAGAAATTTTCCTATTAGATGCAATTGAACCACTTTCAATCACATTCTCACCCCGATGCCTCATTTGGATTGGCTTAATCCCGGAAGGGCAATGTCAATTTTCCGAAATGGACCACCACCAGAGGATTCTCCGAAATGACACACTCACCCATAGAAGTTGACGGCCACGACGATGACCGTAATCAGTGGTAGGAATGTCTGCGCGCCTTCGCCCTTCACCGCATCGTCTTGGGTCGAGCAAACTGCACATAAATGCACCTATCGACACCTATATCTCTTCCTGTCCCAACCCACCTCCAAGTTCTCTGCTGTGTGATCGCGAGCGCGCTCGCAGTCGGTCGCAGCAGCGCAGGTAAACATAACTGTAAACAATGTTCGCATCCATAATTGATGAGTGGTAACAGTAGTAATCGAAAGGTTTCCCCCTGCCCCGGATGCCACAAACCTCCAATCGATCGTGGGATGAAGCCAATAGTCAATAGGCCTCTATCGTCGCCTCCAAGGTTGTAACGCATCGATGGTTGCGGTCTGTGTGCGTGTGCGAGTACCTACTTGTAGGCTGTTTGTTTTTATCTGTCGATGAGCGGCTTTTCTGTGAACTTGCCTTTGGCGGGCGGGCCTCTTCATTGCAGTTGCCAATTGCCGATGAAGTTTACCGATTTGGAACACATGGTGAAATGATCGATTGGACTGCACTCGGTACTGCTGATGGACAGGTTCGGTTTTTGCCACACTAGGGTACTGGCTGCAATCTCGCGATAAGTGTCCTGGATTTGGTGTGAGAGGTTTACGGTTTTTCTGGACCGAAACCGGTACTTTGATATGGGAGTTGATTAGGCTGCTGCGGTGGAGGTAGCTGGAATGCGTATCATTTTCAGCTAGTTCGAGCGGTAATTGCTGCCGATTTGCGAAGATTGGGGACTAAGGTGTCAATTTCATACGACTGTTTACTGCATTGTTTGATTGCACGTTTTTCAAAACAATGAACAGTCTTCCTAAAGCGTCTTGTCATACTTTCGTTGATTGGGACCCACTTTGAGATAGTCCATAAACTCGTGACCCACCAATATTGGCCCCAAAACACCGCAAAATTGCACTAGAAACGGGAAAAATGCGTCAGAAACGCCAAACGGCTACAACAGCGATAAAAATTACCTTAAAATAGCCTTAGGAACGCCCAAATGGTCAACATTTTTTTTCTTAATAACCAGTTCCAGGCTAAATAGCAACAACAAATTTTTTTTTTTATCGATCTTCTCCGATATGTATGAAATTTTGCGTAATTTTTGTTACGGTCAGTGATTCACAATTTTGCTAAAATTTGGTCATGTTGGATCTTGTAAAATCATCAAAATGTCGCATTTAATTATCTTTCTAAAAATTGTAGCATGGAAACAGCTCTTCTGATCGAAACAAATTTGTAGAGAAAAGAAGTGTCTTGCTGGAAAAATTATGCTACATTTTTTTTAGTATTTCTAAGTAAATAATTCTCAAACATTTTAAAACCCTCAATGCTCTTGCCCGATTTATGATTTTTGACGTAGGACTACGTCTGTGAATTCTATATGGGGATTCATTTTGTGAAAACCGAAAATGGAACACGTAACAAAATTATAAAAGAATTTTCAAAATGTCACTAACGAAAATTGCACGAATGTGCAACTGTTCCTATGATAATTAAAATCATCACCGATTGCCTGCAAAAAGCGATTTCCCTAACACAGATTTCAAAGTTGAATTCCATCCGGTCTCAACAAACAGTGTTTATTCAGTCACTGCGTGGTGAGTGGTGGTGTTCTCCAGTACACAACGAAAGTCTGCCTGCAACCAGAAGGAGGAAGAAGCCGCACCGCTATTGATCGGAATCAGTAGCTTTTCGTGAGTCGCTGTGGGCTATCTATGTCAAGCGCGTCACCCTCATTTCAAATAACATACAGCTCTGCATTCTCATATGTGTTTAACACCCTAATAGCTCAGCATTACTCAACCATCACGACAAAACGGTCCTTTTCAGGACCACCATAAATTTGTAAAAGAGTATTTTTTGGACATTTGTCAAGGTCATCAATCGGATGTCAGTTCCCATATCAAGATAGAGCTGGAATTAGGGCGTAACAGCTTTTGTAAACAATGACTTCTTTCGATGATGTCTTGAAAGTTAAAACTTGCCCACGCAAATCACCATCACCATCTGGTAGGATAAGGCTTCCCCTATCCGACGGTGTGCGTGAGCGTGCCTTGAATTCCTAAAAATCATCTAGATAAGTCATTGTGTATAAACGCTGTTACGCCTGATTTCAGCTTTATCTAGATATGTTTAAATCTAACAAACCATGTACTTTAAGGCAACATTGGGGTTGTGACTTCAAAAACCAAAGTCGGTCGCGGCATCCAGATTGATGGATTTTAATTCTTCTTCTTCTTTTTCTTCTTCGTCGCATTTCAAGCTTATTGCATATCGCATATTAGCTTATTGCGTGCTCTCAACTTAGTGTTCTAGATGCACTTCCACAGTTATTAATTGAGAGCTTTCGATGCCTGTACCATTTTTGCATTGGTATAATTGTGTGGCAAGTCCAATCATACTTCTATGCCCAGAGAAGTCGAGAAATTTTCCAACCCGAAAAATTCCTAGACTAGACCGGGAATTGAACCCAGCCACCTCCAGCATGGTCTTCCTTTGTAGCAGCGCCTTTACCGACTGAGCTAAGGGAGGATTTTAATTCTCAATACGCCAATCGATAGGAATTTTTCCTACGAATCTTTTAAAAATTAAAGACTTCATCATTTTTCAAAATGTCACTATTGAAAATTGCATGGATGTGCAACTGTTGCTAAGATTATTAAAGTCATCACCGATTGCCTGCGAAAAGAGATTTCCCTAACACAGATTTCAAATTTGAATTCCATCCGGTCTCACCAAACGGTGATTATTTATTCACCGCGTTGTGAGTGGTGGTGTTCTACAGCACACAACGAAAGGCTGCCGCCCACATGAGCATCCATAGAAGGAGGAAGAAGCCACACCACTATTGATAGAAATCAGTAGCTCTTCGTGAGTTGTTATGGGCCATCTATCTCAAGCGCGTCATACTAAAGAGTATAAACAGAGAGAACCCCGCTCAAATTCCTATTCCTACCAAAAACACAAGCTCCTGCTGTAGTTACCAAATAAGATTTATTATATAAGACCACGTAGTCCTGCGTCACCATTGCTTAGAACCTCATAGGGTTGTCCCTTGTAGTTTTTTTAAAAGCTCATGAAATATGAAATCTTTTGGAATGTTCAAAACCATGGTCACTTGAAAACTTCATGAAAAAAGAAATTGAAGTTTTTGTAATTACAACGTTCTTTGTATTTTTTTCAATGAAAACGATGTGAAAGAAGTACCGTTTCGATGCTATATTTTTTTTTTAATTTCAAGGGTTTCATTTTAAAAATTTTACACAATCCAATTTTTGACGAAATTTAATATTTGACGAAATGAAGAGAATGAAGTCCATGTTGTACCGAAGGAGACAAACCCACCTAAAGGGTGCCCCACATCAAATTGCATCACGGAAAAATGCTGTAGAAAATTACCCATTGGGTATTTTTTCTCGAAAATTTGGGTAGAAGTAGTTTAGAGTGTGTTGTTTACACTGTATTTTTATCGCTGTCAATTTTTCAAAAGTTGGAAACATGGCGTCACCCGAAAAGCAACGTAGCTTGATTTTGCTCACAAGCGTGTCGTGAAAGTGTTTAAGCGGAATCCCAATGCTTCGGTCCGGGATGCGTCCAAAAAGTTGAATCTGTCCAAGTCTTTCGTTGAGAAAGCCAAGGACCGGGAGGGACTGCATACGTACAAAGTGCAGAAGGCTTCAAATCGTGACGAACGGCAAAATACGGTGGGAAAGTCACGGGCCCGGAAATTGTACTCCCAGATGCTGACGAAGCTTCATTGTCTCATCATGGACGTCAAGGCGGACTTCCGGCAGCTTTCGGGGCTACTGTTCTTCACCGCCCAGCACAAGTTTGATGTTCCGGAGGAAGTAAGGAAGCAGAAACTTTTAAAGTTTGCCAAGAAATACATGATTTGGCAAGCGATCAGCTCATGTGGCAAACGAAGTGCGCCGTTCGTGACTACCGGGACTGTATCTTCTTCTTTCCTTTATTTAACGTCGGTCTCTGTTCCGCAATCTAGTGGCAATCACCGACGGACGTCGATTGCCATCCATTGACGGCAATCGAATGTGCAGGAAGGCAGCTTCCACACCTGCGTAGGATATCGCACCCATTCAAACACACATGGGCCGGGACCACCGGCCTCGGCTGGGATTGAACCCAGACCCATTGGGGTGAGAAAGCAGTCACGCTTACCACTACACCACCGGCGCCGGCTACCGGGACTGTATGAACAATATGGTTTAAAAGTTGTTTACCATCCCTAATACGCACGCTAGTGTTTTTTTCAGGGTTTTGTAGACCATGATTTAGGCTAGTAGCATGCTTTAAAACATCGATAAAACTTTCAATGTTACTTGAACGGCCGATGAGATCGACTCAAAATTGAGTGGTTTTTCACTCAAATAAACAAAACCTTAGGTTAGAGATTTTTTGGTCGGTAGTCGCTCAGTGCAGACGTGTTTTTAAGTTTCTCCTCCTATCCGCACACGATTTTCTTTATCTATTGCGCAGTGAGGTTGTTGATTACGCTGTATGTGGCCTTGGTACGGACTATTGTCCTTGCGAGTGTGATACTTCTTTTTTATAAGAAGAAAAAGCCGCAATCAAGATTATTGTTGAAGCGTCTAGATTTGCAGCATTTGGTTAATTTCTGCATGACCTTCATTTTGCGTGGAGTGCGATCTTTTGTGCGTGCAAGTAGAACAAATAGATGATATGATGAACAATTTATAGAATGCCTTTAGCAACGCTTTTGATTGAGTGAATGTGGAACATGATATTGACCGCGTGAGATATTTTTTTTCGCCGTGTGCAGAAGATTAACAACATTAGTTCAGTTTTTTTTAAATAGAAATAACGACGCGATAAAGTTGACCTTTTTATATGTATATAATTATATATATTTTGTTACCGGTGAACATGGAAGAGTGATTGATTTTAAGCTTAAGAAACTTTAGAAGGCGGCTAATTACAAATCATTCTAATGAGATCCTTTCCAGTTATTTGCTTAAACTTAATCCAATATTTACCAAATAACGTCTCGGAGATCGTCTGTTTAAGACGTGTTGATCGGAAATCCATATCAAATCATTCTCAAGAGCAGTTGTTGTCGTCGTCTGTGAGGGACTGAAATCTAGTAAAAGCAAGTTGAACGGGAACTTGATCGTAGTTTTTGGTGATACAAGGAGCTCGGTGCCCTAGTGGTGACCTATTTTGCTTATTGAGCAGAAAATTATGGGTTCAATCTCAAGCTCCTTCATCACGTTATAGAGTAAACAAGGTTGTACAAGAAATAATATTCGAGTTTTTGGAAAGACTCTCGGAATCTATAACAAATCCTTCTCAAGAGAAGTTTTTATCGTAGTTACAGGAAGTTGAACAGTCCTTGTGGTGACCGATTTAGATTGGTGAGCAGAAAATCATGGGTTCAAACCCCAGCTCCTTCACATTATAGAGCTATACTTTAAATCGGATTTCTTTCATAATACGATATAAAGCGTAAAGACATTCGGTTGGAGGACCGGGTACGTAAAAGAAGTAATATTTGAGTTTTAGGAAAAACGTGTTGATCGGAAATCCATTTCAAACCCTTCTCCTTCTCAAAAGCAGATGTTGTCCTTGTTGGTGAGGTCGCCGCCGGGATAACAACAAGTTGATCGGAAACTTGATCGTAATTGTTTTATGATATAAAAAGCTCGGTGGCCTAGTGGCGACCGATTTTGCCTACTGAGCAGTGAGTTCAATCCCACGCTCCTTCGCGAATCCTGCTGCAATGCCAACCCTTTTTATACAACACCAAAGTGATTTCTCGTAGAAGTGCAGAGGAGTTCTCGGCTTTCATTAAAGCGAGTATTACGTCAACATATTCCTACCCATTCCAAGCCACGTCTATTGGTTCGCTGTGTAACTATAGCTGATCTGGTAATAACGGAGTTGCATCCACGGGCGGTCTATCATGCTCAAAATCGCAAATACTTAGGATACTCGTAGACTGAGTAATTTGGACAAATTTGAAGTTGAACAAAACTTACCGTTTCCTTTCGGCCTAATAACTTTTGAAATAGTGGCATTCATTATCTAGTAGCTCAACTTATGTTTTCCCGTTGCGCATATTGGACAAAGATTACCGTTTGCCGTCTGCGTCACTGTCTTCTATATCCATGCGTTCCGTTCCAGCAAACAGTAAATACGCATTTTCGCATGACCTACGACGACGACGACGACGACGATGTCTACGAATATGCTAGATTTATGTGCATCTTGCATGCCCTCTAATCTCACTGCTTTTGCCTGTACTGTGGAGGAACCCATTCAGAAGATAAATAAAAATATAAATTAACGCCATCTAGTGCTCAAACTTACGCTACGAGACTTATGCATGCATGTCTGCATGCGATCGCGGATCACCGCCATGCGAGTTGGAACTTGGAAGAGAGTGCGCCTAGTTTAATTTTGTGCAATTCGTCTCGCACTGCGCGCCATAGCTGCTGGATGCTGGATGGATGAGAGAGATTTCCATTTGTGTGAGATCCAATGACAAATGATTTATAAGTCCCGATGGCGTCTGTGGGATTAACCTTAGTCCCCAGGCTGATATCTCCGATGGGGAGCAGCGCAAGGAGGGGAAGGTCAGGGAACTTATTGAATTAGCATCCGCGTGACGTGAGAGCATCTCTTGATTCCTTTCCATCCGGGAGCTACCGAATGATGCAACCAAGAAACTACGAGGGGAAAGTTGTCCGTCTGCCCAGTATGTCTACTTTGCGGTCTTTGGTAAGGAACGATTAAGGAAGCACTTAAGCTTGGACCAGTAATAATTTCCCCTAATTGCCACCTCTTCAAACATGTTCAATCTATGAGCTAGGCATACATACTTAACAACCGGTGATGATTTGGCACTACTGGCCGGAGTCCGAGAATGTTCTTGTTCTTGTTTTGCACTAACCCGATGAATTCCTCCCTTCAATACGAGCAGCAGCAGCAGCAGTAGCCGCAGAAGCAGAAGTTGATCCAGTGGAACCGGAATCTCGTTCACCTTCGTTTTGATTTATCGATGATTTTAATTCTCTTAAAAGAGTATTGACATCGTGCTGGCACATCACAGCCGAGCGAGTGAAAGAGAGCGGCCCACATGGGTGGAAAGCAAGATAAATCGATATTAAAAGTATTAGCAATCTAATCTATTTCTGCTCATTCTTCCGTTTGCCTATTTAGTCGAAGAAGTAGGTTCTAGGAGGGGCTTCTCGTGCGGCTCTCAGTAGTAGGTAGCGTGGCGGAAAATCTCCGAAAGGAGACGCTCCTCGATTGGGAATAAATCAAATTCGCAACCGAAGTAAATCATATTTCCTGCCCTGGGGAGGTTCGACGGACGAAGGGGAAACCGTGGCGGGGTCAATTGATGATGTCGCCCATCTCGTTCGTCCCGTTTTTGACTGAGATCAGGTTTTTCTCTGTCCCTTCTCTTCACAGGACCATTATTAAGAACTATGATAATGTGATTAAGCTTTCCGCGCACGCCACGGACTGCGACGGTCGCATCCAGAGCCAGAGGTTATATAACGAATTTGCGTCGTCGTCGTCGTCGTCCGTTGGTGAGATTCGGCCTTTTTTGCCTACAACAACAGTGTTGCGCGCGCTCGCGCGGATTTGTTCTTTTGATCATCGCTTATGCTTATGTGTCGCTAATGGATACTCGCGCTCTCGGTGAAGGATATAAATTAATGGATTCGGGTTCCTTTCTTCTGCCGCCGCCGCGCCTGTCTGGATGGGTTTGCGGCTGTTTTCCCCGCCTTCCGGGATATCGGTGTCATCAATTGGGGATTTCGTTATTTATGGGACGTCAGCTGTCGCTTAGTTGAGCTCAATTAGGCGGGGAACTTGATTTATGGGGAATTGAGACTTCCGCCTTTTGACCTTTGATTGTTTTTTTTTTGCGATGGTCATGTTCAATATTAACATAAGTAACAGTAACGTGATGATTTTTGAAGGATTTCACTAACTTAATTAATGACCCGAGAGTGTCCAGAAGATATTGAAACTAAAATGTAATGCCAAATGGAACAACACTTAAATTTCTGCTATAATTGTATTCTAGAGAAGACTTCGAAATTAGAGGAGAATCCAGGAGAAGTTTTGATGTTTTCTACGCCAAGATGGATTCCTGTCACATCTAGAGGAAGTTGTGTATGTACAATTTAGCTGGTTCTTGTCAATCACTTAGTAGCAGCTACGAAATGTACGGTAATATTAGCAACTCATTTTCAATCTCGATTGATTTATCTTTAAGAATTTAATTTTTTTTCAGTTCAAAACCTATAGGTAACAATTCTAGATAGAGCAGGAATTAGGACGTAACAGCTTTTGTAAACAATGACTTCTATCGATGATTTCTACGAATTCAAGGCACGTCCACGTAGACCAACCTAACTATCGGATAGGGGAAGTCTTTCCCTACCCGATGAGGATGTTGGTTTGCATGGGCGAGCCTTAAATTTCTAGAAATCATTTAGAGGAGTCATTGTTTACAAAAGCTGTTTGGCCGTAATTCCAGCTCTATCTAGAATTGATTAAAATTATTAAAGAGTCTTCTCTTTAAATAGTGTTCCTTGAATCTAATGTTTTACCCACTTCCATTGGACTGCACAGCATCGCGCCCAGGATGGCATCCATCACCGACTGGAGCCACCAACATCGTTGGTTCGCTCATTTCCTCCTGCAAGGCCACCGCGGGTCGCAAAAATCAAGGCAACAAAATTAACCGAAATTTCCAATTACACCTCATCCCCGACGGCGCGAAATCACATTCGTATAGACGTTCACACAATAATGCCACGCAGCCATGACAGCAAAAGGCGGATAATATAAATGTTTCGATGTTATCGAAGGCACCGGCGAGCGACCGTTGTCGTGGTTACCTTCAGAACAAATGAGCAGGCCAGGTCGTTCCGATTCGGTTCGATTACTCTGCGCTGCACTTGAGCCAAACGTGCTGCTCCCGGCATTTCTGAAGAACAATTAGTTGCATTAATTCACTGGCAGCCAATTAAATGATAATTAATGGTACTGGGCCCGGAAGAAGGGCTGATTGACTGACGATCGTCGGTCGCTACCCAAGATTCGGTTTCATCGTTTCGGGGATAGAATTTCGTTTGTATGACCGTGAAGATCGGCATGCGATCACATGGAAGTGTGCTGGAAGGTTTCTTTGGATCATCTGAATGCTTGTATGTGCTTTAAAATTGTAATATATGAAAATATTTACCATCAAATCGGTATAGTTTGAACCATTGCAGTAATCGAATAGAGAGCCATGGCATACGACTAGATTCCAGTTTCATATTGATTCCCAATTGCAATACCTCTCCCATCGTCGCAATGGTAGCAGAACAGATTCGAAAAATTACCCGAAAATTGCCAGCATTCCAATCGTATGGTTTGAAAGCATCTTTAGAAAGCACTCGATTTTGGAAAAGATATGATGACTGCGCAGCACATACATACATACACACATACGCACGCAAGCACCACTGAACCATCGAAAACCGCCAGAGGCAAGGCAATGCCAAAATAACAGCCAGCCAGAACACACCGCGAATAACCGGCTGATGGTGAACCAAATATTATAACTGCCAATCTTCATTTGCGCTCTCTCGTCGAGTATAGGTATTTCAGGTTTCATCTCCCGCATGTTGAACTGGTTTGTTGTTTTTTTTTTCGTTCCTTCTTTCTGGATGGCCAATTTCGATCCGAACTTGAATCTTCGAGGGTTGTTCGTTTCGATAAATTTCATCAATTTCCGAAAATAGCGAAAATTTCCAGATGACAACCTTCGTCTTTCGGGGCTACAATTAACCATTACAACGCACGTAGTGTGGCAGAGTGATGAGATAACCAAGTCCCCCCGCGCTTCTCCACCCAGAGTCACAGCATCCACCGACAATGCTACTTGCCGCCAAGCCGGTCACCGGCCGGCCGACCAAGTCATTGAACTTGAGAGCGAGTAGAACCACTTGCTGTTGTTGTTGTTTGTGTGAGTTGGGGATGCAGCCAAGTGATCGCGCATCCCTGCTGACTGATTCCATACGTATATTTTTGGTTTTGTTTTGTGCAAAAACAAAACCCACTGATGATGATCGAGAGTTGATCTCATCGGAACCCCGAACATGGCGAACAAGCAAGTAGTGTTGTGAGCGGTGGAGTTATTAACAAAAGGAGAGAGGGGAAATGAGAGCAGCGTATAATTTGGAGGTAGCAAAACCCAGCAGGATTCTCCTGCTGAATTTGGATTTAATTTTACGTTCGAAATTTCGTGGTAAGCAGCAGAAAAGATAATAGAGCTAATTTGTTTGTTCACCAAGATGGCATTAATTGAAAGCAAACCTCATTGATCCGAAACTTGGGATGCTTGGGAAATTAAGAACACGAGTAGGATTTCCACAATTTTGAACGAGGCTATCCATATTGATTGATGCAATCTTTCATTAAAGACGGGTTTGTTGAGTAATCAGAATCGTAGGCAACAAAAACGGAGTTTTTTTCTGAATCATTCTCTGGCAGGGTTTTGAACACAAAGAGAAGAATGTTCTCCATTTCTTCGTTCGAGTAGTACAGCAACAAAACAATATTACAAGGGACTGAACAACAAATGTTTCTCGTGCAAATCGTCAATAAGTTGAATTTCTGAAAGCGATTGTTTTACACTTGCCTAAGAAAAACTTTTGTCGTAAGAAGAGAACGAGTTACAAATCAAAGATGGACTGTTAAGTCTAGCAATTTCAAGCTCAAAGCGTCACATATTTGAACTTATTGAAATTTATTTGCCGAAGTGTCGACCTCAAATAATTATTTTAGACTAGATCAATCTTCTGTAGAAACTCTTAGTCACAGTAAACTATCAGTGTCATTAAAAAAATCCAAAGCATATGGGTTCCGAAAATCATGAAAGCAATTAAGCTCGAATGAATTTCTTACATTTAACAGATAGTAAAATGAAAGCGGTTAAAATAGCAGCTATGCTGGATTTTTAATCATCAAGTTGACAAGTTTAGCATCACTCGAAGAAAGTGCTTAATTCACTGTAAAATTAGACAATTTCACCCCAGCACATACATTACAAGTATAGAATTAAGAGATGCAGTCACAGAATATGTGTAGAAAAGTATTGCAATTTGCAAATTAAAACTATAGTAGAGGAAGGGTGAGGAATAGTCTGGCCCACAACTGGTTCAGCATACTCGATTAAGCTCCGAATTTTATTTCAATTTTGTAGATTAAAAATTGAACATAGCTGAAGATTGTATCACGATTTAATTCCAATTAACAATTTTGGTTTTATCATGGTTTTGAAGAAGTTTATAAGGTTTAGAATGGGCTTTAAACCGGAAATGTTGCTTGGGAAGTTAGTTGTTTTAAAATTTTTGTTCGAACATTTAAATACAATCCCGACCATAAGAAGTTTGAAGAGTAGGCTCTGTTTTTGAACAAGTTTGACGTTCATTTTATTGGCTGTGTATTTTCCTGCCATAAAAAATTAGGAAGCAGATTTCGGCATATTTTATAAACAATCTGATAGTGATTTCGGAAGTGATATATATATCTATCCAAGAATAGAGTACTCTCATATTAACCGTACTCTGAGAGACCCACATATCACACCGGTCCAGAAGCCGCTAACAAGGAGTTCAAGCGAAGAGTCAAGAAGAAGCTCCGAAAACAAACTCCTCCACTGAACCCCCGATGTTCTTTTGTTTTCAACGACATCACGGAGAAGCGACCGACAAGTGTTGATCCTGAGGGCTCCTTTACTGACATTTCATATTAGATGTACCAGATATGGATGACGGAAATCTGAAAATTACAAAAATATCACAGATACAGGACTACAGGAAATCCTTCCTGATGAAAAGGAAACACCAGGAATCACGGTGTATTCAAGTATCCATAGTAACATTTCCACTTTTATAGAGGTTTTATAGCATTCTACAAGTCTAAATCATGGTCTACAGAACCTTCATAAAACCAAAATTGTTACTTGGGACGCTGATTCTGTTCAATGCGTAACCTCACTGTTTACCTGTGGACCAACTTTCAAAAACAGATTGAATGCCATATTCATACTCGAATCGGTTGAAAAACACACTTGATCTTCTAGTTAACTCGATATATATTCATTGCAAGTAATATTTTGATAATTGTTTATGTTTTGAGAGTTGGTGCACAGGTAGATTGAGGTTAAGGCGACCCCACTGAGTACCATCATCAAATGCCAGTACGAGGTGGAAGAAGCGGTCAAGGGCTTGTAGATATCATCCTGATTCAAGCAAGAAAGAGAGATCATGAAAGTACCAGCAGCCCCATGCAATTTCATCCGGATGACATTGCTTGTGGATTCATTTGGTGAGTTCGTTCCTTTCACTTGTGATTATGATGGTCAACAGTCATAAGTTTGTGTGCTCTTCCTGGGGTATATAGAGGAAAACAATCGCTCGAAACCATATGCTTACTGCTTGCCTAAAAAATAAAATATCCCGAGAACTTCTTCTTACTTAGAGGGAACCATGAGTGCGCCAGCATCAACATAATATATGAGGTTAAAATATTCAAGAAGAGATACGAAAAACATCGAAAAGTGATAGAGAAAGAGAAATACGTGCCATCTACAAAGCAGGAATTGTTTTGATGATGGAAGTGTACACGCAGTACCAATATACATTTTATATCAAAAGAAAATACTTTTAGAACTCTTCTCGTACCTTGGAATTCTCTTTGAAATTCCCTTGAAACTCCCCTAACAATTTCTTTGGAATCCTTTATAGGTTACCTTTAGAATTGTGCTAAGAATTAAATTCATTTGAAATTATTATCAAAATATTAATTAAAACTTTCCTCTGGAATTCCAGTATTTAAAATAGACTGGACTAGACTAGAATATGTTCTTCAGTAATCCACCAGAGTGTATTTATTTATAAATTATTCTTA
This sequence comes from Ochlerotatus camptorhynchus, assembly GCF_037179485.1. Taxonomy (NCBI): domain Eukaryota; kingdom Metazoa; phylum Arthropoda; class Insecta; order Diptera; family Culicidae; genus Ochlerotatus; species Ochlerotatus camptorhynchus. The sequence continues at coordinate 781,519 of NW_027040621.1, forward strand.
GCACACAATTCTGTTAATAATTATCTCTGAATTCTCGTCAAAATTCTCTTGGAATTATTTAAAAAAAATCCTTGCTCATGATCCCCATACATCAGGATCACGTAGGATTTCCCCTTGATGTTCTTTTCACAACTTCCATGGAATTATTTTTAAGGGCCTCATAGCCTAGTCAGTAAAGGCACGGTAATACCAAGCCGGAGGCGGCGGGTTCGATTCCCAGTCCGGTCGAGGGAATTATTTGGGGTTGAAAATTTTCTCGACTTCCCTGGGCATAGAGTATTATTGTGCTTGCCACACAATACACAAATTAATGCATTGGTATTGGCATCGAAAGCTCTCAATTAATAACTGTGGAAGTCCATTTAGAACACTAAGTTGAGAGCACGCAATAAGCTAATATGCGCTAAGCAATAAGCTTGAAATGCGAAGGAGGTTGATTTGACAGTTGTTGTTATTCACATCGTCGTGATTGTGCGCTGCTAAATTTGCCGATTTTTTTATCACACGGGCTATCGTTATTCGTTTTTTTCCCTTCCTTATACCTGTAATATTGTTCTGGTTGTTAGTGGAAAGTGCAGTTCGTTGCGATAATCGTCTAATTAGAGCATATTTTGTGTTGTGAAAACAGTGAAAAAGTTATCCAATCAGACATATTGTACACGCTATTTCAAAACTACCCAAATTTGGGTGGAATCCACCCAGATCGGTCAAAACTGAACCTACCCAAAAATGGGTAAACTGTGTTGGAAGTGACAAGTTGACAAATGAACAACATCGACATGAATCCGATCGACATTGTTCATTTGTCAACTTGTCAGTCCCAACACAGTTTACCCATTTTTGGGTAGGTTCAGTTTTGACCGATCTGGGTGGATTCTACCCAAATTTGGGTAGTTTTGAAATAGCGTGTAGTGTATACTGTCTAGCATTGGGCGATCTTGAGAATCCAATTCCTCTTTGCGTATTAGAGCATCTCCACCGCTGTTTCTAAATCACTTTTGGAAACTGAGTCAGCATGATTCCGCCTGTGACCAATGCGCTAAACCAGTTAAAGGCGATGAAAAATCCGTCTCCTACATGGCTTTTTTGCGACAGAATGATTCACCTAAAGTGCGGGTGCAGTTTCGAACGCCTTTGGATACGGTTGTGTTTTAAGTTTGTTCTCTGTTTAGTGCGTGCGTTCGCTCTCATAGTTTTCGGCTGCAATTGCCGGATTATCGCTGGCGCTCTGCCTCCCGGACGTTTATACGTGTGTGATTGGTGGTTTTCTCGCTTTCCGGGAAGTTTTAGAATAGAGAAAGAAAACGTGATTCAACATGTTTGCAAGCATCAGAAGAGATGTCGCGATCTGCGTTGTTTGATTTTCTCTCGGACCAGAAATTAGTGGCATCGCGAGTGATAATTTTGGTGCGTGCGCTGCAAGGTGCGTGAAAGAGCTCGGCACAATCGGTGTTGATGTTGGCTCGCTTGTAACTTTTTTTGTTGTGTTTTCGAAAGAAATTGAGCGAAATTGTGCTTCTGAACGTGTTTCGCAGTTGGATGTGGTGAAATTCGTGCATTCGCGGTTTATGTTCAGTGAAAATTCCGTGTCACAAAATTGCTCACCGAGTTTCCTTTTTTTGCCGTTCGACGACGACAGGTTTGCGAGAGAAAAATAAGCATCGGGAATTTGCTCCCGGATGTATTGATTTGGTGCGTACGTTCGATTGCATTTTCGAGGGGACGTTGGGAGAGCTTTGAGATTTAGGCGTTGTTGCATTTGCGGGCAGATGAGTTGGTCGCCGGTAAGGGCCAGTAAGTGCTGCCAGCAGATGAATCAAGAGGTATTCGAAACAAAATTGATAAGAATTGTCAATTCAAATCGATTTAATGCAGTTGAACAAATTTCAAAACTATATACGTGCCAGATTTGGAAATAATATTTTTCGAATCTGGAAGTGTGTTTATGATACCATTATCCATTTGATAAAGGTAGAGTGAACATGCGGGGCTTATTGTAAGTAAAAGTGACCTCGGAGTGGTCGTGAATTACCAGGCATTCTGAAATGGGTCACTGGAGCTGCAATAGAGCTAACACCTTCTAACTCCCGGACTAAACCTGCTTTAATTTAAGGGTAATAAAAAGCAGTTTTCTTCCATAATAACACTGCCGGACAGTGGGGGTTAGATTGTACACACACACACACACAGCAATAAGCTTGAAATGCGAACAAGATGAAGAAGATGGAATTATTTTTAGAATAATCTAGGATTTCAATTCAGAATTTTAATTCTTCTCCCCATAAATTCCATGGCATTCATTTCATAATTCCTTAGGAAATTATTTCAGTATTATTTTGGAATTCCGGAGTTCCCTTAGGATGTTCATCAGAATTTTGTAGTTAGTTTGCAGAGCATTTCTCTTGAATTAACACTTAAATGTCTTTTAAATTCTCCTAAAAAGTCCATAGAAATTATCCTCAGAATCCTATGATTATTTTTTTTAATTACTGGAGCCCTGAACCTTCTTCCAATTTGTAGAGCCTTGAAAACTTTAACGGTTTTTTTTTTTTAATTTTTGAATATTCCAATGTTTTACATTTCGAGTTTTTTCTCCATCCCATAGGGTAGAGAACTACTTCGGCCTAATCGCCCATTTTGGGCCTATCGAGCAGAAAATTTTAAATAAATCCATGATTTCAGAGCTAACAAGTCAATTATGCATTTGGTACGATACTTTAGTTAATAAGCTACGGAACGAAGTCAATGAGAACGCGTGATATAAAGGTTTACACCCATTATTCCCAAAAACAAAAGAAGCGCTCCGACCGAATCAATTTTTATCTTCATCCGATAGGCCGAAGTGAATTCATTGGCGTTTCAATGCGTTAGTCCGAGTTTAGAATCCGTAGGCCGAGTCTGGCATCAAGAAGCAGTGTTAGACTTTTGACAATATCTCGACGATTGGTTTCTTTTTATTAAATCTTACGGTACATACGGAAAGGTAAATAAATTTGGAAGCCATCAGTAATAACAACATTCCGTTTGGTGCTAAATTGTGCTAGATTAAGAAAGACAAAGTGCGGGTTGTGCTTAATAGGCCGGAAATGGGGTAGTTAACCCTATTTAAAAAATCCAATTATTTATGTTTTGTAAATCTAAAACCTTACTATTTATTTAAGATTTCTGTTAGTTGAGATTACGAAATGTTCAAGCATTTTCTTAGTTGGGAATCTTCAACAAATTTTCCTAGATCTCATTTATATCTAGTTAAAGATATTTAAAAAATGTCTTAATTCAATCTCTCACTCTTTACAATTAGGTTTAATGACCAATTCAGTGTAATAGCGTTCGGCGTAGTGACCTTACAAATATTAGTAAATGTAAAAAGTAAATGATACTATCGAGATAGGTACTAAGAAAATTCAATTTTCAAAACTTTACTAAGCTTGAGACCTTTCATGTTTGCAAATCTCGAGAACTTACTAAGAAACTGTGCCATGGGATGTTTATGGTCACCTGGCCGAACGCTATTGAGCTGATTGGGTCATTACAGGGTATCTGCAAATTATTCGTACAGACTTTGACAGCATGCCTCTATACAACCAAACGAATTGAACCAAGCATACTGATCGTGCATGGGCAAGACCTTTTCCTACGCAGTGTTATTTTACAATCAAAGAAATAAAAGACGAACGTTTGTCTGGCCATCGTGCCATGCCGGAGGCATACGAACTATAGCATTTATTGATTGCCGTTCATCATTCATTACAATACAAAACAGTATTTTGTATACAGAGCAAGACACAAGGCAAAACACTTGCGTATACCACTAACGACACCTGTGAGTAGATACAAACGTTGCTACGAATAATAGAACGCAGTTAGTTTGGTAAAGTTGTGATTTCGAATTCAAGCAAAATGAAGCCGAATAGTTTGCGTGTAGCTGTTATTAAACTTTTTCGTTAAGGAAAAACTGTGTCAGAGATTGCAACGACGTTGAATATGGCGAAATATACTGTTATTGACTCAATAAAACGATTCCAGGAGCTTGGAACGCTAGAGGACCGCGTTGGGAGAGGAAAAAAACGCACCGTTCGGACTCCATAAATGCGTGAGACAATCCGGTGACGAATCAAGCGAAATTCAACAATTTCCATCCGGTTGGTGAAGTCACTAAAAATGTCGAAATATTCCGCTGCTGCCATAGTTTATGATGACTTGAAGCTTAAAACATATGCAATGAAAACAAATCGGTTCAGAAAAGTTAAGGTTCTTCTGAATCGGTTGTCCGAGGGCCGTCATCAGTCAGTGCTATTTACCGATGAAGTTTCACTATCGAGCAGCATCACAACCACCAGAGTGATCGGCAGTTGCTTCCTGTTGCTTCTAAAAATCGAGGAAGTATTTCAAGGAGTCATCATCCCGTCATGGTTTGGGTTGGAATAACTCACACCGGCAAAACCCCGTTAATCTTCATAGACAAAGGGGTAAAAGTGAACTAAGCAGTGTATCAGAGGCTGTTGACTTACTCAGTAGCTCCCTGGGCATCACAGCATTTCGGCAAGATCGATTGGATTTTTCAGCAAGACTGGGCTCCGCCTCATGGGGAAAAATTAGTCTCTGCGAACGCCTTTTTCCGAGCTTTTTGACGAAAGAGGAGTGCCTTCCAACTCACCGGATTTGAATCCAATGGACTATTCGGTATGGTCTATCTTGGAGTCAAGAGCCTGCAGAACTTTGCATAAAGCACTGGAACATTTGAAAGCATCTCTTCTAAAGGTATCTGAAGAAGAACTTGCGGCCATCGACCATCTGAAACGTTTGAAGGCGTGTAGCACGGGCGGCCATTTTGAAATGAACAAATAAGACTGTTTTCTTCTATAAATATTGCTTTAAATGTATGAACGCGTCATTGGAAAGGTACTAATGAAACATTTTGGTCGCTATTGAACTTTTAGTTGATTGCTGAAGTTATGTATGGGCCCAAATTAGGGGCATTTAGGCCGACATTACATCCATTTTTCCTATATTGTTTTTTTTTTTTAAGTTGTCAATAAATGATAATTTCAACACCATTTAGTTGTACGGATTATATGTGGAGACCCTGTAGACCAAATTGTAAAGAGTGAGAGATTGAATTTAGATATTGTTTAAGAAATCATTAACTTGATAGGGTAAATGGATGTAATGTCGGTCTAAATCTCCCTAATTTGGGCCGATACATAAATTTAGTAATCGACTAAATTTTCAATAGGGGCCAAAAATATCCATTAGTACCGTCCCAATGACGTTCATCTAGATAAAATTGATAAATAGCAGATTTTTAGCGATGGGCCCAATCTTAGATCCATAGGCCAACATTAGAGTCATTTCCCCTACTTGATATATTTCTTATAACCATTCTACATCTTAAGATCACTTCCAGTTGACTTACATGGTGGGCTGACAGATTCATAAATTTTATTGGCTGACCCATAATTGTGGGATGACTGTAAAATGGGTATGTAATGGATCAAAACATTGTAAATAATAAAGATCAAAGGTTTATTTTATAACATTCGAGTAATTTTGTAAATATACCTTGATCATTACCATTTTATCCTTGAAGCGATTTGAACCGGGATTTTCAAAGAGAAAAATCACTGGCCACCGTAAATACCCAACTTATGTGAAAATCTGGAGTAAAAATTAATTATAAATTAATTCATACGAATATTGGTGGTATGGTGTTTAACTTTAAAGGTGACATTTTTTTTTCCTTGGTTTGTTTTCCGTCGATCTTGTTTTTCGTGCTGAGCACCAATGCTACCGACGCCAGGAAGGCAGCTCCTACACCTGGACCCTATCTATTGACCCATCAACTCATGAACCGGGGACCAACGGCTTTACTTCCCATCCGAAGGAAGGCGTGATCAGAGATGTTATGCTTCAGAACATCCCGGTGGCGCTGACTGGGATTGAACCCAGACCTGCTGGGCTGATAGGTAATCACGCTTACCACTACACCACCGACGCTGCTTGAGGTGACACTTAACTTAAAACATAATTTAAGCGTCTTACTACATATCTAAAATTGGACGGAAAATAGCAAAGATATCAGATTCTGATAGCAAATCCTGATGAATGTGGGCGTCTTAGTGGTCTGTATAAATAGAGAAAGAAGGATTAGTAATTTCCATGCAATTCCACTTCCTTATTTGTTTATCCTTGACAGATACGCGTATTTTGTCTACAATGTGCAGAATTCTTCAGTGTCTTGTACTTATAACCGACTCGAGTATTAGTACAAGACACTGAAGAAGTCTGCACATTGTAGACGAAATACGCGTATCTCTCAAGGATAAGCAAATAAGTTAGTGGAATTAAATGGAAATCACTAATCCTTCTCTCTCTAATAATGAGCTGCTACCAAATCTAAGTGTGTAAGTAAGTATGATTTAACTTGACTATTTTCTTTTGAGTTGAAATCATAAATTGGCCGCTTCCTCCGCAGCTTGCGGGACCTGCAACTAACAGGATCAATTTCGTCTCGATTGTTTAACAGGTAGCTTCAAACTCAATCCAATACCTATTCTTCTTCACAACAGTTAACCATTCTTCTATTTACCACTACTATCATCTCCGTTGCATCCCCGGAGGCCCTTTCACGCCCCTTTCCTCAATCGTGTGTTGTAGTCGATCTTCCGGATCATTGAGTCCACCACCGTTGACTATAGGTCCACCTCTTCGTCATTCTCCCCCCCCCCCCTCAATGCTACCCTAAGTCGATGACCAAAACAAGACAGACCCTACAGCAGCAGCAGCAGAAGTTGCAAGCGACCGATGCTACTTTGCACATTCTATCGATAGTTTCCCCCGCCCCGCCGGCCGTGTCTTGGTTCTGTGTGTGTGTGTGTGTCTTGTCTTGTCTTGTTCAGAGTCAAGTTCAGCAACTCTTGAAACGAAACGTGCTCGTGCAGCTTCTCGTGTGCCATTATTGTTTCGTACAGGGAAGGGTACTAGGACGCAGAATACTTGCAGACGTCCGTTTCTTCCAGGGTCTTTGTTGCCCCAATCGGGGCTGTGCTGTTCTGCTGTAGCACAGGAAATTTATGATACTGCTCGCTGTACATCTTCCCCCTGTGGCCGGAGGACCGTTACAGAAATTCTCCAAACTGCAGCCTCCCGGGAAACTCTGAAAATTGCTGTTACGTAATCCGCTAACTATACTTTCTCCACCTGAACTCTTCTTCCGCGAATTGTGTTCCGCTCGGAGGTTTCAATTTTGGAGCTACCAACCAATTCTACATCAGAGCCCGATGTTTATCGAACTCTAACCCACTGCACTGCTGGGGAGGGAAGAGGTGGGTCATTGTGTGTACGGGAAGGGAGGAAACATGTTGAACAAGCAGCAGCACCAACAGTCAGTGAAAGAAACCAAGGCAAAAGAAACGTGTACCTTCATTTCGAAGAGTGCTACACGACGACGACTACGGCTAGAACATGCGGGAATAAAGAAAAGAGAAAAAACAGGTTTTCGTATAAATCAATGATCACCAACCAAATGATCTTACCTCCAGCCTTCGGGGTCTTTCTCGCTTGCTCGCCAAGTTCACCACCGGCCGTCGTCGTCGGGACCTCGTGGTTGGAGTTCAATTTTTATCATTTCTGTTTTGCTTGCCTGCCTTGCCGCATTTCCTCCATCCCGACCGACCCATCTTCTCTCGAGAAGAGAAAAAGTTTTCGGAAATCTGGAGCCGGTGTGAGGAATTCTACCATCTATTTCACTGCGACTGTATGGCGGTCTCGGTCGGTTGTTGTTTGCCGTTCGAATTTCTGGACCGGATCGAAAAGTCAGACGCAAAACAAGTGCACCAGCGATCGACCGACCGGGCTCACACACATTCTCCTCCGTTCATGAGGTTATAAAAGGTGGATTGCATTCCTACTATTAGTGTGCCTCCCGTTCCCTTTGGGGTCCCCCCCCCCCCCATGAGGTTCCTAGGACTTCTATAGAACCATAGAAATGTGGAATTATTCTCTGGTATAGTACGTACGTAGTACACTTTAAGGTGAAGCTTGTGGCTGCCAAGTCAGAACGCCGAAGAGGGGGTGTGTGCTATTTGTCTTCCCAGCATGATCGTTAGGATGAACGTACGGACTGGGCTGGCTGACTGGAAAGGTTCTTGAACTTTGTGACTTTCGCTAACTTTTCTATCTGTGGTGGGAGAGTGGGTGAGTGCTAACAAGGATTTCAGTTAGGAGTTCAGTAACTTCAGTCGATTTTAAGTGTTAGATTGTAGGATTGGTGTACACTCGAAGGTGGCCAGCAAATCAGGAAAATCGGATGAACCAGGGTGAACAGAACCCACCATTGTTTTTTAGTGAATTAGAAAATCTGCCCACTCTAGTTCGTCTTGCATAAGAGATACAGGTTTGAGTTATTTGCAAAAGTTGTAGCTGATATCAAAACCTACAAAAGCTTAATGCATTATTTTACAGAATTATGATGATTAGAAAAGTTAGAGGCAACTGAAAGTTAATGAATGAACAAAATGAATGTATGGCTGATAACTAAACTAGTTATGCGATAGCAACTGAAAACAAAATGATATCTGGAATAACAAGACTTGTTTTCAAGATGATATCAGGTTGTTATTTTACTTTGCTCGGGAACACTGCCAATCATATTTCAGTTATCAGCGTAAGGCTTTAATATCAAATCGATAAAATAATTTGAAATTTTGTTGAAAAAATTAGCATGGATCACAGGATTTGTTATCAAGATGTTTTCAATGATAACTAAATCAGTTACTTTTGTGATATCACAGAAGTATTATTTTGTTATAATTTTTGTTATGTTGGCTGTCTATTCAACCACAAAGATAACATGTGGTCAGTTATCAAATCTTGATAACCGGGTATCAGAACTTGTTATCAATTTGGTATAATCCTTTGCTCGTGTAGTTTTTTTTTTTTTATTTTGACTCAAATATCACAAAAAGCATGTCTTCAATTTGCAATGCAAACTTTTGGAATTTTTAAAACCATGGACACTTGGAAATTGACAAAAATCGTAAAACAATAATTGAACATATATTTTTTTTGAAATATCAAGGTTTAAACATTTTTGCAATTTTAAATCAGAATTAATAGCAAAAATGGCATGTATGATTTTTACAGAAAGACTTTTTTTTCGCTACAGCTTTATCTCAGACGTCATTTCGATCCGAAGTGACGTTTTCGTGGTACAATTTATTTAAAAATGGCAAAAACGCCATTTTGAAAAAAAAAAAAAAAGAAGATGCAAAAGACGGAATTTTTGCAAAAATGTGAATGATTGCTCATAACCAAGGAATCAGAAATATCTCCAAATGACAAAATGACAAGCGATCAACGAGCTGAACGATAACGCTTTGTCAGAAATGGAAAGCAATAATGATATAATCTTCTTGCTATTTTTTCATGGCAAACAGCTTCTGCAACAGAGCTTGCTCGGACGGGTAGAAGGAAACGACCAAATTGTTGGCATGCTGCTTCACGAAGTAAAGCCGAAGATGATACACGTGTGTTAGTGGGATTTTTTTGCTATGGATTTTCCCTATTTCGATCAAGCTATGTCCTCAATCATGTGTATTGCAACAAAGCAGGCAAGCGTTATCCTTCTACCACTCCGATCGAGCTGTGTTGCAGAGAGAGATTGTCGTGGCAGTCGTAGCAAGCGTTTTGTCTTTATCGTTGGTAGCTTTATGGGTTTGGATTCACTGCTCATAACACACATATATGCAAAGTGTTATGCAAATCGGAGAATGTCGAGTTTTTCCGGTGTGTCATTTGCCGTGTAACTGCTCTAGTTTTAATTAAAATCAGCATCTATCATAAAACAAATCAGACCGGTTTTCTTGAGTACTCATGGTTGCGATTTAGAGTGTTATCCAGAAATATTTTATATGATCCCCGAAAAGTGATAAATAATTCGATCATTTCTTCTGCCATATTCTCAATTCTCTTTGGGCAAATCGCCAACACCTATCATGGAGTCTGAACCTTGCATGCGACACATTGAATTTAAGTAATTGACAGTTAACAGCATATTGGCTTAATATTATAAATGAACTACGCAGAACTTCCGTAAATGAATTCTTAAAAAAATCGAATTCAAATGGGTAAATAAGGCCAGATACTCCAGTAGATGACATATTTCAATATTATTCTTATAATTATGGACGAACAATTTTGTATTTTTTTTGTATATGTCGATTAGTCTATAACTCGTTGGTCACTTCAATATAGAGTTATGGAGAGTTGACTGTATTACCAGTTTTTTTTTCAAGATTTTGCACTCTTCTTTTTCGAATTCTGTCCACGTAAAATGTTGCTATGACAAATAAGTATCACGTGGAAAAGCATAATGCATCAGTGAATCTTTTGTTGTTAATAGTATACAGCATTTCTGTTAAAAGACTAAGTATTTAAAATTCAGTAGGGCAAGGATGGGCATAGTAAGCATCCTGTATTGTAGCCTTAAATTTATAATTGTTCAATGTGATATTGAACCTATTACCTATTAATTTGTTTTGAGAAATTCAAAATTTAAGACAGATTTAAGTATAGGATGCTCATTATGCCCCATATGTTGACTTTTCCCCTTCTTCCCCTATTCTAGTGAATTCAAACATTGAAAAAATATGACCATACACAGAAATTCATGATCAAGGATAAACAAAAATTTATTTTTTTTAAAAAGTATGACCTAATCCTACAGTTTTTAAGACTTCGATTGAGAGCAAATTTCACGATCTTGGCTAAGAAAACTGTATTCGAAAAAAATGCAACAGACAAAAATGATCACCCAAGATTCATTTTAAGTCGGATATTTTTGAAACTCTCAGGGAATAAATAAACACATATTAGCTATGTTTATGCAAAATTGGTTTATTCAACCTCCTTTCCTAGGTTAAATGCCCGCACCTTGGACTTAACGCTACCCATCAAATCCTGTGCAACACTTGCGCCATCTTTCTTACACACTTTCATCCACTCTTTCGTCAAATCCTTGTCGTTTTTGAAGACCTTCCCTGTTTTCCGGAGCTTAAAACAACATCGTTGGCTTCGTACCATTCCATCACCGGTTTCGCGTAATGGCACGATGTCAGATCCGGCCAAAACAGAGTGTCAGCTGCGTGGGACCGGAGAAAGGACAGCAGGCGCTTCTGGAGGCATTCTTCTTTATATATTTGGCCGTTGATGGTGCCGGTCATTATGTACGGCTTGCTGAATTTGCCGAACCCACAGATCGCCTGCCACACAAAGTACTTGCCCCGTAACGTGGGTAGATCACCTTTTCGTGGTATGTTACGGGATGTAAGGTCTACCACCGATTCCTAGTCTTGACTACTTCAAAGTAGGGGAACAGGATTTTTCAGTAATCAAAGGAACACATCTTAGTCCTGGCTACTTTTATGCCTTGTTGATAGTGATAAGACTCGGCTTTGTCCACCTAGGATCAAGGAAAAAACGGGTTAGTAAGTCTTCATCTATGTGATTCTTATGTTCTATTCGTTGTTCCGTAGTTTGAAGTGGTTAAGACTAGGGTTCTGATGCATGGTCATTATCGGTGTCATTGCTTCCTTATTCTAAGGAATCCAATTTTGACTGACAAAGGGGCGCGCCTTTGGAGGGTGTTTCAACACTCCGAAGGGTATAAATAGCGGGACCTTTCAATTAGAATCGATTCCATGTGATGAAGGCAAGAACTCAATAGTGATGGAGTAATACGACATGCACTAAACTAAGGAAACGGGATATACCACAATAGATCAAATTACTGGTCGCAGTGGTGTTATGTCCCGAACAGAGGAAAAAAAAGTACTTCGTGGCAAATTTGTCGACCTGCTTTTTCCGGAACTTCTCCGGAACATCCAGGTGGGACATGCCAACGAAAAACTCCAGGCCGGGGATCTGTTTGGCGTCCGCTTTAATGTACGTCTCGTCTCTGTTTATCGGTCGTATTCTGTTTATCGGTTCGGATAGGTGCCTTCCTGACCTTGAAGACATGAAGTCCGGCCACGTCCCGAATCTAAATGTTCGGATTGCGCTTGGAGTAATCCCTCACCTTCCTTGCGTTCACGGGGTCGGTCGTTTTCGCTTTTCTTCCGCTGCCAGCTCTCCGCAATTGTCAATTTCAAACTGTTGCGCGATCCACCTGTGGGACTTGCCTGGATTTTCCACGACTGCTCCGATAATTTTTTGTCGAAGTACTTCTTGTCGTACTCTGTCGAAGCCATCTCGATGACCAGTTGACAGATTGTGACGAGATATTGCACATGTGAACATTACACTCTGAACTAATTTTACTCAAAATTTCATCAACTGTGCCAATCAAATTATCGGTTATTTCCCTGTTCTACCAGTTTATCCGCTACAAGGCCTCTGTATATAAAGCTTGCCCGTCGATACAAACAATCACAAAAATATGGCAAATTATACACAATTTCCTCACGCATAAGAAAGATTATATGACGCCATTATATGAAAATGTCTCATCGAACATCGAATTATTTCATCCCATCGTTTCCAAAATTAACCCGATCCGGAAACTTTCCCATACACTCGAAAGCATCTCACTGAAGGAACCTGTTCCCATTTCCCAGCGCAATCATTTTTAATGAAGCAGTTTGTGACACCGTCCGTCCGTCCATCAGTTTGCGGTCATTATCACTCGTCCGAGATCGTCCATTTTTCCGGCCCTGGCCTCAAAGCAATCTCGTTATTTTGCTGCTTCCTTCACTCTTTTGGGCAGGTCCAATCACCACATTTTGCGTACCATAACCACCGAAAAGCAACCTTCATCTTGGAATGCACACGCTCGCTTACGCGGTCACTACCTATTAGCCACACCGCGCACACAGGCCTCTCCTGAAGGTCGATTAACCTAATTATCTCGGCAACAACAACGAGAAACTCAGAAATGAATGCTGCTCGGACAGCGTAAACAGCTGCTAGCGGAGGCTTATGAGGACTGACTTTGGGTCGACCACGACGACGACGACGGTAACTAATCTAGGCTTTGCAATCTACACCAAGTACGCCAACACCGCCACCGCTTCGACCGCCGCATCTATTTGACGCTAGTTAATTTCAATGTTTTATTATTATTACAACCATTCAAACATCAGTCATGGAAAGTCTCGGGTTTGCGTTTTCTGCGCTGGACTAGGGTGGTAGTAGGTGGTTGGTAAGACACACACGAGCACGCATGTGTAATGAGTGCAAAGCGCGTAAATAGAAGCTGGTCGGACAGTCAGTCAGTCAGTCCTATAAAGCACCGATGGCATGAGCCGGAAGAGGAATTTCCCCGAAGAAGATTTCGAAATAGGTCAAATCCATAAATCAGATGGGGCTCGCTCGGTTTATAATTAGCGGACGCGAGACATAGTCTGAGATTTTCGGTCGGGTGCGCGCTTCTCTTCCGGCCGGGGGACGTCGATTTTGATGCAACGGAAAAGGGTTCCCTTGTTTGAACAGGTTGGAGGCCACCTTGCACGTGTGGTTAATTCAGGTGATTGTTCGGAATGTTTTGGGAGTTGAAAACATTCCTTAGTTCTAAACTGTCCTCTAAATTGTTATGTTTTATGAGCAAGAAAGTGCATTCCCACATATTTCATAGCACATGCCTGACAGAAAAAAAAAACGATTATGATTTTAATAAAAAAAAAATCATAACAGACACCAATCCGAGCCACAGTACTGCAAATTAAGATGACCTCAACTGCAGCAACATATGAGCAAAATCCATTCCCAGTTTAGAAAAACAGATCCAATCAAACTTCCAACTGCCACATGGCCTGCTATATATATCGAAGCAGACAAGAACAAGTAGCTTGGCCAAAGTCGACTGCAAAGCTACTCTACCGCACCCGATTTGTTTTGAATAAGCTAACGAAGAGTGCTGGGATCAAGGAGCATGAGAAGGAGCAGGGTGGGAGCTAAATGCTAAGCGGTGCGTTTTGCGGCGGATTAATCGCGCGCACCGCACAGACAAACAACAAACTCGACCGACGCGACGCGACGCGGCGTTCAAATGTCTCGGGATTTGAAAAGGCGCGGTGCTGCCTGCCAACTGTTTGCGGTCGCTAGTTCTTTTCATTCTGAAAGCAAAAGCCGCCCAACCAAGCTCCAATCAAGGGAGCGAGTGAGGGGGGTAGAATTTCTGCATAATTTAATTTGCGGCCATTAGTTGGTATTAGTGACCGTCGCGGAATGCCTTTTCCCGCTGACTCTCGGTCGAGTGATCTGGATCGAAGCAGAGATGGTCTTTCATCAAAAATCTAACCATTTCCCACCATGCATAGTTAGGCCTGCTTACATCGGTTTGGGTTTGTTTGGTCAGTGTAAACCCAGCAAGCCTTGAACTATACGCTGAATGGTTGTTTGCAGATCTCACGGCAGCGAGATCGCAGTGCCCGGTGTCGTGCGGTGCGGGGTGATGGTAGAACGTAATAATCGATAATCCAATTGTATGGGCGAGCGTAACGTTACCTCAGCACGATACCCCGGCGTATGGGTTATAGGACAAATGCGCGCTCCGTTTGGAACAAGTTGCGACGAGGCGACGCAGAAACTAAAAACCGGCCACATGCGAGAGCAAAACATGCGACAAAGTGACGGGAAAACGTGCGCAGGTCACATGCGACCGACGACGAGAATAGGGGCCAACCGACCGTTGTTGTGAGCCGTTCAGCTAACGGTATATTCTGGCGAGCTCGGTTCGCGAAATGATAGCAAGTTAACTTAACGGCTGCTGCAGCAGAAATTCCACCAACCTCAAAATGCGACAGTAAACAAATTGCCTCCACAAATGGCGACCGTCCGAACCGGGCAGGGGTGTCAATGAACCGTATCGATGGGGCAATTGCTTAATCCGCCGAAACAACTTCCTCACAGCTGATCGCAGTCAAGCCCACGGGCGAAAACGAAGCGAGGCGTGAATAGCTAATAGGCCCAGTTTCCAAAATGATAAAAACCCCGAAAATGCTACCGACGACCATAGCCAGTCGTTGCCATTTTTCGCCTCTTTCTACTATTTATTTATTTATGGAAAAGCGTGTGCGGCTGATGAACCTTTCAATCATCTGTTGAAAGCGGTTTGAGAATAACATTTTGCATCGGATTGGCAATCAAAGAAAAAAGCACAAGCGAGATGATAACGGCTTTGTGGTTTTGTCACGAACTGACCACGAGCGCAGAAGCTGGATTAGGCGTGCTGACGGGTTCTGCTCCAGGGGGAAGATAAGACGACAATGACTCATCTGCAGGGATGAGTGGGATGGATAGTCAGCCGGTTTTAAGTTGTTAAGACGCCGTTTGGAGCACGTCCCGACACGGAGCAGCAGTCCTTTCGAGCACAACGAGCGTTATCATGTTCTAATCGCATAAGTTAAGACCGGATTTTTTCCTTCTTCGAAGGAAGTGTTTTGAGGAGTTTGATGGAACGGGTTTTGATTTTTTTTGTGGGGTAGTACGGTATGAACAAAACAGGATTCGGCTAATGCTAGGTGATGATAATGGAGTTATCGTTCCATTAAATAAACACAAACAAGCGTTCCAGAGCTTTAAAAGTGTATGAATGGGTCAATAGGCTGAAAGCGATTAGTCATAAGGTCAACGTTCACTTTTCGGGCACGGTATTTTTCCGGGTTAAAATAAATGAGTTGCAAAAGAAAAAGGTCATTACAGGGCTGGTAGCGAGTCACTTTTTAGTTACTTGGTCACTTTTTTCAAGCCAGTCACTAAAAAGTCTCTTTTTTAAGGCCAAGTCACTAAAGTCACTTTTTCTTGTAATAAATCACTATTTTAAACTTTTTTGGCGTGAATTTATTTCAAAATTGATCATTCTTTGTGACGTTTAATCGTCTTTCTCTATCACTGTACATAGATAGAAAAAAGACGATTTTTCTAAATGATATCCTGAGTTTTCCAGGATAAACAAATTATTATGTAGAAAGCTATTTATAAAATGCGTTCAAAATATGGCAGAACAAAAACAACAGTAATCAACTCAAACGTTTTTAAGACATGTCAATCAGTTTTAAAGAAACAGCTTTACAATCAAATCCATTCAATGTTAAAGTTTAGCACTTACTTAATTTCTCACTTTAGAAAAAAAAAAAAAAAGTACTTAATTTGAGTAAGTCCAAGATCTGCACATATTAAATGTCTTGAAGTTTCGTACTCCAAGTACAAGTTCAAGACATGTAAAATTTTCAAAGTGCCTGAATTGAGGAAAACAAATAAATGATTTATTTCAAGTTCGTAATGATTTAAGACAGTAATAATGTATAACGCAAAGGATAACTCGGCTCTGTAAAGTTTATTCGATTGAGCCTGTACAAATAAAGTAATTATAAAAAAAAAGTTCGTAATGAACTTTATGAAAGATTAGAGATCTTCATTGCAGTCCCAGTCCCATTGACTTCACAACAATTGTAGGAAATTTGGAGAAGTTCTAAGGAATGAAAGTTTCGGTAGGAACTTTAGAGAAGTTCTGAGGAATGTATGGAAATGTTGAGAATTTCGGTGAAGCTCCATAAACAAACTGCGGGAACATAAGGGAAGTTAACACTCTGAAAATATAGGGAACTTACTGAAAACTTTAAAAACTTCAAAGTGGTTCTTTTAGAATCAGAAAATTTTCAGGAACTTTTATGAAGTTCCTAGAATTTCAGAGAACTTCACAGGTGTCAAGCGAACTTGAGAAATATAGAAAACTTGAGGTTTATTGTTCAAATTTTTAAGAAGTTCTAATCACCTCAGAAAAGCTAGATCTAAAGATGATTGGGGAATTTCAGATCTTAAGAGCAGTTCCCGTAACTTTAGTCCAGCATTTTGGAGCAGTTTGAAGATCTATAATCGTAAATTTAGAAAAATTCAGGATAGTTCCATGATGTGCTGGAAAAAAAAATCGAGTACCCTTAGGATGTTCCGAGAATTTTAGGGAAGTATAGAGACCTTCAGAGAATTAATGAAATATTTCAGGAACTTCACAGAAGTCCAGAGAATTTCTGGGAAATTTGAATGTGCCTATGGGAATTCCATTTTTTATTATAGTCATTTTAACACTCTTGGATCATTCGTGACTTGTCCGGGGATGAGATTTGAACTCGTGACTATGGCGTGAGAGGTATGGATGTCAACCACTACGCCGGGGTCGCAACCAGGAATTCCATTTATTTTCGAGCAGAACCTAGAATTGAGAGCTCTGTGAGAATTCTGTGATTGAACCAAAAACGTCAGAAGTGTTAGGAAACAAATTTAGAGAACTTCAGGTAACCGGGTTTTTAAAAAAATACTGAGAAATTTAGGGCGGTTCGCATAAGTTCAAAAGTTCACTGAAGCTTAAACATGTTTAGGACGGTTCAATTAAATTTCGCGCAGTACAACAAGCTTCATGAGAACTGCAAAAACTTTGGAGAAGTTTTGAGAATTTCAGAAAAGAACAGAGAACCTTACAGCAGTTCCGTTAACATTAGAGAAGTCACATACATTTTAAATAAGTTTAGACAACTTCAGCGAATTGTTAAACCTTTAGAGGAGACCCATGATCATTGAAAAAAAAATTAGGAAGCTTTAGGAAGTCCTAAAAAGTTCAGGGAAGTTTAAGAATTTGATGAGAAGTATTGTGAGGCTCAGGCTAGTATCTCAAACTACAAAAGAACTTCAAGGCAGTGTCATTAACTTCTCGAAAAATTTGGGAACTTTCAAGTAGTTCTGAAAACCTCAGAATAGTCCATTCCATATTCAACGGAGATTCCCATTGAAATAATCCTCAAAATTTTTGTGAAGCTATCCTCCGCATTCAATTTTCTTTTAGTTTTCCTTGGAATTACCTTGAAATTCTCCATAATAAGAAACCCTTTCGAAAGATTCTCCTCAATTTTACTCCTTCCCTTGGAATTCTACTCTCATTGAAAGTCTCCTAAGAATTCATTGGCATTTCTTCTCACAAATTCCTTAGATTTCTTCTCATAATTTGTTTGGCAAACTCTCCTGAATTCATTTTCCGAATTCCTTTGAAGATGTCCTGGAGTTATTCTCAGATTTAATTGATCCTCCTTTTAGTATTTAAAAAAATTCCAAGGATTTATGCTCCGGATTCGTTTTCTCCCAGCAATTTTTCCCAGCTACAACTTTGATGAAGATCTCTTTTTGATTAAATGCAAGGATCAAAAGTTATCAATGGTTCAATGCGCTGATGTCTTATGATCATGCTCAATCAACTGCTCAGCAGGCAACATTGGTGTTTCTGGGGCGTTGAATAGGGCACAAAAATCATGCCTACTATGTCACACTGCAAAATACAGTGTTGCCTTCAGAGCAGTTGCTTGATCTCGTCATAAGTTTACCAACCTCTTAAATAATTAATAACCTTTTCCTGTCTCGTTTTACATAGAAACGATCTTCAGCAAAGTTTTAGCTGAGAAAGTTTTCTATAAGAATGGCCATCGAACTGTTTCGCAGCTCAATATGGAAAAAAGACTGGAAGGCAATGAACAAAAAGTTGAGATTTCCCATAGTAATTTACATGTAAACTTTAAATGGCTTGTGCGAAGTCTGTTTTTTACCAAATGAGTTGTAACTTTGGGAGGCTAATCAGGACCCGATTTGAAACCATTTAAGCACTGTGGAGCCAAAAAGTCAAATTTTGCATCAGTCTAGAATCCGTACCTTAATCCTATACCTTATATTTTTGGCATTTCTTCAGAAATGGTAGATCCTTGAATTTGAACCCAGGCCTGCTGGGGGTAATCACGCTTAACACTACACCACCGGCGCCGCTACACAGAAGAATTGATCGAACGCAAATTTTCGTCAGCTGAACACCTATCAATAATTTAAGAAACTGATGGTCCCAAGTTCAACCTCTCAACTTCCAAAAACTTTGCAAACTCGATCGTAGCCACTATCCGTTATTCGACCCAGTATTCCAGCTCTTTCGTAAATAACCGTCATTAGACCATCAATCTTCCCAGCAGAAGCAAAAACAGCACCCCCACAAGCACTCAAAGATTCAAGAGAGGCGCTGAACCGAGACAAACATTTAATTCAACACTTTCCACCGAAAAAAAAAGAAACTGAAGAGAATCCCAATCTGGAGAGATCGCTCTGAAAGAAATCTGATTACATTGTACTTTTCAAATTCAGCACGCGCCCGCGAAAAATGCCCATTAGCTGTCCGGGAAGATTTGATCTGATTCTTCGCTGGTTCGGAAAGCTTCAATGTCCAGAAAATATGACTAATGATCCATCCCCTGATGACTAATGAACACGGGTGGTTGAACGAACTGCTCTTCTCCAACTAACCTCCTCGTTGCATGCACCTAAAAGTGAAGAGTTCTTTCCACGTTCATTCACTTCCAACACTTGTTGCCGCTCTCGCATACCTACTTTCTTGTGTGCGCGTACTCGCGGATTGAATAATCATAATGCAAATATTTCCTCTCATCATCTCCATCATCATCATCATCATCATCGACGTCGTCGAAAACATTCATCTTCCATCGCACGGTTTGTTTACGACGACGCTTTTTTTTTTCTTCCTCAATAGGCATTTTTTCGGCCTGCGCGGAAACCTCAAAACACTTGTGGGAATTTTGCGCTTTATTTGCTTTTCAAAACAATCATGAGTCGGGGGTTTTGCACTTTTTTTTCTGTTGCTATGTGTGCTTTCAGCCAGGAAATTCCAGACCGTTCTAGTACTTCACCACCATCAAAGTAATTCTCTATCTCTCTTTAAGCGCATATGTCTCAATTAGTTCAGCAGGGTTCGGTAATCCGATACTTTTCAGTTTTGGGTCTTACGAAAACCACACACGGTGCTCCCGCTGTTGCATTGCGTTGTGGAAGCTCCCCGGTGAGGTCGTCCACCATATGACAGCGTGACTTGGAAAAACGTCAAAATGTATCACATTAGACATCTCTCAAGGTTGCGAGAACATAAGTGTCTGAAACGAGGCCATTGTTGGACATACCATCCCCCCGGGGTCGCCACATGTGTCATTTTGGGCATGGTAAAATCCTTTCACTGTGGCTGGTTGGTAACCCGTGTTCGGTAGCACGGAAGGATGCCACAATATGGAGGTGCGAAAATATTTTAAATGCCCCCCTTTAGAGCCAACACACGCAATTTAAGTGCAGTTAGCTGTTTTCGTTCGTTCTTGCAGTCTCCTCGCTGGTGGTGCGACGTTTTGATTTGTTTTTCTTTTTTGTTCGTGGTACTACTCTGCCAGGTAGGTATTCAGTTAACCCATCTTCCTGTATTTACTCGAATGTAATTTAATTTTTGTCTGGGCTAAGACATCCGAGTGCAACCCTGTCGGAGCCTGAAAAGGCATAAAAGGAGATAATGGATCCCATTTGCACTCCCGTCCCAAGAAAACATCAACAAGTCGTCAAAGCAAGTAGCGGGGTGGGAGGAACGGTATTTGCGAATACCTCACCCATCCCCATTAGTGCATTGGAGGCTGAAGATGAAAAACGAGGTGGGTAACCCTTTTCCGAAAGGTAAAGCAAGAACAAACAAAAAGATCCAAACTACACATTTTGTTAGCGGTGTCAATTTTACTTTGGCTTCTCGTTTATCTTCATTTTTCGTTGTCGTCGTCATCGGGGTGCATTCCGGACGATCGATCACCGATGGGTAAAATGTAAGAATTCTCAGTGGAAGGAAACTTGCACTTGAACTTGGCATGTTGTGCAGATTTCAAATTATCATTTAAACATTTCCTGGAGTAGTGTAGTATTGGAGACTATTTTTGAATTCGAAAATTAGTTAAGGATCAATTTACATATGCAGAATTTTTGAAAAATTCGAAAGCAGTGTTTTTCGACGCGTTGTTCCAGATTGCGAAAAGCTCCCGTTATTCTTTGTATTTTGTTATTTTACTGAAAATGATGCGAGCTTGATGACTTTGATTTTTTCGAAAATGCATCAAAGTAAATTGAACCTTAACTTAAGAGCTTTATGATTATCCACTTTGCAGGGTTCATGGATCAAACCCAGAAGCCTTATTGGTAAAATTTAAATCTCCAAACCATTGAGTATCTCTAAAGGTTTTACAGGTTGATTCCGCTTGAGGAGCTCATGGCTTGGTTCATCTGAATTTTACAGTCTTCATGGATCAATTCCAGTGGAAAAATTGTTTTTATTGTTTTTAATAGTTTACTAAAACTTTTTCCTCGTTCGTACTTCTGGAGAAATTTCTCTTCAAAAATTGTGATCTAACTAAATCTTCTTTTAACTCGTATTTCTAGAAAAATGTTTCTTCAAATATTGTGATCAATTGTGATAAAACCTTGGAAATGATGTTTAAAAACATATGACTCCATTTGTTTTAATTCACTGAAAACATTGTTAACTAGTATTACTAGTGCTTACAATCATAAACAAAAAATCACATGAAACATACTCTTTTAAAAACATACGCTGCAGTAAAAATTGTCTATTGCAGCAGTTCTTCGGAACAAACGTAAATTGTGACCCTTTATAAGAAAGTTCATGAATTCACTGCCCACCAATATTTAAGATGGATGTTACGACAAAATGACCTTTAAATTCGAAATGACTGTTAATAAACAATGAAAGCGCTTAAACGCCAAACCAATCCAAATATAGTATTAAAACATTAAATAGCTTAGTTTCAAATTCCGGGCCATCTGGAAACACCTAAATAATGAGGAAAAAACGCCGGAAGTGGAAAAATGGAGAACGCCAAAATCGGTTCAAAAATCGCAAAATGACTTAATCCAATTCCAGAATTTAAACTGCGTAATTATAGATTGTCGGAGATTTGCAATAATAGCTTTAAAACACCCTATAGTATCAAAGTCAGCGTAAAAACGACAAATCAGTTCAACGATAGCATTAAAAACATTAGCAAAGCTCCATCATTTGGGTAATCTAGAAACACCAAAATAAGTAGAGAACAAAAAACCGGGAATGGCATCAAGTTGTAAAATGAAGAGCGCTTAAATGGTTCAAAAATCGCAAAATGACTATTAAATGCTAAAATGGGTTTTAAATCATGAAAATGGCCTCGAACATGAAAAACGACCTTATGCTAAAAAATGGCTTAAAATGGTCTCAGAAGCTGCAGGCATTAAACACTAAAACAATTCTAGAATCGCCAAATTTCCCTTTGTTGGAGATGATACATTAGAATTTTGAATTTTTACACTGAATTTTGCAAACAGGATAGTACAGTTTCAAGTGACATAGATTGTACTTCTGATTAAATTTGTGAGCACAGAGAGGGAGAAAATTTCTGCGATAACGATGGTAGTCGATGGTTGACTGCTACATTGGATAGGTAGATAAGGGAGCAGCAAAAACTTTGTAAATAGATCAGTAACAATATGCACATTGAAGAAACACAGTACGGTCGCTTGTGGAGTGCATTTTGATGTGGTTGGTTTTATACAACCGAAGAAAGACCTTCGAGTGCGGCAAGGCGATTATCGCCATCGCCCTTAAATCACCTAAAATGGTCGCAAACATTTAGTCCAGAATTTCCAAAGTCGATTTAAAAATATAAAAATGACCTTGAAACTGTAAAAAGACCCGAAAACCTTTCAATCCTGAAAATGCCAATACGTAAATTGGCCATAAAATCTTAATTTGCCAATATAGTTTTAATATCGCAGAAAAGGTCCAGAATTTCCGATATGGCTTAAAAAACGCCAATATAGCCCTATAATAAAAAAAAAATTAGAAAGGACATTCATAAAGTACTCCTTGACATGCATTAAACCATGGCATTAAAACTCCAATATGCATCCAATTCCAGTATTTAAACTGCGTAATTATTAATTGCTTGAGATCCACAATAATAGCTTTCAAACGCCAAAAATTGCCAAAGAAAGCCAAAATCAGTCCAAAGATAGCATTACACACATTGAATAACTATGCTCTACAATTTAGGATAGCTGGAAATGCCTAAATAAGAAAAGTTGATGCCGCCAAAATGGTTAAAACATTACAAACTTGCCTTAACGCTAAATGGCCTGGTAATATACAACCAACAACAATATAAATGGGCGGTTTAAAAAAAATGGCCAAAAACAGTCTCAAATCCTTCGTTCCAGAATTGATGAAGTCGCGTTTTCAAACATCAAAATGGCCTTTGAAATTGGTTTGGTTAACTTATTTAAGAGATAGGCCATTGCATCCGCCAAAACGCCACGATGGCCGCAAAACCTCAATTATCAAAAATGGCTTTGATAATCTTTAATATCCACCTTGTAGTGATAGTGATAGTGGTTTACCACCCATTGTAGCACGGAAACTAAGTCCA
The DNA here is from genome assembly GCF_037179485.1 of Ochlerotatus camptorhynchus. Taxonomy (NCBI): domain Eukaryota; kingdom Metazoa; phylum Arthropoda; class Insecta; order Diptera; family Culicidae; genus Ochlerotatus; species Ochlerotatus camptorhynchus. Next base: position 804,831 of record NW_027040621.1, read on the forward strand.
ATAGCAGTGGGTTCTCTTCTCTGTTTGTCTTGATCAAGCTTAATAACCTCTGATTGTCCTCAATACGTCGCTGTATGAAGGACCAAAAACGGATTGGGTGGATCGATAGGCAAAGTCGCCTATATGCATCTACGGGATAATAAAGAATCTCCTTCCAGCAACATGATCGCACAATTGGTCAAAAAGACGAGCCTCCAAACAGGAAGATGCCCCAATGAGTGGGGAGAAGCGCCCGTCCTTTATCCACGAAATGATATCAACAGGGATTTGGCATTCCCACTCTCCCCGTCCAAATCGCTTCATTCTGGTTGCCCTGTTGGACCCTCCCTTCCCTTTTGTATATGTATTTAAATGTTTATGTTTATGTTATATATGATGAATCATCACATATGCGACACCACTCACCATCCCTCTCCAAAGGGGGAGTTTGGTAAAGAGAGATGAAAAAACCGATTTGTACTTTCCTTAAAAGTTGTCCTAGCTCGCTATCTACTATCTATATGCAATTTTCACACTGCCGTACTCTAACGGAACTATCAACTCTATACTTTCATCTCCTCCATCTATAGTATAAAAATTACCACTTTAGTCTGTTATTTGAAATTAGCATCTTCAACTATGTAAATCGTTGACTTCACACAGAAGTAATACTAAACATAGAGTCAAAGTACAGGATTAGTTTTTTAAAGTAATAGTTTCATCTGAATACCCAACTAACCATAGCGTATCTCAATGAAATTGTCTTACTCTGAACTTACATTTAAAGTTATTTTGTGATTATATGGTTACTTGGGTACTCCCATAAAATGTAGTGCAAGTGCCATCCCGTTCAACAACGCCCAACTATGGACAGCTCAATGCTATTGAATCAGCGAACACCAACATGATTATCTGCTAGGAAACACCAAAGAATGTATACGACAGCTTAATATTAAAAAAAGGGTTTATGTATGGCAAACGCGCCCATACATCAACGATAACATGGGTGTACATCTTCACTATCGCAACTACGGGTAATCATCGAAAGTACTTGCATTTTACTCAGGCACTTTTGAGCAAACTGCAATCACCCTCTCATACTCGAAATGTTCCACGACCATCCTGGAACAACGATGTCCTATACGCCTCTGATCAAAGCGCAGGGATCTTTAATAACCACTTTGTAACGCCAAAATAGCCCATGAATTTCCCTGGAAAAATTGCATTAGCAATGCTAAATGGTTCTGAAACGACAAAATATGTAAGGCTTCTTGGGAAGACAAGTAAAAGGATAGGCTAGCAATCGCTAGAACCAGATCAGAAAACCGCACACACGATTGGGGAAAGCTAGCAAACAAACAAACATAACGAAAAGGAACAAGCTATGAACAAACCTAGGTTAGGAACTCTAATAAATTATACAATGATTTCCGTTATTTGCCCCTGAAATAAATGTTGTTTTTTCGTAAAGTTTGAGCTGTAATGTTAATTTTGGTTGACTAGGTTTTTCACATTTGGCATCGTTCTATTTTTGCGTTATTTGTTGTGGTATTTTTTGTTAGCAGCATTTACTCCACGTTGGACTGCCTGGGAAAACAGTCTCCGCACTCACGTGTCACGATGGGTGGAGGAAATCTGAAAGGGGAAGTTCCTCCAGTGATGATAAATGTGAGTGGGGTTTGTTGTGTTTCGGTAGAACGGCGGCTAGCACCAACTTTCGCTTAAGACTCTATCTGCGAGGATCTCAATCCCCCATGGGATTTCAGTCTACTGAATCGCCCTCAAACTAATTTTCGGTCTCTTCTACACATAAACCCGCCCTGAGGTTGGGTTTCTTGCCGGGCAAATCAAACCGTGACGAGTGGTCCTCTTCGGAGGTGGCGCTTAAGCTACTAGTTTGAGACAGGAAGCGTATTCAGTGGTCGAAATCTCGCGGTTGCGAGGCTTCCGTTACAAGCTAGTGATAGCTGCCTTCAAACGCAAACCCAACTTCGTGCAGAGAGCTAAGAAACGAGCAGGACTACCTTCATTCAAGGTTCATAATGCACAAAACTGCAATGAACGAACAATAGGACAGCTAGAACGAGGGCATGTAAGCTGTACACACAAATGTTGACAGAAGAAACTGTTAGCTTGCGTCTGAAACAACACACTCAATGGGAAATTCATTTGGGTTATTCGCGAACGAGAAAATCGATCAACAATGTTAGGCCCTGAAAAACACCAAACTTAAGATAAATATGTATGCAGTGAAACCTGAGTTCATTCAAGACCAAGGCAAGTTCACAACGATTTCTGAAATAAATTACCAAGATATTGCCTGAATGCAACGAACGATTTTTCCCATGCTTGCTCATATTTACAAGAACTATACTATTTTACATTGGTAAAATTCACCATAAAAAAACATCAAAATTTGTATTTTACGTTGGGCACCAAAAGTTTGGTCGGTAACTTTCGATATCCGTAACGAAGGCAATATAAGTCTCCCTCTTCAGCTGTTTCCTCACTTAAATTCGCTGGCGATTATCTTGGTGTTGGTTTGGGCTGCCAAAACTGTATCTAATCCTGGTTTCGAAAATATACCAATTCCAGTTAGCATCGTAATATGAAAAAAAAATCAGTTCGAGGCCTCATCACGCAAAAGTAGGTGAATGTGGCTGATTAAACCAAGCCCTGGGAATTCCGTTCATGCTGGCTAGGACTTTCACTTTATAATTGAAGTCTTCTAGAGTTGGTGATCTTGCAGCATCCGAAAAGAAAGTGTTCTATTTTTCAATCTTCCTGCCCTACTGCGTACGATTCTATCTGTATTGGATCCTGTTCTGCCTCGAAATGTCTAGAGGATTAGAAATAACCGAAGATCGATCACCATCGTCACTTTCGCGTTCGTTCCCATGCGGCCACCATTGCTGACTCGTTCCAGGCAACGGTTCCCTCTGGATTCCGATTGTTTCACGTTTGATGAACCCATGATTGAAATTTCCTACCGGGTTTTCTATATTTTTCGGAGGAAATACTGCCAAGTTATTTCCGTGGTTGTATCCCTGAAACCAACCATATTCTGCTGTCCCACAATGTTTCTTTCGGAATTGTTCCCCAGATCGTTCATTGACAACATGCCTCCGTACTGAGTTTGGGTTCAGTTTTCCTTAACTGTCCTGCTGAGGTAATTGGTTTCTCTGCGATGTACGTTACGGGATGTAAGATCTACCACCGATTCCTAGTCCTGACTACTTCAAACTAGGGGAACAGGATTTTTCAGTAATGCAAGGAACACATCTTAGTCCTTGTTACTTTTTATGCCTTGTTGATAGTGACAAGACTCGGCTTTGTCTACCGAGGATGATCTTGAAACAAGGAAAAAAAAGAGTTAGTTGTCTTCATCTATGTGATTCCTAATCTTTTATTCGTTGTTCCCTAGTTTGAAGTGGTTAAGACTAGGGTTCTGATACATGGTTATTATCGGTGTCATTCCTTAATTTTGTTGCTAAGGAATCCAATTTTGACTGACAAAGGGGCGCGCCTTTGGAGGGTGTTTCAACACTCCGAAGGATATAAATAGCGCGACCTTTCAATAAGAGTCGGATCCTTGCGATAAATGCAAGAGTGGCAACTGTAAAAAAAAAAATCGAATACTTCATCATTTCTCAATAGTGATGGAGTAATACGACATGCACTAAACTAAGGACACGGGCTATACTACAATAGGTCAAATTACTGGTCGCAGTAGTGTTAGGTCCCGAACAGAGGGAAAAACCTTGAACCTTACGTTCGAGTTTTGCGCAGTCATCCTCATTCTCTTGCGTTTTTCTTCGATTTCATCACTTTCTTCTTATTTTTCAATGCTGTTGCAGCTCCCGAGGAATAACAACCTGATATCATCTTGAAAACAGATCTTGTTATTCCAGATATCATTTTGGTTTCAGTTGTTATCGCATAACTAATTTAGTTATCAACCTCGCCTAATTTTGTTATCAGTTGTAATCATGAATGCATATGAAATTATGCAAGGTTAGTTCAAAAATTCAAATATTATCCGCTTGGTATGAAAAAAAAAGATAAATATAGCCAGTCATATTTCAGTTATCAGCATAAGGCTTTAATAACAAATCGATAAAATAATTTGAAATTTGCTGACATAATTTGCATGGATCACAGGATTTGTTATCAAGATGTTTTCAATGATAACTAAATCAGTTAGTTTGAGATACCGAAGGAGTATTATTTTGTTATAATATTTGTTATGTTGGCTGTTTATTCAACAGCATTGATAATATGTTCAGTTATCAAATCTAGATAACCGGGTATCGGAACTTGTTATCAATTTATCAATTTTGCTCGGGTTGTTATCAGTTTGGTAGAATCCGCTACTCGGGTATGTTTCACAGTGTAATTGACCGTTCACTATTGCTACTCCATTATTGCCAGATCAGTTGGAATAGGAAAGTGCACGAATAGATAATCCGTGCGATTGACTTTCCACTCAATGTGTAAGTACTCGTAAACTTATGTCTTACAATAGGCAACACTGACTCCGGTCGCGTCCAAATACAGGTAAATTATGGCATGAAAAAGAGTGTCTTGACGTGATATTCGTTTGAATGGCAGCAGAACTGGGAATAAATATTTGTAGACGATTCTAATGAAACTTTGCTAAATTTTTATAATCAATATCGGAATATAAATCAGTAGTTACAAGCGATTAGCACGACTATCGCATGTCGATAATTCGCAGAGTCCGATAGATTTTCAAACCTGAACCACCATCAAGATTGCATTGCTCCAATTGTGTATTGAATTGGTGCAACGATTTAATTCAAAGCAAACAACATCAGAATCGGAAACATTCCTTTCAAAAAGTGCGAACGTTGCCATTCCAGAGAACACGATAGCATAATAAAAACATAAGCTCATCTTCCCCTGTCGATCATCGCTTCTTCTTCTGCTTCCTCTTAGGATACCGTCAGAATTGAGTGTTTTCCTCAGTTTTCATACCACGTACGTTCTTTTTCTCCTCTGCACTTTTTTATGCTCTCACAGCCATATTGCAGCGCCTCATAAATTATGATGTGCATAAATTTCATACACGAGCATTCAGCAAAAAAAAAAAATAACCGGCTAGCTCATATATCCTCCTATATAGAGGTTGGGGAATACCAAGAGGGCGCACACAAAGTATACGGCGTATGCAGCACACGCGTTTCAAATTTCAATCCGCGCGCGCACTCAAAAGATCACAAATAAATCTCCGTGCAAGGCAGCAGTCAGTCGTCTTGTACATGCAACGAAATCTGTAAGTAACTTTTACGACACTCAAATGCGTACGTGTCGAACGCGTGAGAACGCGGGTGTTTTGTTTCAACTTCCAAGTGCAAAATTCAATGACCTTTGCAGTGTTTAAGAGTCCTGAATAGTCTTAATTTTCATTTCGGTTGACAGATGACATTGACAGCGGGGTGGCCGAATTGTTCAAGAATTAGATTTCCAAAACACCAAAGCTTACTTCACGGCTCTTTACTACAACAGGTGTGTCGTCATCACGTGGTTCGACGAAAGAAAATCAGAAGGGAAAAAAAAGCGAAAGTGTATCTATTTGTGTAAGCAAACAATTGATTCCATTATTATAGTGTTTCTTCAAAGTCTCTGCAACAAGCTCACACAAACACCGTCGTCGACGAGAATAACAACTACCCGGGCGGGTTTACTCATTCGTCCCGGCCACGAACGAAGCCGGGGCGTAAAAATGACGGCAGAAAAGATTGTTTCTTTCGTTACACCACACCAAAAGCGGACATACCTACCCTACGTCTATGGTAGTAGGCTGTGACCGACGACGACGACGACGACGACGACAATGAGCTTCCAGTTCCAGTCAGTCAGTCAGTTTCAGGCAGCGGTTGCTCTGTTTTCTGTTGTTTGTGGGATGGAAAATATGACGAAGCCTACTGCCAGTACAAGGAAACCGGACAGCGCAGAGAAAAAAAGTAGCGGACTCTATGATGATGATGGCTCAGAGCCCAGAGAGCTTTGGCAAAGTCTCCTTCGGAGTAAATTGTTTATGGTTTCTTTTGTTACATATTAACGTAATAGGGTACGTACCACACCGCTGCCGCTGCCGCGGTTAGCTCGTCATGTGGTTTATTTATTTCACTTTCATTAAAGAAGAAAAGAAGTTTCTGTGCAACAAGCTTGCTCCTCGTACGTAATAACATTGAAAAGGGCCGTCAGCCGGGTGGATGTTGTAATACAATGTATGTATCGTTAGGGTGATTGGGGATCTTCGGTGATCATCCGAGAGTATAAACGCCAGGATCGCCCTAATGCAAACATCCTCCCCTCACACATGACAACCCGACAAAAGGGATGTCAATCTCCCGTAGGTTGTGTTGTTGTTATGCTCTGAGTGGAGGTACGTGGCGAGAAAGGTAATTACTTCACACAATGCTCTGGCAGAGACGACGATGATGATGATCAACCGGGGTCCATCAGGACAAACAAGTTGATTCAATTTTTTCACCCACTCCACACGACGACGACGACGACGACGACGGTGTGAAGATGTCTGGCTAGAGAAATAAAGCATCGGGAATGACCTTCGACAGCGGCCAAGTGCTCTACGCTAAGTACGTTCGTTAGGTAATGATCGCTCGGGCAAGATGTTGGAAATGTTTACGAAACTCTTTGCGATCGATGATGGTAATTAGACTTCAACGGGGAAGGGTGCCGGGCGGGGTCAAGTACGACGATGAAGTGATGACACTATTTGGGGTGTTTTGTTAAGCGGATTAAGCTATGAGCACTGAGAGCAGTACGATTTCAAATGGGCTCTGGTTAGTGAGCTTTTGTTGGCGGTAATTCGGAGATTTGTATTATCTCGGGTTGACAGATGAATTGGAAGGTTGACCTTGTGGCAAAGACAGTTCGTATTCGAACTGACCAATATTTTTTTGAATGTACAGTCTCATTACTGGAGACAATTAATCATCCAGTGAGCTAGTGATGTCACATCAAAGGGCACCATGTCAATCGCCACAAACTTATCAAGTTTATGATCTAAGATTGTTTTGTTTGATAGTGAGCAGTTTGTTGTTTTTGAACAGTTGGGTTGGAGCATGATCTTAACGTATAGTATAAATATTCTCAATGGGTCGTTTATTGGATGAATTGTTTACTCATAGAAATATAGAAACGAGCAACAACAAATCCTTGGGAAAAATAATCGATTAGAAATCTATTAACTCTTCACTGTTCTAATCACTCATATTTTGGTCCTATTCTTGTTCTGGCAAATTGTTATGCCTAGAAAAAACTAAATGAGTTGTATAATTTCGTTGGATTAGATAAAATAAAGTCTAGTAATTTCAATCTTCAATTTAAGCTATAGATCAAAAATAGAATCACAGGCTTAAATTACACTCCGCAGGTTCATTTAGTAAATAACGATTTTCTTCTTTATTTTTCTTTACAGGTACGCTCACGAGGATATAACTTTATGGTTATCGGATATCAGGTCATAGACAGCATAGAGACTTAATATTGTATACTACTGTTTGGTTTACGATCAGAATAATCCAGATGGACACTCAACCAGGTAAAACGGGAATTAACCGGGAGTTTGTTTGGAGCCTTTAATATTTTTTTTTAAACCCAGTTCAATTAAATTGTGTTATAATAAAAATTCCTAGTCCGATATCTCGACTATTTTATTTAGAATCTTGAATGTTTCTTCAAGCTCGTAATTCTGAACTTTTCATTAATACGGAATATCTAAAATTAAGTCGGAGATCTAATGTAAATGACAATGTCCCAGAATTACGGAAATTTGTCACATTCAAGATCGTCCAAGATTTTTTTTAATTTATACAAGTGACAATCTTAAACAGTTTCTTAAGCTTGGACACGTGATTTTTTGTTATTTTTTGCAATATTAAAAAGTTTTTCTATGTGTGCGAATTTTTTAATATTTTGTTAATTTTAGAACCTTGCATTTTTTTTTCATTTCTGGTATATTGAATTTGAGGATTTTTACGATTGTCGAATCTCTATGCCAATGAAAAGACCTCATTATCGTGTCGGCAACACGGGCCCAAGACAGTAGCAAAATGGGCCAGAATATGCTGTCTACTATCTAACTCTGTTGTTGGTATAGCCAGTGGCCTGGAAATCTCATTCCTCTCACAATTACACTTTTCGGTTATCTCTGGTCGCATAATCTTGAACATTTTTCTTAAAATCAAAATAAATAATCTCGGGCTTGAATTTCTGTGGCGATCTTGTACAGTAAGCGGTGCCGGTGGTGTAGTGGTAAGCGTAATTGCCTCTCACCTCAGCAGGCCTGGGTTCAATCCCAGTCGGCGCCGCCGGGATGTTCTGAGGCATATAACATCTCTGATCACGCCTTCCTTTGGAAGGGAAGTAAAGCCGTTGGTCCCCGGTTCATGAGTTGATGGGTCAATAGGTAGGGTCCAGGTGTGGGAGCTGCTGCCTTCCTGGCGTCGGAAGCATTGGTGCTCAGCACGGAAAACAAGATCGACGGAAAGCAAACCAAGGAAAAAAAAAAACTTGTACAGTTTTCAATGCCTGATTTTTTTTATTTCTCAGGATTATCAATTTATAAAAGATTTTCTTAGGATAATTTCAAATTGTCTTCATAGGTTGTTTTTTTTTGTATTATAGTCACTTTAATATATTTTAGGTCATTCGTGGCATGTCCAGGAATGAGATTTTAACTCGTGACCTCGTAACTTTAATGATTCTCTCCGGTATTTCCTAGATTTTTTCCATAAAAGATTCGGAATTCTGTGATTTCAGACTTAAGGAATTTCCTCCAGAATGCTGTGGAAATTCACTTTACATTTATCTTCGTATTCTTTATAATTCTTGAGAAAATGTGCTTTAGTACCTCTCCTTAGTTTTGATTAAAATACCCTTAAAATATTCCTCAGAAACCTCTTGCTAAGCTCTTGAGAATTATCAAAGTTTGCTTCCAAACATTTTCTTTGACTTCACCTTAAAATTACATGGGAAATTTACTCAGAATTCCTTTAACATTCTTCTCAGAATGGCATTTATTGATTTTCTTGGAATTTTCTTGGAATTGTAATTGGAAACTTGTGAAACAATCTCCTGGAACGCCACTTATGTTTTTTTTAAACATAGGTCCAAATTTTCTTTAGGCAAATTCTTCGGCAACTATCGCCCAAGTATCATGAAGTTCTCCAAAGATCTTTTTTAATTTATTTTTAGAATTAAGTTCCTTTGAAATTATTATCGATATTCAGTTGGAGCTCACTCAGTATTCATATCTTCATTAAGTAGTTCATATCTCTTCCCCAGAAGATTCACGAATGACCCAAGAGTGTTAAAACGACTTACGTTCGTGGTAAAAAAAATCATTAAGTTTGTCGAAGTTTCTACAAAACTGTGTTAGTATTCTTTGCAATTCTACTCATAATCTTGATAATAGTATCTAAGACTTCTAGTCAAATTTCTTTAGAATTGTTCCTTAAGAGAGTAAATTGTAGAGGCCTACAATTTGCATCCAAACTCATTTGGCATTCTTATCAAAATTCATCAGTGTCATTCCCACTAAAGACTTATCAAAAACTTCATTCGTGTGATGTCTCGCCTCATGTCCAATATCTATTCGCTATGCGCTCACTTGTTCCTTGTTGGGCTGGGAGACAGTAATCTCTGTGAATGTGGACAAGGTTATCAGGACGCAGGTCACATTATTTGGTCATGTGCTGAGCACCGTGGAGTCAGATCCGAATTGTACGATACCCTTCGGGCTCGGGGTAGACAACATAATGTTCCACTTCGGGAAATTTTGGCTAGACGCGATCTGGAGGTTATGCAACTCATACATGTTTTCTTTAAGAATATTAACCATAGATTGTAAGTTTGATTAACCTTGTGTTTAGTTTGTATTTAGTGTGAGTGATTGTATTTTTTTGTATATTTGTTTCTGTAATAATTGTATAATTACAGAGTTGATATAACGTTGATAAGATTAAGTACATGTTTTTGAAATTTTTAAATCATAAATCATATTCCAAATCTCCTTCTCCCTTTCCCGATCCATACAATTGTCTTCCACTAACCGCGAGGAGACCGCGAGTAATCCTTTAATTTTAGATTTAAGACATTAATAATGTATAATGAAAATGATAACTTGGCTCTGTAAAGTTTGTTCGATTGACCCTGTACAAATAAAGTTATTATCAAAAAAAAAAAAACTATTTCCCTTAAGTAATCATCACATAGATAAAAATGTCAAGGAAAAAAAAAATGAAACTACAACGTGTAGAATCGGAACCTACCTAGCTAATAATAACCAAAGATTTAAGTAAAGTAAAGGAGAAAAATCTATTCAAATCTCTAATAAAGAAAAATTCTCAAAGGTTTAGTAGCCATCATAATGAAGTAATGAAATTGAGTTGTTAGCTACTTTCCTTACCTGTGATATTGACATTTTTACCTAGGGAATGAGTACTTAAGGGGGTTAGGTTTTGATAAGTTGAATGACACTGATGAAGACTGCACATTGTAGTCGAAATACGTATCTGTCATGGATTGGAATTAAATGGAAGATAACCTTTTTTGCTGTTTTATTTAAAGCTTTCCGCTAACAACCCAAGTTAATTACTTCATTACAATATTTTTTTTTTCAACTTCGATCTACACATTTGCAGGGAGGCCGCTCGACCGGAAAATCGGAAGAAGCGGAAGAAGTCAAAGTCTCCGAATTTTAAAAGCTATTTACCCAATCCTGAATCTTAAGTTTATATGCCCAGAGCCTGCGAAAATTTTCAGTTTCTGAATTACGTTTGTAGATAATTTATACATTTCTAGAAGATAACTCTTCATTGGATATTTTTGGAATTTTTTTAGAATTCTCTTAGAATCATCCCATCTAAAGACATATATTTGTTTTCCCGTTGATTCCCTTGAATAATATCTGTATACCACTTTGGAATCCCCTTAGGAAATTCTTAGAATATAATCTACGATTATCTTATTATTCTTAATAATTCTCGCGAGGTTTCCCTCATTTTTTTTTTCGAAATAACTCTTTAAAAGTTACCGTTTGGAAATGTATTCTTCTTATATTGCTTGAATCTCAGAACTCTAGAGCAGCATGTGAAAAGTGCTCACGTGTCAAATGTAAAATTGGCTTGAATTGTAGACCTGTGCGCCGCCGCCGACGATTTTCATACGCCACCGCCGCCGATGAGCCGGCGCGCCGCCACAGTACAATGGTTCACGCCACCGAATAAATTTATGTCACGCCAATGATAAATCCTTAACATCTTTTCGGTAAAATGCATCTTGAACGCATTGAAATTAGAACTTGTGAGCACGCTCTACTCTAAATTAAGTAACATAGCCAGAACTGAATTTTGAGTAAAACGGCTATATATTTGTTGATGATTTATTTCTACTCATTCCCATAAACTCCAAAATATAGGGAAATGAGTCAAAAGTACACAAATGGGCAAACATTTCGTTCCTTTTTTTTTCTTTAGGATTAATAAACCAAAAACTGCAAGTATTTTAGTTTATAGCAAACAGAATGCAAAACAATAACCCCTTAATTTGCGGTACGTTTTCTCATCCATGGTGGCTGCAATTTGCTCCATTTTTGAATGATTTCTTTCGAAATTTTCAAATTTTCTTCTACGACGGAAAGGCAAACTGCATATTTTTACATTATCACAACGCCATCTTTTAAGTCTACAAATGGACTGAAAACTCAAACTTGAGATCCACCTTTATTTCAGTGTTCATTCGACTGTCGACAGAAGGAGACCACTCTCAATGTGTGTCACGCGATCGTCTGTTTACTCGGCAGCAACCATTTTGTGGTCCTCCTCATTGTTCATCATCAGCAGTTATTTTGGTCGATGCGTCGTCGACTTTGGAAATCAACCGTTTCGTGATGAGTGTGTGAGTGCTGACCACGTTTTGAGCCATTGTTGCAATTGACCAATGCACGGAATGAACTCAAGAAAAAAATGACGTTTGAGCGGTGCCATGTTTACTTAAAATGAACACAAAATGTAACCTTAGAAAAGGGCCAATCAACTTTTATAAACAACTTGTTAGGCCCTTTTCACGCGAATCGAAGGATACCTACGCAAACCAAGAGCTTTATCGGCAAGGGGAGAATTTACCCTACCCGATGGTGTTGTTGGTATGCGTGGGCGTACTTCGGTTTGCGCGAAAAGGGGTTATCAAGCTTTGTATACAAAAGTTGATGGGCCATTTTTAAATGTTACGCGAGCATGATTCATGTGTTCATTTTTAGTAAACACAGCACCGCTCAAACGTCAAATTTGTTCGTGCAGTTCATTCCGTGCATTGGTCAATGGAAGTGCTCTAACCCCCGTTGGCGAATCTGCCATGCAATGAAACCACTGAAAGCGGCTCCCGTTCGGGTGGAGGAGGCTTATTGGACAGCGGAAGATAAAATGTTTATTGTGTTGTACCTTTTGACTATAGTTTTAAGATGTATTGTATAATGAACAAGAATCATCGGTATGGAGGCGAACCAGCCCCAGGCTGAAAGCCTCCCTAATAAAGATAAATCAATCAATCAAGAATCATCGGCTCTGTAAAGTTAATTCGGTTGAGCCTTATCAAATAATTTAATAGTAATACAAAATCCACCTTTATTCACTCATAGAATGAGTGAATTTTACGACGCTTTTCCGAGGAAAACTTCTCGAATATGAGGAAAACTGATTGGGGTTTTAGACTGTCTACTAGTACACATCTAATCTGTGTACAATTTTCTTAAATTTTCCCCATATTCGAGAAGTTTTGCCCGGGAAAGTGTCGGAAAATTTATTCATACTATGAGTGATATACGTTTTAGCGATTTCGAGTAATCTGAACTCAAATGTGGGTAGCATTTTTTGTCCATGTGCGATTGGTTTGGAAAGTATTTTTTTCTAGATCATTAAAAATAAACTCACGCCGACCAACGCCAACGCCGCCGGCAGAAAACAACATATCACGCCGCCGCCAAAAATATTTTGATCGGCGCACAGGTCTATTGAATTGACGATTTTTCGCGGATTATGACTCACTCAGGTAAACCAACAGCTGCATCTGGTAGAAGGAATTCGCTCCATCAGATGGTTTAACGGGTGTTCAATAAAAAATGAGAATGATTTCAGTGCCGTCCAGCGCTCTTGTGAGAGCATCGCGACTAAGTTGCGTCGTACGACTGACCAGGGTCCCTTCTACAATATTCATTGACGTTTTTTTTTAAAAATAAACATTGTTTATAATAAAAAATACTGAATTCGTTGAAAATTTGTTTTTTTACTAGCTATATGACCGAAAAAATTCTCATTTTTTATTGAACACCCGTTAGTTAGTTTGCGTGAGCATGCTGTCATGCTTGGCATACACAGTTATGGTCACGAACTGCTCATTTGCTAATAACTTTACACACAGTTAACGGAACATAGTTCTTTTTGAATCATAAGATAGAATAGAGTGTAAGCTTGTTATAGATGTGTAAACAAAAGTAGATTTTAATGCTAGTAGTAAACTGTATTTGTTTTTGCGTTGTAAAAATGAGGTGAGAAATGCTCACTACACATCTCGGAATTCAAGTGTTAAATTGATTAGTGTTGATTCAAATGTTAAGCTTTACCTAATCTTCACATATCTATAGTAAACTATGAGCCTAATCTATTGATTACTTTAAAGAAAAATAATTTTCTACATCTGAGTGAATAGTAATTACCAAATGAGCAGTTGTTGTGTACAACTGTGCATGCCAATCATGCATGCGGGAATTCGCGAGCTATCAAAATTTTAAATAATTGTTTACATTTGGTACATACGCCCTTTTCACATGTTTCTCGCGAATTGTAATGCAAATCTAAACAGAAATACCTAGGAAATCTCGGCATTTTCATACATGATTGTATTTTCAAGTACCCTTGGAATTTTACTAAGCATTCTCAAATCATCCTCCTGAAGATTCCATTTAAACTCAGAAAAGATTCTTTTTAAAGTTTGTCAAAGATCCTCGGTTGAATTTCCTTGCATGTGTCGTCTCATTGAGAATAATCTTATTATTACAAAGTCAAAAGTTATGTGAAATAATCATCTACGCTGCAAGTAAGAATTTTCGTTTTATCATTAGCTAAAACTTGTGAAGTTGCTTGGAGTATGTTAGCTTATTTGGCTGTATCAATTAAATCGGCAAAACTAGGTTAGACAACCTGGAAAACCGGGAAAAACAGATATTTAAATTCTTAAATAGAGTGACCAGGGTGCATTTGTTTCAACATTTTTTCAGATTACTTTTTTTCCATTGCCACACGAGATATCACAAATTTTTCGAGGTTTCGAATAAAAAACTTTGGCTTGTTTACTTCGTGATCTGGGAAGTTTTTCATGCATAAATTGTTGAAAAATGGTATAGGAAATTTTTTAAGACCTGAATTTTGAACATTTTTTATAGCCCGGTTACTTTAGTATTGTCCAAACATCGAGCAATCCTGTAGCAGAATCTTAACTTCTTTTCTCAGTTCATCAAGTTGTATTTTTTACATGCCCGGAATCAATCGATTTCCCAGCTTACGTTTTAGAAAAAAATCTATATCATGAATATTTTTCGATTTTTTACATTTTTACATATTGAAATTTATTCCATTTTACAAGACATGTGGATCATATTTAAATTTTACAAGACATGTGGATCATATTCGACCGAGATAATCAACTTTTAAAAGTGTCCGAAATTCGAGTTTAAGTGTCCGAAATTTGAATCGGCACGGTACCAGATAAAAAAAAGCCCAATATCTATCAATTTTATCCCAGAATCTAACAACTATTTTCAAGATCGAGATTTTAAATCATAAATGCATTGGAAATTTTCTATGTCCGTGATCTTTCCAAGAGGATTTTTTTTTTCTTCGCTCCAGAATAATAAGAATGTTTATTAGAATACGATCTAGAACAGTTGCCTGAGTTCCAGAATTATAAAAATTTATCTATGGTGTTGTTACAGAAGTTTCTATGCACGAGATCTTTAAAATTGCTTGAAGTCTTCGAACGTTTTTCTCTGAACCTCAATTTTTCTCAAATCCAAGATTTCCATTAATTCTGATCGCGATAATTCGCGTTCTATATGTAAATTCAACTCAGTAAACTGTTCGTTTACAAAAAGTAAGAGGTTGTATCCAAGACATGACCGTAGATTTGACGTACGATTACGTGCTCGGTATCAATATTCGGCGACTGTGTTAGGGAAACCACGTTTTCCCATGACGGAAACGCCTCGTTTTCGTTCACAAATCGCACGGAATTTTTGGTTTGTTCAATAGATAATAAATAAGCGAAAATTGATTGGAGGAATTCCATGCATATTTTTTTTCTAGCGTCCTTACCTTAATTCGAAGTGTTGGCTTTGTTGTCCTCTGCTGTCCGAAGAAGTCGTCTCCACTCTACTCGATCCATGGCCACAGTTCGCCAGCCTCGTAGTCTGCGAAGGGTCCGCAGGTCACCTTCTACTTGGTCGATCCACCTTGCCCGCTGCGCGCCTCTTCTTCTTGTTCCTGTCATGTTTAATTGAGAAAGTCATGTGATATTCGGTCATTGCAAGAATTTTTATATACCACGTCAATACTGTTACGCATTTGACCACAAACGGGGTACATTATCAAAGAGCTTTGGGGGTGATGTGGCTGGCAACAAGGCGAGCGAACGTCTTATGAAAATTAACTCTTAAACAACTACAATTTATGGCCCAGTGTTCACTCGGCTGTCGACAAAAGCAGACCACTCTTGATGTGTGCTACGCGATCGGCTGTTTTCTCTGCAGCAACCATTGTGTGGTCCTCCTCATTGTTCTTCATCAGCAGTTCTTTCGGTCGATGCGTCGTCGACTTTGGAAAGCAACCGTTTCGTGATGAGTGTGTGAGTGCAAACCACGTTTTGCGTCCATTGCTGCAATGGACGCGCTCTGACCCTCGTTGGCGTACAACAATTTGCCATACAATGAAACTACTGGAAGCGGCTCCAGTTCTGATGGAGAAGGCTTTTTGGATAGCGGAAGATAAAGTGTTTATTGTGTTGTACCTTTTGACTATATTTTTAAGATGTATTGTATAGTATACCATGAATCCTCGGCTCTGTAAAGTTAATTCGGTTGAGCCTTACCAAATAAATTAATAAACAATCAATCAATACAATTTATGGTGCTCCTGAAAAGAACCGTTTTGTCGTGATGGTTGAGTAATGCTGAGCTTTTAGGGTGTTCAACACGGATGAGGCTGGCGAGCTGTATGTTGTTTGGAACGAGGGTGACGCACTTGGCATATATGGCTCACAGCGACTCACGAACAGCTACTGAATCCGATCAGTAGCGGTGCGGCTTCTTCCTCCTTCTTCGGTGATTGGACGCTCATGTGGGCTGCAGCTTGCTGCTTGCGGGGAGCCTTTCGTTGTGTACTGGAGAATAATGTTCTACGCCACGCGTCGAAAGCACTGCTGCTGCTGCTGATGATGGCGACCGACCGAACACCACCACACACGGTGATTAAAAAAGCACCGTTCAGTGAGACCGGATAGAATTCGATTTTGAAATCTGTGTTAGGGAAAGTGCTTTTTGTAGGCAATCGGTGATAATTTTGATCACCATTTCAACAGTTGGACATTCGTGTAATTTTCAATAGTGACCTATTGAAAATTGATACAGTGTTCGTTTTAAATTTGTAGAAAAATTTCCAATCGATTGGCTTATTTGGAATTAATATTTATCCACTATTGACAGAGTTATAAGTGGTCAAAACCTGACCACTTTTCGTAACACAGTCGATTTTGGGTTTATGAAATTGCACACCTAATATGTTGCCGAAAGACGTTATCCTACGTAAAAAATTGAGCCTGAAAAATGAGTGCTGAGTAAGAAAATGTAGGTTAGAAATTAACCGTTCTCTTGATAATTTAATTAATACTGAATTTCAAAATTAAATTTATGGGATCCTTCAACCATTTTTTATATTTTGAAGATAGTTAAAAAATCAACGAAAGATGGCAACCATATCTTACCGATCAATAAATGTCACTATCGGTTACTTTTTTTTATTGTTTTTAAGGCACTATTTGGCTACTATTTACGTTATTTTAGTAACTAAAGTAAAAACTGTTGTATCAAATGCCCAAACCAGCCCCGATAATGCTAAGGTTCTGCGGTGTGCAATCGATAACTCAAACCGTTTCCATACGGAAAATTAATTGCTCATGATAGGAATTCAGTGTCCTTTTGAAATGATGATTTTTTTTAGTAATTTTGGACCCATTTTGGCACATTGAACATTAGATCATTACAGATACAGCTACTGCGTAGCTTTCCATTAAATTACATGGACAATTTACCATAATTTCTGAGTGATGTCAGTTTAATGTTTTCATTTCTTGCAAGCTTCTTCCTCAATATCGAAAAAAAGTATCTTTCGGTTTTCAGCTCTAATTGCCCCCAGGCGAAGGTATCGCGTTGGCGGAAATCTGCAAGTCTGGATTTGCATACCTAGGACACCTAAAATTGGCCACAAGTTTACGACCTCATAACTGTGCGAGTCGGTGCCAAAAAAATCAGCAAACCTCCATCACACAATGCACTCTTCAAACTTGAATGCCCACTTATTCGCCGGACGATCATCGAGGCTGACCGCTACTTGTCACGCGGTTTATCTACGGGTAATGAGGCTATTGTTTGTGGAAAATCGCCAACTTGAGTTATTTGTCCAACGGGCATGGGGAAGCACTAATTAACGATGTGGTTTGTATGCAAAACCGGAATTGACGCGTCCGAGCTTTTATGGCGGATTGTTTTGACGAAGTTTTAAGGTGAAATGGAATCGTCGCCTGCGAAAAGCAATATATCCCCATGGCATGGCAAGTACATTGACTCTGGTCACTTGCGGGCCAGGAGCAAATTCCTGCACATTTCTCTTGAAGTACCACCATTTCGCAAGAATCATAATTGCACCGCACATTGACCAACGGCGCAATTAACATCGATTTTCTGTACCTGGCTCTAATTGTCGGTGAAAAATCTAACGACGACGAGAGCAGAACATCATCTAATTACACACGTACTTGTTCTCCCAGGTGGGGTTCGTCTTCCTACTTGGACAGGCAACATATGGCAACCGGACCGGACTGGGGGATGTCACCGAGATCCCCATCGTACGAGCCTATTAAGTACAGTTCCAACCCGGTTGGTCTGTGTGTCTGTGCTGGTCTGGAATTTCATTCTTCCTCAAACATTCAAACAGGTTCTTCGACTCTCGGTAGCAGTCAACAATCCAGATCGGACACAAAGAAGCAAATCTGCCCGCCGGATCGCAAACTATTTGTTGTTCCCGGCACAAGCAACACACGATCAAGTCGAGAAAGGTGAATCAATAATCTCTAATTTCGGTAACGGTAGCCGAGACGGGGGAAATTATAATTATTTACCATTATTATTAGCCGTGCGTTACACTCCACACCTCGCGCCTTGGTGGAAGATCTGAGATAGACATAGACGAAGAAACACGCAGACTGTCTGGCGATGAGGTGCCGGTAATAATGGTCATGTACCCTCGCACTGTGAGCTTCTCCTACCTATGGCGAAGGCACTAGTGTGTTGAAATTCTAGATCCATGCTCCCTCACCGGCAAATTAATGTGAGTAAGATCATTTATGTGAAGATCTTTCGCAATTGACGCGCATCGTGCGGGGCACGTTGATAGTGAGGATGTGGAGACGCGCGGTTCGATTGCCTCACTTAAGGGTAATTTGAAGGTGTTTGGCTAGGTAATTGACCCATGGCGATCGGCGGCCGCCTTCTTTTGTGGTTTTGGTGAGACTTTTGCGCCACTCCGCGACTAATTCCCCTTTTGGGTCGACTTTCTTGGGCAGGTTCGGCGGCCATTTTTTCAATATGTGTAAGAATGAGCAATTTCAGAATTAAGCTCGAACTTGGACCTTTAACTACTCAAGTTCACTGCAAGCATTAAAGAAAAACGACGCCATCATTTCGTGTCCTTGACTCTGTATCGAAAACACAATCATAAAATTGCTACCCAAAAACGCGTTTGACCGATTGCGTATGGATTTCAGCATACCCGAACAATGCTCTATTCCCTTCAAAACATGTACCCCCAAATTTGGACGACTCAAGAAAAATACACAGCTGCACAATTTTATTAAAAGAAAAAAACATAAAACGCAACAACATTATAAAAATCGTTATAAAATTATACATGAGAGCTCGCTCGAGACTGGCCTATAATATCTTGTCCGATGATCTGCCATTTTTTTCCCTTTCGCGGCTGCGTGCTCTGACAAAAATAACTCATCTTCGTACCCGTCGAGAGATGTGTGATCGGCACGGCATTCATCAGCATAATTTCGGTTTAACATGAATGCTCTCGGTTGCTTTTAATTTTTAAGCCAAAGTAGAAATTATGAATGACTGCCACGATGCCATGCCGAAAGGCAGCTGCAGAATTTCGCTCGCTTGCTCATGCTTGCTGCCGAGCACCGTAAAGATCAACCAACTCTGATATCGATCGTTTCCTCTTGAAGAGACGTAGGAAGATCAAGGTCAATGCTGTTTCGGACGGACGGACGGACCTTCGCGTGTCTCCGTCGGTTGATGTATGCTTCTTTATTTATTTTTTCGCGAACGAATGTCACCAGCAGCATGAGCACAGCAGAGAGTTCCAAATCCAATCTATCATTCCGAGCACGATCCGGTTTGCCGTATACGGTGGACAATAAGCGGCGAAAATTCCTCTGCAAAATAGAAGGAAACGATTGTTTTTGGAGTTTTGCACACTACCCTATATGGGTGAGCTGTAGAGTTGATGTTTACCGAGAATTGCTGGATTTACGAAATAGCTTTGCAATGGTATTCGTGTTCAAAACATAAGAATACTCGTAAATCAAAGGAAAAATACTTCAAATGTAAGCATGGGTTTCTTGCATCCTCTGTGCTTGTTTCTTACGAGAAATTGGTAGTACAACAGATTACAGCGAACAAGCAACATTTTCAAAATAAAAAATTTCGTTCTGAACTTTCTCAAAGTCATTTTTTACCAGTTCCCCTCGAAATGACGAATCGATCTGACTGAAAACTTTGCATAATTGCTTGTCAAAAATTTTTGGACAAATTTTTGAATATACAAATGTTTTGTGTAATTTTGCACAGAAAACCATTGTTTATGCATTCACAATCATTTTCTGTGCCAAATAAAAAAAAAAAAAACTAACCAAAATTCAAAAATTTGACCAGTAGTTGTGCTCTATGATATTTGTTATTTATTTTCTCACTTAAAACGTTCACAGTAGATAGCATTCTTTATTAGCTTTTTAATGAAAAATGTTCAAAACATATTTAATAGGGTCAATCTTTGTTAAGTAAGTTTATTGAAAAGTGGTTATTTTTTTTCTACAAATTTGTTTCAGACGCCATTTCGATTGGAAGTGACATTTTCGAGTTATGATTTGTTGAAACATATCGAATATGTCATTTTGAAGTTTATTGCGAGATTGTAGGACGAATTTTAGCTCAAATGTGAATAATAGTTGAATGATTGCTAATGACAAAGAGTTATGCAAAGTTTCATGCAAAGTGGAGAAGGTCGAGTATGAAATTATTATTATTTTGTATTCTTGGAAGATATCTTGGAAGAGAACCTAGCTATTGCACAGCTTTTAGCGTTAAATGTAAGACGGTACCACTTTGTTTGTGAACCCTGGAGAAAGCCAAGTTCACATGCCGAAACGTCTGACATTAAACAACTTACCGTTTTAAAGCGCTGTTATGACTTAAATGTCGGAAACACAACAATTGGGTTGTTTAGGGGTATTGAGGTTAACACATATTCGTTATCTGCATTAAAAATGGAACCGAACTCCAAAATTTCATCAATTTTGGTACACAGGAACAATTTTAAATAAGAGCAATTACATTAGCAAAAATCACCATCTTAGCGCCCCTTGGTGGGACTTTGTATGGGAGCGAGCTGTCAACGAATAGATTTCGTGTCAACGATCAAAAATTTAAATCTTGATTTAAAAATCGAAATGAATGTCTACGGGATCGATAAAAATATCGTTGTGCTCAGAAAACTAAGCTCTATCAGATGGTGTATAAAAATCGGTATATTTTTCGAAGTTAAACAACCTAATTGAGATCCCAGTTTTGAGAAATAAAATTAACTTCCGCAATTGAAGTTTTTTCTCGAATTTAAAGGATTCTGAACTATTTTGAGATCTCCCACCAAACAAATTATTTTAGCTTTATAAAGTTCAAAAATTGGTCCAAAAGTTCTTGTTCTACGATAGTTTTGATCATTTCAAAAGTTTGCACTTTTTCAAAAAAATAAATCAAAAATTGCACAAGGGCATTATTAGATATTTGAATTTTTAACACTTATTTGCAATTTTTACTTAAAATTTCTTAACAAAAATTCAGTGTATGTTTTTTTCCCAAAAAGACTTTATTTTTCTCTACAACTTTGTCTCAGACGTCATTTCGATCACGTGTTACAATATATTGAAACAGGTAAAAGGCGCCAAGTTGGAGGGTGGTGTACAAGACACGACCGCATTGTTGACGTAGGACTATGAAATTTTCGTTGGTATGTCACACATTATGATTGTTAAATATTTAAATAGTTAACAATGAAAAAATATGGAAATATTCAAATTTCCCATACATTTTATTTGACCGCAAGGTGCTCACCCCTAACACAGACATCAGAAAGTTGATCCATAACGACACAAGCCGAAGTCGCACAATCATTCAACGTTGCAAGCTGGACGTTTCGACCTCGGACTTGTTCGCTGCAGCGTGGACATCGTAGCATTCCTAGCAGCATACACCTCACACCAATAAAAAAGTTGGAGGGTGGTGTACCAGACACGACCGCATTGTTGACGTAGGACTACGAAATTTTTGTTTGATCTTCTAGTTTGTTGTTTCGGATATTGTTTTGGAATAAATTCATTTTCATAACTCAACTATTTTGTAGAAAGTTGTGGTAGCCCATCATACATCAGCAAAATACAGAAAAAAGGAGGTGCATAGAATGCTAATCTAAATGCTAAAGTAAGGGAAACGTAGAAAGTTTGACTGCAGTCATCGTTTGACTACCGAGTGATAAACAGGGGTGTTCATTTTGTTGTACACTACATTGTTAAACAAAACCACCCAAACCATCGGCCCTTTTCAGGGCCAGCACAACTTTCTACAAAAGAGTTAAGTTATGAAAATGAATTTATTCCAAAACAATATCTGGAATAAACAACAAACTAAAAAATCGAACACAAATTTCGTAGTCTAACGTCAACAACGCGGTTGTGTCTTGTACACCGCCCTCCAACTTTTTCATTGGTGTGAGGTGTATGTATTGAGCTGCTAGGAATGCTATGATGCTAATGCTGCAGCGAACAAGTCCGAGGTCGAATCGTCCAACGTGCAACGTTGAATGATTGTGCGACTTTGGTCGGCTTGTGTCGTTAGCGATCAGCTTTCTGATAGCTGTGTTAGGGGTGAGCAGTAGACTGATGCAAAATTTGAAATTTTCGCTCCACAGAGCTCAAACGGTTCCAAAATTTGAACTTATTTAGTGAGAAACGGGCTTGGCACAAACAATTTGAAGTTTATATGGGAATTACTATGAAGAAACCATAATTTCGGTTCATATCTATCTCAAAATTCACCAGTTTACTTTACTTTATAAAATGACAGCTACAACTTTGTTGAAGACCAGTTTTTGATCAAATGTAAGGAACAAAAGTTATTAATGATTCAAGTCACTGATGTCTTATCATTAAGCTTAATCAACTGTTCAGCAGGAAACATTGATGGCTACTATGTCACACTGCAAAATACAGTGTTGCCCACAATACAGTTGCTTAATCTTGCCATAAGATTATCAACCTGTTAAACAATTAATACCTATTTAATTTGAGGTTTGGCTGAAACACAATTCACTGCTAAGTTGTAGCTGATAAAAATTCCCATAAGAATAGCAATAGAATTTGTTAACAGTAGAATATGTAAAAGGCTAAAAGACAATGAACAAAAAGTTTTGTTTTCCCATAGTAATTTCCATATAAACTTCAAATGGTTTGGGCCTAGTCAGTTTCTTATCAAATGAGTTTAAACTTTCGGAGGCTAATCAGGACCCGATTTGAAACCGTTTGAACACCGTGGAGCGAAAACGTCAAATTTTGCATCAGTCTAGTGAACACCTTGCGGTCAAATAAAATGTATAGGAAATTTGAATACTTCCATAGTTCTTCATTGTTAACTGTTCAAATATTTAACAATTATAATGTGTGACATACCACACACATCTTATAACACTGGTGAGTCAATCGACAAACAAATCATCAAAATCCATTGATTGTTGGCCAAGTTATTAGCATTTAAAGTCTGACCAATTTTCGTTGCATTTCCCTGAATTTGCACGCTTCCCGAAAGACGTATTCCTACACGTTTCTCGTTTGTTCAGTGTACTTGTAGCGTACACTCCATAAATGACGTAGCATTTTTAACCAATTTTAGACCAGTAGACAGTTTAGGGATTTACATTAGAACCAAGAATTAACGCGAGTACTAGAAATTAAAGGTCTAGGCAGCCGGAACAGGATTTATCAACCTAACATCAAACATTTTCGCATATTTATACTGCCTAGTATCGCATATCAGTCCCACTGATGCAGCGTGGTGGGGGGATGAGTTTAGGGTTCAAACCTTCTCCCCCTCCCCCAGAGCCATGAGATAAATACTCATCTGCCTTTTAATACAAAATATGGGTCAACTTTTACACTTTTTAATATGCACAGAATGTCGATGACATGCTTTTATGTTCACGACTCGCGATAAAAATTTTGTGTAGAAGTATCAAAATGCAAGGAAAAATGTTTTGTTTTAAATCTTGGAGATTTTGAAGTTCAAACCATTTTAGATTTTAGCCAAAGGAAAATCAATCATGAACTTCTGTACAACTAAATTCCCTAAGGCGTTAAATAAATTTAACAATTTTATTTTAATATTTTGATTAACCCTGGAAGACCTATTGGATTACCCCCAAAAGTTTCGTTCGACTTTTCTGTGAGTTAACTTGTTCCAGATGTTAAATCCAACTACTCCAGGAAGTGTCATCCGACTTCTCCAGAATTTGTTTTCCAAATTTCCCCAATTTCTTGTGACTTTGTTCAGGAGTTTCTTGTAAGTACCTCCGAAAGTTTCTTCGGTTTTCTTTTAAAGGATTCTACAGGCATCCCCGGATTTTCAAGATTCTTCCAAATTATCCTGATACATAGTTGGAGATTCTTAGCGTCAAATATCAGACTTAAAAAGGGTCATTTATGCGATAGATGTATATAGAGAGTAGAAAGCGAGTGTTATGTACTCAATCGAACAGGAACTGGACAAAACAAGAATGCTCGGGAAATCTCCGTTCTCGGACGAAAAGACTGAGACACTGTTCTCAACTCAGCTTTTTTTTTTATTCGCTGCTTCCTCTTCAATGGTTAAATACAGGATACAGAATGAAAAATGAATTGCAATGTTGTTTGCTTTTATACTCTTTCTTCGGTTGCGTCAGTCAATCAGGATGCGCCATTCGATGACGTCGTTCATTTTCCTACTGGAAGCGTTCATCTCGTACAGCAAGCAAAGGTCAGTTTTGAGGAAGGCACGAATCGGTATGATCATCTCCTTTACCACGGAGGAAGATACCGCTCACTATCCTCCCAGGGGAGTTTGGTAAAAGAGATTATCAACCCGATTCATGCCTTCCTCAAAATTGACCTTTGCTCGCTTTCTACTCTCTTATTTACACACTGCCGTACTCTAACGGAACTATGAACTCTATAGTATCTTCTCCCCATCTATCGTATAAAATTACGATATTTGACGAGTTTGGTCTAGATTAAAAGACTTTAAATTTCAGAACTTATTTGCGAGACTTCAATGTTAGAATAATGAATATAGATAAAAAAATCAGGTCAATATGAATTAAGTCTTCGAGAAAATATCTTCGGCAATTTTCGACTATCCTTATTTAAAATACAAAATAAAACAGAGCGGTGGAGAAAGCTATGGCATTTTTTACCTGAAACAAAGATAAGATCGTGATTTTGGGATATGCAGGATATGACCGATTTTAAGGTCTATTAAACCGTTTTATGTGTAGTAATGACTAATTTTTTTATTAGTTTAAACATTCTACCAAAGTAGAATTTGTGCTATTATTTTTGACTTTTTTATGTGTCTGAAAGTGAGCATTTTTAATAAATAAGCATTGAAATGATTGAAATAACTATCAAAATAGGCTCATTTCTGGCTCATAATTATGTTAATTATGCTAACCTTTATCTCCTGTAAGGTGACTGTATCTGACTGATCTGGTTGCAATTCCTTCTATTGGCTCGAAGGCATTCAGGTCCGTGAATTCAAATAAAAAAACAAGAATCGACCAGTAAGCCTTCAACAGTCCTAGCAAAAGTTGAGACGATGATCAGTTCCGACATAAGGTTCGATGACGTCTATGAATCGGTTAATTCGCGTTGTTTTTCTGAGATGATCATGAAACACTTTATTGATGAATCATACACCCCTATTCTGTATTTCGTTTCGAACGAAATTCTCATACAAAAAAATATTTTTTTGTATAAGAATTTCGTTCGAAACGAAATACAGAATAGGGGTGATATTGTTCGCAGCATTGTTAGAAATATTGATTATTACAGAACCTTATTTTAGAATTCAAAGCTAGCTGTATTGGGGATTTATTTTTATAAATTCATTTATTTGTCAAGGCTCAATTGCGTTAGCTTTGTGGAGCCGTAATTCAATATGTATTAACAATATTTCTTTGAACTCAAGTTAGTAGAACGGAGGCCGATTACTCGAGGCTTACTCGAGGTTAAGGACTACAATTTTTAAACATGTTGGACGTGGACTTGGGAGGAGGTACATGGGGGTGAATTGTCGTTTTAATCTCCGTCACCGTTGCATCGGTGAATAAACGTAGAGGAAGCACTGCGGTAGCGGGCAGTGCTCTGAACCTCGAAAGGTGAATGGACGGTTGATGGGACAACTAATCTAATCTAATCTAACGCCAACACAGCCAGTTCTTGAAAGCATCCTGGAAAATGATATATTTACCTACATCATTTTTCTTGTCTATTTGATATATGTTTCACATCGAAGATGCGTCAAACATATCAAAACGGCCAGGCCTACTGTGCAGCATTTAAGGGACAAGATGATTCAGAAAACATCGAAGATTTAAACACGATGCTTCAGAATCCAATAAATGGATGAGACGTGGACATCTCGGTATCACAAAATATCTCGGTATCACGGTATCACAAAATATCACAGAGTCTCCGTGACGTCGTCGCAAACGAAATAACGTCGGGGGTTCACTGGAGGAGTTTGTTTTCGGAGTTGCTGCCCTCTGAAGCTCCGAAAAAACTTCATGACACGGGTTCTGTTGAGAGTCACGGAAAGACAGCCCCAAACTTGAATAACTCTAGAAATCACTATCAGATTGATTTCTTATACTGTTTTGAAAATATGCCGAAATCGTTTCTCCGAAAAAAATCACAAGTCTGATGTTTGTGATGAGATAGATTACCTTTTTGTTAAATAAGTTCATTCAAATATTGTGTGTGCGGCATTGTTTATAGGCCTTCTGATATAAGGGTTTTTGAGCTGAACAGTATTTTTGAGCTTGCCCTGAAAGTCAGTGCTACTAAATCTCACATCGTATTGATGGATGATTTCAATATAAATTTGTGTGAAACTTCTTCACCTAGCTAATTCGCTGCTTCAGACTAGCTAATCGATATGGTTAAATAACTTTCTGTTAAAATATTACCTTTTTCCCCCACTTGTCATAAAGCAGTTTGCAGTTCATCTTTTATTGATTATGCACTTGTAAATTGCACTTTTAACGTTAGGAATAACTTTCAATCTTTTATAGGAGGTTTTAGCTATCATGATTCAAACTCATCAACATCCAGCTGTGTATTGGACAAGAGAATATCACAAGATAAACACCGATAGTTTTATAACCGACTTGCAAAAGTACAATCTTGATGCTATTCATTACTGCAACTCAGTTGGTGGAAAAATATAAACTATGCTATGCTTTATTCTGTCATTGATGATCATGCTCCATACGTCACTTTTGTTGAGGTCTTAGTAAACATTGATTGCTGTCATAGCAAAAAGAGCCGAGATTCACTAAACTAAATTAAGTGTTGAAGGGTTTTATTGAACTCTCAAGGCGTTTTTAGATGCTTTAGGCTTTTTCGGAGGCCTTAGATAGCCTAGTCAGTTAATTTTTCGTCGAGGAAATCTTGCGGGTTCTAAAAGTTTCTGATCACTTTTTTTTCTATATCAAGACCAACAATTGAAATGGCCTTAACTCCATTTTGTAAACAATCCTTGTAAGGCCATTTTCTCGCGAACCGAAACCTTCATTGGCAAACCTAAACCACAATCGGGTAGAGGAGAATTTCCTCTACCTGCTCATTATGTTGGTTTGCCTTTGCTAACTTCGGTTCTCGAGAAAATGGCCTTACAAGGTTTGTTTACAAAATGAAGTTAAGGCCATTTCAATTGTTGGTCTTGATATGTCGATGGTTATCTCGGTTCATTCAAATGGTCCAGTAGGCTATTCTTATTATATTTCTATTTTCTGGAGAGATCCATATCTCGTTGGTCCCATCAAAATCGAGATATGGAGAGTTGACTGTATACATATTCATTCATGCATTATTTGGCATAAAAAGATCTCAATCAATAGCAGTGAACGAGCTTTAAAGAAAATTGAGTTGAGAACAGACGATCACTCCAGGAAGAACGTCAAAGTCAGGTAGAATAGAAGAAGGCTTTTCAATGCATCAACGCTTTTTTCTGAGTTCTTGGTTCGATATCAATTTCTCGTGAATTTGTCCATAGCTCTCGATTGCTTTAAGTTTAAGAAAGGAGTGTTTTAGAGTTTAAGGAACTTTGTTTCCCTTCCTAAACCACCAGCAAACATTTAGTGCATTTCCAAGCATAGTTACACAACACATCTCGGAATGGCAATCACGGCCCACCTCGCCTCGGTCATCGTTACCTCGGCTGAAATTCATGCCATAAGAATTATAAATGCTAAACTTCGAGATAGTGGCGATAGTTTTATGACTCCGTGCTCTCCGTCACTTTGCTCCGGAATGACAACGAGGGACGGCGACATTGTAGCTTCACCTACCGACAGCCACAGACAGAATAGATCTTAATCGGCCGATCCGTAAAATGGGCGGTTCTCACGCTAAGGGAAATGCGGATTAATGAGCACTTTGGCGGCGATGACGGCGACTTCTGCATGGTCATTTTATAGGATAATTTAAATTTTACGATCCTCCACCACTAGCAGTCCATAGAGGAGTGCATTTAAGCAATTTGCATCCACGGCGAATTCCGCACTACATCAAGAGCTGCCGGTTGGTCGGTCGGTCGATCAATGGGTTGACAGCAATGAAATCACCCCGCCTAGAGCATGTGTCGAAAAGTTGCACAATTAAATGCGTTTGGTTTGTGTTGTTTGTAGCGATCTTGATTTCGGTCAGGGAAGTACACTATGCTCCTCGATTGCTGGTCAGTTTTTCGAAAAACAACACCATTAGAAATGATGCAACGGAGAAATACAGAAGCGATGCAAAACGGCCACGACGAGCCATGTAGAGCACTTAGCATCATCTCGGTATCACTTTTTTTGTGTGTGTCTCATTTGATGGGTGACGTAAACGCGCTTTGCTTCAACGGCGTGGAGTAATTAAAAGAAAAAAAAAATGCAATTATTCACTTAGATCTGAACAAGTGCGCTGTTGAGCGCGGGGCGGGTTTGGATTCATTGGGTGCCGAAAAATTAATATCAAACGTAACATTCGTCATCATCAGCGCTGCCAATCGGTTTGCCGTTTGTCTTAATGCCGGTCTCGGTGCACGAGATTATGCAATGCCAACAGCAGTACCACTGTCGGATGAATTTCGACGAAGACGACGACGATGACGACAACGAAGACGGCGACGGCGATGGTGATAGTTTGAGGGACGGTTTAGAGAAAGAAAGGTTAATGAATAATGCCGTAAGGGAGCGATATTTACAAGAGTTTATTTTTATTTGCTGGTCACCATGATTTTGTTTAAATGTGTCATGACAGTCGCTAAAAAAATTACTAGAATGTTTACGCTTGGAATTTTTAGCTGACCAATATTTGTACCATCAGCAATCATGGATCGTTTAGAATTTGTTTACATTTTAATAAATAGTTAATTATAATTTTCCAAATATTTAAATTTATGATCCCTTTTTCCTTAAATGTATTCTTATGATTCCCAGAATACGTAGCATGATTTATTGTATTGGTATTTAATTTGCTTATTAAATTAATTCCCATATAGAAAATATTTGAATCAGTAAACAAGGATCTCCTTGAGAAATATCCGAATTTTCTTTAAAAAATCAATCGATCAATTTCTTAGCCCATGGAATATTTTTTCCTTAAATTATCAATCTTTTCTTAAATAATATTAATGAATGAATGAAATTTGTTGCAGTTTATTTTTACTGTATTTTTTTAATTGGAGTCGGAGTCGGTTATTTTGAACTATCTCAGTAGAGAATTCGAGGCCTTTTTCCAGTGATTTTAAGCCACTTTCAGCGGTGGTTTTAAGGCCATTTTCGGCGTATCAGGGCGTCTTTTAAAAGCATTGACAACTTACCCAAATGTCTTCAAACATATCGTAAATTTACTCTTAAAAAAAAATTACCGAAGCACACCATTCCAAGAATACCCAGCAAAGCACCTGCCTTCGCCATCCTAATGATGTAACTTCAGCGAACCAACTGCTATCCACATTACACAATTCCTCCACATACGCGTCGGGTACAACACCTGGCTGGCAGACACTTAGCTCAGAGAAAAAAAGGAACTGCTAAGAAATATGGTCAACTACCGCATCATAAAGCTCGTTTGCTAGTTTTGGCATGACCGACGAACAGAAAAAAAGGAGTCACTGTGCCTCATCAAGCTGCTACCCGAAAATTAATTTCGCTCCACCTTACACATGACAATCGTAAAAAACGGTGACACACTACCATGCGATGTCGGCGACGACGACGACGACAATGACGACCACGATAACTGAAGGCCATTGGATACCGGCTTCTTCACTTCGATCGCATCGACGACGGTGCGAAGGTATGACTTCGCATGACTGACAAAGAGGAAACGCGCGTAACCTGATCCGCTTCCCCAAAAAAAAAAAAAAAAAAAAACAACAAAACCGGACGCGTTCATATATCACTACTATACCTCCCTTACATGAGGCAGCATACCTTTTTATCGATGTGGAACAAAACTGCCTCGGTTCGGATTTGATCAACGACGGCGAAGCACACCGGAAGCTTGGAAGGAAGCAACCGAAAGCGCTGAAGATGACGACGACAACGCACGATTGTGGCGATTTCTTACCTGATGTACTTGAACCGAGCGGTTGCATTTCGATGCGTGTGAGTGTACCTGAGATTGGCGGATTGGAAATTTTCTGATCGCTGCTGAATCGTCTTGTGGTGTGTTAATTAAGAGTAGGCAACATAGAGCACGCATTGAAACTAGTATCTTAAGAACACGTTTGAGCTCTTCTAAACAATATGGAAAACACTTATGAGATCCATCATGCATCTAAGACCAGCGTTTCTAAATCTCCCCGTGGCTGTCCTTTGATGACCTGATCATTTATTCACATTTTTTTTAAGATTTCATAGAAAGTTAATCAAAATGAAGACGTATGGAATAATAAACCTTCTGAGCAGTTCCACACCAAATAGCAAAAACAAAAGTTTTTTGATTCGACCTGCTCTGATTTGCATGAAACTTTGCATGATTGCTTGTTATGGGAAATCATTAACATTTCTGCAAAAGTTCGGCCATTTTGAATCCTGCATTTTTTATAAAAATTGTGTATTCGATTTTTTTTAATCAATCGTAGCACGAAAACGACACTTCTTATCGAAATGATATCTGAGAGGGAAAAAATAAAGGAAATCCTTGGACACTTTGGACCAATTTTCAAAAATTGTAGAACAACAAATGTTTGTCCAATTTGTAAGCTTTTTTTGGGAAATATTTTAGAAATTTTTGCTTAGAAATTGGTATAAAATTACCCAAATATTATTTACTGTGCAAAAGCTACAAATACAAGTAAACGAACAAAAATATTTCCCTAAAAGTTGTTGTTCTACGATTTTTGTCAATTTTCAAGTGTCCAAAGTTTTCAATATTCCAGAAGTTTTCATGAATACAAATCAAAAATATTAAACAATGACCTTTTTTTTGTTGTTTTGATTTTTTTTTTTCAAATTAAGTTTGAGACAATTCCAAATATCTCAAATGTATCTCAATATACATGAAAAAATTTTTAATCAAAAAGTTCAAAAATTTGATCTAAAGTTTGTGTTCTACGAATTTTGTCAATTTATAACTGTCCATTATTTTTACAATTTCAAATTTTTTTATTATTCTAGGATTTTTTTTAATAAAATTTTAAAAAATTTGGTCAATGACATTTTGAGATATTTAGGTTTTTAAGATTTTTAAGATTTTTTTCTTGATTAGTAAAAGTAGTTACTTAAACATTTGGTTGTATGTTTTCCGCAGAAAAACTTTATTTTTATCTACATCTTTGTCTCAGACGTTCTTTCGATCCGAAGTTCCAAGAAGACGCCATTTTGAAAATTTTACATGATCCAAAATGGCCGAGTTTTAGCAAAAATGTGCATCATTGCCCTTAACAAACAGCTATGCAAAGTTTCATGTAAATCAAAGAAGGTTGTGTTTTTCTGATTCGTTTGGCGTGGAACTGCTCATTTCGGAAAGCTTCTCATAAATTGCTTGGAATTATCGTGTGAATTTTTTTTTCTCTCGTTTTCTCCACTATTTTTTATTTTTGGAATTGTAGAATTCGATTTCCCTGGATATAGTATTTTATTGAAATTACCTTGAGTTTTTTTTTTATAAATCGTCCTTAGTTATTATCCCTGAAAATTGTGCTTTTAATTCTGTTTGAACTCTGATCAGAATTCTCTTGGATCTGCTATTCTCCTAACGATTTCTATAAATTTTCCTTAAAATCTCAGCATTTCTTTCGAATAAATTAATTCATTTTCAGTTCTTCCCAATATTTCATTGACTATTTTTACGGTAGAATTTTATAAAAAAAAAGTTTTAAATATTGTTATAAATATAAATATAAATATAAAAGTTCCAAAGCTTGAATTTTTTTTAGGGCAAAATCTGGGATTGAGGCTTTTTTTCTAAATCCCTCATTTTCAGTAGTTTTTTCTGTACCAATTTGATGAAAAAAAAAAAATCCAATTCTGTGTTTTTTTTCTAAATCATGGATCACGAAGATTTTTATTCGGAAATCTCGAAAAATGTTAATATTCTAAGACTCTATTGAACAAACATTGCAGTCTCAGAATCAGTGCTGCAAAATCTCGACAGTACACGGTGATATTGCTTTGGTCACTCATTTTAGCTAACAGTCATAGTCAAGGCAAACCATGTCAATTGTCAATGACAATGGTGTCAGTGACGAACATGTGCAGATTTGTTTATTAGCTAAATTTGTAACGAAATTAAATAACTTGAGCAAAACAATTACATGGATCAATTTTAATGAACAAGTATCTACGTCCTGAGCTACTTTGATAACAATAATGTGACACAGAATGTACTAAATTACACTTTTTGTTACCAGGTGAATCTTTGTCATTGACGAAAAAATGAATGAGATTTTGACGAAGGTTTTTTTGAGGATCAAGTCTGTCAGTGACTATGTGACGAACAATTTTGTCAATATCGTGCGAAAGTCTGTCATTGACAATGACAAATCTCAGCACTGCTCAGAATCTTGAAAATTTTCCTAGGTCCCAAGATTTTTAAAGATTTTTATTAGTCATACTACGAAGTGTTATCATTTTTTTTGCTCCGATGTCTTCAAGGATTTTCTCCAAGTCTCACTTGGCATCACATTTCATGATTTCAACAATTTTTGAATTCATTCTCTCACTGTTTTCAATTTGGTCTAATTACCTATTCAGTATGATAGTGTTCGATCTAAATGTTACCTTAAAAGTGACTCTATTTCTCTGAAAATTCTGCGGCTTAAAAATATCTTAAAAAGTGATGCAGTTGTCTCAAAAATAACATTTACTTGTTGTATCTTTTATATAATCACTCCACAGCTATGGTCTGCTTCCTGTTGGTTAACACACTGGGCTGACTGACTTACTTACTTACTTACTTAAGGGTCCTGTGCACCACCAGCGGTGCAAAGGGCCAACGTGAAAGACTTCCATCCTGGGCGGCTGCTCGCTTTTGCCTTGACCTGGGCCCAGGTCAGATTCCTATCGACTTGCTTAATTTCCTTATTGAGGCTCCGCCGCCATGAGCCCCTGGGTCTGTCTCTGTTGTGATGTCCTGCCGGATTCCAATCCAGCGCTTGCTTGCAGATTTCGTTTCCGCCCCGTCGAAGTGTGTGGCCGACCCACCTCCAGTTTCGCTCTCGAATTTCTGTTGCTATCGGCTTCTGATGACATCGACGATGGAGCTCGGCATTCGAGATCCAGTTGTGAGGCCACCAGGCACAAATTATATACCGCAGGCATCGGTTGATGAAGACCTGCAGCTTTTGAGTGTTCTCCGCTGATACACACCACGTCTCGCTGGCGTATAACAACACAGATTTCACGTTCGAATTGAAAATTCGGATTTTGGTGCGTTGACTAATCTGGTTGGATCTAGGGCTGCCTTTGCGAGTTTACGAAACGTATGGAGGTTTCGTAAACTCGCAAAGGCAGCCCTAGCCTTCTTGATTCGTGCACCTATGTCGCTCTTGGTCCCGCCGTCCGACGCTATTTGGCTGCCAAGATGTTGGAAACTTTCGACCTTCTCCACTGCTTGCCCCGCTACCGTAAAGTTGGAAGGGTTGCCCGTGTTGATATCCAACGATTTGGTCTTGTTGACGTTGAGGGTGAGACCCGCCGCAGAGGAGCGTTCGGCTAGGTCATTGAGCTTACTCTCCATATCAGAGCGCCGTTGTGCTAGTAGAGCAACATCATCAGCCAAATCGAAGTCGTTGAGATGCTCCATGGTGATAGGCTGCCAAAGCAGCCCACGGTTCGGTACACGGTCAATTGCACCTACCATGATCTCGCCGATTACGATGAGAAACAGTAGCGGTGATAGTATACATCCTTGTCTCACACCAGCGACTACCCGGATAGGGTCAGACAAGGCTCCGTTATGCAGAACTCTGCACATGAAAGCCTGATACTGCGCTTCGATGAGGTTGACGATTTTATCCGGTATTCCCTTGCGTCTCAGGGCGCCCCACAGATTCTCGTGATTGAGACGGTCGAAAGCTTTTTCGTAGTCAATGATAAAGGGACTCTTGGAATTCATTGACCTGCTCCAGGATGATGCGGAGCGTGACAATATGGTCCACACAAGATCTTCCGGCACGGAATCCTGCCTGCTGCCGTCGGAGAGTCGCGTCGATCTTCTCCTGTATCCGATTCAGGATAACTTTGCACAATACTATGAGAACAATACACAGTAACATGATGCCTCGCCAATTGTCGCACACAGTCAGATCCCCCTTCTTTGGGACCTTCACTAAGATGCCCTGCATCCAGTCGGCCGGAAAAGTCGCGGTGTTCCAGATATTACAGAATAGTTGATGCAACATTTGTGCGGATAGCATGGGGTTAGCTTTGAGCATCTCTGCTGATATGCGATCGACCCCTGGAGCCTTGTTGGATTTCATGCTTCGGATAGCTGTTTCAATCTCCTGCAGTGATGGGGCCTCGGAATTGACGCAAGTGATGCGCCGCACCCTAGGCGGATCATGCCGAGATGTTGATGGCTGGTTGGCCGTCGAAACTTGAAGAAGTTGTTCAAAGTGCTCAAACCAGCGTTTCAGCTGGTCAGTGGGGTCGGTAAGCAATTGTCCAGTCGTGTCCTTCACTGGCATCCTCGGGTTCATCCTTGCTCCACTCAGGCGTCGTGAGATATCGTAGAGGAAGCGTATATCGCCAGTGTTTGCGGCTTTCTCCCCTTCGTCGGCCAGGGAGTTCACTCACGCTCGCTTGTCCCGTCTGCAAGAGCGCTTGACTTCCTTCTCTAGAGTCGAGTAGCGTTGACGGGCTTCGTTCTTGGCTCCTCTGGTTCTCGCCCGCTCTATCGCGGCTTTTGCTTCTCTACGCTCCTCAATCTTCCGCCAGGTTTCATCTGTGATCCACTCTTTCCTCTGGGTGCGCAGCTCACCCAAGTTGTTCTCGCTTGTTTCTATAAAGGCATTCTTGATGGCCGTCCATTGTTCTTCTACGCTGCCACCTTCTGGAACGGCCGCAGCTCGAGTCTCAAGTTCTTCAACAAAAGACCTTTTTACCGCTGGATCTTCAAGTCGGCGTGTGTTGAACCGCCGCCCGAGTCTCTCCTCCCGTCGCTGGATCCGCGCCATGCGTAGGCGGATTTCACCGATTAGAAGGTGATGGTCAGACGCGATGTCCGCGCTGCGTTTATTCCGGACATCAAGAAGGCTCCGTCTCCATTTTCGGCTGATGCAGATGTGGTCGATCTGATTTTCGGTATGTCCATGACGGGAAACCCACGTGACTTTGTGCACTGGCCGATGGGGGAAGAGCGAGCCCCCGATCACCATGTCGTTATTGCCACAAAATTCTGCAAACAGCTCACCGTTCTCGCTCATTTCGCCGAGACCATGGCGTCCCATGACACGCTCATAGTCCGTGTTGTCGGAGCCGATCTTCGCATTGAAGTCGCCAGTGTAGATCTTGATGTCACCCTCTGGAACCTTATCCACGACGGCATTCATTTGACTGTAAAAATTCTCCTTGTCCTGTAGCTCGGCAGCATCGGTTGGCGCATAGCATTGGATTACGGTAAGGTAACGAACCCGTGTTCTAAATCTGGCAACGATTATCCTCTCACTAACAGGCTCCCACTTGATGAGCGCAGCACTTGCCTGGACGCTAAGTAGGAGACCAACTCCACGATGGCGGGGAGCGTTTTCACCTCGAATACCAGAGTATAGTAGTACCTGTCCCGACGGCAGTTTGTGTTCTCCAAAGTTTGGCCAACGAACTTCACTCAGTCCCAGGATTTCTAGCTTCATGCGTCGCGCCTCGTTGGCGGGCTGACTGACGCATAATAATAATTAGCTGACTCTTAATTGTGGGATGACTGTACAACGAATCTAATCGATGGTTGCTTTTTGAATAAACAAGTGACCTATTTAGTTTAGCTTTAAAAAAATGTTTAATGTTGTTTTGCAACGTAAGATTTTTTACCAGCAAATAATGTCAAAAATTTGTACGTGGTGATTATTAAAATAAAAAAAAAAAAACAATAAACTGTTATCATTGAACACCTTAGATTTTTGTTGAATATTAAAACCAGGAATTCTTTTAGATTTGCATTGTGAAAACCGAGAAAAAAATCTAAAATTTTAAAATTATAAATCACTGGTCACCCGAATACTTACTCAGAAGTCATTTAACGGTACCCGAGCAGAATCCGATAACTAACTGATAACATTTGAATATCTTAATGTGATTTGATACCTAATTTTGGTGTGCCTCAATCCTTATTTTTATACAATTCATCTATAGAAATATTTTGTAAAATATCAAATAAATACCAAGCTGTGTACAACATGTGATCATTCAGTTTTCAGACAATAACAGATATAAGAGCTATTGGATTGGTATAATTAGACCATTTTATATAACAAATTATGGTATTCTTGCATCGAAAAAAGCGGCCGTTATCGGTCAGTTATTATAATAACTAAATTATTTAATAGTTTTTAGTTATTCGTACACACCTAGAAATACCTGACCTTATACGTGACGGAATCCATCTTTGACATAAAGGATGCGACGTGAACAAACATGTCATGTAAATTAAGTGCTCCGAGACTGAAAAGTTCGAAAGTACGTGCGACTGAGCTGAATTTCTGTTTCTGACTCAATTTTATGTCAAAATTGACGCTCGTATATGTCAGTCTCAGAGCACATAAATTAACATTAATATTTCTAGAAGTGTACAACATTCTTAAGGGATTATCACAGACAAACAGACATAACACTCGCAAGTTGTTCATCGATCAAGCATTTTACGGACAATTTAAAAGTATCGTAGTTGGTAGTACTGCCACCTGTGGCGCTCATATTCAATTCTCTTGCGTTTGACGTTTACACACTACCACCATCTGTTCAGCGTATGGCCCACCACAGTGTACTCAACAGATGGCGGTAATGTTTTAGCGACGATGTTTTACAGTGAGAAATATTCAATGTGTTATGTCTGTGGTATTATTTTTGGTATTTTACCTTTTAGTCCGGCTCGTCAATACTATATTTAGTCAATACTATATGCTCTTTTCATATCAGAATTTGGTATTAATAAGTTATTTTCTCCTGCTCGGGTAGAACAGCTAACCAGATTAGTTCCAATTATCAACAATGAAATTTCAATGCTGTTTGACATTCTCAACTAAAAAGCATCCGAACGAGAAAATTACGTATGTGGAAATGATGACTGTATGAACAATTCCGATTTTCTTCTTTCCTTTATTTAACGTCGGTCTCTGTTCCGCAATCTAGTGCAAATCACCGACGGACATTGATTGCCATCAATTGACGGCAATCGAATGTGCTGGAAGGCAGCTTCCACACCTGCGTAGGATATCGCACCCATTTCAACACACATGGGCCGGGACCAACGGCTTTACTTTGACCAGAGATTTTTATGCCTCAGAAAAATCCCACTCGGCTGGGATTGAACCAAGACCCATTGGGGTGAGAAAGCAGTCTTGCTTACCTCTACACCACCGGCGCCGGCATCAATTTAGACAGTTACCATTCATAGATATTATTACCATTAATCTACATGGGCATCAAGCTTAAAAATCAATTTTTTTTCTGTTCAAAAATACTTTCAAAGTCCTCCGGACATTTCTGCTACCTTGCCCCAGAAGTTTCTTGTGGCGGCTCCGGAAAGGTTCATCTGATTTCTCCCAGAAGTTCCCTTTAACATGACACGAAAGTTTTTTCCAACTTTCTTCGGAAATTTCATGGATGTTTCTTCTAGCTTCCCCATCTGGAAGTATCTCCGATTTTCTTCAAAAGACGTTCTAACTTCCCCAGAAAGAGTCTTCCAATTTCCAAGGGAAGCACTATCAGAGCTCCTCCAGAAATTTCTTTCGACTTTTCTCGGAAGTTTCCTCCAACATCCTCCAGAAGTTTATCTCAGCTTCTACCGGCTCGTGACTGGTGGAGCGGTTCTTCTAATTTCCTCAAGTTAATCAAATGGGTAAATTTCCTGGTTGGTGTGGTCTATTTTTAGTGAAAATGTAAGTTTTGCCCGAGAAGTCGAACCAGTTTCGCGGGAATCAGAAAATGTGATTTTTGTTGATTTTCCTGGGAATGGTTTTCGGCTAAATGTGACTTTATGAATTTTATAGAAGTGGGTCGCAATCAACATTAGTTTGACAGCCGCTGTCATTGAAATTTCTGAATCTTTGTGTTGCCAAAATTTTATTTGGCTTTATTTGGCTGGATATGGCTGGATATGTTGATATCATATAGAAGACACACAAATTTCCAGGAACCTGGCTCACTAGTACCAATCGCCTTTTTGAACCCATTTTTGTTGGCCACCCCTTGACCGCTGCCAACTCGCTCTCAGCACCCGGTGGTGATGGAACGATTTAGGTTGTAAAGGAAATTAAAAGTACGAACATTGAAGGGAAGCGAATGTTGCTACTGCTTTCAACTGCAAATTGATTTGTAATCAAGCTGACGACGACGGACCACCAGAGACCGGACGACCGGCGAACAGGTAGTACCCAATTCCGGCCGGCCCTCTCGCGCAAGAGGGCCGAAATCAATTTGCTTCGGCCTATTGATGGCGTTGCTATCTCCACTGGCTCCATTAGATGGAAGCGATTGTCACTGGTAATTGGATGTGTTGTTATTGTTGTTGTTCGCGATCGTTCGCCGATGATGGGCGGTCCGAAATTGAGAGTTTCAACCGAAAGTAGATCATGCGTTACGTGATAGCACCCTGCCCGCGTAATGCCAGGGGTTCGATGGGATGCTGTGTTGGCAATTTCGATGGTTAATGGATGGATTGAGATCTCGATTTGGCGAGATTGAGGATGATTTAAAAATTGATACCATCATCGAAGAAGTTTTCAGATTTCAGTTTAGAGTTCGCGGGAATACAAACCAAAATAAATTCCACAAAGGTGCCATCGCTTTAATTCAACAACACCTTGAATTCCTAAATTATTTCTATCGCCGTGCGCATTTAGATAACGATAATTACAGTTGTCAGAATTTCTCTAATCGCTACTACCAGACTGGCATTTAGCATTCGCTCGTAGCTCGTAGCCATTACCAAGTCAACAGGCCAGCCATTCAAGCTGATTTGAAAACATAATAGTTTTCCCTCTGCCTGGGTCTCCCAAAGCCAAGCCAAAGCTTTGCGTTCTAATTTCAAATGTATTCCCTCCCGATGCCGCCTCGGGGGCCATTCTTTCAGTTTTTAATTTCTGTGTACCTGCTGCTCCTCCTTCTCCTACCCCCCCCCCCCCCACGTCGACGCATTCCTATTGTGAAAAAGCGCCCGGACGCACTGCTGACCCAATTCTCCTGCTTGTCCATCTAAAAACACCCTGAAAATCGCTGTCCACAACAACACGGCCGTCGGTTGTTGAGATTGTTAGTGAGGTTTCCATGAAGAAGGCGTTTTTTGGGGGGAATAAGTTTTTCGGGAGATCGTAAAAGAAATCAACACAAAGCAGAACAGCCAAGCGTGACGTTTTGATTTGTTGGATCTTTTTGGGTGTTTTTTTTTGCGTCTAGATGTTGATGCTCGAATACGACGACGACGACGACGACTGTTAAATGACCGTTTAGAATTGGGGAGCCATTTCCATTAATCGTCGGTCTGAAAGACTAACGGAAAAGGGTCCAAACTGATGTTACATTTGGTTTAATGGTTGGGACTGGGAAGTCAAAGATCAGGTTTTAAATTCACAAAAGTGCTAAAAAGATTGATCGTTCGGGTGAAATCATTAATTTTTGATGGTGCAGAAGATTCGCAAAAAAATAAAAGAAATCACTATCATCATTCTCTAATATTAGAAGAGTTACCTACCGAGAGTGAGAAGTGTAGATCAAAATGGTATGCTGAGGTTTTGTACAACGATCAATAATTCAGCTCATGTGTCGAGGGGTTTTCCCCAATCGATTGCCAAAGGCATCAGGGAAGTTGGGAATGATTTCAACTGATGCACTGTTGCTGCTAATGATGAGAAAAAAGGTTCAATTTTAGGAAAGGGTGACGGACGCCAGTGAGAGCGCGCGCATGTTCAGCGTTTCTGGGTTAATGGTTGATGGATTTTCAGAGTGGTGCCGCTCGATAAGGTGAAACTTGCGTTGATGGCACGGAATCAAATTCGCAGCAATTGATGGTTGAAACGTTTCATAATGGTACAGGGGTATGGCTGATGTGAAGGATTACAATAAAAGTGGAAATGTAATTTGGAAGTAAGATTCCAAACTGAAATAATTTTGATTTTATCGATTATATTATCTATTTGGTATGTTCAGATGAATTATCCATCTCATACGCGTAGTTAGAGAAGGGGTGGGCTTACTACACCCTCCTTCTTCTCATATCAATGGAAGTAAAGTTTCAAACTGAAATAAATTCGAAGCTTCTTATCTTACCAATTTGCTATGTTCAGATGAATTATAAAAAAAAAAGCTCAATATCATAAGCATAGTTAGAGAGGAGGAGGCCTTACCATACCCCCGCTCCTCACTTATATAAATGAAAGTAAAGCTTAAAATAACTTCAGTGTTGACAGGAAACGTGATTTTTGGCATTTAATTCGAAACATCGATTTGGGACAGCTATAACTATTTTCAGAGGCAGCACCGTACATCCTTCGGCAAAGCTGTTATGCACTTTTTTGGCTATACTTTTACATGATTATATATATGGTTCAAGCAAAATTGTGGTGCGTCGGAATGAAAATGCAAAAAAGTAGGTTTTCCCATACTAATTTCCATATAAATTTCAAACGCATTGCGGAAAGTCGGGTTACAACTAAACGTTCCCAAATTTTACACAGTTGTTTGGGACCTCAAATGGAACCAAAAAATATTGTTCTGAAAAATGATCATGATGACCGACCCTAATGTGCATCATTAATGATCTATTTTTAGGCATATCAGGTGTTTTAGGTTCTCCAGATCGTTCTGGAGATGAGATCAGATGATCTACCCAAGGAACATTGCTAGTTTTATCGCGGTTTTAAAGAACTCTACAAGTATAAATCATGGTCTACAGAACACTCATAAAAACAAAATTGTTACTTGGGTAATGTATCCATCACGACTTAAACAGTGTCCCATGTAACGACACATAAATTCTATGTTCATAATTTTCAATCTATTTTCATGAATATTAGATGTTCTAGGATCAACAAATCGATCTCGGGATCAAATCTGTTGATCAACCACGATTCAGCAATGCCCTCTGCTGAACACCTGGAAGTAGATCGCACATGATGCGCATAGATTAATTGAATACGTTTGGACATATTTTGTTGTTAGTCACAGTTTATTTGGCTTTATGCCGATTTGGGGAATCAAGAACATCTGATATACATGAGAATTGATTATTTATGATTTGTATGAATTATTTGAATACGTTTGGACATGTGTTGTTACTTGGGACACTGAGTTGATTAAGTAGATCCTCTTACCAAAACTCAAGGAAGATTTGGAGACCCTAGCATATCTGATATGTATGGATATGGACCGCAAATAAAGCACACGCATCGTAGGAAAGGAAATTTTTAAAGTCGCCGATAAACTGACCTGAGCTCCAGAACAATTTGGAGAAGCGAGTGCATCTGGTTTACATGAAAATGGATCGAGTATGATGCACATAATTATCATGAATCATTTAGGGCATATTTCAATACTACAGACATTGTCCCAGTAGTCTTGGTTGATCTAGTAGACCAAATCATCTGTATCCAGAACATATTGGCTCTATTAATCTATTTGGATATATTTCGATATTAAAAATAATGCCCCAGTCTTAGTTGATCTGGTTCATCTCCTGACGTAAACTCCAGGATGATTTGCTGAACTTAGAACATCTGATATACATAAGAATGGGTCATGAATTGTGTGCATTGGCTTCATGAATCTGTTTGGGTCAGTCTTGTAAGCGGTCACGGTAGTCGACACATTTTCTGTGATAATCGACTGCCTTTGCCTCCGACACTTGCAAAATAAGCTTGACGACATTGTCGCCGAAGACCGTCACGAATGTATGTATTTCAGTTTTTCTTATAATTAAAGCTGCTGACGTTGTGTTTGTATGAATTGTGAAAATAGCCAGCAATGATGTCCTAATAATAACAATTCTGATCAGAAATGTTTTAATGTACACCAAATTTAGGAATTACAACGAAATCGCACATGTCATGACAGTTATTTGATAATTTTATTTTTGCTCGAATGTTATTTTACCGTTCGTGTTGTGTGAGAGAAACGACGGTAGAGCATGAGTCGTACAAACGGACTGTCACGCACGACAACGAAGCGAGTGTAGTAAAAAACGTCAACGGTTTCAACTCCTGGTTTGGGTATATTTCGTTACTACAGTCCCAGTCTTAGTTGAGGTGAACTCCAGGATAGTTTGGAGAACCTTTAACTAGTGTTTTCTACCCGGGACATCCCGGGAAACAACTTCAAAAATCCCGATTCCCAGGAATCTGTTCTAATTTCCCGGGAAACAAGATTAGAACAATTTTTTTTAGGTGAAAGTTACAATAAATGTCCCAGAGGAGCCAAAAAACGTCTAAAGAGCAAGTTTGAATTAACTTCCAGAGAAATCTGAAGAACTTTTAAGGTAAATCGGAAGAATGTTCTAAAAGAAGTCGGAAGAATTGTCCGAGGGAAGGCAGAAGAAATTTCCGGGAGGAGGCCAGGAAAAACTTTGACGAAATCAGAAGACATTTCCAGGCATGGAAAATCATTTACATTCATTTCATACATTCATTTACATTCATTTGCCTCTAACTTTTTTCATCAACAGCATTCCGCAAAATTATGTATAAAGCTTTTGTAGGTTTTGTTATTAGCTACAACTTTTGCTCATAACTTAAATCTGTATCTCTCATGCATCACGAGCTAGAGCGGGCAGAACTTGTTACTGTTTTTCAGTGAATGTAAAATACATTCACTGAAAAACACTAGTGGCTTCTGTTCGCTCTGGTTCGTCATGCATCTGAGATACGGATTTGATTTGTTAACAAAAGTTGTAGCTTATAACGAAACCTACAAAAGCTATCTGCATAATTTTGCGGAATGCTGTTGAAGAAAAAAGTTAGAGGCAAATGAATGTAAATGAATGCACGAAATGAATGCAAATGATTTTCCATGCCTGGACATTTCTATGCGAAGCCAATAAAACTAAACAGGGAAGTCGGAAGAAACTTCGTCCAATTCTGCGGTAGTTTAAAACGATGGAGTAGAAACTTCGAATGAAAGTTTTAAGAAACTTGCTGAAGTTTGATGAAACATCCAGCGGAAGTCAAAAGAAGTTGTCGTGGAAGTCAGAAGTACTTCTGGATGAAGCTCCCAATGAAATGAGATGCAAATTTCCAGGAAAGTTAGAAGAGACTTCTGGGAGAATTCGGATATACCTTCTGGGTCAAAAGAAATTAACGAGGGTACTCGTAACGAAAATTACGGAAGTTCGAAATTTGTTATCTAATTGAAGAACAAATATTAAAATTAAGTGGTTAAACTATTGCATAATTTATAAATCGTTCTGCAGAAGCTAAGTAAAAAAATCTGTTAATGAACTGTCATGAATTCAACTTTATACTTTTCTGGTCTTTGAACTAGAATATTTTCCGATTCCCGCGAATTCTCGGGAAGAGCCATCAGCTGTCTTCCGTTTCCCGGGAATTCAAACATTGAAACAATACTTGCGAAAATCTAAAAATGTTATTCAAGGGCTACCATGTCAATTTTAAGTGGTGAACATGGACAGGTTCCGTTATCAGCTAAATTTGTAATGATGTTTTAACAGCGTGGATAATAGTAATGTGAAAAATAATAACACTTTTGTTATCAGGAGAACCGTTGTCATAAACGAACAAAAGAACGATAGTAGGGGAAATGGATGTAATGTCGGCCTAAACGCCCCTAATTTGGGCCCACATTAATTCAGCAATCG
Organism: Ochlerotatus camptorhynchus; assembly: GCF_037179485.1. Taxonomy (NCBI): domain Eukaryota; kingdom Metazoa; phylum Arthropoda; class Insecta; order Diptera; family Culicidae; genus Ochlerotatus; species Ochlerotatus camptorhynchus. The sequence continues at coordinate 849,282 of NW_027040621.1, forward strand.
ACTGAATTTTCAATAGCGACCAAAAATATCTATTAGTGCCGTCCCAATAACGCGGTCATCTAGATAAAATTGATAAATAGCAGATTTTTAGCGATGGGCCCAATCTTAGATCCATTGACCAACATTTGAGCCATTTCCCGTATCACGAATTTTATGTGAGAGTTAATTCTTCCTACGGCGATGTTAAAATTTAGTTGGTCAATAGTACGTGAAATCTTTCAATGACAGTGACAAATCCCAAAATTTTCAGCAACATATCACATACAGGGGAGTGTATCGCAATCGATGTGCATAGACGGTTGTAGGACAAACGGAAAGGGCAAACAAACGGTCGAAAGGGCGAAAGTTCGACGGAACAAATGGTCTAATGTAAAAAAGGTTGAATTGAGCTTAGAAGGATACCGAATTGGGCTCTCAGGCAGCAATTTATGTGCGTGTGGCAGTGGTTATCATGATATCGAGCATGTTGTTTGGTCATGTACCCTACATCGTGTTGCCAGATCTGAGTTATCCACATCCCTCAGGGCCCGAGGAAAACAATTCGCGATACCCGTTAGAGATGTTTTGGCAAGCCGAGATTTCGACTATTTGAATTTAACTTATGTGTTTTTAAAACAGATAGAACTGAGGATTTAGTAGTTAGTGTCATCTTGTGTTCTCCTAAGTTGTTAGCTGCCCATCGGTGTACCCCCATGTTTGTCTTTTTCATCAGTATGTCGCTTAGGGGGCCTCCCTTAGCTCAGTCGGTAAAGGCGCAGCTACAAAGCAAGACCATGCTGGAGGTGGCTGGGTTCGACTCCCGGTCCGCTCTAGGAATTTTTCGGATTGGAAAATTTCTCGACTTCCCTGGGCATAGAAGTATGATTGGACTTGCCACACAATTATACCAATGCAAAAATGGTACAGGCATCGAAAGCTCTCAATTAATAACTGTGGAAGTGCATCTAGAACACTAAGTTGAGAGCACGCAATAAGCTAATATGCGATATGCAATAAGCTTGAAATGCGAAGAAGAAGAAGAAGAAAAAGAAGAAGAAGAAGAATAAGAAGAAGAACAGAAGTCGCTTAGTTCGAGATCAAGAGCACATTGCTCCCCAAACATTGTGTTCTCAATCCCTATCCTACCATCCATTTGTTACAATTTGTTACCCCTAACCTCGAAATAGCCGCGAGTAATCGGCCCCCGCTTTACTACCGTTAGTTTAAGTAATTTTCTTATCTAAACAATGAATATCGGTTCCGCAAAGCTACAGCAAATGAACTCGGAAAAATAAACGCATTATTAAAAAAAAAACTTAGGAGGACAAAAGGTGGAATGGACAAAAAGTCGAATTGAACTTAGAAGAATAAAAGGTCGAATTTACAAAAGGTCGAATAGACAAAATGTTGAAATGGGCACAATGTTGAATTGAACTTGTATGGACAAAATGTCGAGATCGTATTGAACTTATATGGACAAAAAATTGAATGGACAAAAGATCGAATGGACAAAAGGTCAAATGGATGAACTAGTAAAATTTTTGGAGGATAACATGGGTGGCTAACCCTTAATTAATTTTCATGTGACAGAAAGTCGAAGTTTAAAATCAAATTTAAAAAATATAAAAAAAAAATACTATGCAAATACTCCCAAAGAAGTATTTGAATAGTGTTTTTTTTTATATTTAGTTTAAACTCTGAGTGAATATTTTCTTAACAATATTTTGTCAATTTTGGTGTTTGAACTTCGTCAATTTTGTCAATTTTGATTTTTGAACTTCGACTTTTTGTCTATTTTGGCCTTTTGTGTCCCTTCGACCTTTGGCCATTTGACCTTTAGGCCTTCGCCCTTTTTTTGGACCTTTTTTCATAGACTCCATGAATCTGCTTGTTATTTTTTCCCTAATTACGTACCACCCCTTGCTTCAAAATTTGTATCGATAATGTCAATGATTGGGACTCCAGGATAGTTTGGATGGCCTAGGTCATCCCTAAAACAGTTATTGCTAATAATAATAATAAGCTTCGAACCTCCCTGGGATATGCTCAAACTAGATTCAATTAGATTATAAATGCAAACAATGTGATTTTTCATATCGACTTGTTTATCTTGTTACGAAACTAAATTTACGGACCGCCTCCAAACCCTCTCAAGTCCAACCGAATGGATTCCATGATTTACGACGGTAAACAGTTTATACTTAATCTATTTTGCTTAGCTTGAGTTGCATTCGAATCAAATCGAATGATGTTTTAAACCATCATCGATTATCAATCTCCGAGAAAATTATGGAAATCTTCTCCGGGGTTGCCGGTCGGTTACGTATGTAGACACATTATCGACTTAAGTAACCCTTATCACACGTGGTGTGCGATAGCAGTGCCGTTAGACTTCGGTTAATCGATATTACATAACAACATGCTCCTACAAACCACTGCCGATTCGGAATCCGGCTAGACTTGAACTCGGCATGAAAAGAGAAATTTCCGAGTGGAAATCAATAATTTGATTAAAATTTGACCCAACTCTGGCAGTAACGACCCAAAGTCTGCTGCTGCGGCTTCTGCACGCACATCAACCAGCTGATGGAGATTTTCCTTCCTATTGGCCCCGAAACAGTTGAGAAAGAAAAAAAAAGTTGTAAAGAAAGATTACACCAAAACAACAACTCGAGAAACCAAAAAAAAAATTCAATGGCCAAGTAGGACTCTGCTGATGGTGGCGGTGGCGATGGAGGAGCCGTGAGGCGTGGAAAAAAAACGTTGATAGAGTTCAAGCGGAACTTTATGAATAAAAAAATGCTTTTGGAGGTGAGCACCCAGATGCGGAACTGGAAACTCAAACGTGGAATTGATTTTTTTGTTTCGTTATCAAGGGAAAGGGCGCTCTTGGAATAGGTAATTTGGTTTCTTTTTTTTTGCACCACAAGTAAGCTCTAAAAAATGGGAAAATTTCGGTAAGGTCATTGGCATCAGGTATGATTCCCACTGGAAATGTAATATCAACAGTGAAACCTTCGTAAGTCGATGTTCTCCGAATCCATTTAGAGTTATACTATAAGATTTAATCACAGTTGTTAAGACAATTGATTGCATTATTACAAATTTGATTTCACTTTGGTAAACAATTTTTGGATTCCGGCTTTGCAGTCCTTTGAACTCTAAATTGTACGTTTTGATTCTGGGAGATGAACTACAACAATTTCGTTCTGTTTTTGAGTTTATGGGACTACAAAGCTGAAACCCAAAAATTAATTACATTCACAGTCGAACACTTGTTTTGGCAAACTTTAAATTGAATATTAATAATTGGTGTCCCTCACTTTCTCAAGAACCAACTTCCTAGTTTAAGAAAAAAGTAAAACATAAACAATGGCGAGAAGAAAAAAAAAATCCAAATCCACACCCGGGAGCAGCGGCGTTGAAGGAAAACACGAGTTTCTATTATTGGAGTACATCATCTGAATTAATTTCTTAATTTCTTCTTTTGGGCAAACGCTGTAGCGCCGCCCGCTGCCGCCAACCGTCACGGAGGATGACGCAGTCCGGTCAAGAGACAACAACAACAACCGAAAAAAAAATTGGGATAACTCTCATTGTTTTTACTATTAGCGACCATCATCATCATTTCTCTCGCCCATTTCGTCGGATTTTCTTTTCTATTCGTTTGGCCGTTGTCGTTGACGTCGTCATCATTGTCGTTGTAGGCGGTGGTGGCACTACCACCGGCTTCTTCTTCTGGGTCAAGTTTTGACGTTTTGCGATTACGGTTTCGTGAGTATGGTGGCTCTACGGGAGGATTATCATTAACTAGTCTAAAAAAAATGATTTAAACCTAAAGCTCTTCATTCGGACGATGACGGTCGTAAAACCAAGCAGAACAAGCCGCCGAAAGAGGGCAATCAAAGTGTAAATGATAGTTGGCGTGTTATAATTGCACGGTGCACCGATGACGACGACTACGACGAGGATGTTTTGGGGCGGGTGGGCGATTGAAAGACCGAGATAGTTTCCAGAAAGCCAAGTTTGGGGGTTTCTAAGAAGATCCAAACGGGAAGTGTTATTGCTTTCACGCCTACAAACAGCAGTGGTGGAATGCGAGATAAGAGGTGTTTTCTGTACAAAACTGCAGTCCATTCCCGGTAACTGGAGCAACCCGGGTATTAAATGGTATTGAAGGTAACCGCACTGACACCATCTTCCAAGTGGGAGATAAGCAGCTCTTGTGCTGAATGAGAATAAAGTTAGCTCGTTCCATGATACTTAGATGCGGCTAGATAGAAGGATACCATTTTCCATGAAACTATCGGCAGTGATTCTAATTTGTGGCCATTTAAATTCCCGTCTTATTATTCAAAAATTCTAATGCGGATGCCTACAACACACGATCAAGGTGTTCATATCGGTCGTAGTGCAAGGTTGCCACTGAACTGGGAAAACCAGGAGAACTGGTAATTAATCGAGAATCGAAATAGACGGGAAAAAACCCGAAAATTACCGGGAATTTTATTGGAACCTTACAATATTTTGTTGAACCTATATTAATTATGTTAATGGACATTCTAAATACAATATCTTGAATATGTCTCTTAAAATTTGAACATTTCTTCAAGCGCCTTTTTAAGTTTCCATTGAACAGGATATCAAACATAAGTTTGAGATCTAAAAACAATGTCCCACAGTCTGACATTGGAATTTTTTTTGATAATTTTAGAACCTTAAGAACTATTCATGTCACAAGTTTTAGAAAATCTCTCCATTTCATATGTGAAGTTTACGATTACAGAGTTGCGAGAAATTCCTATACTAATATCAACATGAAGCTTTATTCCGATAATCTATTAGCTAAAGAATGTTCTGAAGAGATCAGAGACGTGTTGGGTACTTGCGATCTCTGTTATATGCAGTCGATTTATGTGTTTCTGCTAATGTCTAGTATAAGAATTTAATTCATTTCTCTTTTATATCTCTTTATTAGTTTTTGTTTGCCTTGTCCCCCGACTTGATGAGTCTCATCGTCGCCCACTGGTCACCATAGCCGGTCGACCGCCAGACGAATCTAGAACCACACTACCGCTCATACTGGCGACATCGCTCAGATGAGACAACGGAACCCCACCCCCAGCTCATCCCCTTATCCTATCCTTTTAATACCCAATGTACCCCCTCTAATCTCGGGTAAGCCGCGAGTGTTCGGCCCAATTCGTACTAGAGATAGAATTAAGTGAATTGTGTAACAAACAACGAGCAATGAATTATCGGCTCCGTAAAGCTAATGCGATGGAGCCTTGCAAATAAACGAACTATATAAAACAAAGTTCTGACGAGGACAGCTTGACTGTTCGGTTGGAGTACGACAATGTGAAATTGAGCAGAAGATGGAATTGACGAAATACCTCAAGCCCTCACTCATCAAGTGAGCTAGGCAAAAGAGTATGCATTTTCAATTTCAACTTCTGTTCAACGGAACTATCAATGTATGCTCTTCATATATGTTTAGTATAGCATTTTCTCCCAACACATTGGATAGTAGATTATTCTCACATTTCTGTTACGCTATTCTGAAATTTCTAGCTCCATAATTTGAAACAGTTATCTAAGACCGGGATCTTAAAATTTGTTCTCAACCGAAGTTTCAAAATCTTGAAAAAAATTTCCTGGCTCTTGAATTTTTGTGCACTGAACCTGGATTTTTTTTTTCAATATTTGAATTTACTAAATTGCTTCCTAGGACCTCATATCTGGATATCTTTGCAAATAAGTCTGGCATTTGCTTAAGATGATTCCAAAAAGTCTTCAGAATTGCTTTTACTTTCAGGATTTCCCTCAATAAGCTTATGATTATGTCCGCTATTCCCTAGAAATTCTCTTCAATACTGTCTCGGAATTTTGTGTAGAACGCATTCCTAATAATTCTTGCGAGAATTTGTTAGGTTTATCTCCATAAGCTTCTTTAGAATTTGCTTGAAACATTCCTCTGAAATCTCTTGGTATGTCATTTAGAATTGAAAAATGTTTTCTCCCAAAATTTTCTTGGACTTCATCTCAGCATTCTTCCCAAAATGCTCTTAAGAATTATCTCGGGTTTATCTTAAAACTCCCCTTAGTATTCTGAAGTATTACCATACTTGCATTATCCCACATGTATTATGAATCAATCATTCACAATCCATAAATTAACCATTTCCTTTTGACACAGTTAAACATCACCCAAATTCTTGACCTACTGAGAAACTGCTCAGATAACACCAAAACCTTTTCATTTAACTTTAGGTTTAATTTTTTTTAACTTACTTGTTTAATAACCTTCTCTAATTGTTATGGGTATTATCAGCTTATAAGCTTCACGCGTATGCAAGTAAACTGTTTACACAATAAGCCTATCGCGTCGCTTTGCTCACTCTAGGTTTATCTTTTGTATACATTCCAAAAATCTAGATATGATCCTTCATCGATAGAACTCATGAAATAAGGCCTAGATTGCCTTTTGAACTGTCAACCGAGTTGGTTGTAAATTATCCGAAGTCCGTCATACCTCAATTACCTTGGAAATTTCATAAGATTCTCTTGGAGCACTACTCATAGTTTCTTTGGAAATATACTAAGAATTGCGTGCCAAACCCTACCAGGAACTTCTTGAAATTCCCTCAAAATTCTTGCAAATTCTCGTAGGAGTTCTCGTAAAACTACCATGAAATTTTGCTTAGAATTTTTTGAGCTATTTTAAATTTTAGATTTCCATGGAATTACTGTGCAGCTCTCATCAAAATTTCTCTTTGATTGATTTAATGATCAACAGGGAGGCAACTGAACTGGGAATCAACCGGGAATTTTATTTGAACCTTAAAATAAGTAGATTTGCTTTATGCATTTAGTAATTGAATTCTGTTAATTCAAATTCTATGAAGCTCGCAATTCTTAATTTCTCTTAGTGCGAGATAATAAAAATTTAGTGTGAGTTCTAAAAAAACTATCAATGTCCCAGAGTTTCATAAATTATTCAAGTCCAAGAACATGATTTTTTTTCATAATAATAATTACCGGGATAAGAAAATCTGACGTACGTAATTATCGTGGTATAGCCATTATCTCTTGCATTCCTAAGCTTTTCGAGTCAATTATCAACGAAAAATTATTTCTCCAAATCAAAAATAGAATTACTGACATGCAACACGGCTTTTTCAAGGGTCGTTCGACCTCGACCAACTTACTTGAATTTATAGACTATTCATTGAATGCAATGGATAATGGAAACCACGTAGAAGCTCTCTATACAGACTTTAGCAAGGCATTTGACCGCATTGACATACCAATGTTACTCTTTAAACTGCAAAAAATTGGAATTAAGTCAGGGCTCCTGAAATGGATTGAATCATATTTAACTAACCGCCAACAAATAATTAAATTCAACGGAAAGAAATCGAGCCCAATTCAAGTCACTTCAGGCGTCCCCCAAGGCTCTCATTTGGGACCTCTCCTTTTTATTCTATACGTAAACGACATATCTTACATTCTCAAAAAACTTAAATTGCTTATTTATGCCGACGACATGAAGCTCTTTTTGGAAATAAGAAATGAAGAAGACATCAATATATTCCGGAATGAAATACACATATTCTACATATGGTGCAAAAAAAGTCTACTAGAATTGAATGTAAAAAAATGTAACTTAATATCATTTAGTAGAAAAAGAACAACTTCAAACATTTCAATTGCATTAGGAAATCAAACTGTAGACAAATGTGAAAGAGTTAGGGATTTAGGAATTATCTTAGACTCTAAGCTAACTTTCATAGACCATTACAATACAATTATTCACAGGGCAAATAACATGCTAGGCTTTATCAAGCGCTTTTGCTATAACTTTCAGGACCCTTACACAATTAAAACACTATATATTGCCTATGTGAGGTCAATACTGGAATATTGCAGCATTGTATGGTCTCCATTTTCAATCACGCACGAAGAAAGATTAGAATCAGTACAAAAACAATTTCTATTATACGCTCTTCGTAAATTAGGTTGGACTTCATTTGCATGCTTATAAACATACAAACATTAAAAGAAAGTCGTGAATATGCAATGGTTTCATTTGTAAATGATATCGTTTCGCAGCGAATTGACTCAACAGAACTTTTATCAAAATTAAATTTCCATGCACCCACTCGGCAACTCCGAAATCGAAATTTATTTGCCATAAAACATCATCGCACAAATTATGCAAAATATGGGCCATTAAACCGCATGATGGCCTCTTACAATAAACACTGCGAAACCATTGACTTTACAATGTCTCGGCATAAACTAAAGCAATATTTTTATTCCATAAGAAATAACAACTCATAAAAGAAAAGACAAGAAAGCTGACACTACTTTTTTTTATATAAATATATATTTAAGAAAACAAATCTGTATTAGTTGTACTAGTCTACGTTGGTTGACGAAATAAATAAATAAATAAATAAATCATACAAGCCTCAGGCACTTGATTTATATGAGACTCGCTATCTCAAAAGTATTTCAATGTCCTATGTCCGGCAGTTTGAACAACTTTGTAAGTTTGTAATCTTGAAAGCTTTTAATGTCACAGACTCTCAGAATTTCTCATCTGAATTCTCTTAAAGTTTACCTCAGAATTTTATTGAAATTCTTATCAGAATTATAAAGGAATATGTAACCGTTTAGTTACAATGTCCTAGGTTTTAATTTGAACATGTTGAAATTAATTTGAACCGAACAAAGTGCCTCAAAGTGCAGAGAACGTTTTTATGTTCCTGGTGTTCGTTCAGTACCTTTTTTGTTCCACGTACAGATCCTCACTATTGGCACGTTTAGACCAATTCAGTCTCAACTGTCTTGGTCTAAAAGTCAAGGACCTTCCACTCTCCGGCTTAATAATCGCCAGAAAGGAGAGCATCCTCGGACTCGGAAGTCCTAATCGATAAGAGGAAGACCCTTCTCTGCTCGACCAAGGTGGCCTTGTCACGGTCAGCCGATATTCACCAACGAAGGGATACGCCGTTGACACAGAAAAGGCTACTTCGGTGTAGCTGCACATGTATCGCTAGATTCCCTGGTTGCAAACCGCCATTTTCGTGACCAGTCCAGTCACCAAGCGCCATCTTCCAGACCAGTCGAAGCCACCGATCTGCCATTGTCGCCGGACTGATCAAGCTACGGACCACCATCACGGTCAAACATCACAGGCCTCAACGCAAGTACTCTTCGCGAGCGCTCGCCATCGTCCAGCAAACACCACCGGTACGTACCAAAGCAGCAGAAAACACCTCACAATAGCCCAATAAAACTTCAAAATGTGCACCATAACTCCAGTTGAATAAATTCCTAGACTTTTTCCACCCACACTTTAGCTTTCAATTCATTTCACCATCACTATAGAAATCCCACAGTTTCTGCACAGTTTGCTCCGCGTAGCCCCTCCGTAGCATGCCGGCCCTGTGACACAGTTCAGGGGTCTCATGCTACTGAGCTAGTTACCTGGGAGTCTTGGTTGAGCCACTAGAGTGAGTCTCATCTAGTCTCAAATAATAGTAATGAACTAGCATCAGGCTGAAAATTGCTCTAATCAAGTTATATAAAAATAAATCTAGGAAATATCCTTAGGATTCCCTTGTTGTTGGAATTCACCCCTGGTTTTCAATAGTATTCTTCGCTACATAGTTACAGCGTAAATATTTACGTTTTTTTTTAATCTCAGGTAATCATGACGGATCCTGACGCAGTAGGTCTCCCATAAGATCATAATGTCATAATTACTTGAGATTTGTCAATGATGTAAATATTTACACATCGTGCATTGAAGAATTTTCCTAAAAATACATTGAAATTCACATGAAAATTCCATGGAACTGTTTCCCAGAATTCTCTTAAAACGAGAGAATATCTTGAAATCTCCTTGGAACTCTCTTCGAAACTCTTTTGAAGCTCTCCTTATACATCTATTTGAACTTCTTTCGAATCTTCCTGGAATGGTACACAGAATTCTTTGGAAATATGTTCAAAATCCATTTGAATCACAATACTATTCCTTTCGGAAATACTTTGTAAACCCCTCAAAGTTCTGAAGAAGTCTTATAGAAATTCCTTTGGGGCTATTTTCAAACTAGCTTTAAATTCATCAAAGATTTGGTTCGATTTCGTCAGAATTAGATTCTCTTGGAATATTTCCATGAAGCTCTCATCAGAAATTGATTGATTGATTGATTGATAGTCAATTAAGAGATTTTTCACCGTAAGGACCCTCCTTGACTGCGTACAACGAACTCAAAGTGTTACATAGAATATTATGATCATCTGTAATTTGATTATTAGGGAAAATGACAGGGCGATACCACCATTAAGGTTAATCAACTCTCCTCAGACTTTCCTGATAGAATGCTCCCTGATTTTTTTTCAAATTTGCCTTGGATTTTCTTGGAATAGTCTCATCACAGCTACCTGGAAATTATTATTTAGTTCTCCTAGAAATTCTCAAAATTACCTGTAACTTCTAGTCGAATTACTTTAGAATTCTCTTAAAAATTACTTCATAATCATATCTTTTTTCCCATTGATTTGTTTTGCGTCGGTCTTGTTTTCCGTGCTGAGCACCAATGCTACCGACGCCGGGGAGGCAGCTCCCACACCTGAACCCTACCTATCGAGCAATCAACTCATGAACCGGGGACCAACGGCTTTACTTCCCTTCCGAAGGATCAAAGATGTTATGCCTCGGAACATCTCGGGGGCGCCGACTGGGATTGAAACCAGGCCTGCTGGGGTGAGAGGTAATCACGCTTACCACTACACCACCACCAACATAACCATAAGCGACGCCATAACCATTCCCTAAATTCATCTACAATTCTCCACACAACTCATTTCGCATTTTCTTTCAAATTCTGTACACAATTCTTCATTGTGTCAGAATACAAATATTAAGTCCAAGCCATGATTTTTGTTTTAATCTGAGATTTAAATTTTACGGTGTCTGATCAGTCTGGTGATTTTAAATTTTACGGTGTCTGAAATCTTGAAAAGTTCAAGAATGTTACAAACTGGTCGAGTCTGAAAATCTCGAAAATTTTCTCATGTAATTCTTCATAAAATTTGTCAGTCCGAGATCCCAAAATTATTTCGAGGATCTCATTGTTTTTAAAAAAGATTTCCAAGTTCAATATATCACTTTATAACATATGGTCGAAGGACTGAATCTACTCAGCCAAGTAGCCTTCGGCCTAGTGCCCTTCGAAAAATTTACATGTATCCGAAAGAAATTTTAATATTCTTAGACTACTAAATAATAGAACATGATTTGACAATTTCATACTTGTAGCCTAATAAAAAAGAAATCTGAAAGTAGATTCATGTGGGCAGTGTTGGGAAAATATCAAAATATCAAATCTCACCAAAGAACAAGATCATGTTTGATTTTCGTAGACAAAAATCAACATGCAATCAATTGCGGTTGAAATGGCAAGATGTGATATTGCAGCTCGGAATATCAAGCTAGTAAAACTCACCACCTGCAAATGTCATCAAACTGTGGTGAGATTGAGTTTCATGATTTTTGCTTTACACCCGAACGCAACCGACACTTCCATAACAGCTCGCAGCAGTCGCTTCGTGTCTGCCATCGTTGAAGAGATAAAAGAAATAGCATTATTATACCTTCTCTTCCTAAGAAAACCGTTGCACGAATCATTTTTGTCTCGATTCAACTCTCAGTCTCAACTTTACACGTTGTGAGTAGCCTCGTAATATCAAAGAAGCTTGTAAAATCAACATCAAGCAAGATATTTTGCTCCAATGGCACGCGTGATATTGAGAGCATATGAGAGCGGAAAAATATCAATTTCCTAATGACCACTGCATGTGGGTATGCAATTTTACCAGATTTGGCTGTTTATATGAAACCAGGAAAACTATGATGGGCATCCGAGAAAAACCGGAAAATATCGGAAATTCAATTTTCAAAATCCAATGGCCACACTGAATCAACAATTAAGAGATTTCAGCCTTATGTGAAAATTAGGCGTATTTTCAGGATTGTAGTCATGTTTATCGTAGGGCTCATTCACTTTGAATGAAAAAAGGCTCCTAATTCCCTTAGAATCCTTGGAATTCCTTTCGATTTGCTTTAGAATCCCCTCTAATTACAATCATAATCCCTATATCCCTATTATCTTTAAACTTACCTTTACTTCTCCTTACAATTTTCGTGATATAGCGGCTTCGGCAGTTCTTTACCTATTAAATATTGCAATATGATTCACATTCATGCAAAAAATCGGCGCTTAAGGCCTTTATTTACCTTCTAACGATAATAGGTTAAGAAGTGCTGAAGTCGTGATTTCCCCTACTTCTAAAAAAAACTGAAATGTCTAGTTAAATTCCACTGGAAGTCTCCCCAGAGTTCCTTTAGAAATTCTCAAAATTTCCTCATTGCCATTCTCATCATAATTCTCTAGCCAATGCTTCATAGTGTCAGAATCCTAAAAAAAAATCAAATCCAAGAATTTTTGTTTTAATCTGAGTGATCTTTAAAGTACGCAATTTTAAAAGTAAAAAATCTCGCTAAGTGCAAGAATTCCAGTCCGAGTATGAAAAAGGTTCGTAGATCTCATTGTTTTCTAAAATAACTTTCAAGCTCAAATTATGAATTAGGTCTACTGTCCTTCCAATAATTCACAATTTAACTTAGATACATTTCAAAATTCTGAGACTTTTAAGAATACAGCAATGACCCGATTTTGTCAGCCCCTTTCAGAACATATTTTCTAATGTTCTACGTAGCTGATGCACTTGGTCTTATTGCTGCAAAGTATACGTTAAGCATTCATCTTGACGATGAATTAGATGTATTTGGGTTTAATGTAACGTCATTTTTTTTTCTTTTTTATTCTGAAGTCTAAGTCTAGATTTCCAAATGGGAATCCCAGCTGGTAGTGCTGTTTGAAATACTTTTAGTAGTTCAATGTAATTTTTTTTTTGAGAAGTTAAGCGAGCTTCTCACAGTATTTCAATGATTTTCTGGTCAACGTTCCAGTAATTATAATGGAGAAACTGATATTTATAAGCGTCAATTACTACATATAATTCACGAATCAACGTCGAGATACTCATTTCAAGCAAATGTGCTTTTCCCAGACTATTTTTGACATGGTAATTGGATCACTCAATTTATCATGACACGTTTCAATCTTGATGAATTCCGTTAGGAAAAAATCAACAAATTTCAGGGAAACTTACGAGGAAGTTTAACCAACCAAAAGGTACTTCAATGGAAAAGTTCAGGGAATCCTAGAACTAACAAATTCTAACAACTTTTAGGAGTTGTTTGAGGAACATCTCGGATTCAATCAATGAATTACATTGTAGTAGTTCGATGAACTTTTCTGGAGAAGTTAAGTAGTTCGAACATCTTCTGGCAGATGTTCGAGGAACTTTAATGGAGAAGCTGACATTTATGAGCGTAATTTGCGATATAAAATTCATCCATTAGAGAAGAGAAATTCAGATCAATCAAGCATAATTTCCCAAAATATGTTTATACAGGGGAAATGGATGTAATGTCGGCCTAAATTCCCCTAATGTGGGCCCATACATAAACTCAGCAATCGACTAAATTTTCAATAGCGACCAAAAATATCCATTTGTACCGTCCAAATGAGCGTTCATCTAGATAAAATTGATAAATATCAGATTTTTAGCGATGGGCCCAATCATAGATCCATCGGCCAACATTAGAGCCAATTCCCCTATATTTTGTAACACAAAATTTTAAATTACATTATTGTATACGTTCCAACCTTAATGAATTCCGGCTACGTGGAGATCGAGGAACGTCCAGGAAAAATTATGTGAAACTTGAAGGAAACGTTCTAGAAAATTTTGGGAGAAATTCAAGGCACTCATAGGATAAGTGCAAAGCACTTTATTCTGAGATCTAATCCTAACATCTTCCTAGAAAATTGTAAGAGGAACTTCTTGGAGACATTCAAGCCACTTTATTTGACATGGTCAAAGAACTTTTGTGGTGTAGTTTAAGAATCTTCTGGTAAAAAATTATGGGTCAGGAATTTTCCAAAGGACTGCGAGGAAGAAATTCAAAGAACTTTTGGGAGATGTTTGTAACATACAACCCTGTATTCTAAATTAACCAAACTTGGCATAGTCTCCATTTGAAGTGTATTGTTTACCCTTACCTTACCAATCAGACTAAGGCCTTGTTGTCCTCTGCTGTCCGAAGAAGTCGTCTGCACTCTTCTTGATCCATGGCCACACTTCGCCAGCCTCGTAGTCTGCGAAGGGTCCGCAGGTCGCCTTCTACTTGGTCGATCCACCATGCCCACTGGGAGCCTCTTCTTCTTGTTCCTGTTGGGTCGCTTTCGAGAACCATTTTCACTGGGTCGTCGTGCGGCATTCTGACGACATGCCCAGCCCACCGTAGTCGCCTAATTTTTGCAATGTGGACGATGTATGGTTCTCCCAGTAGCTGGTGCAATTCGTGGTTCATTCGCCTCCTCCACGTTCCGTCATCCATCTGCACTCCACCGTAGATGGTACGCAACACCAAGGGCGCGTTGGTCCTCCACGAGCATAGTCCAGGTCTCGTGGCCGTAGAGAGTATTGTCTGTTTCAATGCAGCTAAGATGAAAGTGAGTCCAGTGAAGACGCTTGAACAAATGTTGTACGCTCACATGGAAAATTCGGAGCTCACATGGAAAATATTGCATATCAATAATTCAATCGTATCAAGAGTTATAAACAGGTTCAAGGACCGGTTGACATTGGATCACAAGCACGGAGCAGAAAGGGAATCGGGAGCAGCATGTAGGAAGGCGTAGGGAAAGGTGAAGGGTAATTTCTCCCGAAATCCCAACATTTCTACACGTGATATTGCCAAAAAAAAGTCGGTGTTTTGCAAAGTTACGTGCAGACGGTCAAGGCAAAAAAAATTTAATTCAAATAATGGAAAAAGAAGTAAAATATTCGTCACAAAGGGCACCATAAATGGTGGAATTTACAAAAATGTATGCCTCCTAAACCATTGTTTTGGCCGAACTTAGCTTCATGTCACTATTCTAAAAGCGTGCTGGAATGGTATGAGGCTAAGTCGGTGCATTTTCTCCCCAAGAAAATGAATCCACCGAACTGTCCAGAACACCAAGGAGAAAGTAAAGGCTGCAAATGACATGCAGAGGGAATGGATGGGTACCGGATACGACTTTACAAGCTCCTATAGATGGCGAGAAGCAAAAGTGTCGTGCATTTGACCAAACAACTCCCAAAAATTGATCCAATATATGTATACTCAGCTTAATACATGTATAGATCCACCCAAAACATTTGGTTTTTATCTGATAAATACGTGACATTTGAGAGAAAATGAAATAATTTCGTGTTCGCCCTTTATTGCCGAAAACGCTAAATATAATGCCTATGAATCCTGATGAATGTGGGCGTCTTAGTGGAATACCTGTATAATGAGAGAGAGAAGGATGAGTATGTTCCATTTAATTCCACTACTTTATTTGCTTATCCTTGACAGATACGCGTGCAGACTTCTTCAGTGTCTTGTACTAATACTCGATTGTGGATAAATGTGAAAAACCTGTGGGAAACATTGCAGGAACTTTTACGAGAAACTCAAACAGGAAACGTTTAAGGAACCTCATTTAAGATGCTCAGGGAACTTCTGAGAGAAAATTCGAATTACTTGGAGATATTCGACAAGCTTCATACAATACGTGCAAAGATTTTTTTTAAATGAAGTTCAAGAAACTTTTAATTGTCAGTAGGAATTTTGAGAGAAAATTCTAAGAACATCTATGAAAATGATTGAGGAAGTTGTTCCTCTGGAAATTCCATATTAGATTATGGAATCTTTTGGTAGATGCTAAGGGAGCTTCTGACAGTATTTCGAAAATCAGAAGTTCGAAAAACTTGTATGGAGAAGTTCAAGGAACTTCTAGGTGAAGATCGTGGAACCTCCAGGATCATTCGGGAGAATTGCAAGGAACCTCATTGGAGAAGTTCAGTGATTTAGTTGCGATGATCGAAGGGTTTACAAAGTATTAATACCCGTTGATTTCCAAAATTCTATACATGACATGGCTGTGCGTACAATTTGATATGTGTGACATGTGAGAAAATCGCGGGATTATTTTTAGAGAATTCCTGAATCTACGAGGAAATTTTAGGATGGGTTTTAAAGATTTTTTTTTCAGTGCAGGGAGTTGTTGTTAGAAATACTTTTATTCCTATAAAGTGCTCATCTTGCAATGAATGAACGACTTGTAGATAATTAATTTGTCTTCCTGATTTTGTTGAAATATTATTTCAAAAAGTTACATTTTTGATAAAAGCATTTTTCGTTTTAAAATGTTTTTTTTTTCAGTGTAGAAATGTGTTTTTGAATTTGCTTTTATGTAAGATTCAATTTTTGTTTCGACAATTCACTTTTTTCCAACTGTGTGTAGGTGTTATCGTTACTGAGTTTGTGATTGTTTGTAAGTATCGATCAATCAGCCCCTTTAAAATGGTTAACTTGATTTTTTTCAACGAAAACAAGTTTGCCAAGTCTTCACACCCACAAAGTTTCATTGAAATCTGTGAGGGTGCTGCCAATCACTGGCCGAGTTGGTGTGAAATTAGTCAGTATCATTCAATGTATGGCCTTAGAAAACCATCTGTAAATGTGTTTAATGAGAACACTAAGATGAGGAAGGCAGAGAAAACAAGTAGATGAGTAAGACATCACAATACAACATCTAAATAATAACCAAACCTCTC
Organism: Ochlerotatus camptorhynchus; assembly: GCF_037179485.1. Lineage (NCBI taxonomy): Eukaryota > Metazoa > Arthropoda > Insecta > Diptera > Culicidae > Ochlerotatus > Ochlerotatus camptorhynchus. Next base: position 866,058 of record NW_027040621.1, read on the forward strand.
AATCATGACCAAAATCAAATGGTTTACCGGCACAAGAATCAATTTTCAACGTCAATTCGAGCAAGCAGCAGCAGCTTATCCTCGGTGGTGGAAACTTTGTGAAACTTCCCTACTGTGAATGCTGACGAATTCGTCCCATTAAATCGTGACGTACACTACCCGGTCGATCAGCGAATCGCTCGCTCGAAGTGACTTTCCATTTCCATGTCCGATAAGGTGTTGATGCGTGACAAATTGCATCTGCTCTGCTCTCTGGGACTGCGTCTGCACCCATAGTTAGGTTCACTGATAATGAAGCAAGCAAGTACCCGGCTACCTTCCATCCACTACTTAAGCGTAACTGCTCGTTGTCGTCGACTGTGTCTATCTATCTGGTGGTAGGTAGAAAGCTGGAACCCCATGCTGGCTTTGGGTGGCTCTCGGAGGGGGTCATTCTTCGCCATAGTTGCTCTGTTGCCATAAATGTTGCGTGCTGATGCGAAAGTAAGTTTCCACCACGCGGGTAGCTCACAAAATGGTTAATTGTCCGCCAAGTTTGGATTGCGTGGCTAATGACGTTGAATGCAAAGTAGATACGCGTATTATGGGCGCGCTTTGGAGGTTCAGGGCCTTATGGCAACCAAAGGACAACTTTCATCCCAGTCCGGATATTCACCTTGTTCCAAGATCAAGCTTCAAAGCTTGTGACGTGATAAGTGATGATAAGGGAAAGTCTATTCAGGCCTTTCAAATTCTGAGAAAATTCCTCGCCCGGTGAAGGCAAATGGGTTTAAAAAATGCCATTTTAATTCAGGGGAGATTTTGGTTCATGGCTTATCCGAAAATGGCTCAACTCAACAACAGAGACGGATTTACCGAGCGGGAGCAGAGGGGAAGGTAATTAGCTTCACGCCAAATCCAAACATCTCTCTGGTGGTGGTGCACTATTTATCCGTAATTATCGATCGAGGGAAAAAAAAATTCGAACCGATTGCTTTTCGCGCACCGACTCATTTCGATCCGAGTTGGATTTTAATTTCAACACATACACACCCCAGATTAAGGCCTTTAATACTGAAAAGCGGACCGACGCGTGAACTAAATTCTCGCCGGCTGCCATTTGGACGGGTTAATGCAAATCTTTCGAGTAGTTGCCACAAAGCTTATCGCGATTAGTTTCCAATCTGCTCTTGCTGGTAGTGCGTCCCATTTTACGTCTTTAATAGGCGACTATGGGCAAACCGCATTCGAGTTGGAGTGTTGACTCGCTAATTATCATTGTCTTCAGCTCAGTCCTCAGTTTGACACCTCTCCGAGACTTTTTCAAACTCGACGAATGTGTGAAGAAAAGCTCTTGGCGCAGGTAATTACTTCGATAACATTAGATCCATTAAGTTCGACCACTTCACAGCAACGAGAGACACGAAATTCGCACCAAAAAGAGACTCTTCGATTGCGGTAATTATCGTCCCGACACCGCCGCCTCCACAGTTCGATCACCGTATCTTCACCGTGACGGGTGATTGATTTCTGCAGTGCACTCTATTGGTTTTTAATGTTCCTTTCAACGGATCAGCGCGGAATGGAGATATCGTGTTCGGATTGGTTAATTATCGATCGGAATTGAATAAAGCTCCTCGCTTTCGACGCCCAGTCGTCGTTATGTCAACAAGCAAGCTCTACTCTAACGGTCCCCCAAGCCGATCAACAAAAGCCGATAAATTTCATTAAACCCCGGAGATTGTTTCCGTGTCAAAATCGTGTGTTCTACATCTTCCACCCTGATTATGCGCATATGCAAATCTGGTTGGGGGAATTTATGCAATCTCATTCGGTCGAGTTCGGAGCGAGTCATTTCTCAACAAAGTTGCATCCTTACGAGGCCCCGCCAAGCCAAGGGAGGAGAAAGCGCAGAAAGTTCTCACAGCCTCACGACCATCACGACCGGCGACGACGACGACGACGAGCACTAGCATAAATATAAACTATGACCTAGACCACGTCGTCGTCGTCGTCGTCGTCGTCGATGCTCAAGCAGTAAAATTCAAGTGCCTAAGCCATTACTCGGTATGCACTAATGTAAATAAACAAATGTTCTTGGTTGGCGTTGGCTGCTGCCGCGCTTTGCTAATCCTACGTCGCGTCGTGATCTTGTCGTGGTGCTGGCTGCTCGTTTTGCGGTTTGAAGTATGTTTAGTTTAGCTGGCTTCCGCGATTACGGTATTGTTTCGGTAGCTGTGCAGGCAACTACTCTCGGTGGCATATTTGAAATATTGCTTATGGAAGGCAGTCAAGTAATATTTGCTGAGACATTTCATTCAATGGTTGTACTGGATCTGCTCTAACTGACCAATGAAGACTGGAAGGGTTATCAATTAGCAGTGGTTCAAACATGTTTCTTGGCGCATCTCAGTAAATTTTGCCCTAATGGTTTTGCTCACACGGTGTTCCTCTAACCGTTATTTAAAAAAATCTAAACGATGAACGCCAGTTGCTTTGTAATTCCATGTTACACCTTTTGGTAGATTTATTAAAGGGTCGCCAGACCATTTTATTCATTTACGTCCTATTAAATTTTAAAGGACGGATAGCTCATATAAATTAAATTAAATCTTTAAAATTTTAGAAAAACAAAAAAAGTTATCTCACTTTTAACGTAAACGTGCATAGTAGTAGGCATTGTTCTTTAACAAGATTTACAACAGTATGCTTTTAATAAGAAATCGGTACGGTTTTAATTCAGTAAGTACACATGGATAAGAAGCGATCCATGAACATTATATGTATGATATCGACATTAGAGAATTGTACTATCCATCATCTATTTGCACGTCATGTCGAGTAAATTGCAATCCTACGAGTGGAACAAAATCAGTTATGTTAATATCATTTTTTGGGGCCTCCCTTAGCTCAGTCGGTAAAGGCGCAGCTACAAAGCAAGACCATTCTGGAGGTGGTTCGGGTTGGAAAATTTCTCGACTTCCCAGGGCATAGAAGTATGATTGGACTTTGCCACACAATTATACCAATGCAAAAATGGTACAGGCATCGAAAGCTCTCAATTGATAACTGTGGAAGTGCATCTAGAACACTAAGTTGAGAGCACGCAATAAGCTTATATGCGAAATGCAATAAGCTTGAAATGCGAAGAAGAAGAAGAAGAAGAAGTAATATAATTTTTCATCCAATTTCATACTGAGCTATTACAGAAATATAAAAAAAATCTTAAAGTACGGATTCAACGAGTTTTGGACCCAGGTTGTTTGCGTGTCTGTCCCGTGTGCTGACCACTCAGCTATCTTCTTGTTGATGGTAGGAGGAAAAAGGGCCAACAGTTTCTTCGGTTGTCATGGCTCTACTTTTTAAAGGCGAAAATAATGCAGATCTTGTGTCGTAAGAACTTTGCATAAAAAGTGATTTTCAAAATGTTCAAAATTTCTCAATTTGTTTAGGATAAGAGAATGCCGTCAGCGTACGAGGTATTATTATTATTTAGCATGTGATTTTAATTGTGTGCGTAAATGTTTATGTCCGTATTGTTTGTAAATTCTATGAAGTAACTGAAACGTTAGCTAATCTCGGGAGAAGCTTTGGATAGAGGTACATAGGATAATAATATCAGAGCTGGCTATCATATCTCTTTGAGCTATTGGTTTGTTAAACAAATTAAATCAATAACAGTAATAACTCATTCTGTAATCATAACACAATTTGTTATATTTATGTTACTTTAAATATTAGTTTTACTTTTCAAAATATCATAGTAATAGAAAATAGCAGGATAAGCTATTAACGTGTTGTAGCTCAAAACTTACCAATAACATTGATAGTAACATTAGATATTATTTTGCTCTGGTTTTGATATTTCCCTCTACCCGGTATAACAATATGCAGCTGACAAGTTTTGAAGTATGGAAGGCAGCGAAAATTGCAGTTGCGACTAATTTACCCGGCGTAGTTCCCAATGAGTGTTTTGGCTGAAGTGAATCGCATCTGTAACATTTGCCTGACGGAAATTAAGCGAGGAAAAGAACATGAATGCAACTCGTTGGAACGAACAGAAAATATGTCTAATAATTCAAATAATTCTTAACCAAAAACAACAGAAGCTGTGGTGTCTAATTTTCTAGTTGAGCGAAAATTCCATTCTGGTTTTTCGGCAGTGGCAGTTTTCAATTGATTGTTATCTAAAGAACCGCAAATTGACCATTGAAAAAATCGTTTAAAAATCTAATACAGCAGGTCCATGCAGAACTATCTTCTATATCTAGATGGATATCATGTTGACAACATTATAGCCAGCTTTGAACCATCCTATCTAGCAGGAGTTCTAGATAAAATAGCGAACATTTGTTTAAAACAACATTCTCCGATTTGTATGGAGCTGTTTATTATGGGCAAGGATTCACATTTTTGCTAAAATTCGGTAATTTTGAATTATGTAAATTTTTTAAAATGCCGTCCCTATCTTTTTTAATTGTAGTACGGAAACGACATTTCTGATCGAAATTGATGTCTTCGAGGGCGTAGGCAAGATTCGACTATTTCTAGCAGATTCGTAAAGTGATATCCTATCGATTGGCGTATTTGGATTTTAATTTCATCTATAAATGACAAAGTTACAAGCATTCAAAACCTAACACTTTTTCACCATACTTATATTTTTGACTTGCACCCCAGTATAGTCGACAAAGACGTAGTTCTACGTCAAAATAATTTATGGAATAATAAGATATAATGATGATACATATTTTGTATGTGTAAGTAACAAGAAAAGATTGTAAAGATTGTGTTTGACACATAAAACCTGCAAATTCAATTCACGAATGACCCAAGAATGTTAATGACTATAATTAAAAAAAAAAACTGCAAATTTAGCTTTGACAGAGTCACAATGAGCGACTTTCTGATTGCCTCATCGCAAAGAGTGATGAGCGAAGAGTGGGTGAGATCAATTTCAAAATAGCTTATTGCAACTCTCATGTAGCAAAATTGACAGGAATTATGTGTCAAACAAAAACGTCATAATCTTTTCTTGTTGCTTACACAATCAAAATATAAATATAATATCTTATTATTCCATAATATCATAAAACTTTTTTTTTATCCAAAATGAATGGAAGGCACCATTCTTGTAATGATAGTTATATAAGAGCTAAATTGTTAAAGATCTTCATATTTTCGAGTATCTATTTCAAAACAATGGTTTAATGTTTATATCTTTCATCTTTCTTCCAGGTATGACTTGAGAGCAACAACAAGACTGTAATATATGGTGAAGGGTGAGTTATGTCAGGGTGGCCAGCGAACCAGGAAAACTGGGAAATAGCCGGGAATTTTAAAAGAATCCGGAAAATCTGAGAAAATCCCAAAATTTTACGGAATGACCGGAATAACTAATAAACCTTAACATATTCTAATTAAAATTGAAAGTTGAATATGAACTTCATATTAATCAAGAAAACCAAGCCATTCTATAGCAAAACGATAAAGTGGTTATCAGAATTTCAGACAGACAGACAGACAGACAGACAGACAGACAGACAGACAGACAGACAGACAGACAGACAGACAGACAGACAGACAGACAGACAGACAGACAGACAGACAGACAGACAGACAGACAGACAGACAGACAGACAGACAGACAGACAGACAGACAGACAGACAGACAGACAGACAGACAGACAGACAGACAGACAGACAGACAAGACAGACAAGACAGACAAGACAGACAAGACAGACAAGACAGACAAGACAGACAAGACAGACAAGACAGACAAGACAGACAAGACAGACAAGACAGACAAGACAGACAAGACAGACAAGACAGACAAGACAGACAAGACAGACAAGACAGACAAGACAGACAAGACAGACAAGACAGACAAGACAGACAAGACAGACAAGACAGACAAGACAGACAAGACAGACAAGACAGACAAGACAGACAAGACAGACAAGACAGACAAGACAGACAAGACAGACAAGACAGACAAGACAGACAAGACAGACAAGACAGACAAGACAGACAAGACAGACAAGACAGACAAGACAGACAAGACAGACAAGACAGACAAGACAGACAAGACAGACAAGACAGACAAGACAGACAAGACAGACAAGACAGACAAGACAGACAAGACAGACAAGACAGACAAGACAGACAAGACAGACAAGACAGACAAGACAGACAAGACAGACAAGACAGACAAGACAGACAAGGCAGACAAGACAGACAAGACAGACAAGACAGACAGACAGACATGAAATTAAAAATATTTTTTTGGGAAATTTGTCATGATATTTTCAAAAAATTGGATTTTTTATTGTATTAGTTTTTTTAATGGCTTTCATGGTTTGTAGACAGAAGAAGCAATATGTTTTTATATTTTTCCTTGAAAATTTGGGCTGTTTTACTCAACATATAAAAAAAATCAGCAATAGATTTTTTTTTGTTTTGTTTTTGTTTTTTTTTAGTTATATTTTTGAAGATATATAATTTTGGGTTTTCCCTCAATACTCCTATGCGAACTAGACTACCATGCGTCTCCATTGGATTTATAGCGACTGTAACATGGTCGCGACGCTTGGTAGTCTAGTCGTATAGGAGTATTGAGTGAAAACCCAAAACTTTATAACTTAAAAAAAAATATTACTCATAACTGATTTGTAAGCATGGGAAAAATCCCTTCATTTTGCATTAACCACTGACTAACACGCTTACAACATCAGAAATTGAGCAAAACGGACAGCTGAGCGTAACATGAATGATTCTGAGTATAGTAGTGTGGATGATTCATCTCTTATTATTTTTTCCATGCTGATCCTTTTACGATTGCACTCTGCTGAGTGCGCTGAATGAGAATTTTACAGAAAGAATCGTTTTTTATTTTCTAGCTTTAAACATACATTGACACATTTAAATTGCTATTAATATGGAGAAAACGGTTATACTGTAACACATAAACATAAGCGTCAAGCAAATACCGTAAAACTGCTGTGGCCAATTCAGCTGATTTAAATCAGTGAGCCAAAAACTATCTAACTCGGCTATTTAAATCGTTAGCATTCGGATTTTACGTCTAAGTCGACCTGCAGAGTCACTTGGTTGGAAGAATGTACACTCGTTCGGCAATCTGTTTGTAGGTGAGGATGCCTGTTTTGATTTTGTGGTGCTCACGCGAGTGAATGAATTTTCCCATGCTTGCTGATATGTTGTGTAAAAAAGCCTAAATTTTCTGGAAAAATATAAAACACATTGCGGTTTCTATCTAAAAACCATGGAAACCAAAAAAAATGTTTTTCAATAAAGAATCACATTTTTTAATATCTAAAAAGCTTTCCTAAAAAATATTTTAATTATATTTTATTTGATATTTTGATCTTTGAAATTGGCTCTGTGGTTCAAAAGTTACGAATTTTTGAAAAAAGTCATTTAAAAAAATCGATTTTTGGACCACCCTAACATGGAAATGATCACACTAATGACAAAAACTATTAAAAAAATATGGAAATGGTCACCCTTATGCCACAAAAAAAATACGGGTCTAATATTTTGCGATAAGGAACAAAAATACCAATTTTTACGAAATACTGAGAACCACTATATCGTTTTATCGTATCATTTATTATTTATATGGAATGGCTGAATGAATGGATGAATTAGGCAGATAGCAACTATATTTCTGTACATTTTGGTGCAACAAGCATGTGCGAGTAAAATATAGAATATTTATAAAAATAATTAAAATTATTCAGATTTGTGAAATGATTTCCCTGAAATTTCTAAATCTTTTGATTGCTGCACAGTTTTTTTTCAGTCAAGGGACGGTTTGAGAAAGTTAAACTGTACTACAAAACAATTAAAAATTTATGAAACTATTAAACATTATTGAAGTGCAGTTTGGATATCCGTGCAAAATACACCAATTGTGTAAGATTTTTTGTTTTTGATTACAGTTGGGTTAATTTTATTAACACTCCAGTTTTTGAAAAAAATATAAAACGATCAGATAATTATGTTATGACTACAATTATTACCAAATTGTGATAATTGTCTTCTAAAGCTACGTTTATTTTTGAAATAAATGGTCAAAAATTGTGAAAATTTCCTTCGAACTTGCGCCACATTTCCGATCAAGTATGTTGGAAGCAGTGATTAGTTTTAATTTCATTAAAACATTTTTAAAAATTCATTACTTAAACATTGTGATCAATTTCAGTAAAAGTTGCGACCAATTTTTTTTATTAAAGTTCGGCATTCCAATGCAAGCTGTGAGTAAATTTGGATTTTTTTTTTATCAAGCATATTAACAGTTATGGTCAAGCTGTAAAAAGATATGGTCAATTTATTTGAAAATTATGACCGGTGTTGTGATCAATTTCGTTCAAAGTTGTTAAAATTTTCTCTTGATGCGGTCAATTTCTTTTAATAATTATGAAATGTAAGATGGGATGAATTTCATTTAAACGTTTTGTAAAAAGGTAAATGAAAGTTATGACCAATTTCGTTATATATTGCGATAAATTCCAATACAAATTTTATCAAATTTATATAAACGTGTGGTTTTTGCTCGAAACTGAGCGAATTTCGAATAAAAATTGTCCATTTTCTTTGCCAGGGCTTGTAACAGATTTTTTTTAGAAATGTCGACAAATTATATTGAAAATTGAGATCAGTTTACTTCAAAGTTATTCAAAATCGTTTCGAGTTGTGTTCAATTTCTTTTAAAATCATAATTTTCATACTAACGTATGGCTTTTATCGTTTGAAAATAATATCATTGCGTTAAAGGTTATCATTTATATTGGTTTAAAGTTCGTTGAAGTGTTTTATGATTTACTTTGGCACTTTTTCTATAAATTAAATAGTTTGAACAGTTAAATAGTTTTTTGAAGTAGGATTCCGTCTTTTGGCAACATATAAGGGGTGCAATTAAAAAAAAAATCGACCGCGTTACGAAAAGTGGTCAGGTTTTGACCACTTATAAATCTGTCAATAGCGCATGGATTTTAATTCTTAACAAGCCAATCGATTGGAAATTTTTCCACAAATTTGCTAAAATAAACACTTTATCAATTTTCAATAGGTCACTATTGAAAATTACACAAATGTCTAAATGTTGCAATGGTGATCAAAATTATCACCGATTGCCTGCAAAAAGATGGTTTCCCTAACACAGTTGCCGAATATTGATACCGAGCACGTAATCCTACGTCAAATCTACGGTCGTGTATTGGATACAACCTCTTACTTTTTATGGCATGAAGATTAATATGCCGACTAATTTTTTCAAAAGATGCATCGACAAAAAATTGGGTTTGAATATTAGGAAAACGCGCTAAGGAAAATTACACCTATTGGCATCATTTTTATGGTGGTAAATCAAAAGCATGTACAAGCATTACCTACTTGGTATTATTGCTCTTGGATTTATTTGCAATTTGATTGTATCAATTTATGGCAAGTATTTAAATCAGTGAACAAGAGTTTCTTTTTAAAATGTCTGATATTTTTTTTTCAAAAACACAATCAACTTGCAAATTATTTCTCAAGAAATTTTTTTGTTTTTTTTTCATAATGTTTATTTGATAGGCTCAATGTCTCCTGGAGCTAAACGGAGCCGAGAGACTAACATTTCTTCAAGTGACATTTTGATTTTTTGCATCAATCTATTTTTCTCAACTTTTCGCATAAAGTCAGGGCTGTCAATTAGTTCACCAAATACCTCAATCTTACAAAGAATGGAAATTATCCAACATTTGAAAATTAGAAAGGTTATAATAATAATTGTACCGTGCTTTACAGAGCACTTTAATTACACGAAATGCCTTCACGTACTCGCGCAGTCGGTCTTATATATGACCTCACTTTACGTAGGTGAAAATTAATGGCTATCGCTTTCGTAGCCATTTGTTAGCACATATTCACAGAAACAACTGCAACAAGCTCAAAGAATTCAATAAAATGGCAGCAAGAATTTGTCACTATAGTCTCGACACTCACCTCGTCGTCCAATCCATAGATCGCACATTCGATAAGCTTTCGAATGGTGTCTATAACAGCGCCGATATTATACGGTAATCGATTGTGCAATTTCACTACCCTAGACGCGAATCTGGATCATTCAATCGTGTTCTCTTGTTGATTGTTACATTGCTTCAACACGGAAAATCCTAACCATTGGGCTTGGTCGTGGAATTCCTCTGGCGTTCCGGGCCATGCTGACATTTCTCGATCATGGACGGCGCCATCCACTTCAGCGTGTTGATATTTTGATCTGCATAGCAGTAGCTTTCCATCAATCACAGGAATCCCCTGAAATGTAGAGCTGGAAGAAATGCAAATATTCCGCAAACAACCAGGAAAGCTTGCACTGAGCCATTACGTCAGCGTCCGTGGTATAAATCTCGTTCGAGGCAGACATGATTTATGACACGTCGGCTGACGCCTTCTGGCCTTCTGGACGAAATGACGAAGCTTCATGCGGTTCGACGACGTTGACGTTCGAAAATCGAACCTGGAAAGTGGGTTAGGGTGAAAGATTGGGGACGACCTCTGACTTTCTGCCGAGCTTAGTGCAGGCCATTCTAGCCCAAAGGGAAAAGGTTTTCCCACACCGACTTACATAGGCATGTCACCGCCGTCCCGCCCACGCGCTCATTCGTGTCACTCTCAATTGTTTACACCTTCTGCACAACACCGTATCGACACCTTGGCATGAGGATGCGACGGTGAAGAAATGGGCGGAGAGGGTGAGTCCGGAATAGGGTAACCTTTTTTCCCCCGATTTTCTTGAACTTTTTTCGGTTAGCTCTGGTAACCCTGTTTCATTTGAAAAAAGTAAACCGCATACATCAGTCCGCCCCCGCAATTCCATAGACTAACAGCAGTGGCCAGCAGTCGGTTATGCGGTTATGCCGATTCAGCCGTCGAAACCGGGTGACATTGCATAACGCATAACGCTCATGTGAGCGAACAACTTTTGCAACGGACGGAACCCCTTCAAGTACTAGCAAGATTTCCTCTTTGAGTTCTACAATATCGTACACGTCCAACACCGGCTGTTGTCGATCGGATTGACCCGAAATTGGGTCATCCGTCGCCGAACTCCAAGCACACGCACACGTGCTTTTAAGGTCACTCGACTCAAATGCCATCGTTTGTGGGCTCAATTTTACCTTCTCTTCTAATCCAAACGTCCCACTACGGCACTATGTCTCCAAGCGCGAGGAATGACGCGAAAGACGAAATCCAATTTGTCTCTTGTGTTAATTCCCTCGGTTATTTATGATTCCCGTCTTCGTTTTTGTCGTCACTACCGTCATCGTCACAGCTTAACAAATCTCTTTAGTGACCCATTATGCTCACATCACTTCCATAGCCTCTATTGGCCTCCTTCCTCACCCGGCCTTCAAATTGCATACACACACCCATCAATAACCTATCCCAATTTGTCCGGATTCATCGATTGTGTTTGCATCGAACCCCTGAAACCAATTAGTACAACCGATTAAGGCGACTCTCTTCGGCGGGAAACGGCGTTGGAAAATCGAAAATTTGTCGCTCGTAAAATCCACCCATTAAACCTAATGCCATTTGCTTCCATCTCTAGCTCGTCTTCCCCCCGAAATGTGACGCCGCCAAAAAACGCGCCCTTTCTACATAATCCAGCTCCAGGGAAGTGTGCAGTTTGGAGACCACACTGACTGTTGTGGTTCTTGACTTTTCCACCGTAAAGTGGTACAGCTTCTGAAAAACAGGAAATGACACCCAAGCAAGTGAGCAAGCACGCACTCACAAACGATTCACCATGGATGCTGCCGCTGCTGCTGGTGCTAAAGTGTCTCACTAATCCAATTTAATGTGACGATTGAATAATATAAACAGACCGGGGAGGGTTTCGGGGATACTACACGGTCGGTGATAAAGAGCGTTGTTGTATGGGCTTAGCGTGTTCGCCTAACCCAAATACGGTGAGAGGCCGAGAGAGGAAGCACACGCAGCAGATCAGATAGATGAATGACTGGAGCCAGCGAGCTTAGCGCATGGCGACGGCCCAAGATGATGATGACGGCGAAGGGTTGGGCTCTAATCTCCGAGCGGTGGTTAAACAGAATGTGCCGTGAAGAAAGGGTTTATTATTGAGTGTGGGTGATTGTGACCTACTGCGCACACGATGGAAATCGTATCTGTTAATCATTTCGTTTGTCAAAACAGTGAATTGAGGTCTTTTTCGGGCTGGGAATTTACGACGCGACGCGATTTCACGTAACGTCTCAATAGTCGGTTCCGATGGTCTTATGAAGTGAGTTATTGTAAAGTGTTCGCATTGCTGGAGTGTTAATTAAGATTCGAATGAAAATTTCGTTTCAAAGACTGTCTGGAAAATACTTGACGAAAATTGGGGGAGAACTTGCATTTTGAACTCAAATTTGTGGTTATTCTTAAGTAGTGCGTAAAGAGTTTACAAACACTTTTCTTGAAGCATGGAAATTGTTTAAAATTTTACTGGAGGCTAGATCTTTTTTTTTAAGTTAACCATCCAATGAAATGAAACCAGCACCAATCAATAGCTGAGCAGCTCCAGGCCAAATTTCGAAAAAAAAAATAAACAAATTTTTGAAATTCTATGAAACTTTGCATAATTGTTCGGTAGGGGCATTGAACCAAGCTTAGCTGGAATTCGGCCATTTTGACTGACGCCTTAATTTTCAAAATGGCGTGCTCGATATTTTTCAAGAAATCATAGCACGAAAACGGCTCATATAATCGAGATGACGTCTGAGATAAAGTTGTTGAAAAGTGGATTTCCTTTACACCCTGATAAAAAAACGTCATACATTTTCGTCTGTTACAAATTTACAAAGGGAATTTATAAGATTTTTAAACTTATGTTCATTTGAAAGCTTATTAAAAAAGCTAAATTTGCTAAAATGGCCTCAAAGGCACTTCAAAATAAACCAAAATCATAGAACATCAACTTGTAGTATAATTTTTGAACTTTTTTTTCACGCAATATTTATGTGATTTGTGCATTGGAAACGATTTACAATTGAATGAATGTATCCTATTCGATGTTGTTTGTCAGATAATTTTGTTCAGTTAAACATACGTGAATGTTCTTCGATCACAAAACATCTAATAACTTCTTTCCATGGCCAACGGAATGCCAGCACAAATTTTAATTATTAACCATAGCGAGTATTCATGGAAATCAATAAATGGAAATTTTTATAGCTCAGATAGGGTAAGTGATGGCTTTACCTATTATCGTCAAGGGATGAATGAAATCCATGAGTGCTAAATTTTTACCAAACTAAGCTCTAAAACGACGATAGATAAAGCTTTTGCCATATCGTCATTTAGCGTATCTCGAAAAATTTCTTGGAATCCTAATAATGTGTTCAAGTCTTGAAGCTAACATTATTTTTTCGGGATATTGAGAACAAAAACATTGTAAGTCAAAATTCTTGATTATTTTCCATTTTGCCAGATGCTTAAAAATAGTGGATTTCTTTGAGATTGGAATCTTTAAATTATTTCGAGAAACAGGATTTCTAAATCTTCTACTTGTTTTGGAATCTTAAAAACTGGAATGTTGAACGTTCCTCCATGTTTGGGTTCATTTAATTCCTTTGTCCAACGTACCAAAAAATAAAAAAAAAAAACAAGTAAGAGATGTCCAAATGACCTGGAATGTTAAAAATAAAACTCAAGACCCAGAATGTAGATGATTTCTCTTAGCCCAGGACAGGGCGTTTACTCCCTGGAAAAACTTGAAAAATCCTGTTATTTTCTGTGAATTTTATTCAACTTGGAAAAACCTGGAATTTTCAGGGAATTTTCAAGTTCCATTATGTAGCATTTTTTGACGTAGGACTACGTCTTTGATTTCTATTTAGGGGTACACTTTGTGAAAACCGGAAATGGAACATGTATCAAATTATGAAAGATTTTGAACGTTAATAACTCAGCTGCCCCTGGTCCAATTTCAATAATTTTATCACCAATCGATCAAAAATACGGCTACGCATCGATAACAATACTTCCGAATGTAGATTTTCAACAAGAAACTATTGAAAAACTGGTAAATGTCCAGCCTTGTCCAAAAGCGTCGAATTAACTAACAAATCCACCAATTACCTACATGCATATGCTGCTTCCCCAGCACAGTCGTCAGAGAGTAGTAAGTAGACGAAACAAGTCAAAATGGCATTCGCCTCCGATCCTCGGGCGTGTGCGAATAGGGAGGATGGAATTGCGTAATATTTTGCACACTTGTTGCTATATTCAGAACCAAACGCAAATTCTTCGAGATAACCACCATCCGTCGTCTGGCTCGCCGTGGCGGTGTCTGACGTATCTCCGGTCTGATTTACGAGGTGTGCTGAAGGTGTTCCTGAAAAATGAGATCCGTGATGCTGTCACCTACACTAAACACGCCAAGCATAAGCGGCCATGGATGTCATCTACGTTTTGAAGTGAGAAGTGACAGAGACGCTCTCTGTTTGGTTTCGGAGGTTAAATCATCACCAACTTTGGCTTTTACACCACTTAGTTGCACATCATTCTGCTTTAACCTAAAAAGATATAAAAGGGCCCTGCGTATGACATTAGCTCATTGTCGCTTCGGATGGCGTGGTGAGCAGCAATAGCAGCAGTAGGAATGTGGTGGCTAGTCTACTCCTTCACACCCAACAAGCAACAATTGACTGGTCGTGGCAAAGGAGGAAAAGGTCTGGTAAAGGAGGCGCCAAGCGTCATCGCAAAGTTCTTCGAGATAACCGCCATCGGTCGTCTGGCTCGCCGTGGTGGTGTCAAACTTATCTCCGGTCTGATTTACGAGGTGTGCTGAAGGTGTTCCTGGAAAATGAGGTCCGTGATGCTGTCACCTACACTAAACACGCCAATCGTAAGTGGCCATGGATGTCCTCTACGGCTCTTTTCAGGGCCATCAAGCTTATATCAGTAAAGAGTTGGAATAGAATTTATATAATTTATATTCAGAACCACAAGCCCCTAACGAGCCCCCAAAATGCTCTCCAGAGTTGTAATCTTGTAACTAAACTTGGAAGCAGGGGTGCAAGTGATTTTGATTGATTCTCTTAAACAACTTTCTCTTCGAAAAAGATTGCTACAAATTTGGTATGCGTACAATTCAAAAACGGAAAGAGTTGAGATAATAGATAATTGATCAATTAAAAGAACTAAACGCTCTTCACATTTATTCCATCCACTAGCGGTCCTACGTCAATCTTCCGTTCGTGCCCCTAGGCACAGACCCGTCTACTTTTTTAGAATTGAATTCATTGAAGTAAGCCAGAGATCCATCTAAGTAATTTTAAAATATTTCAAAATACAACCAACTTTATCTTGCTCGTTAGTTACTTTTGCTCTTTGAACATTTTAATTCTGGAGTGGATTTATCTTCAGTAACAACAAAACACACAAACAACAGATTTTAAGGTTTATTCCTAAACTATGCCTATGCCTTATTAAATCAAACTTTACAAAAAATCATTCAAGAATCTGGAATGGAAATAAATATTCAAGATTACGGGCATGAACAGTTTTAAAGCTTATTGTCGGGACAATTTCGGGTTCTCTTTGCAGCATGCAAGATTAGGTTCGTATTCCCGAGCAGGAACCGATAGCTAATCGATAACAAATGAATATCTTAAAGTGGTATGATACCAGATCTTGGTATGTTTGTGGTACAAAAACCTTGTTTTGATATTATTCAGTTATCGACATATTTTATAAAATATCAAATGAAAACCAAAATAACAAAATGTGATCTTTCAGTTTTTAGGCAATAACACCTTAAAGAGTTATTCAATTGATATTAGAAGACCTTCAAAATAACAAACTATGGTTTTCTGGCATCTTAAAAAGCGTTTGTTATTGTAATAACTAAATTATTTATTAATTCGATATGCGTAGAATATTTTTGAGGTATTATTTTTGGTATTTTACCTCTTATGTCAGCCTCACTAATATCATATTTAGGTTGCCAGTTATGCTATTTTCATAGGAGAATTTACGTATTCTCGGCAACCTAAGCAGCGACCTTCTTTCTATAGCCTTTTTCTCTATGGAACGCACACATATGCAGTATTGGTTTGTTTACAATCTTTTGCTGCCAGCTGCTCTAACAATTTCAGTCGAAAGAATTGTCAAAAACTGTTTTGAAACGCTTTTACAAAGCTCCAATCTTCTCTAGTGAGAGCGAGTATTGTCGGCAACCAGTTTTTCTTCGGCAACCGTTCCATTTGAACTGCATGTAAATCTGCTGTTCTATTATCGGCAACTCGAAATCAGCTACAATTTGTAGAGCGTGTGTTTCATTTCAAGAAAACCCTGCTAGATTGCTTTTTCTCAGTGGTAAAAATATAGTCAAATTGAAGCTGAAAGCATAAAGAATCGTTTGCATGCATTCAGCGAAGTGTTTTCGTAAGAAAATCCAGTGAAAATAGTGTTTCAATTTGGGTTGCCGAAAATAGTCTGTCATGCCGAAGCCGTCATTTCCCTTAACTGAATTTGGTATTAATAAGTTATTTTTTCCTGCTCGAATTGCGAGTTCAAAGCTGTACGTTTCTTCAGGCAAAGTTAATTAATCCAGTTACAATAAAGAATCCAATGTACCTACACACTTAGAAATTATCGCCGACTCAGGATGACGGTATAATTCACCGATATACTTACAAGTCACAAATTCTAATCTCTGCCTTTTTTGTGGCTAGCAAAGAATGGTTCTAGAGAAATTACGATAGGAAATGGTAGTGACAGCTACCTATCAATTGTTGTCAAAAGGCCTGCCAAGGAGCGATGTTATTTCGATGCGCAGAGTTGGTAAAAGCCGGACGACAGTGGCGTAGTTCGCTCCAACACTTATGATCTTTAATTAATAAATTTGATGATAATTTCCAAGGATCTCCGGGAATAATTTCAAGGGAACGCAGAGGAAAATATTAGTGGATTAATTTTTAGGAAGGAGGATTCCTTTCAAATTAGTTCTGAGGAACTCCAGACTCCAGGTGAAACGTAAACAGAATTCCATGCTAGTTCTGAGTAGAATTCCAAGGGAATCCTGAGTCGGATTTAAAGTTCCCATAGAAGAGAATTCTGTGGAGCATTCCAAGGCAATTCCACACTGAATTCAAAGAGAGTTCTGACTAAAACTGCAAAGTTATTTTGAGGAGACTTTTCTAGAGGATTTGTAAGGAGAACTAATAGTGAATTCTAAGCAGAATTCCAAGATAAGTAGAATTCCAAGAAAAGAAGGATAATCCAAAGAGAATTCTAAAAAGAATAAAATTAAAATCCTGAGGATAATCCCAAAAGTACTTTAAGTAGTATTTCCAATAAGTTTTGAGGATTGAAACAGGAAATTTCCAACGAAATTTTGAGGTAAACTACAAAGGAATACTATGGATAGATTCAAGGCTGTTCCTGTAATCATTTTTACCGAACTCAAATTGGAGTTCCTAAGGAATTCTGGGAATCATTTCAAGGAATTCACGGAACCACTCTGAGTGAATTCTAAGTGCAATATAGAGGGAGTTCCAAAGATTAGTCCGAGGGAATTTTAGACGAGTACTTTGTGCATACAGAGAAGTGATATTTTCAGGAGAATTCTTTGGGAAATTTCTAGGTAATACAGTGAGAATTGTTGAGAATTTTATGAGAAAGGCAGGGATTCTATCGAAAATGTCTAGAGTATTACGGAGCAAATTTTTATACCTAAAATGAACTGTGATATTTTTTTTTAGTTGCATTTAATGAAATGTGTGATACAATTCTAAAAAATATGTGTACGATGTTCCAAAACGCTTCAAACAGAGAAATTTTATCGAGATCACTAAAATATAGTCTGAGGCTAAGTTTTTTTTAGTTTCATCTCCATGTTTAGCAAAGTTCTCTTGATTCTGGATTAAGACAAATCTTCAAAATCAGGGGAGTTTTTTTTCGATTTTCAGGACTTATAAGACTCTCAGAACAATATTCCGGACATTGAGAATGTTCCAAGATTGGAACTTAAGAAGCACTTATGATTCAAAACTAACACGAGCTCCGTTTTAATCATCGATATGCTGTTATTACCATGTAGTCATATTAATAAATTGAACGATTGACAAATCTTGAATGTGGATGGGTCTGAGATTAGTAAGTGTTTAGTAAGCAAAAACGGTCATTCTGAGGCCACCGAGCCCTTCATATCCGCTATTCGAGTTGTAGTAACCATTCAATCCCGGCACTGGCAAGTTTCGCAAAAGACACGATAAACAAACAATGAAGACTGCACAGAATATCATCAAAATATTCGTGAGCGATTTTTTTTTTCCTCAAATTTGAATGTTTTGGCTCTCTGGGCAATGATAGTAAGCGGGTAAAAAATTAACGGAATTAAACTTTTTTTTTTAGTTCGGCAGCGATGGCGGATCGGTGGCTTCGACTGGTCTGGAAGATGGCGCCTGGTGACTGGAGCTGTGGTCACGACAATTAGGGATTCGAGGCGGTTCTCAACCAGGGAATGTAGCGATCCCTGTGCAGCTACCGAAGTAGCTTTTCTGGGTCAACGGCGTCTCCTATCGGTGGCGAATATCTGCTGACCGTGACAAGGCCACCTTGGTCGAGCCGAGAAGGGTCTTCCTCCTTATCGATTATGACTTCCGAGTCCGAGGATGCTCTCCTTTCTGGCGATTATCAAGCCGGAGAGTGGAAGGTCCTTGACTTTTAGACCAAGATAGTCGAGACTGACTTAGTCGAAACGTGCCGATCGTGAGGATCTGAACGAACACCAGGAACAAAAAACTTTGAGGCTCTTTGTTCGGTTCCCTTTAGTATTGACTTATTATCGAACCTTCCTTGTAGCTTATCACCGAACCTTCCTTGTAGCTTATCGATCCTGTCTCGCCCAATTATGTTTATACAAATATCGATTTCAAACTAATCCTACTTACACAAATTTATACATTTTTCAATCACAACAATTTTACCAACAATCCTACTAATGTCAACACTAAAAAACACTACAGTTGCCTAAAAACGAAAAATGTGAAAATTAAGATAAGGACCACTTAGGCCAAAAACTGGCACACTTACCCTACTTGTTTTATTAAACTTAGTAATGTTAAACTCTCTTTGTTTTTTATCTCACCTTAACACTTTTCAGAAACTTTTTGCCGCTAGAATTTAAATTGTTTCCTTGAAATTCGATCGCAGTCGAAGTTGGATGGAGAACGACTTCCGCCCCGCGCCTTTCCCCTTCCGAGACCTTTGGAATAGAGTTTTTTTTTTAATAAAATTAATCAGAAATTCCTTTTTGATGTGGAGCATCATTCTGCAAAAAATTAGTTATGTAAGTGGATTGGTAACTTCCATGTTGACTACGAGGTAAAACCAAGTATCATTCAGGGGAAATACTTAGAAAAGGCTGCAATTTTCAAGAAAATCAAATCCTCTATTCAAGTTGTAGCCACTTCCCCGGGGTTTTCCGGAACAAGTCCTCATTTTACTAAATGTCATTCTAAAGGTTAAGGTGATTCGTTGTAGAGTCCACAAATGGCCCCACGTAGGCTATAAATGCACTTCCACCTCGAATTCTCAGTTACACAAATCTCGGAAATTAGAGTTCCATTTCACCTGAAATTGCTACTGCATGTATGCTGCAGTGCAGCAAACATGGAGTAACAATTTCATTGTAGTACGTGTCGTGGAAGCTGATATTTGTGCACTTAAAGTTTCGAAGTGGTAGCGAGAATAAGGATCTCACAGCAAACCACCTCACATACTACCACTAATGGATTACTCACTGAATGCTGATGTGGGTTAATGTCGCTTGACTGGATTTTGTACGATTAAAGTTTTGGCAACTTCTCCGGGATTTTCCGGAATAAATCTGTAACATGTTCCACCAATGGGATTAGACATTAATTGCTGATGCAATTTGAAATGTCACATGACTGGTTTTGGTATATTTCAAGTTTTGGTCACTTCCCCGGAGGTTTCCGAAACAGGTCCGAAACATTTCCGAAAGTGGCTAAGTGTGGTCTTTAACATTAAATATCACCACCAATGGAATAACCATTGAATGCTGATGTAGTTTAAAGTGTCGCATGACCGGTTTTGTACTATCCCGGAGGCATCTCTAACCCACTAGAGTATTGGCCAAGGCATCTCTAACCCACTAGAGTATTGGCCAAGGCAACTAGTGGCTATCAAACTGTTTTCATTAACACCACCTTGCAAATCAAAAATGTTGATATCCATGTGCACAGCTTTTAGGAAGACATTAACGATACTAACCACTATTCCAAAACAAATTGCTCGGAAATTGTCATATCTCGGTTGTTTATGAGCCAATCATCGACCATGGTCAGAGTTCTTATAGGTCTTTGTTTTTGATAAAAATTCTATATTTCAGATTATAAACCTACCCCCTAGAATTATGAGCTGCCGAAAAATATCAGATTCGGTAGAAACTTCCAATTTTGGACAAATATGCCTCATGTAGAATAATGCTTCGAATGCTTCCAAGTACCTCAAAATCGATTAATTATTCACGAAACTGTGGCTCTTTGAATTTGGACACGGTTTAGTCCGTCTTATTTATTTTGATTATCCTCTGTATTTTTATTTTTCCGCAACTTTTTTCATATCAACCAAAAGTAATATCCGAACAATGATTTAAACTTGAAATGCAGTAAAGGTAATCATATGAAAATAAATTATAGTTTTCAAAAAAAGTCAAGTTACTGAAGAATGACTTGATGCAAAAACAAAGTGACAAAGAGTGTGCAAAATTTCGCTCCTTTGAAAATTAAGCCTTAACACGTTGATTCAAAGCTGGCTATATTTTGCCATCGTGATAATCTACGAGATAAGCAGGGTAGTTGTGGATAGACCTGCTGCCTTATTTTATATTTATTTTGTAACAATTGTTTCCGCGTCCAATTTTTGCTGTATACATTTTAAATGAAAAATTGGGAATGTCTGAATGAACTAAATTATTTCTTTAGAACTTGTCTCAGGATATCTTTGGAACATTCTCAATGATTTCCTTACTCCCATAATTTCCTCTAAGTTTTTTTTTTATTATTCCGTGTTGGGTATCTTCATCACTTTGTGATTTCCTTAAATAATCTCATAATTTTCTCTGATATTCCTTATAAATTCTATCCATATCAGTCTCGAAATTCTATCCGGAGCAATCTAGGAACTCCATCCAGAAAATTCTTGGAATGCGTAAAATTAGAGAACAATTCTCACGTTTGTTTGATTTTGTTCCCTTTTTGGAAGAATTTTCGATTTAGTAAATGGTGTCAAATCATAGTTCGAAAAGCAATCGTTGAAAAGCTGATGTGGAACATTAGTTCATAAAGGTTCAAAATGTGCCTTTTAGGTTATTTTTCTCATCTTAATTTACGGCCAACAATCTCGTTACTGCTATTTGAAAACTTCACAAAACTTAATTTGTCGTGAATGTCCAATAACGCCCAGTTCGTTTGAAAGCTTACCTACGCTTGAAAATCAAATCTTTGGTTGGCTAGAGTATTTTCTATGAGCTTATTATTTCCAGAAAACAACGAAGAACTCCGATCTTATGCACTTTGAAACACTGCCCGAATGATTCCAAATAGGACACACATAACCGTTACAGATGCCAACCGAGATCTTCGCCCATCGTCATAATGTGACCACTATGGGAAAGACCGAAGTGAATGTGTAATTCATGACTCATTAAAAATCATAACATTGAATTTTTATTAGCTCCCATTTCGAAATGCTACATCATCAGAGCCTCACGGGGAGCTGCAGCAGCAGCAGCAGCAGAACAGAGCGATCACCAACTGTGTGTATGCAAACACTCACACTGAGCACCGAAGTACCCAGCCCGTAAGTTATTCCAATCGAGGCTAGGATATTTATTTGTTTATGCAAAAATTAAGCATCATAAATGCGAAAAATTTATACACATTTGCCCGCATGTCGAAGAGAGGCGGATGATGACGGTTTTGCGAGGCCACCACATCTTACGCGAAATGTAAATTATTCAAAAAAACCAGTAGCTCTGGCGGTACTGTTTCTCATTACGTTTTCGATAACATCGAGCCAGAGTCGAGCATCCGGCAAAATTTACAACAACTGCCAACTAATCCGTATCGATGGGGAAAAATGCATAATGAATTCCCCGCGCTCTCACTCTCACGCCCTTCTTTCGACTGTGTGTGTGTTTTTTCTCTCTCTCTCTCTTCTGCCTGCGCACGTTTGCATCATTCGATCGCACGGAAATTAATTGAACTCGAATCGAGAATCAATCACGATTAGATAAAACTCCACCCTAGATAATGCGAGTGGATGCTGGCTTCCTCTCTCTCTCTCTACGATGTTTTCCTGGACTATCTAGATAAGTAAGTGCATGAGCTCCCGATGGCGTGTAAGGCAAATAAAACAACCGTTCGCTTTTGGCATAATTTCTTGTGCTACTGCAGCCGCCAACCTGCTTTTGGATGGCTGCTGATGGTTTTGTGCCAAAATGCGAAAATTCCTCCGCAAGGGACTGGGTGCCAGCGAGAGCGTTCCGGAATCCCGAATCGATTTCCCATTAAGGAAGAATGTGAATCGTGCGGTTTGCTGTGCAAAATTATGCCGGTTTCTTTATTTATTTTTTTCGGGATGCTCATCCCCCTGCCATGGATGGGGTCGTCAGTGGTCAGAGATAAGCTAGCTGAGTGAGATCGGTGCAGGTTGACTTGGCCGGGCGGCTTAGATCAAAGCCACCCAGATGGGAATGGGATTTTGGCTCCCGAATGGCTGGCCTGGAGAGTGTGAGATCATCCAGGGATGACCGAGAGTGAGAAAGCGTGTTTGATTTTTATTAGATAGGTCTTTTTTTGTGTGTGGCGTGAAAATTAATGCATTTGAAGAAGCTGCATTGGCTCTATAATGGGGTAAATATCAATTAGGAAAACAGGTTATTTGGTATAGCTGGGTATAAACAAAGATCAGATTTAAAGTTCATGAATAATTCAGCACACTTTACTAACGTATTGTTTCAATTGTTAACATAATTCTTATTAAATGTAATTTTTCAGATATTTTGATTATATTAATGATATAATTTGGAAATAATGGTGTATCTTGATAATCCTGAAAATTTCCGGTAAAGTATTTAAAATTCTACGCGATACTTTGATTGTGTCGAAGAGCTTCAGATGTTTGAGGCTGGAGGCTGGTTCATAAAGTTATTTTATATTTCCCGGAACTTTTGCTAGAATTTCTCAGCTCAGATTTTTTAATGTCCTTTGAACTTGCCATCAAAGTCATCAAACGTTGTCCTCAAATTCCTGTAATAATTCCAATTCCAAAAACAATTTTAATAGTAAAACTATTAAAAGTAAAACTCGCTAATGATTTGATATTCTCCTTTACTCGGGAGGGTGATGATTAAAGCCTGATAAGCAAAAAATGCTGAAAAGAGGCCTGGGATTGAATCCTTGATATTCTGCTCAGTCAGCAATAACGGTCCATACTAGATCACCGAGCTCCGTACATAAAAGCAAACTACTGCAACCGACGATCGATTAAATCTGGCGATAAACTATCAGAGGAACTTGAAATTGAAAACAACCGAGAAAGAACGGAAACTTACTGGGAACTTGCTTGCAACCTTAACATTTTTAAGAATATTATCGAATTCTGTTAACGGTGATCAGTTTACGTAAACCCATGATCTTAAAAATATACTCATAAGCATGTGATCTAATTTTTTTCAACATATCAAAATCAATAAAAAATATATCCAAATGCTGGATTATGAATTTATGTGCCAAATATCTTTAAATTTTGTAAAATATTTCTATGAACCTCATCACATTCAATTTTTTCCACAGAATCATTTCAAAATGTCTTCAGAGCTAAAGTATTTCCATTAAGCGTTTCCTATCTTTAAAGTAACTGCAATAAATATAAAAATAAAACAAACTGTGTGCGAGATATTTTCGTGATTTGTTTTTCGATAAAAAGCCTATCAATACCATTATGTATAGAATTTGACATCGTTCAAATGGCCACCTCGGCTTCGTTTGGTGGCGTGCATCCGAGCGGTTCAATTTTCCATGGCTTGAGTAATGTTGGCTTTGAGGACATCGGTAGTTTGCGGCTTATTGGCATAGACCTGCGACTTAACATAACCCCACAAGAAAAAGTCTAGCGGAGTTAAATCACACGATCTTGGTGGCCAGTTGACATCGCCTCCACGTGAAATAACTATGCCCGGAAATCGCTTATGCAGAATATCGATTGTTTCGTGCGTTGTGTTGCACCGTCCTGTTGGAACCACATATCGTTCACATCCAGATCGTCCACTTTAGGCCAGAAGAAGTCGGTAATCATCGACCTGTAGCGCAGTCCGTTGACGGTGATGGCCTCGCCAGCGTCGTTTTCGAAGAAGTAAGGGCCGATGACGCTCAAAATGCACACCAAACAGTGATTATCTGGGGATGAATTGCCACATTATGG
The DNA here is from genome assembly GCF_037179485.1 of Ochlerotatus camptorhynchus. Taxonomy (NCBI): domain Eukaryota; kingdom Metazoa; phylum Arthropoda; class Insecta; order Diptera; family Culicidae; genus Ochlerotatus; species Ochlerotatus camptorhynchus. The sequence continues at coordinate 890,566 of NW_027040621.1, forward strand.
ACCTCGTGTGCATTGGCCTTGTCTCATATTTGACAGCTCTGCTTGTTCTCATACCCGTTCATTCAAAAATGGGCCCCGTCGCTGAAGAAGATTTTTCGGACAAAATCGACAACCGCTCCAAAAACTAATCAGCGAACACACGGCGCTGTCTATGATCGTTAAGTTTGAGCTCCTGGGTCAATTGGATCTTGTATGGGTGCAGATCCAAGTCTCGACGCAGGATTCGCCAAGTTGAAGCCTGCGAGAGGATCAGTTCTTGTGTGCGGCACAGAATCGACTGCCGCACTTTCACGTACAGCGGCGATATTCTCGGTAGACCTTGCGTTCCGTTGACGTGCGGTTGGTAGTTGAAGCGTTCACCAAACCAATTTCCTCGAATTTGTTCACTACACTACATTTCGGTTGAAGATTGCTCCACAATCTACCAGGGATTCTCTGTAGAAATTTCTTCCAGACATCTCTTGAATGAACTCTACAATTATTTTTATATTCTCAATGATTATGGCAATAATTTGCCCCATAATTCTCTCATAAAATTCTTCTGGATTTCCTTTCCCTCCAGAATTTAGAAATATGCGAATGCCTCTCAGAATTCCCTGGAAATTCACCTCAAAATTGTCTTATAATTCTAATCAAAATGATGTAGGAAATCAGGAATTTTATGAAATATTCGCCCAAAATCACCTCGGAGGTCACCTCAGCTTTCCCTTCAGAACATTCATGTACTGCTACTCAGAATTTCTATTAAATTCTATTGCTGATAGTCAATGGTGTGCCGTAATCTCACTTTTTACCTGTGCACCAACTTTCAAAACCAGATTTAATGCCATATTCATACTCGAATCGGTTGAAAAATACACTTAGTCTTCTAGTTTACTCGATATCTATCCTTTGCAAGTAATATTTTGATAATTGTTTATGTTTTGAGAGTTGGTGCACAGGTAGATTGAGGTTAAGGAAACACCACTGCTGATAGTTCTTTGGAACCCTCCCAGAAACTCCTTGAAATCATCTCATAATTCTGAAGAATTATTCTACAAATTTTCATGAAACTATCTTTAACATTAGCTTGAAGTTCGTAATTTTGATTTGACTAGTTTTTGTCGGTATTCCCAAGCTCTCCGCAGAATTCGATTTGTTAACGTACAGAATTACACATCATCAATTGTAATGGGCCAATATGCCAATTGTAAACAATGGATTTAAACGCCGATTTCTCACGCAGTAAGGCTTACTCAGGCAAACCAATAGCAGCATTTTGTAGAGGAAGTTTGCTCTATAAAATGGGGTAGGTAGATTGCATGGGCGTAGTGGATCGATAATTTGATACGTAGGATCTTTTCACATGTTGCTAGAGAATTATATGAATTAGTCTTTGGCTTTATTACGTTCTGTGAGCATTTTCACAGTTGTTGATTGAGAGCTTTCTTAGCCTGTACCATTTGTGACTTAATACCTATAATGCCCAGGGAAGTCAACAAATTTTTCAACCTGAAAAATTCCTAGACCGTCCCGGGAATCGAACCCTGTTAGTTCCAGCATGATCTGGCTTAATACCTGCGCCTTTACGAATAATGTATACATGTGATACTAATAATCAGGTTTGTTTTTTTTCGTAGGATTAATTCCCTTTGAATTCTCCTCAGAATTGCCTTAGGATTCTCATTGAAATTTCTTCAAATTTACTTCAGATTTCCCTACCATTCTCTTCTCAATCATACAATTTTGTTTAGAACCCTACCTTTACTTCTACTTACAATTATCTTGAAATACTTCTCAAAATTTCCATGAGAATCTAGTTGAATTTCATTGTCAAATTATCCCTTCAAGTCCTTTTGAATTCCCCTAAATACTCAAGCTTAATTAATAAATATTAATACTTAGCCACAATGTTGAGAGTCTCAAAATCTTGAATATTTGTCTTTGGTTTTTAATGCTAAAACATTGTTTTAGATCGAGATTTAAATTGTTGTTTCCAGGATCATTGTTTCTAAAATGAATTTCGAAGTTCAATCTTTTAACATTATTTTGTTTCGAAACGAAGATGTGACTAACGACTAACGACATTTTGAATTATTTTGGAAGTTAGCAAAATTTTTGAAAAAACCTCAAAAGCCTATTCCAGCGCTTCAAGAAGGTAGTAAAATTTTGATCACAAATTCGAAAAAAAGCTCAGAAACCTGCTAAGCAACCAAGAATTCCCATTATTTCAATTTGGGTCTTACTAGTCCTAATGAAAATCAGGTTGCTCGGGCATGTATTTACTGCATGTTGCCGAGACTGATAAATATGTAACTCAGTGCACCGAAACTTCAGTATTGCTACAACTACGCGAATTTGCATCTCAGATTTGGTCTGGCACGTATTTGGCGCGGATTAGATCCACTTGGATCTTCTGAATTAAAGTAAATTTCAATTTGATATATTTGAAGGTTCAATTTTTAAGTGTCCATTGTGTCCAATGTCAAAAAAGTGACCATTTTTTATATTAAAAGGTTATCAAAAATTGTGGCTTTTCTAACACTCACTAACATAAGTTTGAAAATCTTAAAATATATATTTTCTGTTAATGAAGTTTTTTATGATTTTTGACAAAATTTGTCATATGTTTTCAGTATGTATTTTTTCCTGAACTGTGGTGTTGAGTACTTGGCACTGATGAAGTCTGCAAGTAGTACACGAAATACATTGTCAAAAGATAAGCAATTAGAACGGAATTAAAAGGAAATAAATCAACACACTCAAAAAGCTCTTCATAAAGGGATTCCGTTAAGAGGTTCAACAAAATTAAAATATTAAAGCAATCCAGTTTCGTACAACTTAGAGTCAAACATCATTTTGATTGGATGAGTCGTTGTTGTGCTATGATTTATTGATAAAAATATAAAACACGCCATTTTGAAAAGTTAGGCGTTAGTCAAAATCGCCGAATTCCAGCACAAACTTGTTTCATAGTCCCTAGCGAACAGTTATGCGAAGTTTCGTGGAATTTTGAGAGGTACAATCTGAAATTCGTTTATTTTTTCACTATTTGGCGTGGACTTGCTCGTATTGGAATATTTGAAATTCCAACAAAACTCTGACAGTTCTAAAATGTATCAGAACTTCCACAACGATACCAGTTCCTTGAAAACCATTTAACCTCTTCGAAGCTCTCTAAAGCTCTTCTAAGATCATAGATACTGACTTAAGAGCCTTTGTTAAGATGTTCCGAGTTCGCTGAACATATCAGCAGTTAGACAGAAGTTTTTCAAGCTACACATCTTTTCATGATCTCCCTGGTTCTCTTGAAAGAGGAGTTGGAAATGCTATCTAACATGAAGCTTTAGTGTGATAATTTATTAGCTAGAGAATGATGAAGAGCTTTGAGTGGGTTGGTTTATTTCCTTTAAATTCCGTTATAATTGCTTATCTTTTGACAGATACGCGTATTTCGTCTACTACTTGCAGACTTCATCAGTGCCAAGTACTCAACACCACTGAAGAATCCATCTTTAATCTACGAGTTATATACTAATCAATAGGTACTAAAAATCAGCAGGTATCTACTGCCATGTCAAAATTTACCTAAACAGGTACCTAAATTCAGTCTCCAACAGGTAGAGGCATGCTACGATGTGTTGTTTTAGGTAGCATGCTAAAGAGTCTCGAGTATCCGTTTCCTTGATCTCTATTAAGCAATGTTGATGGATTATGTTTAAATATTTCTAGACTTTCGGCTACGTCTAGTTTCCAAGGTGAAGATACAGTCCGCAGGATATTAATGTTTTCCTTAGTCAAATTGTGCCCCTTTTTAACGATATGTTCTGCAACCTTGGATTTAAATTCATAATGAAGTCCTTTATCCATCTCTTTGTTAGCCTTTTTTACCTCTGCGATGTGTTCCTCAAACCTTGTTTCCAAAGTCCTTTTCGTCTGAACAATGTAGATTTTATTGCAATCTAGACAAAAAAATTGTAGACTCCGGCTTTCCCTAAGACTTTTATTGAATCTTTAGTTGATCCTAACAGTGACTTCAGCTGATTTATCCTACTGCTGAATACTAAATCTAGGCCAAAACTTCTAAACTTTGAAATCAATGGTTTGGTAATGTTTTTGTCGAAATTCACCGCTACCCGTTTTAAACCTTCAGTTACTGGTGTAAGAGTTGTCGAAATACGCCTAAAATGATCCCTTGTTCTTTTATCGATTACTGCTTGAATTGTTTTTTCCTGATACCCATTAAGTCTAGCGATTTCAAAAATGTGAGCTATTTCCTTTGATTTGCCTGTATCGCTAAGAGGAAGGGTTTGCATCCTGTGAACCATGTGGTGAAAAGCGGCCATTTTGTGTTGATGGGAATGGTTTGAAGTGCTTGGTATTACTCTCTTTGTGTTTGTTGGTTTCCTATAGATTTCGTGACGTGGAAGAGACCATCGTTAACATGGAGACTGCAATCACTCACACACTTCCTATTCAATTACACGAGACTGCCAGGAATATTATTTCAGAGACAATACAAAACGGAAAGGGACATTCACTTAGTAAAACCGAAAAAGAGGAAATTCGAATTCTCAAAGAATTAAAAACAAAGCCGGTATTCTACACAAAAGCGGACAAAGGTAATGCAGTAGTGATTTTGGACAAAGAGGACTATGACAATCGGATGACGGAAAAAATTACTAATGGCCCATACAGACAGTTGAGGATTGACCCCCTCCCATCTATAGTTAAACATGTGGATAAAACGTTGAAAGAGTGCAAGGCGTTTATTGGCAACAGTACGAATCAATTGAAAGTTTCAAACCCTATTCTACCTAGGATCAAAGGTTTACCAAAGATTCACAAACCAGGAAACGAAATGAGGGAGATTATCTCGGCTGAAGGATCCCCCACTCATAAGCTTGCCAAATGGCTAGTAAAGGAATTTCAAAATATGCCTAAACCCTTTTCCACTCGCTCAGTTAATAGCACACAGGAATTCGCAAGTCAGCTTCAGGCATCAGGAGAGATTCGGGAAGATGAAGTCATGGTTTCATTTGATGTCACAGCACTTTTTCCGGGTGTACCAGTAAAGGAAGCCATCAGCCTTTTAGAGGACTGGCTTCTGAAGCAACGTGAGGATTTTACTTGGAAAAACAAAGTTCGGTCATATCTCAAGCTTACTCGTCTTTGTATGGAGGAAAATTATTTCATTTTCAGAGGAAATTTCTATAAACAAACTAAAGGCGCTCCTATGGGCAATCCGCTTTCTCCATTTTTATGTGAATTGTTCATGGCTAACCTAGAAAATACTCTGGAGGATAGGAATTTGTTGCCCAAATGTTGGTATAGGTACGTGGATGACATCTTTAGCATTGTCAAAAGGGAAGATTTATCAAAAACTTTGGAGGCCATAAGCAACGTTCACAAGGACATCAAATTTACTCACGAAGAAGAGAGAGACGGCAAACTCCCCTTCTTAGATCTTCTCATCATCAGGGAAACGTCTTCGTTCAATTTCGAAATCTATAGGAAACCAACAAACACAAAGAGAGTAATACCAAGCACTTCAAACCATTCCCATCAACACAAAATGGCCGCTTTTCACCACATGGTTCACAGGATGCAAACCCTTCCTCTTAGCGATACACGCAAATCAAAGGAAATAGCTCACATTTTTGAAATCGCTAGACTTAATGGGTATCAGGAAAAAACAATTCAAGCAGTAATCGATAAAAGAACAAGGGATCATTTTAGGCGTATTTCGACAACTCTTACACCAATTACTGAAGTCTGCAAGTAGTAGACGAAATACGCGTATCTGTCAAAAGATAAGCAATTATAACGGAATTTAAAGGAAATAAACCAACCCACTCAAAGCTCTTCATAAAGGGATTCCGTTAAGAGGTTCGACAAATTTAAAGGATTAGAGAATGATCTTAGAAGAGAGTAGGTAGATAGTTCCGTTAGAGTACGGCAGTATGAAAATTGAATAGAAGTTGAAAATGAGCAAAGGGTAATTTATGCGACAATACAAAGTCAAACGCACACCTTTTACCTAACCCGTACGATGTACGCGGAGATTTGAAGTATGTCTTCAAATCTACATGCAAAAAGTGTGCGCCCGCCTTTGCTCATTACTTCAAGTTGGTACCTCCCTTAGCTCAGTCGGTAAAGTCGCAAGCAAGACCTGGCTGTAGGTGGCTGGGTTTGATTCTCGGTCTGGTCTAGAATTTTTTTCGGAATGAAAAATTTCTCGACTTCACTGGGGTCGGCGCCGGTGGTGTAGTGGTAAGCGTGACTGCTTTCTTACACCCCAATGGGTCTGGGTTCAAACCCCAGCCGAGGTCTGTGGGATTTTTCTGAGGCATAAAAATCTCTGGTCACGTCTTCCTTCGGAAGGGAAGTAAAGCCGTTGGTCCCGACCCATGTGTGTTGTTGTGAATGGGTGCGATATCCTACGCAGGTGTGGAAGCTGCCTTCCTGCACATTTGGTTGCCGTCAATGGATGGCAATCGATGTCCGTCGGTGATTGACACTAGATTGCGGAACAGAGACTGACGTTAAATAAAGGAAAAGAAGAAAAAGAAGAAGACTTCCCTGGGTTTAGATTTTACTTGTTACACAATTATACTAATACCTAGAAAGCTCTCAATTAACATATTTGGATGTCAAAAACCGCTAAGTTAATGTTTTTCCGTTAATACTGACTCCACACCCGTTTGAACCACACCCAAATTCAAATTGCACCAATACCAACAAGCATTGCAAATTAGCAAAATGGGAAGTATTGAAATTTTGACAATATTTGTTAATACAATATTATTGTATGATTATAATAATTCTACTACTGACATGATAACTTTAATTCTAAGATTCCAAGTTAAGGGAAGGCCTGCCGAAGGACAGTGAAGTCCTACTGAAGTTCAGGGAAGGCCTGCTGAACTTCAGGGAAGTTCAGAGAAGTTCTGCCGAAGTCCAGGGAAGTTTTGCCGAACTTCGGGAAGTCCTGCTAAGTTCAAGAAACTCCTGCCGAAGTTCAGGGAAGTCCTGCCATTTCAATTCTTGGAAATCAGGGAAGTCCTGATGAAGTTCAGGGAACTCCTGCCTAAGTTCAGGGAAGCCCTGCCGATGGTCGGGGAAGTCTTGCTGAACTTCAGGGAAGCCCTGGTTTATCCAAGAAGAGATTTTCAAAATGCTTAATTTAAAATGAAACGTCTTTGATAAAATGTTCGATCTTTCTAAAAATAATGCTGTTGTATGCTTATAATAACTCCACTATTGAAATTTTAATTTCAATTTCAAAATGATGGATGACATCCAAAATTTTAGATTAAGGATGGTGTCCGATCTTCCAATAATATAGTATAGCTATAATTGTTGCAATATTGATATAACAATTACAATTTCAAGGTAGTGGATGAATTTCAAAATGGTGGATACAAAATGACGGTTAATTAAAATAATGGTGGATCCAAGAAGGCGCATGAATTTCAAAATAGTGGTTACAAGATGTTAGCAGGGTGGCCAGCAAACCGGGAAAACCGTGAAAACCGGGAAATGACCGGAAATTTGAAAAGAAGCCGGGAAAAAGCCGGGAATTCGACGTGAGTACCGGGAAAAATTAATAAACCTTAACAAAACTCTCCTCAGAAATCCTTTGGAATTCTCCTCAGAATACCTTGGAATTCTGTGCTGAATTTTCTGGAAACTTTCTTAAGAATATAATTTAATTTCTTCAGCATTTTTCTTTATTTACCTCAGAACACGATTTCTTTGGCATTTTTTTTCGGATCTTGCTTAAAGTTCTCTTGTGAATCTTCCTCAGTATTCATTTGGAATTATTATCAGAAAACTCTTTAAATTCTGTTTATATTTCTTTTACAATTCTCCTTAAAATTCTCCTCACAATCCGCATCCAATTCTCTTCAGAATCAACAAGGAATTCTCCTGGAAGTTCTCCTCACAACTCTCTTGTAATTATTCATCATGACTTAATCCTAGAACTAGTTTGGGATTCTTGTCAGAACTTCGTTGAATTTTCAAAATTCTATAAAAAGTTCTTTAAATTGTTAGAACCCTGAACATTTTTCCAACCGAATAAATTTTCCCTGGGACTGTATTTTTCCAAATCTGGAATCTCGAAAAAGAATCAGGGATCTAGAAACATTTTCAGTATCCCACATTTTGAGTATTTTTCTCAGATTCATATTGTTGCATAAAATCTTATCCTGTTTATACTTCCAAATCTAGGATAGATTTTCACAAGTCACAAATTACTAAATAATTGCATATTTTTAGACTCTAAACACACGTCAAAGCCTCAGAATCTTAAAAATTAAAATTGTTCTTAAAATTACATTTATTTTTAAGATTTATATTCGTACAGATCACGATACTTTAAAAAAATGTCTTGCTCCGTATCAAGTTCAAGATTTTTAAAACAATGTCTTAATTTTATCTCTCCCTCTAAAATTCGGTATAATGGCCCATTCAGCCCGATAGCGTTCAGCTATGCAACCTCAAAAAATCCATAATTCTGATACTTTGTTAATTCTGTCGATTTACAATCATAAGAGGACTCGAGTCTAAACAAAGTTTTTAAAATTGATTCTATGTACCTCGAAAATAACATGATATTGCAATCATTATTTTTTTTTGCTAAACACAAAACCCGGGAATTTTAAAATGAAAATTCCCTGGCCACCCTGTGTCGGGTCTTTCATGAAAAATTCGTTCATTTTAAGTAACATTGTGTATAGGTTTGATAATTCTACTATTGAAATGAGAATTTCAATTTGAAGATGTCGATTTATTTTCACATTGGTGGATCCAAGATGATGGATTATTTTCAAAATGGTAGATCTTTGACGAAATGCTCGATTTTTCTGTATACCATACTGTTTTATAGTTTTGATAATTGTACTGTGTGTTGTAATACGAAGTTTCAATTCGAAAATGGTGGATTCAAGAAAATTCAAATTGTGTTGTTTACGTTCTTGTTGAATGTGCTAACCAGCAATTATTTCAATGTTCCCAAATATTTGTGAAACAACTTGTGAAAATTGAGAAACCTTTTGATTTCAAAAATATTTCATTTAGCAATTCAAAAGGTGGGTGATTTCTAAAATAGTTCAATTTATCTAATTATGTTTAAAAATATTTAGATAAATCAGAATACCTTCATCAAATAGGCTGAATTTTTCACAGAATATCCTCAAATACTAGTGTGTTCTGCCTTAAAAATATCAACATTGATTGATAATCTTGGTTGAGTGGCTGATGTGGCTCAATTTAAACCATAACAGTATTTTCTCCTATTATATTAAAACACAAGATATGCATGCAAACCAACAGGAAAACAAACAAACAGTCCATCGAAGAGAAATTCCACAAAATGTCAAGGTCCGCCCCGTATTAGTCGCTAATTAATATAGCAACCTATTTTTCATGCAGCCGTTACTACTTGACTGCAACCGATAATAATATTTAATATCTCTATTAGTCACTTCGCATTAGGCAATAAGTAGTGTCACTCGCTCGATGCTGGTGCTGCCTGCCCTCTTCCGGTTTCGGCCATTACTCATGCCCAGCGTACAGAGCGTCAGTGTCTGTGACTTAATCCTCGACCTAAACGGCTCACATCCAGCATTCATGGGTGTAAAACTTTGGCATTATTTGTTTGCCAACATCGCGCGCCGGTTGGTTGAAAGCGAGAAAAACAACTCGTAAAAAGTGATAATACCTGGCACAGCAGCAGTTAGTGGTGACAAAACAATCCGGTGTTATCCAACTAAAAACAACCGCAAGCAAAAAACCAGAGAAGCTAGCCAGCATCGGGAATAATATCCTCCTTTCCTAATGAGCTCGCATCTGTCAAGTTCGCGGGCCAGAGGCGAGCGGATGTTGGCACTGTGGCGAAATGCGCAATGGCAGCAGCGGAAATCTGCTGCTCGAAAGTGCCAACCATTCACTTGCTGCTGCACAAACATCGAATGTCAATGGGCAGTTTGCATCTCTGATAAGTGCCAGCTAGTTCGGTTAATCTTGGAGTCCGGGATGAAGATGTAATAAATTAACAAGCGGGATTTGTTACAGATGAATAATGAGCGTGGCGAGCGACGGTCGCCTTGTTAGACGGGTGAGTGATATCCGGAAAATCTGACGGCTTTTTCTACGTTGGAGCTTTCATTTTCAACGAGACAGTAAGTGATCAATGTCTGAGGTTCACAACAATTCTACGAGATGTGTAAATCTCAACAAACTTTTCACCCTAAGATAGATTCCATGTAGGTATTTCTGAATTCCTCACCAAACGCGGATCCAGCGGAGCCGAGATTGCAACTGCCCAGCTCCGGACCATGTGGGTATGCTATTTTTCTAACGGTCTCGATTCTGGATGGAGACTGACGGCCAAGATTGACGGACCCGACCAAACCAGCCAGCGAGTGGAAGATCGGTGGAAGGTGCACCTAAAACAAACTAAACGAGGTGACTAGGCAAATAAGGCGTTGTACCTTTTCCCGCCTCTCTTTCCGTTCCGTCGTGGCTGGATTTGACGAACGCCGCTAGAATTGATCAGCGCACAGAAGCAGTGCAGAGATTCTACTACACTCCGAATGGATGTCTCGAAATGGCCATAAAGGGTGTGTTAGGGGAAAATTGATGAGAATTTCACCCAAGTACAGTTAGGCGAAATTGGCGGATGGGAAGAACCGGCGATGATGATGGACCACGTGAGAAGAAATGGGTCAGCCAGTTGTTTGCATCGAGAGAGACGTCGTATTTTACTAATTCAAATTGCTTTTACCTCTGATTGGCATCCGTGGAAAATATCCATAAACTAAACGGTGTTGCTTAACTTATTCAGTCAGACGGTGTTAAATCAATATTCGATGTTTTAAGCGAGATCTGCTGACAGATAAATCCAATCGATTTGCTCCTTGCAACAACCGTAGATCGTCGATCGTTAAAATCCGATCCAGTTACACATATTCCACGGCGGCTCCATAAATTTGACTATCCAACGCGCGCGCGTAACTGAAGTGATCTTAATCTACGCGCGCAGCACTGTGACGACGGCCACCAGCAATCTCTTTGTAAATAAATCCATAACACAGCGGGGAAAATCAATATGGAATGGAATTTTCGATTTACCTCGTCGTCGCCAGAAAACAAATCGAACATTATTATGCAATCAGCGATACCTTAGGCGACCACGACAGACGGATGGCCAGAGGCTGCAGACCTGTTTTGTTTGTACTATGATGTGTGACTAGATTTAGGGTTTTTGATTTGGCCGCCGAATGTGAGATACAGGTGATTGATAAAATGGAACCGTACGCGAGTAAATTGGCCTTGAACAAAGATCTCTATGAGGGTTGTCCCCGTAGGAGTTCCCTTTGATTTGATGGCTTGTAGTGACAGCGTGGTTTCAGCACTGTGCCGAAATGCTTGAGCACCGACACCTACCTAGAAACTGGATATCAGGCTAGGAGAAAAAAAACGCGTTTTAGATTGGTCTTAGCTGTATATGCATTGTCGCAGGAATCAAACAGCCAAATAACACTAACTAATGGCTAATAGAATGTCCAAGGTTCTTTTGGAACTTATAAACTGCAACAATTTTGGAATCGTCATGTATTTCCAGAACTGCGTAGTCTGAAACTCTTGGAACTCCAATAAATTTGGGAGCTCTGGGATCTCCCGGAATTACATGATTTCTTGAAACTCTGGAAAGTTTCGAATCCCTCAAAATTCTCAAAAACTTTTCATTTTCGGTAATTGCTTGAACCATACACTCTATGAACACCTCAAAGAGTTTTTGAAACTTTTGAAAATTAAGAAACTGCTTGAACTGTTAGAGCACTTGCAGCTCCAGATTTGGAAGTATTTTTCTTTCGATACATATTAAACGATACATTTTCAGGATTTCGGATTTGGGAAACGTCCGGAACTAGGGAACCTGCCTCAGCATATTTCTTTGGACATAAACAGTCCTCCGAGCAATTTCAGAACTCTCAAAACTCCAAAAACTTACGACCTGGATCCTTTAGAATTCCTGGAAAAGCCAGGCACTCTTAAAACTGCCAGCAACTACTGGAACTCTTGGTCTTGGAGTTGCAGTTTCAGAAGATTCTGGGGTATGGAATGGTCTTGGAGCTCCAAAACGTCGAAAAGAGTTTAGATTTCTCAAGGGCCACCCACAGCAGATGTGGATCTGACACGTTGCGGCAAAGTGACGGCTAATCTTTTGTCTATCTGTCAAATTTACGTCAACGCAACGCAAACGGATCTAATGTGGGTGGTCCTTCAGAGTGCATCAAATAGATTTTGAGACAGTTCCGAAAACTCCGATTTCTCTAGAAAATGTAAATCCATCAATTTTTGCTGGAACTTTAAGAACCGTCTTAAACTGAAGAGGTTAGTGAACTTTTGGAACTCTGAGAGCACTAACTTACGTGGCTTCCCAAAAATTCCCGATACCTTTGCAGGTCTTGAAATTGCAGGAATTCCGATACTCCTTTAATTCTCCATTAACTTTCTGATGTTTGCAAGAATGTGGAACTTGAGAAACCGGTAAAACTACCCTAGATTAATTCGTAATTCGGTACTTCGAATACCTTCAGAACTATCGAAACTTCTTAAAGTATTCTTAAAACTTCGAGAGCTACTGGAAAAACCAGACACACTTAGGAACTACCAGGAACTTGGAACTGAGACTCTTGGACTGCAAGTCCTTGGTTCAAGTGTTCGTGCAGTTCTACCAGTTTCTGAAGTTCTTGAATTTTAGAATGTTGCCGATGTTCTGGGATGTCGGAAAGAATCTAGAATCTCAGGATTTCACAAATTTCCATCTGTCAGATACCCAGAAAAACTCTGATTCCTCTAGAAAACTTTCTTGATCTCGATAAATGTTGGAACTTCATGGAAGTTTGAATGCTCTTAAAACTCTTTTAAAATTTTCAAGTCAGACGTTTAAATATTTACAAAAGTCATGGAACAGCATCTTTTGGTAAAAGTTTTGAACTTTTTGTTTATACTTTTTTTGTAAAAATTATTACAGAAAACTATTTTCTAGCCTTGGAAAATCGTTTTCTGTGCAAAAGTTTATAAACATTTGCATAAATCGAAAACTAAAAAAAAAATACCAAAAGTTGGTGTTCTATGATTTTTCTCAATTTAAGCATCCAGCCTGCAAATTTCACAGAAAAGTAAGCTTTTTTTATGAAGTTTTTAAAAAAATATTTGAGAGGGTTATTTTTTACTGCTGTCCTTAACCCGTTTTTGGATTTTTTCCCAGATTTGCTTAAATTACCGCTTATATTTTTCCTAAAAAGGAATTAATTTTTCATGCAACTTTGTCTGAGACATTATTTCGATTGGAAGCGACTTTTTCGGGTTCGATTTGCTATTATTTGCTAGATTCAAAATAGCCGAGTTCCAGCTCAAATGTAAATGATTGACCATAACAAACCATTATGCAAAGATTCATGCAAATCGGAGATGCTCGAGCCTGAATTTTTTTTTTTTGCTGTTTGGCTTGAATCCGGTAATCCGGAAACTTTCAAAACTCTTGAATCTCCAAAAATTACAATTCCAATCTTCTGCATCTTTGAGAGCTCCTGGAAAAGTTAGAACTTCGTAGAACTGCTAGGAAATCATAGGATTTAAAAGTCGCAGCACTGCTACCAGTCTATGAGTTTTTATAAATTCTTCAAATGTGGAATCGGAGTTCTTGGAAGCAGAAGTGTATTTGGAATTTACACAGTGCCATAAATACCTATAATTCTGGACATTCTAAGAATATCTGGAAATCACAATTTTTTTTCGAAATTTGAGTGCTTGAATTCAAGTAGTTTTGAACGATCGTGGAACTCTGACCGAACTCTTCAAGAGTTTCCCGAATTTTGAGAATTTGAGATGCTCCCGGATTTCACAAAACTACCCTAGTATAGAGCAGTTTCACGCGAACTGACAAATCGATTTTTTTTCCCTCTCTGAATTCCATGAAACGTCGCATAATTGTTCGCTATGCTATGGGCAATGGACCAAGTTGGTGCTGGAATTCGCCCATTTTGCCTCTCGCCTAGTTTTTCAAAATGGCGCATTCGAAATTATTCAATAAATCATAGCACGAAAATTGCTCATCTAATTAAAATAATGTCCGAGATAAAGTTATAGGAAACTGGATTGCCTTTTCATACACTAAATAATACATTTAATTTTTTGTCTAAAAAATAATCGGTTAATAACTTCAATAACAAAAAAGGATATTTTTAAAATCATGTTAATTTGAACGCTTATAGAAAATTATAATTTTTCTGAATAGGGCACAACGGAGACTTTAAAATTGCCAAAAATCATAGAACATCAACTTTTCGTTAAATTTTAAACATAAAATGTTCACGCAAAAATTATTCGATTTTGACATAGCACATAGCAAACGATTCTTTGGACAAAAAATTATGTTTTCAGCATGTGGAACAATACTAAATTTATTTGTAAAAAAAAAAAGTTTATTTATTTTACTAAAACCTATAATTGTTTGAATAAAATTTAATTTCATGGAATTCTGTGAAGTAAAATCTGAAATTTGTTTATACATTCGCTATTTGGCCTCGAACTGCTCTTAATTTTCGGATTTTAAGATTCTTTGAGGATTTACGGATCCCTAGAAATTCCAAAATCGGAAGTTCTGGAATCCTCTGTCTTAGATGCTTTTAGAGTCCCAGGAGTTCTACCAGTTTCTGGAAATTTGAATGGTTTTGGAATGTGGAAAGTTCTTAGAATTCTTGGACCGGGATATCTGGAAACTTCAATTTCCGGAGAAAAGGAGGTGCCTGGAGCCCTGAAAATTTCAAGAGTTTAGGCTGCAGGCTGAAGTTTTAAACGTTGTGGAGTTTCGAGAGTTTTAATAGTTCCAACGTTTTTGGGAATTATTTGAGTTCTGGGAGTTTTTGAAGTTCATGGAATTTTGACACAACTCTTCAAGAGCTCCAAGAAAAATTTGAAGGCTCGTGGGACTTGAGAAATATCCCGATCTCTGGAAATTTTCCTGTAATTATTCTTTGTATATTTCGTTTCCTAGGGACTTTCGGAATTCTCGAAACTTCAGAAACATACGAAGTTCTTGTAACTTAGATGATTTTTAGAACTGCATCTACCTTCAAACTAGGTTGTTCGACTGAATAGGTTAACATTGTTTTTTTTTCGGATTCTGGTCATATCGAAACGAGAGAATTAACGTTGCTGAGCCTGAATCAGTTAAAAATAACTTCAAACTTTTGAATGTTCTAGGAGTTCCGCAAGTTCCTGAAGTTTTTTTTTTAAATTATGTCATGTTTCAGGATTCAGAAAAGAATTTAGATTACTCAGCATGCGCAATTTTCGATTAATAAAAGGGAGCATCTGAGAGCTTTGTGACTTCTCGAAAATTCTTTGAACTCTAGGAGTGTTTAAAGTTCATGAAATGTATGCAGAACTCTTCAAGAACTTTCCAAAATTTGGGAGTTTGTGGAACATGAGAGACTTGGATATCTCTGGAAACTGTCATAACATCATTATTTGAATATTACGGCTCTCAGAGACTTTTCGATCTGTTGAAGTTCTTGGAACATCGGAAACTTCCTTAACTACCTCTCGAGGTTTTGAGTGTTCTAGTAGTTTGGGCAGTTTTTGAGGTTTCAAAATTTTTGGAGTGTGGTAAGTTCTCGGAGTTTCAGTATGTCAAAATAATGTAGATATTCCAGAGTATCACAAATCCCAAAAGTTGTGGGGATACCAAACATTCCTAGAAATCGCACTTTTAGAAGAAATTCTAGATTGTCTGGAGTCCCACGAATTTGCTGAAGCTTTACTCATGACAAGATTTGAAGTTCTTAGAAAATTCTTTAAATTATTAGGTGGCTTATAGCGCCAAAAATCCCTAAAGTTTTGAAGAATCCGAAAATATCTGGAAATCTCCGTTTTCTAAGAATAAATAGGAATGTCCTAAAGCTTTATGAGTTCTTGGAAATGCCTTGAATTCTAGAAAATCTTGAACTTTATAAATACTAGAAGAACTCTCCAAGAACATTCCAAAATTTGAGAGCGTGTAGAACTTGAGAAGCTTTGGAGATCTTTGGAAACCGTCCTTACATCATTTTTCGGATATTACGGTTCTCAGGAACATCAGTTCTTTGGTACAGTTTGACAGGGAATGGATGTGTGTTGTGAATGGCTTTTCAGTCTCGACCGTTTGCGTTTCAGCGGGAAAACTCTGACCTCGGGACATTTTCAAGTGCCACAGAACCACACTACACGAGAAAACTGTAATTATTGAGTCCCTGAAGAAGGTCCCAAATGGACCGAAACGTTGGACCAAAAATAAAATAACAGTATTTTGATTTTGTTGAGACTGAAAAGCCATTCACAACACACAGAACTTCAGTTCTTGTAACATCGGAAACTGCTTCTAACCTTCAAGTTTTGAGAATTTTAGGAGTTCCGGTAGTTCGTGAAGTTTTAAACTTGTTAGTGTGTGGAAAGTTCAGAGTACCACAAATCCCAAAAGTTGTGGAGATTACGAAATTTTCTGGAAATCGGACGAAATTCTAGATTGTCTTGAGTTCCACGAATTTAAAGTGATGTGGGATAAATTTGCTGATTACGGAAAAAGTGGAAGTTCTTAGGAAATTCTTTTCCTTGATTTTCAGTATTGAATTCCGGCAGAAATTTTCAAGAACTTCCTGAAATTTGGGACCTTGTGATGCTTGAAAATCTCCTGGATCTCCGAAAACTACCCAAATATAATTATTCGGATATTTTGGTAGGATTATCCGAAGATTTAGGAACTCTTGAAACTACAAAAGCTTGTCATGTAATTCTCGAATTTTGAAGTTTTGGATGTTCCAGGAGTTTTTGCTCCACCAGCTTCTTAAGTTCTGAAGTTTTTGCAGAGAGGAAAGTCTAGGACGCCGAATAAATACTTGACAGATTACCACAAAGCTCGGAAGCTCCAAAGATGCCGAGAACATGTTTTATTGGTTGTGTCCAGAAAAATTGAATTGCCTGAGGTTCTGCTAATCCAAATAGTTTAGAGCGTAGGCATAAGTTTAGAATGTTCTGGAGTTTCGAGAATTTTGAGAGCTCAAGATGTTCCTTGAGTTCTTGGAAACACATACCTTGAATTCCTGAAGGCTTCTAAAATTTATAAAATTCTGGTAGAACTGTACAACAACAAGTCGAAATTTAAGAGGTTGGGAAACTTGAGAAACTAACGGGTACCTTATCAGAATTAAAAAAAAAATCAGTTTTGGAACTTCGAGAACTCTTTGTATCTTCCACCGATTTCACAAAGTTTCAGTCGTTTTTAGAGTGTGCAATCTAGACCAACAATTGAAATAGGCGGAACAACCAAAGGCTTTAATCGCAAATTTCACGAGAATCAAAATACATTCAAGCAATCTAGCACCAGCATCTGATAGATATTTGATCCTTCATATAATGGCATTTTTAGTTTGTTTACGTGGGTGTTTGTAGGCGAACCAGCCTCAGGCTGAAAGCCTCCTTAATAAAGATAAATCAATCTATCAATTTACGTGGGTGTGTTTTGGTTCTCAAGAAATTTGCGTCTAATGCCATTGTTTACGTTTGGTTGTTCCGCCTATTTCAGTTGTTGGTCTAGAAATGGCCCCGCAATTCTAGGACATCAAACATTATTTAGATTTCTCAGAGTGGCTTAAACTTTTAAAACTCCCTGAATTCTGTCAATATCTAAAAATAGCTGATTTTGTATATATGGGAATGCTTGATGTTTAGAAAAGAGTCATAAAAATTACTCGACTTCTTCGAATTCAGGCAACAAGAAGCGTTTTTAGAGGTTAAGTTGATATTTCAAGATCCACAGATCCTGCAGTTCATGAAGTTCCAGCACTTTTATGATCTCTGAAATCATAATATGGAACAAAACCGGATTCAATTGACCTCCCTACAGGTCAACACAACGTAAAATCTGTGGTATTCTTGTGTTAAACTCCATTCAAACTTGTTTAATTAATTTGTAACGGAGCCAATATTTTAAAGTTTGTAGATTAAAAAGAATAACTTAACACTGCGTCTAGTAGGGCTGTATGCTGCTATTTATTGGCAAAACCTGCATCTGCTGCACTGTTTTCGTCGGCCTCTTAGGAAGTCCCATGTATTTCCATCATCTATTCTTCATGCACCTCTATTTCTACCTCTGTTTCCTTGTCGTAGTTGTCTTGTTTTTGTTTTTCGTCGTGCTGTTTTGGCTGCTTCTGGGAATTCTGCTTGGGGCAGAAATTCAATCGGTACCCCTTTAACTTGCATAAGAAACACTTGTTTTTAATCCCGTCATATTATAAATTCCATTTCCGATTAAAGGAGTGTAAAAAAATGTTTTCCCAATCAGATTGAAATTTATCAAATTCGTGATGTTTCGCTAAATTTAGAATGTTCTTTCAGTGTTTCTCACTAGGGTAGTGTTTTGTACACAATTGAATGATTTAGTTAATATTAATATATAGTTTTTTATATTCATAATATAGTATGGAAAAAAGTGAACTTCGATAGATCAGAACAGGTGTTTTGAGTTGTCCCCATTAAATAAAATTGAAAGTCATGGTATAAGGTGCTGAACGAATAGGCAAATCCTCTTGAAAGTAAACTCGTATAAGGACGACTTTCCAAAAGCTCAATCGAACGCCTTCTGCCGGTCGTCACAGTTGAGTACCAGCCGAGGATCTGTGATTGTTCATTCAATTTCAATCACCAGTCCAGACCGGCCGACTTTCTAGGTTAGAAAAATAGCTTAGAAACAATCATCCACGCGTGAACTAACGAGAGAAGGCAATCACCAATCAATCGATCATATTTTATCCCATTCGCTCTAACCCGCAACCGGGATGGACTCTCAAGTCAATATTCTCGACGACGACGGCTTGGCGAATGATGGATTGTAAACCGTTAATCCGCGAGAGACCGTCCGACTGACGTGGCTGGCGCACGTTGAATGACATTTGTGCTGCTGCGTCTGATGGTGATGTGTGCTCGATGAAATATTGCTGCCTACCACACACATGGCCATTAGAAACCGTTCGAAGAGGAGCCTACCTGCCTCTATGACCCATTCCATCTATCCATCCATCCACCAGCCACTCATCGCGCGGCGATCCGCTCAATTAATCAATAATGGTTGGAATTTATTACATTTACAATTCAATAAAATAAACCAACAGCTAACGACTATCCTCTGCTGACCAGTCTTTGCGGACGGAGAAAGAGAGAAGAGATTGTGTGCAAAAGTAGTTGGAAGACCTGGACCTTGCACTTTTTGCCTTTTGCAGCAGCGGCAGCAGCAGCTTCTTCGCTTAAAACATAACCTATAAATCATCGGACGCAATCTGCTGGTCTTGTAGAACCTGAGTGACTTGGTCCGACTGGTCCTAGTCCGAGACAAAACACAGACACATAATTGTCTCATCTGATCCATCTCGCGTGTTGTTGATGGTGTTCGTGCGGAAAGAAAACAATCCAAAGCAGAAAAGAAGAGCAAGGTATCATTATCAAAACATAACTGTAGCAATAGACCCGTCGTCCACGGATCAACTTTTCCCATCCTCCATCTATGCAGTGCAGCGAAGAGATCAACCCGACTAGACGAAGTTCTATATGTCTGCTCCATACGGGTAACACGCGATGCAATTAAGAGATAATAAAGTGATTCTTTTCTCTCATACCATTTTTGGGCTTTCCCATGATTGTCTCGTCTTTTCTCTTGGCTCTCTGCGGGCAATCTACCGTGCAAGTCGTCGTGGTCGTCGTCGTAGTCGTCAGACTGAAACTAGTTGATGCATAGGCGGGGAAAGGACTGCTGCTCGTTAATGTTTCAAGGTCGATGCAGAAAGTAGTCTTGGTTGATGTGCTGTCGGAGGAGAAACAGTTGGTAGCTGTTGGATGCTTGGAACCGTTAGACGAGTGGAGAATGGATGCAACGAACAGTCGGTAATTGGAAGTGGGTAGCAACTATCCCGAGGTGATGTTTGCGAGATGATTGAAATTTTAAGACCTTTCCCTACCTTGAGCTGGGAAGACTTGGAAGAACTGGGGAATGGTTGATCGAAATTGAATAAACTAAGTTGGGCGTGTTGACACTCAACTAGTGACTTCAATGATTTTAAGTGACGAACTCGATATTATTTGCATCCTGGCTTTGAATTCTATGGAGTGACTTCGTTTCCCATGACATAACTACTCCAATCTACAAACGGTAAATCAATTATCATTCCAACGCCCCGCCGCGACCTTGACTGTCGCTTTCGTTTTTTTTTTCTAGCAGCCCAGCAGTTGACAACGATCATAATTTGTCCCAACGGCCTTCAACATTCCGTTGGACGACCAACAAACAAGCATCGCTATGTTGTTACCGGGTGCTATCTACACTTATCCATCGGCACCTGGATCAGCAGTTAGCGAAGCAATCAACTCGCCGCCCGGTCTAAGTCGCCTTTCATAATTGAATAATCATAGTGATTAAAAAGTGCACGGACCACGTGGTCCATAGTGGGTCTGGCCCCTCAACCGACACGTTCAAATCTGTCAATCAGTTTCGATTAACAGCCTCGTCTACGTCGCTGCCAGGGCCTCCACCGTCGACCACTCCAAGACCAGTATCGACCGTATAACTGTGGCAGTGTGTAACACCGAAGCCCACTTGATACTACCGGACCGACATGATTTCCGAAGCCCCATAAATTCAATTGCAATATTAATGGCCGTTTGCCTACTTTCCTCGCAGCGCCCCTTTTCAATCGGTCGGTGATGGATTTGTTACAAACAAATAAACAAATTTCTACCCATGCTACCGATCCACCACCACTGGCCGCACAGATGATCGATGGATCAAGCGGTATCGATTGGGACCGGTTTTTCGCGCGGAAACCGGCCTTCGCTCCCGGAGTTGAAGAAGAGTTTCATTAGCGTATCTAATATGTCAAAACCCAAGCATTGCCGTCGTGAACCGCGGTAGCATGGATTTCCTCGGAATGACGACGTTGGCGATCCGGTGGTAGTAGGTGGAGAAAATAGACAGCGAGAGAAGGAGCGAGAAAGATGTTCGACCGCAATGTCTCGTGGGCTACCAACTTGAGCAGAGCGATGGATGGAGCGTGCCCAAGTGCCTACCTGCCTGCCTATTGCGATGCAGTGATTAACCGGGGTTTGATTTGAAGAGACAAGCGATTGAATGATCGATAGGGTCGACATCCGATGTGTTGCATTAGCTTACGAGAGAAAGATGAAGATCGACACCATTTGTATTCTGTTTGGTTTGAGTGATGGATCAATGGTATATTGCAGAGTTTTGATGGATGATCCGGATTTTTCGATCGGTTTCAGGTTATGCTTTAGGGGGGAATTCAAGAATGATTTCATCCTAATTGGAGCTTCTGTACTTAACCTCCAAAATGCACCATGCCTGCTACAGGTCCCTTAAAATTACCATAAAACATTCTCGACCTCTAAAACCTCTAATTTCCTCAAATTCTCAAGCAACGTTAAAAACCGAAACCAAGAAATGCGAGCAAAACAAGAGACAAACCAATTCAAACCATTACTGCCATTAACCTTGACAGTCAGTCATGTAGTGTGGTGAGAAACGTGGTTTCTCACGTCGTCGTCGTAGTCATCGTCTTTGGGCGCCTTCCTCGACGGCCAGCATGTAATGAAATTAGGAAAAAATGCTCGGCACTCTCACAGCATGTGCCAATATTGCGTGAAGGGGTAACGCAAATAACTGCACTAATCTTCAAATGCTCGCACACGCAGCAAACAGCACTTTCATTGAATTAATTAAATTATGATCAATTTGAGAGTATGGTGTGGTTGTGTTTGTATTTACCTTAAACTTTGTTTACAATGTTGTATTGTCTCGTTAAATCACCACCCAATCCTCTCCCTCCTCCTCCGCTGACTAGTCCAAGTGTAAGCGCCCGGCCGGTCGGTGTGAGAAAGTGCTTTGATTTCGTTCAAGTTTATTGAATTGTTAGGCTTGGCAAAACGCTCGTTCAAACGGCTCGATTATTTTTAGATTCGCTGAAGAAGCGTAATTGAGTTGTTTTCCATGTTGAGGTGATGATGATTTACGCGGATTCGGTATCTTTCATTCACTTTCGATTTTCATTGATTGATTTTGTCTAAATTATTATAGGTAGTCCGACCGACTCTACCTTTTGGAAATGGTTAATTTCAATTGCAACATGATCGATATAAGTACCAGCAGTTAGCTTGTACTAGGATTATCAGAATTAGTCTCAGGAGTCAGCTGGAGTACGTTGGGCACAAGGGTAAACAGGCATTGTAAATTTGGTGTTTACCGAAAAATTGTGAAATCTCAGCAATTTGCTGAATTGGTCGCAGAGGTATAAAAATGCTTACTTGCCAACCTAAAACTCGCATAATGTTGGCAAATTTGAGTTGAAATGGGTCTATGTAATCATCATCTGCAGTTAATGGATCCTATAAAGATCAGAATTCAGTGCTGATTTTTGGGGAAAACGGGGTGAAAAGGGCTCGTCATACTTCTACTTGTTTACAATCTTTTATTTTTATGGCTTTAATGTCTTGCGGAGCCGAGTTAAATTGAATATTTTTACAATTTACTGTATTGAGCATTTAACAACAAAGTACTGCCATCCTAAAATTAATCTATACAAAAATTCGCTCATGCAAGAAAAAATAACGTTCTGATTCATATTTCGGACACCTTGATGTTTCGGACAGTGCTGTAAATTCTCAAAATCAATTGAACATTTTTGATGATAATGAGAAAAGCAGCTATCCGCTATCAAAGGGAACCTCCTTCGAATGGGCGATATCAGTTGCTTAGTCATTTGACGAAGGCATGGATCATTCTCATTTGAGAAACGCTTGATATCATTCAATCATGTGTAACCTACACATAAACGGAGCTCTCATAAAACACCAAAATTGATATCGAATGATAGTGAGTGACTATGAGTTTCGAATGAGAAAGGGGCTCTTCAAATTATGGTCATGTGAGAATTCGTTTTCACAGAATTGATTGAATGATTGTATTGGTTCATCTTCAACCGAATGAACACTGATTTTGAACACTTTTATAATAATTATATCTTGAAATAGTTATATACAGCCATTCCATAGCCATTCGATATAGTAGTTCTTAAAATTTCTTAAAAAATAATAGTTTTGTTCTTTATTGAAAAATATTAGACCCGTACTTTTTTATATTAGGGCGGTTCAAAAAAAAATATTTTTCCAAAATGACTTTTTTTTTCATAACTTTTGAACCACTGGGCCGATATAAAAGATCAAAATATCAAATGAAAGTTAATTAAAAATACTTATTAGTAAAAATAAAATGATATTAAAAAATATAGGTTTTGTTGATTGTATTTGTTTTTTATGGTTTCCATGGATTGTAGATAGAGGGCACAATATGTTTTTATATTTTTCCTTGAAAATTTAGGTTGCTTACACCACAAAATCAGAGATGTGTGTTTTTTTCGTTTGTGAGTTATATTTTTTGAAGTTATCAAGTTTTGGGTTTTCGCTCAATACTCCTATGCGACTAGACTACCATGCGTTTCCATCGATTTATAGCGACTGTAACATAGTCACGACGACATTTAAAAAAAAAATGGGTTTGTTAATTTTTCCGGAAAATGCTAGTTGAAGTTTTCGGATTTTCCTGGACATTGCGTACATTCAAAATTCATAACTCATGAACAAAGCAACGTAGAAATAATGTTGAATAATAAAATTATCTCAGCAATCCATAACAAAAAAAAAAATCTACGAAAATGTTCACGGTGGATAAAAATTGTCAGGTAAACCAGGAAAAACCATTGTGACGGTAATACAAGTTTATCTAATGAATTTTTTCATGATCGAATAGGGGGAGAGGTAGCTCATCGATTCTTCCGGTTCGCCTCCTAGCATCGTGCTATAAGGTACCAGGCGATAACCAGGGTAGTTGATCGATAGCTCGATGACGTCATTTCGTTCGCGTCTGCAATGGGAAATTCTCATAGCAGGCGTTGACGATGGGACGTTGTCGAGTTGTTGAATAGCAACTATCGTGGTAACTCACCGATTACCTGTCGATCTGCCAAATTTGGAAAGACATCTGCATTGAATTGTCTCATATAATAATATTCCGCCCACTATATCACAAGAAATTGCGAGTAGCTGAGTGGAATGGAGATAAGTTAAGCATTGGGTACAGGACCAAGTCTCCCCTGGGTGGTGCCAAAAGATGAGCGCAATAGAATCATCAAGTTGCCATAAGGCACGGAATGAGACTATTGCATGGCTGGGTAGTCAAAGTCTTCCATTCGTTAGTCATTTCAGGTGGATTAGAACAGGTTTAGGTTTAGGGTGGGCGTTGGCCAGATTTGGATTTTTCAGATGTAATCCTGGATAGGACCCTGTCATTGAACGTCGCGTGAAAGTGGAACTTAATGAAGGCCTAAGTACTTTTTCGTAGTTTTTAGTTTTCGGATTTGAAAGATCGTCGGTTACAGTGGCCTGCTTACTGAGCAGAAAAACGCGGTCCCAGGTCCTTACATATCAAAGAGATTTATGGTAAAATCGCTTGTGTATCGTGTATTTTGCGAAACTCGTTGTTGTCGTTGGTTCCGGGTTTGAATGGATACACAAATTTGAGCAACGGTATTATGTGATATGAGGGGCTCGGTGGCCTTAGAAGAACCGTTTTGCTTACTGAGCAGAACATCATGAGTCTAATCTCAGGCCCATCCCCATTCAAGATTCGTCAATCGTTTTATTTGTTAATATGACTACATGGTAATAACAGCAACTCGGTGATTAAAAAGGTGCTCGTCTGCCTAGTGGCAAACGTTTTTGCTTACTGAGCAGAAGACCGTGGGTTTAGTCCCAAGCTCCTTCGCGTTATATGATCGTTAGGACATCAATTCAGCTTATCGTTTACCAAAACGAACCCTGCTGCAAACCCAACCCTCTTATCCAACATCCCAGTGATTCCTCGTGGAAGTGCAGAGGTGTTCTCGGCTTCCATCAAAGCGAGTGTCATGTCAACACAATCCTTCCCATTCCTTTCTTGACCTGTGTTCGGGCGCGGCCGGCGCTGGTATTGCCTAATTTAAGATCACCAGTTTTTACACATTGAGGATGATTGCTAGTCCCAAGCATCGTCTATTGGTTCTCTGTGTAATTACAGCTGATCTGGCAGTAACAGAGTAGCAACCGTGGGCGGTCAATCAAGCTCAAGCTCAGCTCAAGCTGAATTTTTTCATGATCGAATACTTCTCACTGGTGAAATTTTAAGATGATACTAAAATTGATATGAACTTGGTGAATGGGATTACGCTATTCGGATTAGAAATTATGTTGTTTTTCATCATCTTGTACGTGGAAAACATATTCTGTTCACAATCACTTACCTGTCCTATGAGCTGGTTGAACAGGCAGACGAGAAATCACTGAATCCTGATAGATGTAGGCGTCTTAGTGGAATATCTATATATAAAGAGAGAGAGTGAGAGAGAGAGGTGTATTTGTAAGCTCCATTTAATTCCACTACCTTATTTGCTTATACTTGCCAGATACGTGTGTTTTGTCTACAATGTGCAGACTTCTTCAGTGTCTTGTACTAATACTAATACTAATAATTGAGTACTAGTAAAAGACACTGACGAAGCCTGCACATTGTAGACGAAAAACGCATATATATCAAGGATAAGCAAATAAGGTAGTGGAATGAAATGGAAATTTCTAATCCTTTTGACGTAGCATTACGTTTTTCGGCAACATATTGGGGGTGCAATTTAAAAAAAAAAATAACAAAATTGACCGCGTTACGAAAAGTGGTCAGGTTTTGACCACATATAACTATGTCAATAGCAGATGGATTTTAATTCTAAGCAAGCCAATCGGTTACAAATTTTGCTATGAACTTTATTAATTTTCAATTGGTCACTACTGAAAATTACGCAAATGTCCAATTGTTGCAATAGTGATCAAAATGTTTACCGATTGCCTGCAAAAAGCGCATTCCCTAACACAGATTTCAAAATCGAATTCAATCCTGTCTCCCTGAACGGTGCTTATTCATTCACCGTGTGTGGTGGTGTCCGGTCGGTCTTCAGCAGCAGCAACAGTAGCAGCACTGCTTTTGGCACGTAGCGTTGAACATTATACACAACGAAAGGTTGCCCGCAAGCAGTGAGCTGCAGCCCACATGAACGTCCATTCACCGAAGAAGGAGGAAGAAGCCTCACCGCTACTGATCGGGATCCATCTTTGTGAGTCGCTGTGTGCGTCACCCTCGTTCAAAACAACATACAGCTCGCCAGCCTCATCCATGTTGAACACCCTAATAGCTCAGCATTACTCAACCATCACGACGAAACGGTTCTTTTCAGGACCACCATAAATTTGATAAATTTTTTGGACATTTCAATCTGAACATTGCATTAGATCCTAACTAACATTGATCGATTTTCTTCGTCGACTTTCTCTTTCGTTAATAACTTGAGCACATAACCGTTTCTTTTTGTGTTTGTTGTAATAGATGCTAGACAAAAGTTTCTTTTATCGATCTGTGTGCTGGAAATACCTGGGAATGTCATTACATGGCCGTGGGGATTCAAAGAGAAAGTTGACGAAGGGAATCTGTGAATGTTACTTAGGACCTAATGCAAAGCTCAGCTTGATTTGTCAAGGTCATCAATCGGATGTCAGTTCCTATATGTTTAAATCTAACATACCATATATGTGGCAACATTGGCAGTGCAATTTCAGAATCCAAAGTCGGTCGCTAATACTGACAAGCAGGTTTAAAAAACCTGTTTAAAATACTGAATTCCCAAGGCAGGAGCAATGTAAAAACACTTAGAAATATATCATAACAATTAAGGCTGGTAAGTTACTGCAGTAACTGGAGCACCTAGGTTAAAATGAAATGTTATTTATTTTGAATTTGGAACAATTAAAGAGTTAAAAAAAAGTCGGTCTGATTTTGATCCAGAGATGATGGATTTTAATTCTGAATACGCAAATCGATAGGAAACTTTTCTACAAATCTGTTAAAATAAAGGATTTGTTATTAAAAAAAAAAAAAATAAAAATTGCACGAATGTGAAAGTGTTGCTATGATAATAAAATGGTCACCGATTGCCCGCGAAATGCGCTTTCTCTAACACAGATTTCAAAATTGAATTCCATCCGGTCTCACCAAACGCTGTTCACTGCGTGGTCAATCAATGGTTCAGCAGTATTGGCGATAAATAATGATTCCCAGGCGATTAGATGTGAAGCTTTTCTGATGGTTTTTAAAGGTTTTTCACCTTTCCTTAAAACTCACTTGCTATTCTCCTCACGATTTCCATAAAATTCTACTTAGAATGAACTAAGAACTCAATTCAGAACTTCCTTTCTTCTCCACAAAAATCTTAAGGTATTCATCTCAGAACTTCTGAGGACTTTATCTCAAAATTATATTGGAAAAGTAATCAGAAATCCAAAAGATTTTTTTTTAGAAAACCTTCTCAGCCAATGAAATGGAATCAATACTTTAATTTCTTCTAAATCCTCTCCAAAATTCCAGGTATTCTTGGCAGAATTATCCAAATCTTTCAAATTTCAAAAACTCAGAAAATTATTCCAAGTCCAAGCCTTGGCAACTTTTCAGGGCAAACTCTTGTCTTTCTATTAGTACAGAATGCAGAATGTAAACATATGTTCTTGTTTTAAGGTCTCCAAGAGTTGTCCCTAATTATCATTATTTGTAATCAATTTCAGAGTTTCAATAACAATTTCTTAATTCTTTTGTTCATAATTAGTCTCTCACTGTTTACAATTTGGTCCTAAAGCGTTTTGACTCTGTTTCTCGGTAAATTCTGTGGCCTTGAAAATTTGAGGTTTCAACTATTTTATTTATTCACTCGACAGCTATGGATCTTCTCCAGTTGGTTAACAAAGTGAGCTGGCTGATTCATACTGACCCTTAATTGTGGGATGACTGTTCCATGTCTATATTGGGTCAAAACATTATCGTTAAGTGTATTTTTTTTATTGAATACATCAAATGACCCATTTACTTGAATAAACTTAAAGCACTATGTATAAAATGCTTCCTGTAGTTTAGTTGTTGGAAATTTTTAAGATTTGTTCCGGGAAGAACCGGGTATTTTGAAATGAATATTGACTGGCAACCACGGGTGGCCAATGATGTCTATTAGAGTGATGCAAAATTTAAAATTTTCGCTCCACGGTACTTAAACGATTTCACATCGGATTCTGACTAACCTCTCAAAATTTGAACCCATTTGGTGAGAAACTGAGATGGCACAAACCATTTGAAGTTTGTATGGGAATTACTATGGTAAAACCAAGATTTTTGTTCATGTCTATCTAATAATTCACCATATCGATCTGCTTCAAAAACTTTCAACTGTACTTGTAGGAAATTTTCCCAGCTACAACTTTGCTCAAGACCACTTTCTGATTAAATGCAAGGATCGAAAGTTATCAATGGTTCAATGCGCTGATGTCTTATGATCATGCTCAATCAACTGCTCAGCAGGCATCATTGGTGTTTCTGGGGCATTGAATAGGACACAAAAATCATGGCTACTATGTCACACTGCAAAATACAGTGTTGCCTACAGAGCAGCTGCTTGATCATGTCATAAGATTACCAATCTCTTAAATAATTAACAACTTTTTCATGCCTCGTTTTACATAGAAACGAACTTCAGCAAAATTGTAGCTGAGAAAATTTTCTATAAGAACAGCTATCGAACTGTTTCGCAGCTCAATATGGAAAAAGACTAGAAGGCAATGAACAAAAAATTGAGATTTCCCATAGTAATTCACAAGTAAACTTCAAATGGCTTGTGCGAAGTCTGTTTCCAACCAAATGAGTTGTAACTTTGGGAGGCTAATCAGGACCCGATTTGAAACCATTTAAGCACTGTGGAGCAAAAAAGTCAAATTTTGCATCAGTCTAATGTCTATCCTCCCCGAAAAAGATAAAATCTGACGCGAATCATTCCGATTTAAATGAAACAATGGGATTTGAATCTTCCATCGCTACTTAGACCATTTCAAATCAAGCGTAATATTTTAAAGGGGCGTTTGCATTTTCATTAGCAATATGTTTAAAAAAAATCGTATCTGAAATACTTTTGAATAATTGAAACACAGTGTTGGAAAAGTTCACGATATTTCACGAAGTTCACCAAGGTAAAAGTTTGCGAGTCATAGTAAGTTTTGGTGGTCTTTTCCATCCCAGGTACCGATATGGTGTCTAAGGAAAAGTTGGAGATAATTTATTTTAAACACTGTTAAAAATGATTGACGATTACTTGATTTATTTATTTAACAACCAATCCAAATCATTGAAATTTTGTTTTTAATAATTTTGTCTAGCAAAAATTGAAGTCAATTAGAACATCAATAACTTCCTCGATTGTCACTTCAATGAAAAGATATACGTTCAATGTGCCAATACATCCAACCGGGTGCAAAAATACAAATCGTTGGAAATTCAATGCACTTGCTCAAAAACATAAATCACCGTAGTCCTAAAAAATGAACGTATTTTTGGATTTGTTTTTCTAAATATCTTGTAAATGGCTGCATTTAAAAAGATGATCACCATGAGAATTTCTGTTCAAAATGATATCAGAAATCGTCATAGGGTAAACGCTTAAACCTTAGTGGTTAAAATTTGTACTTTATATTTGAAAACATAGACTTTAAAAAATCCATGAAAAGTTGGTCTTAGAAGATAGTCGTAGAACTACGGAATCTGTTAATACCATCTCAGAATTATGTTTTAATGTCTCTAATTGGATTCTATTTTCCTTAAGCATTTTTTTTTTCTCAATAATTTGGATTGAAATTATGACGTTGGGCTACGTCTTTCTTTACTATACTGGGCGTTACACTACGAAATAGAAAATGAGACATGTAACGAAAATGGGGGCATATTTCAAACACATATTTCCCAAAACCATTAATCGGAAACTTGTCATGCAATATACCATTCGACGAAAAAATTAACTAACAATATAGGAATATTTTACGAACTAATCACGAGCTATATTCTTTTGCACGGACATTACTTTCCAGCTTTTGCGGGATTTTGCCTTCCACTGCGTTTTCTGGAAAAACGGTCGATCTGATCGGAGCTCGATGAAAAATGATCATGCAAGAATAGTGGAACAGGAAGGGCAGCCGACATGTTCATCCACAAATAGTTTCAACCATCAGTTACTGCCAGATAGTCAAGCTGGTCGGAGCTGGCAGATAACGTCGGAGTAGTCAGAGTAGAGGGATTTGGCCGGATGGGATTTGCATTGGTAACAACAAAGATACAACTATAGCTAGTTTAGTCTCTTATACCACAGCCACAGCAAATACCGTCCGGCCCGGACACTGCACGGTGTTGTTAGAAGAGCTCTTCGTCGTTCCAAAATGCTTCTGCCAACTCGAATCCACCAGAGGAAGAGTAACGGAAATCTACATCCACACACCACGTCTGTCAAATCGCTGCCACTTGTTCTAATCAATGAATCGGGAAATCGGGGAAAAGTCGGGAATTCCAAGTCACCGGGAAAAAACCCGTGAATTTCGATGACAAATCGGGAAAAATGTACTTTCCTCAAGAAAAATAAGATTTTGGACCTTGAACAAATTTCAAGACCTTCGGACTGGACTAGATTTTCGGGCTACAGTCACTGAAGAACTATTGCGAGAACTTTAGAAAATGCAATTCCAAAGCAACTTTGAGCTGATTTTAGGATAAATTCTAGAGATGAACTTCACCAGTGTCCCCACGAGATCGTCAAGTCGACGATGACAGGAGCACATACCGTGGTAGGGGTAAACAATAGCTGCAATTTTCAAACCTACGACTGGATGCCTTCCTTCAAATAACAACTGAAGTGCGGTAAAAATCGGTAGAACTATTTCAAACACTTCGTTGGTACTTGAGCGTTCGGCATTTCATCTCTTTTTGCCAATGTTTTGGTACATCCCTCATCATGCCTCTCCAAGGGGGGAGTTTGGTAAAGAGAGATGAAAAAATCGACTCGCTATCTACTATCTATATGCAATTTTCACACTGCCGTACTCTAACGGAACTATCAACTCTAGACTTTCATCTCCTCCATCTATCGTATAAAAAATACCACTTTAGTCTGTTATTTGAAATTAGCATCTTCAACTATAAAACTCCTGTCAATTACGTGATTTGAGAGTATTTTTTTAATAGCTCTGTAAAAATGCATGGTGGTTGTGGAGAGGATTCCCAGTTCCGTGAAAAATACCAACGGAATCGAATTTGAGAGTACAATTCCAAACGAATTGCGAAGAGTTTTAAGAAATTTCTGGGGATAATTTCAAGGGTATCTCAAAACGAATTTATTGATAATTTTAAGGGGAGTTCCATGAGTTCACAATAATCTATGGTAAATTACCGATACAAAATCATTCTGGTTTTTTTTAAATATCAATAGTAATATTATCATAAAGACTATGATGGCAGTTAGAAACCTTGAAATTACTGGTTCTAACAACCATTCATTGCCATCTGGTTACACGGCAGCCTTTCTTAACGGTTTTGCTCTTACTGTTGGTATCCATTCCATTTCGTTTATGGATTCGGCCCTTTCCACAGAACCGGCCACGATTTGCAATATTTAAAGAGTTTTAAATTTATAGATTTTAATCAACTAAAAAAACTACAAGGGACAGCCCTATGGGGTTGTACGCAAAGGTGACGTAGGACTACGTGGTCTTATATAATAAATCTTATTTGTTAACTGCAGCAGGAGCTTGTGTTTTGTGTTGGAATAGGAATTTGAGCAGGGTTCTCTCTGTTTATACTCTTAAGTATGATGCACTTGACATAGATGGCCCACAGCGACTCACGAAGAGCTACTGATTCCGATCAATAGCGATGCGGCTTCTTCCTCATTCTATGGATGCTAATGTGGGCTGCAGCTCGCTACTTGCAGGCAACCTTTCGTTGTGTACTGGAGAACACCACCCCACCACTCACCACGCGGTGATTGAATAAACATCGTTTGGTGAGACCGAATGGAATTCAACTTTGAAATCTGTGTTGGGGAAATCGCTTTTCGCAGGCAATCCGTGATAATTTTAATTATCATAGCAACAGTTGCACATTCGTGCAATATTCAATAGTGGGATGTTGAAAGCAGATGCGTAGACATATTCCTGATCGATTGGTGATAAAATTATTGAAATTGGTCCAGGGGCAGCTGAGTAATTAATGTTCAAAATCTTTCATAATTTTGTTACATGTTCGATTTTCGGTTTTCACAAAGTGTACCCCCATATAGAAATCACAGACGTAGTCCTACGTCAAAACTAAGCTCAAACATAATTGTACCGACCAATCGCGGTCCTACGTCAACCTTCCGTTCGTGTCCCTAGACACAGACTCTTCAACTTGATTGTAATGAATTTAATCTATTTCCACCTTTCAAAATCAATTCTCTACAACTCGTTCATAGACACCATTTCGGTACAATCAATAGTTTCTAGAAACGTTTTATCAAACATAATGCTCATAAAATATACATACGCCATTATAAAATCCCGTCGAAAAAATAGATAAAGCTTCGGAAAGACTCAAATCTGAGCATTCGTCTGTTTTGCGTGGAACTGCTCATCTTGGGTTTATTGGCCGCGTTTTGATGATTCTTTTGGATTGATTGAATTCTTTATTATAGAGACTTTCAGCCGTTGGCTGGTTCGCCTCTGTGATTTTTGTTGGTAATTTTTCATTTCCGTATATTGATTTTTTTGGTCTTATTTGACGTTTGATTCCTGTTGTTATGCTATTTTGTGTTTTGTAGACTTTCTATGATGTTTTTGATGTCATCTTGATTTTTTGACAATTTTGTTCAGAGTTTTTATGTGTTTTAAGGGTATTTTACTGCCTCTTAATGATTTTGAGATCCTTTTGGCTTTAAACTATCTGTCTTAAATATAGGCTCGACGTGACATTACGGTATCTCAAACAAAATAGGTTAGGTTAATAACTAAAACAAAGTGTCTGTGGATCTGTAGCATTTTGGGAGCCATAAGCGCAGGATTAAAAAAATAATTAGAAAAAAAAATTAATTCTCGATGGAAATTCGAAAAATTTATAACAAAACTTTTAATGAAGCATAGATATAGAATAAATCTATGTATTGTGGATTTAGTTTCCACTTTGAAACGGTTAATCAACTTGCTATTGAAAATTGGCGACCCATCCCGACTTCTTAAAGGGATTGTCAACTCCGATCCCCGTCACTGCCGTTTCTCGAACGACTGCGATATTTATTTGAGCACACACAAAAAGTGTACTTAGCATATTTTGTCGCCTGTTCGGCCGTCATGGCACCGAACATAACAACCTGGCATTCATAAGGCTTCCTCGTCACGAAATGCCATTTTCAACGCGGCCAAAGTGCCCGGTGGTGGTAGTAAGCACTTACATACCTGTTCTCTCCTGTGGCGTGACGTGGCTGCACCCACCAACCGACCAAACAGCACGAGAGTACGAAACGCATTCCCAATAATTCAGTCCAGTCCAGTTCATTCAAAACGTCGTCGTTGTTAGTTACTCGTTGGATGCCGGAGTTAATTTAGCACCAGTAAAGGATTATCGCATTTCAACCAACAACGGGGAAGCGATTATCCTGTTGGGTTTCACTTTCAGCCGAAGACTAGTAAATTAACTGGCTGCGATGCCCGCTGAATGACTGACTGACTGACTGACGACCTTTCGGGCGGAGAAGAACAAACAGAGCCACCGGATAAACAGCCGCATTTATATGGTGCAAATAAACTTTTAGTGCATTTACCTACCGGGCATAATGTAAGGGTGTGTTCAGCAAAAAGCCTTTTATCGCTCTGCCCGGGCGTGCGCGCGGTGTTGATGGGTAGACCTTGGATTTGGTTATGACCCCATCATCAGGATTCCCCGTCAGATAGATGATTTAATTCAAAGATTCTGATTGCATTCGTTTCTCGCAAACGCAAATCAGCACTCACCTTAACCTTTTCAACTGCGTCCAGCGCCCAGCAGAGGGTGGAAATGGCAGAGCTTAGGCAGTTTAGCGATCATGGTTAGTGGCTATGGCGAATGCAGCAGCCAGCTGCGTGTGCCACACGGACCTAGATCGGGAAGCAATCGCATTTCGCCCGTTAATTTTATTTTATTATTAAGTTCGCACGATTTTCGATTAACGCATCGACTTGAGAACCATGTGGACGAACAAAGACAACAGTTTGTGCCGAGTCAGAGATTCTGAGTTTGTGAGTCGAGTGACGATCAGTGCAAATAATTATAGCTACTCCCACTTGGTATAGTTCCCGTCTCAGTAGGGAATCTTTCGTGTTTAGTGCCGGATTTCGTGTTCAAGCTCTGTAAAGGTCATTGCAATCAGGATCTGCAGCAGCTCCAGGTGAGATACGGGGCAAAGGGATCATTTGTAATTTATAATATAAATAAAGTTTTAACGAAGCAAATGACATGGTCGGAAAGCATCACTTAGCTAAAGTTTAATTCAGGAATTAAAAAATCAAATTGAGAGCGTCACGAAATAGTGATTTGATGTAAGATTAGCATGGTATTAAAATTATAATTGTTTTTCAGTAGTAAACTATTGAAATTGACCGCACTATAAGGAAAAGTCCAAAAATAACTTGCTTGCCTCCGATGACTAACGACACGAGCGTAGAGAGATCGTGCAGGAAAATCCCTAACACGGACATCAATTCCAGGTAGGGATATACTATCAACGAATACGTGGTACCGCTTTTACCTATTGATGCTCACCATCCTTCCTTAATTCTGTCGCTACCTGCTCCACTTGACTGGCCATCTCACCCAGCTTGGAACGTGGATGATAAAGCAGGGCTTTTAAATTTCAAGAAAATTGATTAACTATGTCTCATTACTGCAGTATCTTTTTGATCAAGACTGGGTCAATGTGTTTGAATGCATTGATGTTGATGAGATGACTGTGCGTTTCTGTAGCATTATTCAGTATTGGTTGGAATCAAATGGTCATCTCAAAAGACGACCAATTTCCCCAGCTTGGAGCACTCCTCAGCTTAGAGTGCTGAAGCGTGAGCGTAACGCAGTCCAGAGAAAACTACTTCGTCACAGAACAGCTCACACGAAGCGTGACTTCAAGCGTGCCAGTATCGCTTACAATAAACTTTACAGTTCCTTGTACAAATCACACATCCTCAAACAGAGTCCAGTAGAATTTGCGGCGTAACCCCCGAAATTTTTGGAGCTTTGTCAACAGCAAAAGGAAAGATTTGAGTATACCGTCCAACATGCTACTCGATGGGAAAGAGTCTACTTCTCTTAGCGAAGCGTGTGAGATGTTTTCTAAACACTTTGTATCTGTCTTCGATAAAAATATGACAAGTGACGTTGAAGCTGAATCTGCTGCCTCTGATACGCCTAGTGACTTAGTGGAACTGAGCACATTCGAAGTAACTCGGGATATGGTACTTTCAGGTACTTACTATAGCAGTCGTATATGTTTCCTGTTTTCAAAGCTGGAAATAAACGGGATATTAAGGGGGTATTCCCAATCTTTTGCCTTTTTTCGGCCTGTTTTTCAATTAATTTTTTTTCAAGGAAAATGAATAGTAATGCGCCTAACTCTTTGGGATTCTTGTTTATTGAACATTAAAGTTTACAAATAAATTTTTTTCGACATAAAAAAAGACATTATTGACGTCACAAAATGGCGGCAAACAGACCCCTGTTCGCCGCAAACGCCTGGACGGGCGAAGACTTTTCTCTGGAACGGCTTCATCTGAAACAGATTTCGTGATGAAATTATAATCTGCATAAGATTCTCTGGAGCTTCTCCCGTTGGCAGCAAAAAATCTTGCAAATTAACAAAATGGCGGCCATATGAAAAAACAGGCGATTTTTAGCCCGCTTTTTTGCAGCTTTAAGGTGCTTCAAACAATGTTAAATGTTAATGTTTTTGGCTGAAAGTGGGAGAAGCTCCAAAGAATTTAATAAGGAACAAAATGCGCAAAGATTCAAGTCAATATCTCTTATAGTTTCTGAGAAAAATCTTCGCCCGATAAAAAAAATGTGGTTTCGAGAAAAACGCGTTTAAAGTTTTGACTTTAGTTAAATCCATTTGGGGGTTCTTACCATTAGTCAGCTATGCCTGGACACCGAATTCGCTGATCGGAAAACGGCTTGGGGGGATGAAAGTATATAGTCTAAAGTACAAAAAAACGTAAAAAAAAAAAATTTGATTTTTTGAAAAAAAAGATCGGGAATACCCCCTTAAGAACTATCGAGGTATCACCAGTCTTTCGGCAGCGTCCAAACTGTTTGAGATCATCTTGAGCGAATTTGTCCTGAATCGCTCGAAGAACTACATTTCATCTGACCAGCATGGATTTATTCCCGGTAGATCAGTAGCTACTTACCTTTTGGATTTCACCAGTACATTCATCACCGCGATGCAGGCACAAATCGACGTCATACATACTGATCTGAAAGCCGCATTCGACAAAATCGACCAGAAGGTTTTGTTATGCAAGCTTTCCCTACTAGGAGCGTCTTAACAACTTAGGTCGTGGTTACATTCCTTCTTGATTGGATGAACTCTTCGAGGTTTACCAGCTCCTCTGGAGTACCTCAGGGATGTAAAATGGGTCCACTTTTGTTTTCGTTATTTTTCAACGATGTAGCAGCTTTGTTGGGAATTAAATGCAGCTCGTTTATGCAGATGATCTTAAGCTATACGCCATAGTTCACTCGATTGAGGATTGTCATCGTCTTCAAGCTCTGCTAGACTTGTTTGTGGATTGGTGCCGTCGCAATAAGCTCATCATCAGCGTTCGAAAGTGTGCAGTGATGACGTTTCACCACTCTAAGAGTTCAATCCTTTACGATTACTGCATTGATAATGTAACGCTTCGCAGAGTAGAACACGTATGACTGATCTTGGTGTTCTTTTGGACCCAAAGTTGACCTTCAATCTTCACTTTTCCTCGATCATCTCTAAGGCGATTCGTCAACTGGGATTTATTTCGAAGATTGCACAAGATTTCAAAGACCCTCACTGCTTGAAGGCACTATATTGCTCTTTAGTTCGGATCATACTTGAGAATGCATCTGTGGTCTGGTTCCCCTATGAGCTAGTGTGGAATCTCCGAATGGAACGTGTTCAGAAAAGATTTTTGAGGTTGGCTTTGCGCAGCCTGCCGTGCCGCGATCCAATGAATTTACCACCATATGCAGACCGATCCATGCTATTGGACCTGGTCACATTGGAACACAGAAGAAAAACACAACAATTTGTAGCGAAACTTTTAAATGGCGATGTGGACTGCCCTCAATTGCTTTCACAATTAAACTAACGTGTTCCTCAAAGGATGTTGCGGCAATCATCCTTACTACAACCTCCTGGTCAAACCGAGTGAAATATCTTGGATTAGTACTTGACCAAAAATTAACTTTTGAAGATCACGTTGAGGGCATTCAAGCCAAATGTAACAAATATTTAAAATGTTTGTATCCTCTTATAAACAGGAAATCCAAACTTTGCCTGGCGAATAAACTTCTAATATTTAAACAAGTTTTTAGACCGGCCATGCTTTACACTGTGCCAATATGGTCTAGTTATTGCACTACCAGGAAAAAAGCACAAAGTTCTGAAGATGATTTTGAAGTTGCTTCCCTGGTACAATACTACTGAAGTACATAGAATTTCGAATGTTGAGGCTTTAGCACAAATGTCCAACAAAATAATTAATAATTTCAGGCAAAAATCGTTGTAATCCTCAATTTTTTTTTCAATTCCCTTTATACCTAAATAAGATTTAGTTTTAGTTTTTAGTTTTTAAGATTTCAATTGTTATTCTGACATGCAGGTTTTTAAAAAAAAACATGTTTAAAATACTGAATTGCCAAGGCAGGAACAATGTAAAAACACATAGATATATATATCATAACAATTAAGGCTGGTAAGTTACTGTAGTAACTGGAGCACCTAGGTTAAAATGAAATGTAATTTATTTTGAATTTGGAACAAATAAAGAGTTAAAAAAAATAAATCCTTACTACAACCAAGATTCAATCGGACTGCATATGGATACCATGAGCCAATGTCTGCGATGATTCGGGCATTCTCCTCTGCAGAAGAAGTATTTGAAATAAGAGAAACATCGAACCAATTTCGAAACCGATTGAGAAGATTGTGACTATTTTTTTAATCTGTTTATCTGTTGCTGTTTTGTGTATTATCTAAGTTTTATTCATTAAGACAACTACTGTCAGATGAATTACAATAAATAAATAAATAAATAAATAACATAAAATAAATACTACTTGAAAATTCAACTATTGTATACACTCTAGTATAGATTGCTCGGTAGCTCCCGATCAGAAAGGCATAACAAAATTAGAACAACTGGAGTTATTTATGTAACAAAAAAAAATGTAACAGAACGTGTTATAAACATTGGCTGGTTAGTTGTTAAAATAACAAAAATCATAACACAAATTCGTCTAGTGGTAACAAAATTATAACAGATCTTGATATGATTATATCAAAATTATTATTATTAAATAAATTATTATCGCATTCAATAATTTACATATATAACAAACGTTGTTATAAATAAGATATAAAATTTGCCATATTTCTGGTAATGGTAATGTAATTTATTTTTCACTTTTTTTTTTAATCTAAGTCAATTGGAATTCATCAACTTTTTAATTAATTAATTAATTAATTAAGAGTAATTTTCCTGGCTTCTTTTTCCATAATATGCCAGAACTCGTTTCATAATGTGTGGAGCTTCATCAGCCAAAGATTTTGCAGCAGCTGGTTTGTCTCCCTGATAAATGCGGAGTTCCAACAACCGATCTGAGAGAAAAAAAGTTGTTTTAGTAATTCTGAATGAATGAATGGCTTGGTTGCCGTCGTTCGTGGTCTTCCACTTGGGTTGTTAGAGGATCTTCCATCAAATCATGAGATTCCTATGGTGATGGAATTTTATTTATCATCTGGTTCAGAAGCGTCTATTTCGGATTGCATTAATTCAAGGTAGACAAGACTGAGAACATCCTATCTTTTTTCAGGACCCTTCGAGTTACGATCAATCGGCAAAACTTCATGACAACATTCGTGTCAAAGACATAATGTTTATGGCACTTAATTTTTACATAAGACACAAGCTTACCCAAGGAGGTTTGGAAGACTTTATGAAAATGTTGAATGTGTTCACGATAGGCAAAACTTTTCCTGAAAGCTATATCACTTTTTTTTCCCAGCTCCGAAAGGGTTTATTTTTGTGTGAATTGTCATGATGGGTATGTCGTCTTCTTATTCGATAATGACAGCACACTAACAACCTATTTTACTTTAAGATATGAAGCTACTCCACAACCTGAACCTCTAGCCCTGTGGAAAACTGTGGATCAATTTAAACGGACTTTTTGGTTAGTTTTCCCAAAGAGCAGCAAATCAGATAATCTCTTTTGAAATACTCCAAAAAAATAGCTGAATACTAGACACCGGTTATTACTGAAGAAATTCGCGTTATAAGCCGATAATCAATCTTTTTTTTTTTCAACAATCATTCAAAATTTTTATCATTTCTTACTTTTTATACACAGATGCATCTAATGATCGTCACTTAGAAACAGGAAATAGTGAATAAACTTATATTTTGGAATCATTAATACATATTTTATGTATTGATAGTAATTAAAACTGGCTTTGTTATAAATCTGATATGATGAGAAACTTCGCACAAACCCCTTTTCACTAATATATCAAAATATAACACACGTTGATATAAATATCAACCATTGATATAATTGTGTTATTATTTTGTTATGCCCTTCTGATCGGGTAGGCTAGAGGAGATAAAATCTTCATTGAGCACCTTTCACGATAGAGGACAGGAACCATCAACTAAATATTTAAAATTAAGTATAGTAATACACTATTTGGGAAATAATATTTGCATCAAATAAGTTGTGTTTGAAATTGTGCCTTTTGGATGCTAATTTTGACAGTAAAATCTTGTAAAATTTCAGATTATTTAATCGCTGGAAATTTAAGACCTTTCAGTTTGACAATGTTCAGCGATTAAAAAAAAATGGTTGCAAGGATTTCAATAACTTCTGAATTTCACTTAATGATCGTTTGTGAATATTCAAAAACAGTAGTCCAGAAATTTATAACGATCTTAAATTGCTTACAGAAAAAAAGAGATCTACTATGAGTGGATTGACCTGCACTGCGGCTTCTGTGCTCCTCCTCACAAAGCGAAAGTAGTAATTTTCAAAACCACATCTTGCGTGACATCCATATAATTATAGCAAGCAGCATATATCGCATAGACGTTTACTTGGAGATCCAACCGGATAGGAATTCCCACGTTCGTCTCCGTCTCCGAACAACGTTAGAAGAAAAGTGGCCTTGTAATGTGACCTACCGGACGACCTGTCCCGTGTCGTAATTATGCGCTGAACTGGTCATCAATTTCCTAATACCGAAAACAAAAAACCCACGCGACAATCGGACGCCATCGCGAGCATTTTTTTTCTCCAAAGTGGAATTACAAATGAGCACTATAAGACTTCTGTTCTGCCATCCTTAGAACCTTTGGTCTTTTGCTGTTGAGCGACCATGAAAAAGATCCTACGTCCATGATCGAGTCAGCAAACCACGAGATAAAGCCAACGATCAGCACCAGGGGTAGCGAAAAATTAAAATTGCAAATAACAATCACCGGGCTTCTTCCGGATCTCCCCACTGCTGGCTGCTGCTGCTGCTGTCGTTCGAACATCGTCGTCGGGAAAATTAATTAACCATCTCCCTCGATAATGAAAACAGCACCCGGGCACGCGAGATCTCACGACGATGGAAGATGGAAGGTCCTTTCCGTGATCCAAGTGATCAGCCAACGAACGGACCGACCCGGGACGGATCCGCCTCCGCAAACAAGGGTTCAATACAAATTTTTGCCTGTCTTGCTGTCGCATTGCCTTCTGGCCGGGCTGCCCAGGACAGACCCCCAGAAATTTATGAAACAGTTAACAGAGGATAATTTATGGATATTATTCCCGAATACCTTGCTGTTGGCTCTTGGCGTGGTTTCCGTGCCGTGTGGAATGATGTCGGTCGGTCGATCGGCATAGGTGGTGGCGTGTTCAGGAAGCTGAAACGGAGCTTTTCTTCTTTGTCACCTCGTTTGTTGTTGTTGTTGGTTTTCTTTTTACAGCTTTTGACAGCGATGGTGGTGGCACGGAAGCTGATCACTTGCTTTGTAATTTTTCGTTGCAGTTTACAATTTAATGGAACACTTTCACAAATTCAATTCCAAAACACTAAATGAGCAAACCGCTCCAAACGAGTATGTTTCCCCATCTATAGCAATCGACAATTAAAATGCACAAAAACAATACACTTACGGCTTAATTTCAGAATTTCCCAACTCAATTCATTCCTCTCATCAGCTCACACGTATGGCCACCGCTTCTGTTGTCGGCTTCGCGAACAAATTAGAACCGTTGAATAATTGCCGTTTCTAAGTGGCCAAGAAATTAATTTTTCAATTACAGTTCTCCCGCTCTTTCTCTCTCTTACTATTTGCTTGGGCTCGAAGCTTTGCATTTTTTTACGTCTGTGCTACATCATCAGTAGCAACACGAATGCGCACAAAAAATCGCATCATTTCTCCACATGACTTCGCGACGCACGTCTCGACGTCGTCGTCAGCAGCGAGAAAAGTGTTTACCATAATTAATATTTCTCCCCTTCTCATCAATTCTCATCAACAGGACGAGCAGCATCCATCGAATGGGGCGGGCGACGCACACACGGCACATCATGGCGGTAGCCGATTGCAGCAGCTAACAGGTCCTCCCGGCAGCGGAGCTGGCATGGCCAGCCACAACACGTCCGGACTGCCGGGGCTTCTCGGTCCGCAGAACAACAGCAGTCTGACGCAGGCCGGACTGGAAGAGTACAGCAGGTCATACTACGAGCAAACCATGTACCACCACCAGAAGCAGTCGTCCTATGCCCAATCGGAGGGCTACCACAGCTACGTGTCCAGTTCGGATTCCAGCTCGACGCCGTTTCTCGATCGGTGAGTTTCCTCTTTGTATTTCCCTTTACACTCGAATGGGAACTTGTTTCCCACCTGCCCAGCAGCAGCATCACCTGCAATATCATCTTCGTTTTTATTGCCAGCTTTATCTAGGCTCGGTGATCTTGTTTGTGCGGGCAACTCCGCAGCTGACACCGATCATTACAAGTCGGAACATTCTTGCAAATTGGACGTGATTCTTGCACTCCATAGAACACACAGTAGTGAATAGTGGGCTACGACGACGACGACGGCGGCAGCAAACATGATCATAAATCTGCGTTAATATGAGTTCTCTGTGTGTTAATGCAGCCATTTGGGTGATCGTGCGGTTGCATGAGGTTATTTGCATACAAGGCTGTAGGAAATGGGCAGGTAAATTTGCGGGAAATATATGTATCGACCGATAAGCGTCGTCGGCCAAATGGGTGAGTGGTTTCTGAATTGTACAGATCGTTGTTCAAATAAATGAATGCTGCTCAGGGGGGATGGAATGTAACCGTTACTGTTTTTTTATCGCAATTGGACGGTGGAATTGTAAGCGGAATAATACAATGTTGCACTCTGGTCTTACTCAGGGCATCTTAGGGACAATGTTGTTCGAAATCAGATGTGAGATTTGAATCAACATTGTTGCAAGCCGTTTTTTATAATTCTTTGAATAGATATTCTTAATTCCAGTACAATATAAACAATTGAAGAGGGCTTATCAGGTTTAGTAAACAATATTTGTAATGCCCTTTTCGTACGAACCGAAGCTCGCCTACGCAATCAAACAACAGTACTGGGATTGGTCGAGAAATGTAAGCATGGGTTTCTCAATATAAGAGCTTCCATTCCAGGATGTTCCGGGATGAAAAATCCCGGGATTTTGACATTTCCCGGGATTCCCGAATCCCGGTTATATGAATTTATAAATCCCGGGATCCCGTGCATTCAGGGATTTTTAATTTGATACACTTTTACTCCTTTAAATTTTTCTTGGAATATGTGTAGTAGGATTTGAAACCAGAAATTTAACGTCCTATGAAATATATCTCTTCCCTTCGTTTGACATTTATTCTGATTTATTGAAAGTAATATAGACAACACTTCTTGAAAAATACAACCTAGCAGTACAACAAAGCGTGAATATTTTGTTCAAATTTTATAATCGCGTATCTGGATGGTACATATACGAAAATCAGGTTGAGCGTCGTGCGATGTCCATCATTCATAGTTGATCGACAAACCATTGAAATACATTGTTCAGTCTTTTAGAAGTACGTTATTAAGCTAGTCCCGAGTGATGAAAAGACTTAGCATTTGCAGTTTTTA
Source organism: Ochlerotatus camptorhynchus (assembly GCF_037179485.1). Lineage (NCBI taxonomy): Eukaryota > Metazoa > Arthropoda > Insecta > Diptera > Culicidae > Ochlerotatus > Ochlerotatus camptorhynchus. The sequence continues at coordinate 934,057 of NW_027040621.1, forward strand.
GAGTTCTTTCTTGGACTAGCTAGCGGAATCTTGTTGAATGTTTACTCCTTCCGGAGGAACTTTCATCTGTCACCGACTTCTATCTTGGCTTCCCTCTCTGTTATTTCCTTAAGTTCACGGGCAAGCATTATCTTTACCCATTTGCATATCCAATCTACGTAATCATAGAGCACGGCAAAATAGTTTTTACAAATATATTCATGAGAGACATTATCCACCATAATCATCATGATCTTCATAGACTATTGTGAAATTTGGTGGTCAAACATAATTCGTTGAACATTAGACATCTTCGTGGAAGTTTAGGGAACTACGTTGAAATTATGGATTTTGACGTAGGACTACGTCTTTCATTTCTATATGGGGGTACACTTTGTGAAAACCAAAAATGAAACATGAAACAAAATTATGAAAGATTTTGAACATTAATAACTCAACTGCCCCTGGACCAATTTCAATAATTTTTCACTAATCGATCAGAAATATTTCTACGCATCTTTAACAACTGATGATTTTTAACAAGAAGCTATTGAAAAAGTGGTAATGTCAAGCGTTGTTAAATGTACACATAAACAATGATAATTTTATCGCTGTTAAACGTTCTTCCCAAACCCAGTCCTCATAGTCGAGTACCACATGGTTGCACATCATTCTGCTTTAACCTGAAAAGGTATAAAGCAGCACTGCTGTCTGGCATCTGCCCTTTTTTGCTTCGGACGGCGTGGATAGCAATAGCAGCAGTAGGAAGGTGGTGGCTAGTCCACTCTTGTACAACACAACAAGCAACAATTGACTGGTCGTGGCAAAGGAGGTGCCAATCGTAATCGCAAATTCTTCGAGATAACCACCTGCCGTCGTGGTGGCGGTGTCTGACGTATCTTCGGTCTGATCTACGAGGTGTGCTGAAGTTGTTTTTTTGAAAAATGAGATCCGTGATGCTATCACCTACACTAAACACGCCAAGCGATGTCATCTACGTTTCGAAGTGACAGTGACGCACTCTGTTTCGGAGGTTAAATCATCACCAACTTTGGCAACAAAACGGCCCTTTTCAGGGCCACCAAGCTCATTACAGTAAAGAGTAGGAATAGAATTCATCTGGCTGTTTGTCCATCTTTAGAACCAAACGCCTCCAACGACCACACAAAACTCCTCATGTAACCAAACTGGAAGCAGGGGTACAAATGATTTTGATCAACTTTGATCGCGATTGAACCCACGCCTGCTGTGGTGAGAGGTATTCACGCTTACCACTACACAACCGGCGCCGCTAACTTTCCAGGTACATACATTGGCAAACTGCGCAAAAGGAAAGGAGCCAGTGTTGCTACTTGATAGCAAACTACTCATGATGGGAGGAGTCTTTGTAGCTTGCACATCATTCTGCTTTAACCTGAAAAGATATAAAAAAGCGCTGCTGTCTAGCCTCAACTCATTTTCGCTTCGAACGCCGTGGTGAGCAGATAGCAGAAGCAGCAAAAGCAGTCGTCTGGCTCGCCGTGGCGGTTTCAAACGTGTCTCCGGTCTGATCTACGAGGTGTGCTGAAGGTGTTCTTGGAAAATATGATCCATGATGCTGTCACCTATACTGAACACGCCACGGCCATCGATGTCGTCTACGCTTTGAAGCAACAGACGAACTCTGTACAGTTTCGGAGGTTACTTCATCACCAACTTTGGCAACAAAACGGCCCTTTTCTGGACCAAAAAGCTTATTGCAGTTAAAAGTTAGAATAGAATTTATCTGCCTGTTGGTCCATATTCAGAACCACATGCCCCCAACGACCACACAAAATGCTCTCCAGAGTTGTAATCTAATCATCAACTTTCTCTTTGAAAAAAAAAAAAAAAAAAAAAAAAAAACTACAAATTTGGTACAAATCAAAAACGGAAAGAGTTAACATAAGAGATGATCGATCAATTAAAAGAACTAAATTTTCTTCACATTTGTTCCGTGCCCTAGCAGTGGTCCTACGTCAAGCTTCCGTTCGTGCCCCTAGGCAACTACTTTTTTTAGAAGTGCTACAAATAGGAGTTCAGTTAACTTTGAGAAAGCTCAGTGAATTTGGTACAACTTAAGTTCTACGAAGAGTGCAGAGAAGTTTGTTGAAGTTAAGCGTGACTGCCTCTCACTCCAAACGGTCTGGGTTGAATCGCAGTCGACACCGTCGGGATTTTCTGAGACATAAAATTTCTAATTACGCCTAGTAAAGCCGTTGGTCCCCGGACCACGAGTTGATGGGTCGATAGGTAGGGTCCAGGTGTGGAAGATGGCTCCCTGGCGTCGGTAGCATTGGAACTCAGTATGGAAAACAAGATCGACGGAAAATAAATCGAGGAAAACAAAAGTTTGTTGAACTTCAGCAAATTTTATAGAAATTTAGCAAACTTGAAAGAAAATTCGAAAATATTGTAGAAACTCGGAGAACTTCGGAATATTCTTAAATTCCAGCGAACTTTGTAAAATTTCGGCAACTTTATCGATGTTCAGGAGACAGCGTAGTCATTCAGGAAATTGAAGAGAAATGCGGAGAACTTCATAGAGCTTCCGAGAATGTCGTAGAAACTCAGACAGCTTTGTTAGAATTCGGGAAAACTTTATATAAGTGTAAACTTCTGCTTGGGGAACTTTGTTGAAGTTTAGGGAACCTTGTTTCATTTCAGGAAACTTCATAAAAGTGTTCCAGGACCTGCTCTTAATTGCATTTCGCTAATAATTTTTGTATATTTGTTAGCTTAAGGAATTCCGTCGAAGTTCAGAAAACTTCGCAGAAAATCATAGAAATCCCTAAATGAGAAGTGAACTTTGTTAAAGAGAATGTATTAAAGATAAAAAAAAACAATTAATACAAAAAAAAACATGTTAAAGATCAAGGAACTTCGAAAAATTTCGGAAAACTTTTTAGAGGTTCGGCAAAATTTGTAGAAATTCGGCAAACTTTCAGCAAAGTTCAGGAAATTTTTTAAAAGTTAAGAAAATTGCTTAGATGCTCAGGAGATAAAGTAGAAATTCATTAAACTTCTTAGAACTTCTTCGTATCAGTTTAGGGTACTGTGTTACTTTGGGAGCTTTGTTTCGCCAGTACGTTCAGGGAAATTCATAGAAAAGGATCAGGTTCTTCCCGGAAGTTTGAAGAAGTTGATGGATGTTTTGAGACCGTAGCAAAAATTATGGATCTTAAGAAGTTGAGACATTTTTTTAAGTTAAGGGAACTTTGTAAATGAACACAAAACATTGTACAGTCAAGATTCCTATAGTACGGATACGTTCTTGCCAGATTCCTATAATACGGTTGCCACTGGATACCTAGAGTACGGTCGATCCGGCATTAACGAATACACGTAGCAATTGACCACTTTTACGGATGTTCCGGATTTTTCGGTGGACCATCCCGTGGTCCCCTGGGTCCATATTCAGGTCAAAACTTCGAATTCATTCTGATAAGACGTCTATGAGCGTCAGAATCAGTTTCATGAAATGACCACTTTCACGGATGTTCCGGATCATCTAGAGGGCCATACCGTGGCGTCCAGAGTCCATAATTGGATCACACCCCGAATTCATTCTGATAAGACGTCTATGAGTGGTTTCAAAAAAACCACGGGGCTGTAGGATCAGTTTCATGAATTCACCACTTTTACAAATATTCCGGATCTTCCAGAGGACCATACCGTGGTCTCCAGTGTCCATATTCCAGTCACAACTTCGAATTCATTCTAATAAGACGTCTAGGAGTGATTTCGAAAAATCCGCTGAGCTCTAGGATCAGATTCATGAATTGACCACTTTTACGGATGTTCCGGATCTTCCGGTGGACCATCTCGTGGTCTCCAGTATCCATATTCCAGTCACAACTTCGAATTCATTCTGATAAGACGTCTAGGAGGGATTTCGAAAAATCCGCTGAGCTCTAGGATCAGATTCATGAATTGACCACTTTTACGGATGTTCCGGATCTTCCGGTGGACCATCTCGTGGTCCTCTGGGTCCATATTCAGGTCACAACTTCAAATTAATTCCGATAAGACGTCTATGAGCGGATTTGAAAAAAATCGCGGAGTTCTAGGATTAGTTTCATGCATTGACCACTTTTACGGATTTTCCGGGTCTTCCCGAGGATCAGACTCGTGATTTTCCGGATTCTAAATGTTCCCTAAAGGTGGCAAATTTTCTTTTAATTACTTTTCACAAGACACCAGAAAGTTATCTCTTCAAATTACCCTACAATAAGCGTTTATCCCCAATTAGCTCTAATACCATATGTTACATGTATTCGTTAATGCCGGTTCATATAGTGCGGTCCCTATTAACTGTACTATAGGAATCTTGACTGTATAAATTATAGGAAATTTTTTCAAGTTCAGCAAGCTTGTGTTAATTGCTAGCCAGATGGGCTAGTTTAAAGGGATTCCCCTAACCTCTGGTCTAGCCACGGAGATCGTCTGGGGTGGGCTACACTCGCCTCTTTTGTTGGCTAGCTCGAGCTTGAAACCCTGGAGCTTCAAGGTCGGCTCCTGGCTTGTCGGCACTGATCAAAAGTACAAAACACTTCTTTATCACTTTTACTCTTTATTCTCTCACTCACTTGTTATGCCTGTAGTGTGGGTGTGTAGATTGCTGGCCAGCGATGACGGAATTCTGCAACGGGTGGGGTTTTTCGGCGGCGGATGAACGGACTGTTCCCAGTGGATGCCGGTGCTCGACGGTTGTCACCGTGTGGCACGACGGATGTGACACTGGGGCTCGATCGGGTGATCGACGGTGATCTCCCAGTGGTTGTCGGTGTATTACCGATGGACGCTTGCTACACGGGTGTTGGCGTGTTAATGGACGCCCTCGTGGTTTAGCCCGTAATTAATGGGTCCTGAGGGGAATATGAGAGGTGGTCTTAGGGCTGGGAATTCTGCTACCGGGTTATTGATTGGGTCCTACCTGACTCCGTATTCGGTGGTATTAGCCGGTATTTGTTGGTAACTTTTCACTAATTTTTCCAAAACTAATAGCAAACTTGGCAGACTGAACTATCTCGCGCAATGGCTGAAGTGAAAGAGAATCTTCTTTTCAGTTTAACCCAGTAGCTTCCCCCTTGACCTAAGCCCATTTCCACCTCCCTCCCACTTTTCCACCTTCCTCCCACTTTTCCACCACCCCTTGTCCATATCCTTCTCCTGTTTCCAACGCCCACCTTCATCCTTACTCCTTCCCGTTATGTATTATGTGTTATGTGTTGTTGGTGTGACTGGGTTACAATTTTTAATTGGACCGTTGGTTTGGGAGTACATATTTACTTACATTCAAAACAAGACAATATTGCATACAAGAAACTGACATACAGATTGAATTCACAATGAATACACATATACCCTATTCCTCGCTCTCGCTATCTCCTGATTTGTCTCGCTCGAAGTGAACCAATAGGGTACAGGAACCAAAACGGTAACACTTGGCAGAAATTCAGTTGTAGCTATCGAAAAATTAAAAGTTGTAAGCTATGAAAAAATATCTGAAGTGCTGGGAACTTCGTAGAAGTTGACGAACAATCTCAGGAGTTCGTCCGAACATTACACATATTCAAGGAACTGCATTGTGGTTTTGAGTTTATGGAACTGAGTTTAAGTTCAAGTACAGGAATCTTCGTAGAAGTTCAGAAAGCATCGTAGAATGTTAGATTTTTTTCCGTCGATCTTGTTTTCCGTACTGAGTACTAATGCCAGGGTAGCTCCCACACCTGGACTCTACCTATCGACCCACCAACCCATGGAACCGGGGACCAACTGCTTTACTTCCCGTGATCAGAGAGTTTATGCCTCATAAAATCCCGGTGGCGCTGACTGGGATTTAACCCAGACCTTTTGGAGTGAGAGGCAATCACGTTTACCACTACACCACCGCTGTAGAATGTTAGATGACTTTGTTGATTTTCACGGATTTTCGACGAGATATCAATAAAGTTGTCTGGACGTTATTCAAGACTTTTGAAGTTGATCATGTAATGTTCTGAAGATTTGCAACAGTTCAAAAATTCAAATGACATCTTTCAGATATCCTTCCAAGACGGAAGTTTGATTAGAAAGTATATAAACGATATACAGGTGATTAGAGATCTAAAGCCGTCAATTATTAAGACAATTAACTGTTCATAACATTCAAATGACGTCTAGAGATAGCTTATCAAGATTTCTAGTTGATCAGATATTAGTGAATACAGGTTGAAGTGGTCAAACATTTAACTGGCTATCTCAAGATGGCAGGTCGGTCAGGAAGTATTTAAATGGTCTCCAGCTGATCGAAGATTTCAATAAAGTCCTCTGAATATTTTTCAATGCTTCAAGTTGATCAAGTAATTGTGTGTTGAGTACTTGGCACTGATAAAGTTTGCAAGTAGTAGACGAAATACGCGTATCTGTCAAAAGATAAGCAATTATAGACGCATTTCGCGCCAAATCGTATTCGAAGCTGGCAGCACCCTCTCAGATTTCAATGAAACTTTCTGGATGTGTGGACCTTGACTAAATATGCCACTTTGCATACTTAGTTTTTCCAAAATTTATCTAGACTAACATTTGAGAAGGGCCAAACTTTTTCTGCCGATTTTTTTCAAAAAAATATTATGGAAAAATGATAACTCCTGCAAAAATGTGTTGTATGGATGACTTTTAGGAAATTGTCCAAGTTATCAAAATACTGGAAAAAATTTAATTTGAGACCTACACTGAAAAAAAAGGTTTTTAAAATTTAAAGTCGATATAAAAAAATGGCCATGTTTGATTTGGATGAAACTTTGCCTCAAGATGGGTAATTATGTTTCCAAATTACAACGATCAGTATTCAGCCACTGTTGAAACGCAACATCTTGTTTGTCATTTGATTCTAATAGCAAAGTAAGTTCCTCTTCAATATTTTCATTGGAAGCACACTTTTCGCAAGCACGGAAAAAGCAATCAGTTGTTCTAGTAGAAGTATTACAAAGCATTTTTTCTATTATTGCATCTTGTGACATAATTCTTAAACTGTTGATCATTAATTTTACATTTTCATGAATTGTACAAATACATACATTATGTATACACTATGCTGCTGCCCACTAGTTGACGGTTGGATATTTACTTCATTTCCAACCGATCGGCGTTTTTTCATAACTGGACTTGTATTATGAGATATCACGCTACGACATGACTCACAAATGCTCATCGTTTCATCAATTTCGTGATTATATCCCATAGAATGTATTTTTTCTACCATCGTTGACGATATGGCCCGTAACTTATTTCGGTTGCATCTCGGATTATTTATATTTGCACAATATTTCAATCCTTTGAGCCTTAATTTGCTACTTTGGTCCATGATAATAATTTTACTACAAATTGTCTTCACAACTTTCGTTATCAGATTGACTGCTGCTTGTATGAAACCAACCTTAGTTTTATAGTGCTCATAGGTAGAATGAAGTGGTAGGTATATAATGTTAATGGTTTAGGTATAAATAACAGAAGGGCATATAGAATTATGATGCGGTACTTTGACTACCCAAAAATATTGTTGATTCGAAAGAAGATCTCAATTTAAATTTTATTCATACCTAATTCTTTATGGATAATTTGAGCTAAGAATTCTAAGTTGCTATAGGAGTATCGGATTTTGCCTCAGTAGTAGACAATATAATCAATTATATTATTTTCTAATGATATAAGCCCTTTTCATATGGAATTCCAAGTGATTAGTTGCTAATTAGACAAAATTGAATCACAAATGGAACTTCATTGGGTTCTGATATAATTTTGAGCTTCACTGGTTTAGTTTTGTGTAAAGTTGTGGTACGTTAAAAAAATCAGTTCAGACATGAAAAAGTTTTTGTAAGAAAACTTTTTTTTTCTTAAAAGTGCCCATCTCGCGATGTATGAACGGTTGGTAGTAAACATAATTACCTATCTTGAGGCAAAGTTTTAACCAAATCAAACATGGCCATTTTTTTTAAATTGACTTTAAATTTTAAAAATCATTTTTTTTCAGTGTAGGTCTCAAGTGATATTTTTTCAGTTTTTTTTTTCGATAATTTGGTCAATTTCTTAAAAGTCATCCATACAACATATTTTTGTTGGAGTTGTCAATTTTCCAAAATATTTTTTTGAAAAAAATCGGCAGAATAAGTTTGGCCCTTCTCAAATGTTAGTCTATAGATAAATTTTGGAAAAACTGAGTATGCAAAAGTGCTTATTTAGTCAAAGTCTACACATCCAGAAAATTTTATTGAAATCTGAGAGGGTGCTGCCAGCTTCGATTCGATTTGGCGCGAAATGCGTCTATAACGGAATTAAAAGGAAATAAACCAACACCCTCAAAGCTCTTCATAAAGGGATTTCGTTAATAGGTTCGACAAATATAAAGATTGAAAGTGTGAAGATATTCTTACGAAATGGCACGTTGATCAAGAAGTATTCAAAAGATCTCCAGTTAATCGAAGATGTCAGTGAAGTCCTGTGAATATTCAATTGAATCATAAAACAGCAAAAAGGATATCTTCCATTTAATTCCACTTAATTAATGTTGGTATCCATGACAGATACGTTTTTCTCAGAATCATTCTCCACATTTTTTTTGCAATTCACCCCAGAAATAGAGGAAATGGATGTAATGTCGGCCTAAATGCCCCTAATATGGTCGCATACATAAATTCAGCAATCGACTAAATTTTCAATAGCGACCAAAATATCCATTAGTATCGTCCCAATGACGCATTCATCTAGATAAAATTGATAAATTGCTGATTTTTAGCGATAGGCCCAATCTTAGATCCATAGGCCAACATTAGAGCCATTTCCCTTACTATTGAACATCCCAGATCCAGGAAAATACAGATTCAAGATTGAAAATGATTCAGGAACTTTGAAATAAATTTGAGATTTCAAAATAATATCTTTTTAATATTGGCTTAAACAAAATGTTCAAGTTCCAGGACACTGATTGCGATCGAAATAGAAAAATAAAATCAAGATCTCAGATTAGATTCAGTTTCCGAGATTTCAGACCTTGACATATTTATATTGATCTCAGATTTTACAATGTTACAATGTTATCGGCATCGTCATAACTAAAAAAACAATATTTTTCAAACTCTGTGTCAATTTGGATCATTGGGATTTAAGTGAATTCATGTTGATTACAAGAATAAAGACTCTGTCGAATACTTCGTCAAAGGGTCACATTGCCCGCTTCGAAGGAGTTACCTTAGAAAAACATTTATAATTGTAGGAAGTAGCCATTTACCACAGACTGTTAATTGATCAATCTTTAAGAACCCCCTTTCAGAGACGCAATCATTTTTCATTCTCGACAGTCCCGGGCTGCTACGGGCTCAAACTGTTCTAAATACCTTGTACCCCTGTCCGGTGTCATCTAGAACAAGAATACCGGGCTCCAGTTTCGGGTTTCATTTTTCACGTTCATCCAAGCCATTAGAACAAGACAGAACAAAAAAAAAAAAACGGATCGTAGACGTCTACTAAACGGCGAAACTCGATCCCTCTTGAAAGCGCACACATGCACTTTTCTTGCTTTGCAACAAATTCGCCAACATGGGGATGATCGTCGTCATTTCTGAGCGATGACGTTAGAAGGCGAAGGTCTTCCGTTCGGGCATCTGAAGAAGCAGACGATCTTTTTGTTTTCGGGATTGAACTTTTGACAGATGGCGTCTTGTGGTGGTCGTGGGTTGTGTGATCTTTTGATAAATGGTTCGATTTTTGTGCTCCGATCGATGCTGCTTTGTGCAGGTACAAAGGTGTATCATTAATTAGTTTGTAAATGGACTTGGGAATTGACTGGAGGCTGCCTCCAAATTGGAGCCATTCAAAACCAATTGAGGGAGGTTTTTTTTCAGTATTATTGGCAGAACGAAGAAATCAAGCTAAATGCAAACTCGTAACATCAAAAGAGCGCATCATTCGAAGCTAATTTACGGCATATCCACTGCAGTCAGCACTCCGCAGAGCAGTCATCGTAATTGGGTTATATCCAGATGTTATCGTCCGATTGGAATTAGTGGTAGGAAATGTGTGTTCGTGCTGATCAAATCTTTAAATGGGAAGTGCTTTATGATAGCGAAATCCTCACCACGGGATGAGTTGGCATTCAATGATTGTGCTGTTTTTGGATTCACCATTATGTTTCGCTTGTTGGCTTTTGAGTTCATCGAATGCAGTTTGCAGCGCACACTGCTAATTTCAAATCAAAAGCTTGATGCAAATAAAATTCCAAGCATTCAAAATTTGTTGTGAGGGCTCGACAGAAGCTCGCTTTCCCATGTTTGTTGTGTTACACCACAAAACAGTCACTTCCTATTAGCCTACCACAACCAAGCCACGACTCGTAGCAACAAATCATGACCTAATCCATTGCGTAATTATCAAACATCCACCCTCGGCAGGGCGGCAGCAACCTTCTCGGCCCCACTCATTGGGGTTGCATCAAACGCACTAATGGCAGCGATGAAAAATTTGCATATTAAATCTCACTCTCTTCCACTCGATTCGACGCTCTTTTCCATCTTACAAATGTGGTTTGTATTTAACCAGTGGCTAATAAAAACCACCTTTCCCATGCTGAGAAAAATAACGAGGAAATAGACCAATATCAGGTAGTAGTAGTAGCAGCAGCAGTAGCAGATAGATCACGCTTTCACGCGTCCATCGGTGCCAATAATTTGCCCTTAAAACCAGTCAATTTCAAACCTACTAAAATGCCCATCTCCGACTGAAACCGTGCTCATCCGGAGTCTGAAAGCGAGCGTATACCTTTTTGATCTTCAGCAGAGGAACCAACAGCTTGAAAGTTCAAAAAAAAAAAAGGTCCGATCAAGTGCTATGCTAAGCAACACTTCACACAAAGAGGCGACGACGATGGCGACCGAGGCGACGGGAAATGCGTGTAATGGTTGTTGCGGCTAATATAGGATTGTTTATTTTTGATTCTTTTTTTTTGCGGAGGCTCCTCCACTCGGAAGATGGATCGCAATGTGGGCGGAGGCTTCAACTAACCCCGCAGTCCAGGCCGGCCAGCAAGCGTGGTGGCAGGCTTTGATGGTGGTAGATGAGGTGAAATTGGCGAAATGATTGATTGAAGTCGATTCGGACGAAGTCGTTGCTGGACGATGAACCGCGTGTGATGTTGAGTGCTAGTGGAGAAGGAGTAAGACTTATGATTAAATGGCACGGCAATCTGGTCTGGTGGCAGATGGTCTCTCTTTCTCGGAATCTCCTGGTATATACTAGTCAGATGGAAACTTTTGCGTTGAATTGAATATATTAGCGAGCTGAAATAATGGACAATCACCGATGATGGTGGGAAATCGGTGCGGTGTGGGTATAATTCAAGATTTCAAGTACTATTATTGGTTAGGAAGGGGAAAACCCGGTGAAACGAGGTACACAGGTTGTAATAACCGATGGATGGCTGCGAGCACAGGAACTTGTATTAACTTTAAAATTTCTATGTCAATGATAATACAGAAGAATAATTTGATGATTTTGGATTGTTGAATTAATTCGTTGAAGATTTTCCAACCGTAATCCGGAGGCAAATTGATCACCGGGTGAAATTGATCATATTACCTTGCATTTTTTGCCAAATACCAAGAGAAATCTTGCAGTTTCGTTGTTAAGGACATTATCCCAATCTTCGTAGACCTAGTAGAACATTTGATTTGAACTCCCATACGATTTGAGAAACCTAGAACGTCTCCCATATTTAATTGCGAAATTGTCAATCATTTGCTTGCACAGGAGAAATAAACTATTGAAAATGAGCAATATACTAGAGGAAAGCAGCGATTGAAAACTATAAACTTGCAATAGAAAATATGTTTTACTGGTAAAACCACAACGATCCGCTACGATTTGAACTTCAGGATGATTTGAAGAACCTATAACATCTCATATATACGTAAATGGATCGTAATTAATGCGCTTAGACTATATGGAATTGTTAGAATATGATACGTTACTAAGTACATTGATTTGGAGGATTCTAGAATACTTTAATGAGGGTGGCCAGCGAACCGGAAAACTGGGAAATATCCGGGAACTTGTAAAGTAACCAGGAAAAACCTGGAAATTCGACGAGAGAACCGGGAAAATAAATTCACCATACCATAGGAACAAATTTTTATACCAGAATTTCAGAATAAACCATAAAAACCCATATTGATCCAACGGGTAGGTGAATAGAACCTTTGTTACCCAGTAGAATCTCGTTTTTGATATTATCCATAGATATACGAGGCCTTAATGGATATTTTTATTTTTATTGGTCTCAGTTTCTGCACTGCTCAATTGAACAGCAATTGCTAGTTTGAATTGGAGTCCAAATCATAATTCAATAATCAATTGATTTATGTCTTCACGTTAATTTCCTAACATGACAATAATTTTAAGATATAATTGTGGTTTATCTTGTGAATTAATTTCCCAATCAGTGTGTTGATTCAGGCGCAAGTTAACTATAGTCGCTATATTTATAGTCTGGCGGATAGAATTTCGATCTATCAAAAAGTGGAACCAATTCAATTTATTGAGACCAACAATTGAAAAGGTACTTTTATAAACAAAACGTTGATTATTCTTTCCTCGCCAATCGAACGCAAATTACCGGCATCATCGGATGGAGAAAATTTTCTCCAAAGATGGTGTTAGTTTGCGTAGGTGTGTCTTAAGTCACGAGAAAATAGCAATAGCTTATGTGCTCTTTTCTGTTGTTGGTTGTGATTTGACAGCTCAATTGGTCAATGCATAGCGACTATGCATCATCTTCTGTCGAACTGTCCTGTGAGCTTAGCGATAAATTCGTTGACAAGAGATACAGAATTACATTCGAAAAATGTGCCATCACCTCATTAGCAACGGGACTGATAGAACTGAGTTTCCAGATTTGTTTCACGATGTTCCAGTTCTAATAGCGATTCTTAAAAATGAGGGTGATGTAAAGACAAAGATTTAAAGCGCTAGTTACACTTCCCTCCTTGTGAATGTATTGACATGTGTAACGTCCACTTTAGATGTATAGGTGCTTAGAAATATGGGCAAAAACAGTGCAGGGTGCAAGCTATTTCTAAACAACCCAAATTTGAGTAGGATCTACTCATATCCACCAAAATTGAGTAAACAAAGTTGGGACTGACAAGATGACGAATGAACAACATCGACCTAAATCCAAATGTTAGTTTGTTATCTTGTTAGTTACAATCTAGTTTGCTCAATATTGGGTAGCCATATTGCTGCTGGAAATGAGTAGATCTTACTGAAATTGTGTGCAGAAAGGTGGAAAAACTCGCTGTACACGGCCAACGAGATCATCCCAAATTTGATTTTACTTTACTCATAAATCGCAAAAAGTGCAGAAATTCAGAAAAATTTACTTCATGTTTTCCAGTTTTTTCGCGCATTTTCAAGGAAGAAATGTCAAAATATGATTACACTAACTATTGGATTTTCTCGGTCTATTGGTACTACTACTAGACTGTGTAAAATTTTCGTAAATTTTCCTCATTTTGCAGCAGATTATTGAGGTCGTGCACAAATTTGAAGGGACAACTCTGGGACTGGTATTATAGAGCTTTTCGACGGTTAATCGGCGCACACTACTGTACCATTTAAATCCAACGAGTGCGAGCAAGAAGGAAACAGATTAGTGGGAAAATACACCGAAAAAGTCTATTGGAATATGTAGGGTAGATGGTTCAAAACGCACCCCTTTGGGTAAAATGGCCCTGCGCTGTTTTTCATAGCTTTTCGATTGTCAATTTTTGAATTTAAAAACCAGCATTGCTAGTTCAGTGCTTGAATTAACATTCTGGTACATGATATTTCCAGAATTAGTAATGCAAAAGCAACGAAAAACTGCATGGGGCCATTATACCCCAGGGGTGCATTATGGGCTATTCTCCCCTACATTTCACGATTTTGCGTACGATTTCTTCTTCTGATTCTAACGCCCAAACTAAACATAAAGCCTTCCTCTGACTGAAAAAAAAGCGGGAGTTAACCGACATGCACGTATATTGATCGAATAAGCCATCTCGACAAAATCTTGCCTAGCTGAAATTGGGAATCGATTGGGCTCTATCGATTGAGAATGTTTTATACAGGTGAGATAGCTTGTGTGGATGGCTATCGGGCGCAGACGGCAAGACGTGTGAAAATCGATTCTAATACCTATGTTACGCTAGTAACAAAGGTAAAACAGAGTGATTCTTTACCAAATGAATGTCTAGCTCTATTTGCTGCATATTTTTTTCAGTTTCCCGTATTATTTTTTATAGAATTTAATCACTGAGCAATATTTCAAATTGATTTTTGCCGTTTCAATTTCACACGTAAAAGAAAAAAATGAAGATGCTCGACTATGCAAACAAATATTTGTAAAAACCTAATCTGAAGTATACTTTTCCATTGGTTTCGTTTTTAGTTTTCAATTCGAAATCAAAATAACCATGCATTTAAAATTCTCATGATATGGATTCCAGAATTTATAAATTCTGCTCTGAAATATCATAAATGTTTTTTTCTGAAATTAACCTGAAAACACTCCACTAAATAATTACAGTTGAATTCTTTTTGGAATTGTCTTGAAACCTCTTCTAAGAATTTGATTGGAATCTCCCTTGAACCTATTCGGTGACTTTGATTCCTTTGAAATTCTTTTCAAAATTTTATTTTAACTCTATTCAAAACCGCGGAAATCTTTCTTAATTTTATTTAGTAACCCCTTGGAGTATTTTAAAGAATTTCTTTCTAATTATCAGCATTTTTGCAATCAATTTTGTTGGAGCTCTGTGATGACTCTTTCGCACTTGGGTTGACATTATCCTCAGAACACTCTTAGAACTCTGTTTCTTGTTAAATTCTCATCATAATTCTATTGAAATTATTCTTAAAATTCATCTGTCATTTTCCTCACGATCCCCATGCAAATCTCCCCAGAATCCCGTTTTCACAACTCAATTTGAAATCTTCCGAAATTAACTAAGAATTTAATTTAGAACTGGCATTCTTCTCCGCAGAAATCCCTCCAAATTCATCTAAAAATTTCTAAGGACTTCATGTCAGAATAAATCTGGAATTCTGCTCAGAACTTTCTTTTTGAAAATTATGTGCGATTCCTCTTCAATATTTGATTGAAATCAACACTTTGACTATTTTTAAATTTTAATAAAAATTCCGAGTTTATCCGCAAGATTCTATTGACTGTTCTTTATTTGTTATAACCCTTCAAATGCTTCCTAGTCGAAGAGCGTTGACAATTATGACTTAAGTTGATTTTTTTTTTCAAATCTGTGACCTGGATTTTTTTTTCATAAGTTCACATTTTAATTATTTTCTCTCCCAATCTTGCATCACTAAAATTTCGAAGAAAAGTTCTAGTTTCAGACAATACAAAAATGTCAAAGCCCCAGAATCTTAGGAATCTGTATTTTTTTATCCTTTCAGAAATATTCTTCAAGTAAGTATTGGTCTATTGGATGTGGGTATTAAATTTCATGAAACATGAAGTAATGAAATCGGGTTGTCAGCGGAATGCTTAAATAAAACAGCTTAGCTAAACTTGCTCTAGTTGCAATTCTCTTAAGGGTACCTTCGACAAGGACGTTTACCGTGTGAAGTTGAAAAAAATGCCATTTATTTTTTACATTGTGCTTGTCTTTAAATTCGCGAAGGCTTGCAAAATCGAAGAGGGTGGTCCGATAAAACCAACGTTTTATTATTTTTTCTTGATGTTTTGAAAAACGAGTCTATTTTGAATACGTTTTTCCTAAAAGTTTTGTTGGAGCAGGTCCGCGATTTCCGTTAGAAATTTAACCTGCGCACAGAGTAGTATTAAGACAAGAAAGTTGTTCAAAATGGCAAAACTCAAAAAGCTGCTTAGCACATCATTTTGATAGCCCCTGTGTTCCTAACTCTCCAGTGCAATAATATGCAGCAATTTTGGGTTCCCTTGTTTTAATTTCATCCCGTTGCCAGGTGTCAAAGTTGTGCAGTTAGTTGCATGTCAAAATTTCGTTTAAAAATAAGGAAAGTTCTCTCAAAAGTTTTCCGAATTTTAAGCTAAGCATCAACCTGAATTAAAATGAATCTTCAAGATAATGGTATGTAGAATATGTTGAACCCAAGAACCAAAACATTTTAATGCACAAATATAGTAGGGGAATTTACGTATTCTCGGCAACCTAAGTAGCGACCTTCTTTCTATAGCCTTTTTCTTTAAGGAACGCACACATATGCAGTATTGGTTTGTTTGCAATCTTTTGCTGCCAGCTGCTCTAACAATTTCAATCGAAAGAATTGTCAAAAACTGTTTTGAAACGCTTTTACAAAGCTCCAATCTTCTCTAGTGAGAGCGAGTATTGTCGGCAACCAGTTTTTCTTCGGCAACCGTTCCATTTAAACTGCATGTAAATCTGCTGTTCTATTATCGGCAACTCGAAATCAGCTACAATCTGTAGTGCATTTCAAGAAAACCTTGCTAGATTGCTTTTTCTCAGTGGTGAAAATATAGTCAAATTGAAGCTGAAAGCATAAAGAATCATTTGCATGCATTCAGCGAAGTGTTTTCGTAAGAAAATCCAGTGAAAATAGTGTTCCAATTTGGGTTGCCGAAAATAGTCTGTCATGCCGAAGCCGTCATTTCCCCTAATTATCAAGGTAGAGGCAAGTCACGTTTTTTGCTTAGGTGTTTATGTTTGAAATGTATATTTGTTATTGTTCCGGGCATTTCCGAGCAGAATGTTTGATACTGTTCGGTAGATTAGGGTTCTAACAAATGATCTACGGTATAAAATTCTGCAAGTTTTTGCGAATTTACGATATATTGGTACTGTTTGCCAAGTTAGATATTTCATTTTGAATATGCTTACAAGCAATTTTTGAAAGTTCTGTCCATTTGATTAACTATCTTAGAGTCTAGAATGTCGTATTTGCGTATATTAGGAGTATTTTTGTTATAATCGATGATGAATTAATGTTACAACATATTATATAAATTGAATTATATAATTTATAATAATAAAAGGAGAAAAATTCAAATTGCACTTTACATGAAAGCACATTACTAGCAAAAATTTAATCAATTTCAACAAAAAATCATCCTTTTTTAGTTTTGGCCAACTTTTTGGGTCAAATACTCCTACGTGCGGCGTGGAAATTCAATGTGCACTGTTGCTGATCGAGGGTATGAGCATCGGCTAACACTCTAGTTGATTCTTGCACAGACATTTTCGGCACTCATTTGTAGTCTCAGCATGGTGATTTCGGGGTGAACTTTCTTCTGACTTCGTTCAAGAAAATTGTTCCAATTTCTCCTAGAGCTTTTTGGTGACCATCCCGAGCATTTCTCTGCCAAATTTTCCAGGAAAAGCCAAAACCTTGCACGACCCTCTCCGATTTGGATAAAACTTTTGTCATGTCTTCGATATGGAAGATTGTTTTTTCCTCAAGTCAAGAGGCCATGTCGACTCAAGACTAATCATTCTAAAAGGCGTATGTGTTTTCAATAAAAAATCATAGTCCGAAAACAGCTAATTTAAACAAAATTGAGTCTGGGAGGAAGCTGTAGAGAATCAATTGGGCTTTTCTGGTAAAACTATATGGGTCTGTTCGGACATGTTCCGTTACTAAGTACATTTAACTAGTCGTCGTTGTACAATGTTCTTCTGATCTAGTTGATAATTTGATCTGATCTCCAAGACTACTTGTAAACCCAAGACCATCTTAAATAGATTGTATATCCTCCGCATAGACTCTACATACAGAGTTGCTTCCACTCAATTGCTATGAAAAAATGTTTTTTTCTGAATTATAAAATCGTTAGATGTTATTATGATATTTTGTACTTGTAAGTTGATGTAAGAGGTTGCAAAGTATGTGTTTGACACAAGAAACCTGTGATATTTTGTACTTGTTAGATACTTGTAGAGATGGAAAGGCAAGCGTTTGACACATAAAACCTGTCAAATTCGCTTGCAGAGTATCACAATCAGCGATTTTATGATTCGTGAGCGTTCACTCAGAGTGAGCACTCGCGAGTCGTAAAATCACTGATTGTGATTATGTGAAAGCGAATTTGACAGGTTTTATGTGTCAAACGCTTGCCTTTCCATCTCTACAAGTATCTAACAAGTACAAAATATCATTATAACATCTGAAAATTTCAATATTCTTAAAATCATTTTTTTTATAGCAAGTGAGTGGAAGCAAGCCTGTCTACGTGGATAGATATCGTTGCTGAGGACATCGAGCAAGTCTTGGTCAATCTTGTAGATCATATTACCAGGACACTAGAATGATTTGGAGGAATCAATAATATTTTAAAGTTAAGGAAATGTATGAATTTAAGTTAAATGATCATGACTGGTCAAATTATTCAACTCTAGGATGGTTTCAAGATCCGTAAAAGACTTATTTGTTTTTGATTTGTTTCCTAAATTATGAAGTCCATTGAACCTGGCTGGATATCTTACGATAGTCAAATATAAGATCTCGCTGATCATGTAGATCTTTTCATATATATTGTGCTACGAAAATCACTTTAAAAAAGTTTAAAAAATAAACTTTTCAGATATGATATGTGGATAGGTTTCGTCATGTGATTATATGTAAATCAAAAGGACGACCCCGGCGCAGTGGTTCGCATCTCTCACGTCAAAGACACGAGTTCCAATCTAACTTCTGCGCAAAACCTGAAACTTGATAACTTAAAAAAAATATAACACAAAAATGAATATGTTGTGTAAAAGTAATTTTTTTTTAAGAAAATATATAAAACATATTGTGCCCTCTTGTCTACAAACCATGAAAATGATTTTCAAAACATCAAAACATCAAATCCCAAATTTTTAATATCATTATATTTTTTATTTAATATTGCGATCTTTAAGTCGGCCCTGTGTTTCAAAAGTTATGAATTTAAAAAAAGTCATTGTTGTTAAAAATCGAGTTTTTGGACCACCCTAACATGGAAATGCTTTTGATCTGTAATGAACAATTGCAAGCCTGGATATATCTTTATTTAAAAAAAGAAGTTATTTTTGCATATCAACTAATTTAAGGGCCACCCTAATAATGACCAGCACCAAAAGAAGGGATTTGTCAATCACAATAACCAGACCTACGACACCAACAATCTAAATATTCATTTTTCTGGCTGTCTTTCTGAAAACCATATTTTGAGAGTAACTTTTTTAATTCAAATTTTTCATGAAAGTCATCTTTGAGAGGTTTTATCATGAGACGCATGTTTTGCTGTACAAATATCGACTGTAGCTCTTCATTTAAATACAGGTAGACAGTCGCTGAGTTAATTTCAAGCAACTTTGACCGGTACAACTTTCTCTAATCTCTTAACGTTATCATGTTAGAGTAATTTGATGAATTAAATTAGGGTGTACCAGAATAATTTAGTTTTTTAACACAAACTTTTTTTAAATAAAATTTATCTTGAAAGTCGTATTTGAGAGACTTTTGAAGCATCATAAGACGCATGTGTTGTGAAAACAGTGTTTATATTTCTTTTCATCAACCGAATATACCGAATTATATTTCATAAAATTATCAATATCATATTGATTTTATAGAAGATTATGAATCTATTTGTTTGATATTATTTAGAAAAATATATGCACTATCGAAAAATATTATCTATGTTTACCGCAACAAGAGATATTAACATTTAAAAAAGAGCATAATTTTGAAAGAAAAATGTCACTTACTCTTTCTTGATCGAAAAAAAACGACAAATTCCGAGCTGCAAAAGTTGTGTTTTCAAAACTTCTAAAATTTGTGGCTGAGAAATTTTAAATAAAAAAACTGAACAAGCAACTGTTTTTATGTTTTGGTAAGCGTAATTGCCTCTCACTTAAAAAGGCCTGGGTTCAATCCCAGTTGGCGCCGCTGGGATTTTCTGAGGCATAAAATCTCTGATCACGTCTTCCTTCGGAAGGGACGTAAAGCCGTCGATAGAAAGGGTCCTGGTGTGGGAGCTGCCTCCTTTGCGTCGGTAGCATTTGTACTCAGTGCAGAAAACAATTGTAGGCTCTAAATGCATCTTTCCTGTTAAATTCCTATTCTGAATGACTGGAAAAAAGACTTTATGTTCGTTATTTTAAATTTGTTTTTTAATTACGATATGGAACATTAATGTTGAATGAAATGATGAAAAACAATATTCAATATACTCGTCTTAGAAAGACGCTCATTCTTAAAAATTGATTTAAACTTTTTGTCCTTTTGACCTTTTGACCATTTCCCTATCCGTTTCGGTTATGAGTATTTGAAATACCAGGATTGAATGATAACAATAACTCGACCGGGGACGGACTCGTTTATGATTGTATATATAAGGAGCTCGATGGCCTAACGGTAACCGTTTTTGCATACTGAGCAGAAAATCGTGGATTCAGTCCCTAGCACCTTTACATACTTTGCATCGACTTGATTTAACAATTCGTATACCAAGATGAATTCTCACCATCATCCCTTCCTGTGCTGCTCGTGGACGGATGCAGAGGACTTCTAGGCTTCAAACAAAGTAAGTATCACGCCAACAATTTTCGACCCTCTTCCTAATTGACATGTAGTCGGACGTGGCCAGCACCGGTATTGCTCAAAAAGAAGTAGATAATCAGAATGTGCACATTGAGGATGATCGCTACTCACAACCACCATGAGTTTTTGACAAAAGGTCGAAAGGACAACATTTTGTTCTTTCGACCTTTTGCCATAGATTTACGGTGCTTGTGTACGTGCAAATGTTGGACATCTAATCTATTTTGAACAATACTGGTTGGCAACGTCCGAAGGTAGGGCTGAGGGTAGGTAATAGGTGAGGATTCGTCTTGGTATTTCATGTGTTAAATCATGTCGATGCTAAGGGTGTAAAGGAGCTTGGGAATGAATCCACAATTTTCTACTCAATATGCAAAAACGGTTTCCATTAGGCCACCGAGCTCCTTACATCTAAAAAAAAAAAACAATCATAAACGAGTTCGACCCCGGTCGAGTTGCTGTTATCATTCCATCCTGGTTTTTCAAATACTCACAACTGACAACGGAGGAATACTGTAATGCATGCGAAAGTAAACTGTATTTGTTTGGTAAAACAGTTGTGTTAAGATTTGTTAAAAATACTAAAATATGACGTTGATAAGATAAGTATAATTACTAGAGTACTAGGGTAAGTGTGTCAGTTTTTGACCCTAGTGGCATTATAATTGGCCCTATCTTAAAATTAATTTTTTTTCATTCTTTACTTAATGTATTTAGAAGGTTAGAACATATCTACGCTAATAAAAACATGAACATTTATATCAAATTTGATGTAGGCCCTAGAGCCAAAATATGGAGCTCTACCTGGCACACTTAACCTATGGCTGACAGATCTATAAAATTTAAATGAAACCAAAATTTTTTTGTACAATTGTTGGACCCCTCGTCACATTTAGCCATCGATAGTTTACAGCAATAGTAAAATGGTAAAATGCAAGGTTTGTTTACATGAACTGAAACTTATGTTAAAATAGGTATGCTGTATAAACCTGTGAGTGAGTTATGCCAAGAAATTGAACAAACTAAATCATAATGTGATGAATAATCCAACTCAGTCAATAGTTTGAGAATCCAATTAGAGTTTTTGGAATAAACAAAACGTTTATATTTGAGGCCTTTTTTCTCCGAACCACAACTTCCAAGTCATCATCGATTATAGTTTTGATGCATTGCAGCACCCTCGCAATCACCGTTCAAACCATCGTGACTGTTGCTTTCCCACACCCCCCCCCCCTTTCTAGTAATGCAATAAATTGTGCAATACTTAGTTCGAGTATAAAAATCACGCTTCCATGCATGACATAAATTAATTGAAAACCACTTACACATCAACCAGCAGTGGCCAGCTTTATCGCCAGGGCTAGAAGAAGACGGCAACAAAAACAACGCAAATATCTAGTTCAGTTATTGAACTTCTCCTCCCGTTTGGGGTACTGAAACGACTGCAAAAAAAAAAAAAAAGTTTGCAAATGGAAAGGAGCGTGATCGTAAAAACCGTCAAAACCATACAAATTTATAAGACAACTCCTAGGGCCCTGCGGTGTGTGCGAGAGTGTTCGCGTGGTGGACTATTTGGCTGGTTACCTACCGACTACACACCATAGCAGCGCCGCCCGCCACAGGCTCGCAAGTGGAATATTTATGAGATTATTAAATAGCGCAACCCGCGCGTCGCGGGTAATAGCATCCAATCGATTTAAATTGAAAGTAACATTATTATTGCCTTGGTGGTTGGCTTGACTTGGCTTGGCGATCACTTTGCATGTGCGCAGCCGGGCGGATGGTCGTCCTCTCACTCACTTTGCTCCCGGGGTTCGGTTTTAGACTAATTAATTTGAGGTTAAAACATATTAGCAGACAAGAAGCGAGAGCTTAAAGAGTATCTTCCGCCCTTTCGAGCCAGAAACATAAACACTAGAATCAGCTCGGTTGGGTAATTATTGTTTGCAGTGGCTAGCGAGAAAGAAAGAAAGGCCTACAATAGCCGTAACGATCGCATGAGATGATCGTGGTTTTAGTACGGGTTTAGTGCGCGTGGAATCGTTGGTAGGTTTTGTGGATTTCGGGGATTTAAAACCGACTATTATATCATACGGGACGAAGGTATATAACTAACGGGTTTCGTTCATCAACTGACTGAACAAAGGCCAACAAGAAGTAAAACTCTACATTTGATTGGTTTTAAATGTGCCCTGAAATGGATTCGGTTTGGCTTTCCGATGCTCGTTGGGGCCAAATGTTAGCCAATTGTGAATTGAATCGGGATGGATTGTGTTTGAGTTTTGTGGAAACTTTTCACACGAATTGTATGAAATAATTGATTGGCGGCTTGATAACGAGGGTTCTTAATGGCTTGATGTTTTGGGAAATACATTCTTCGATGATAGTTCTTAACCATCAAGCTTAGTTCTACAAAAATCAAGATTTTAATATACCGAATGGCTTCGAATAAAAACTTCATATTAGTTACAAAGTACACGTAGCAAAGCTCTGCATACTGTGCGCCCGGGTAATAAAATCCAATCGCACTATTATTTACGGCAACTGCTAGAATCATTACGATCAATGCGACTGATTACAAGAGCATCGGACTTCTCCCGCTTAAGTACCTTTTATTGACTCGCTTAAATACCGCCAATTGATCTTGATAGCTTCATTATTTACTGCTGTTCTAGCCCAACCTACCAACCATCCCCCCCCCCCCAGAGAAGCGTGACTTCGATTTTTCCCCCCTACAATCATAACTCCTCCTAATTGCTGCTTTCAAAACAATTTAACAGTTTGTAGAGCAGCAATCGCATAAATTCCTGATTCCACCAGCACACAGTTCTTGCGTAGGACGTCGTCTCACCGAGACATTGCCATCGGACATTGATCGACAATCTCACGCAATTGTTCTCCGAGATGTAGGGTTCCCTCAACTTATTGATTCCGGCACCCTGCTCTGCTAATTAAACCTGATCGATCCACACATGCCTCGGTCGGAGTGTGTCGGAGCGCGCGCACACACCCATTAAAAGACGATTTAATAAGTTCGTAAAACTAGTCCCAGTGGGCAATTCTGGTCATTACACACACATACGATAAGACCGGTGAAGTCGTAACTTCTTGGTCACATTGCGGGGCGACAATGTTGCAAGTAAGTAGATCTACGTTGATCGCCGTACGACGAAGAGCGAGTGGGCTTCAGCCTTGCCATCGACGGTGTCGCTGTTGTCGTAGCTTGGCATTGATTTGTGGTTCGATGGGCAACAATGTTGCCGAGGCACGCAGATAAAAATAATTTACGCTCTTAATGGTCGTTGGGTGCGAGGGCAATTGATTATTTTCGTCGTGAGGAGGGGTTTTGAGGGTCATAACTTTGGTGGAAAATCTTGATAAAAGCAGTTGAACCCTGCAGACCAGACGTTATTGGTGTTTTGAAGGGAAAATCTAGCACCCATCCCCCTGGGCTTCAGAGTTGAGAGTGATGAGCTGTGAAGCTTGAAGAAAAGGTCGAAGCAAAACAGGAAATAATGACAGTCAAACCATTAGAGGTGTACGGCGAAAATTGCAGAACTTTCGTCTGTTTTCCACGATCTTATTCCATTCCGGCAGCACCGCAGACGGAATCGAGAGGCCCTTGGGGAAAAAAGAAAGTTTCCATGCTGCATGAGAACTGTGAGTGAGAAGCAGTCAACTTTAATTAGATTTTCCTTTCTGGAGTCACGAAAAAGCGAGACCAGATGAGTCTTTGGGTCCAATCGTCGAGGGTCATTGTGACGTTTGACACGGCGCGCCGGTCGCCGATGTGATGGTGGGATGCACTTTCGATCTTGGATCTGTAGGCTAGGCGCGATCACGCGGAAGGATGAAAGCGAGTTCTGATCGTTTGTGACAGACGGACGATTGTGCAACCCTGTGACATGGTGATGGGTTTGCTAGACGTTCTCTCGCTGGGTTGTGTAAGACTAATCGTGCTGGCAGTTTTTTTTTTTAATTGTAAAGAAGATGCACTGAGAAGTCGATGGGAATGGGGCTTCTCACGATTTGATTGATAGACATCTGAAGAGGCTTAAGATAGTATTTTGGCGAAATAGGGAAAAGTTCCATTCTGATTTGAAGTAGTTCCAAAAGAAGCATTATGGTACGAAAGATTTAAAATTCAGAGAAGGATGCCAAAATGTTCGATACGAAATTACCAATAAACTAACCAAACAACCAGAAGTCATATAACAATGTACAGATCGAATCGTAATATACTACATATTAAGTCGAAATCGCACAAAAGGTTGAATTTCATCGCATGATGTTAAAGTTGCATCGTATATAATGCAAACTTTTGACCTTAATACGATGTACCATTTATTCATCTTACAAGAGTACAAATTAAATCGGAGAAACCCGTAAAACTTGTCAAACTGAATAAGTTATAACAGTTAAAGTCGTATCCCAAGTAACAAATCTAGAGCTGCTTGGCTATATTCAAAATTTATAAAGGTTTTATTGCAGCTGCAACCATTACCTACAGCTTTATGACGGTCATATACAATGCAAGTCATGAAACATTCTTATAGCTATCTACAAAACCCCTATAAAGCTAATTAAAAAACCAACTGATGCTTATGCTATTTTCACTTATGAAAGGTTTTATGATTGCTTTGAAGTATACAAAAAAGTAATATAAATTGCCCTTATAAAACCTAAAAATAAATCCTATCGTTGCTTTATAAGTAAGCGCAATAAAACTAGTTGGCCATGAAACAGTTATTTTAAAACAATTATAAGCATTCAGTTGCAACTTGTCAGAAATGTTAATAGGTGGTTTATTTTTACAACATAGAAAAGAATAAAAACTTTCCGGTACTTCCAAGCGGAGCGCAAAGAAAATCAACAAAATTGTTAGCATGAGCATGAAAACATTTCGTGTATACGTATACGCGACGTAGTGTGCGTAAGAAAAACGTCAGCAATCTCCATGATTCTTCCGTTCTCGCTCGCATATACATGGGGTGACACGGTCGAATCTTGGTCGAAATACATGGAATGGTGACAGTCCTAGGTTGAAATCACGCATAACTTTTCATAAAGGTTAATGTACCATTCAAAACTTTCCTAAATGTTTTTAAAATTCATCGGTTGCACCCGTAGAATAGGAATATACATTTGCCCTCAAATAAAAAAATTAATTCAAGCTGAAAATTGCATAAGGTCCTTAGTAATATTGACAGATTCGCTTCGTTAACTTTCTCTTTGCATCCCCACGGTCATGTAAAGACATTCCCAGGTATTTTCAGCACATAAATCGATAAAAGAAGCTTTTATCTAGCATCCAATACGACAAACACATCAAGAAACGGTTCTGTGAATAAGTTATTAACGAAAGAGAAAGTCGACGAAGAGAATCGATCAATGTTACTTAGGACCTAATGCAAAGTTCAGCTTGAATTGCTCTTGTAAAAAAATAGTTCTCGTAATAAAATCATGCATTATCCTTTTCTGTTCTGCTTTCATCCCATGCACACTGGGCCAGGAATGCAACCTAGCGGAGCAAAATTAATAACTCCGAAACGAAAAACGAAACGCAATTTTTTTTCTGTTATTTCACATAACTCGAAAACAGTAGGCTGTGAAGTTTTAACGTGTTAAGAAAAGTTGTTTATTTTATCAAGATAACAAACTTTGACAAAGTCGTGAAGTCTTCGAAACACAAATTCAATGCATTAAAAAAAGTTATAGAAAAAAAAACATGTTCCACTAAAATGAAGAAATCTACAAAACACCAAAATATACCTCTCTCAAATTTTGATATTTTTTTTATCGAGTATTGCTTAATTTTTGCTGAAAATGTCAAAATTGTGTTTTTTTTCTCGTTTTTTCAACAATGTCTTTGAAATTTGAAGCTTAATCCAGTATGTTTCTTCACAAAAGCTATTTATTTAATGTATTTTCATAAGAGAAAAATATAACATTATAAAGCTGTAAGCAAAAAAACCGAAACAGAAAAAAGCCATATTTTCAAGATTTTTTTCTTTAACTCCATATAACTTAGAACCAGTAGACTTTGGAAATTTTACGTCTTTGAAAGACCTGTTCATTTTGTCAAGATAAACAACTTTGCCCAAGACATCAAGTTTCCAAAACGTCAGAGAAAGAAGTTAGATTGTGACACCATCTTTGCGGAAGAGTTTTGAACTATTTGTTTATGTCAATAGATGGTCCTTATTATGATGAGAAATTTTGCCGAAGACACCAAGTCGCGGAAATGCTTCGTTTCGGAGTTATTAATTTTGCTCCGCTAGGTTGCATTCCTGACCCAGTGTGCAATGTAAGCATTAGACATTTTAAGAAATTGCGCTTGGTGTTTTTCTTGCCTGCTGTCTTCTGTCGCCATATTGTCATTATGAAAATGCCATTAGCCTTGGAATAAAATCCAAGAAATTTCAATAAAATAATGGCTAAATAAGAGATCCGAAATGATTTCCAGTGTGCATTGGTATGAATTTATGTATTGAGATCTATTTTCTGTAAAATTAAGGTGATTCCATCAAATTCATTTAATTTCTGAAACAATCTTTTTTGTTAACTTGAATTATTTTGGAGGCGCATTTATTTAACGCTCATATTATCTCAATATACACGATAACATTTCAAGCGCATATGTTTTGGAACTTCTAAAAAGTAATATATTTTCTTTAAGATTTTCACTAATGTCGCCATGAAACAAAATTGATTGCATGGTGATCTTGACACCAACACTCAAACCTATTTTAACCGCTAAAGATTTCCATTTGGTTTCAGCAGAACAGAACAACAACAAGCTAATTTATGGCGGTTGCTTTGAAGCCAATACAAATTAAATTGGCTTTATAACTGATTTTCACCAAAGCGTCATAAAACTGCTTGGATACAATATTACTCTTATAGAGGCTATGAGAACCTTTTGTAGAGTATGAGGCTTCCTGACAAAAGGTTTTAAGACAGCTTTATTGTGATTCTCAAACATGCTTTATAAACCTTATCAAGAGTGGTCCACTAAGCTGTATGACGATCTTATAGCGGTTATCAAAAGGTTGTGCTGGAGCTATTAATTTTATTGGCGGTTTTATGAAATTGATCTCAATAACCACTAATAGAGTGCAATAAAACAAGAAATGCTACTTGGGATATGATGTCACTTTTGTAGGTATAAATAATTAAGTGGAATTAAATAGAAGATAAACTATTTGCTGTTTTATTTAAGCATTCCACTTACAACCCAATTTCATTTCTTCAATATCAGGTTTCAAGTATTGCTTTCTGTTCAAAAATCACAAAAAAAACATGCAAGCCATGTTCGAAAATTTAAACAAAATGTGTTTATTTACGGTTTTTGGTAATTTATAAGTGTCCATGATATTCCATAATTCAAAAGATTGAGTATTTTATTTGAGTTTTTGGATATTTTTTCTCAAAGCTATGTTTTCTTGCTACGATTTGTTGAAATATATTGCGCCATTTTGAAATGTGCAAGATTCAAATTGGACGAATTTTAACACCATTGATTGACTATAACAAACAATTATGCAAAGTTTCATGCAAATCAGAGAAGGTCGCGTCAGATTGATTCGTCATTTGGTGTGGAACTTCTCTCTTAATTTTCAATAGATGGTGATAATGGTTATAAAACATTTTAGATTTTTCGAAACTATATACTCCCTTTGTACATGAAGAAGCCTGTGGACACCAGAGAATTATCAGAGATTTTTTTTACGTAGGACTACGTCTTTAATTTTTATACTGGGAGTCACATTAACGAACATGTAACGAAAAATCCCAAACACGGACGTAACGATAGAAGCGCAAATTTAACACACGACACATTGCGCATGCTCACAAGAGCGAGCTCAATGCTCTGTTGACCGCTCACCATTTCACCAATCAAAGGAAGGGAGGAAAAAACCAGCTGTAATGAAAACGCTTGCCAAATCGTTTTCTTCATCATTTACTTTCGAGTAACAGCCGGATAAGCGTCGGACACGACGTATGAGTGGAACAGCACGTATCGCGCCAATACGAAGACGACGACGAATGCACCCACATCGACCGGAGGAAAGGTTTCCCGCAATAGGCAGCAAGAGCCAAGTAGCGCTAGTTGTTTTTTTCACAACAAATCCAATTCAATGCTGAGCGGAGCACGAATTGGTCTGGTGTGATGCTGTCATAAACTAGCAACCAGGAACGCTCCAGCCCGTAGTAAAAACGTTACATCACTTCTGATCGGCCACAAACAGTGTTGGCAAAATCAATATCAAAAAATCAAATATCACGTATCATCGCAGCAAAAAATCATCATTGATATTCTGTTCCAATATCACACTGGAATATCAAAGAGCAAGCACCCTTGATATTGCTGAGAGGCGATTTCCGAGCTCTCTCAAGTGTGATTTTATTTTCTCAATATCAACCTCCCTCATTGCTTGCTATCCGCTGCGTAAGTGAGGTTCAATGGTTCAATGCAAGATTCTTCAGTACTTTTTCCTTTCCTTTTTGTTCTCTGTTTGGGTTCTTGTATAAGGGAAGTAAGAGTAAAATGAACATAGTGGGGTAAATTGAACAATACATTCATGCTTTTAAATACTTTCTTTATATCATTCAATTCAGCATAAATTTGAAATGATTTCAGATTTAGGTGCATCTAATTGTAAACAATGGCGTCAATTTTCGATTTCTCGCGAATAAAAGCATAATCTAGGTAACTACCCTAATATAATTGTTATGGTTATTTTGCTTAACGATGTGTTCGAGGTATCATCCAAACAATTTGTGAAATAGTTCTATTATTTGGGTTATCGTCCGTTTATGGTAATTATTTTATTAAGGTACCTCATTAAGTTACCTTTTTGTGTTGTTAGTTTGCGAGGGTGAGCTTTTATTTGCGAGAAATCGGCAATTGAATCCATTGTTTACAAAAGCAGATTGGATCAAACTTCCAATCACTTCGGACATGTCTTTTATTCGATGCGTATTCTGCACCTACAATAGTATACACTTACAGAATTGTGATGATCTCACTTCTACAAATGCCAGTGGATCATTTTACCCCGTATTTTAGTACATATTTTCTATCCTACACCGTCGATAAATCGTCTCTTCTAACAAAGATTGACAGTTTCTTATAGGATTTTTTTGTCGAGTGAAAGGATAGTACAAAGTCCGGCATGTTTCACGTACCGTCTGACGTTTGCTTATGAATTTTAGCATAGGAGTAAAGAGCTACAGAGTCACCATCAACACCAATTGATAGAGAAATCGAACTACAGTATTTTTTATATTTTCGCGGCAAGGATTGCTCTTCGCTATATCTTCAGCTGCATTCACCTGATCTTGCCAATCAGGCATAACATTTAATAACGGCACAAAAGCATTTGTAAACAAACTTTCTAAGGCCCTTTACACGCGAACCAAAGTACGCCCACGCAAACCAACAACATTATCGGATAGGGGCAACTATCACCTTTCCGAAAGTGGTATTGGTTCGCGTGTAAACGGCCTTAGAAAGTTTGTTTACAAATGCTTTTGTGCCGTTATCAAATGTTAGTAGCGTGTGTGTGTGTAGTTAAATAGAAATAAAATGCATTCCCTAATAAAAAAATAACCATAAAAAGGAGCTTAACGTGTTCGGAGTACCATCCAAACCATTTGTGGAATAGTTTACGCATCCGGGTTATCATTCGTTTATAGTATTTGTTTATTAGGATTATTTTTTCTGAATAAAATCCCCCTACAGCAGAACATTTTCACAAAGTGAAAGCCTTCATCTATCTACTAGTTCTACTGTGGACGAATTTGGTTGATGAATAATCGGTTTTCAATGCTTAGTTTATTTTGGCTGATTTACAAATTTACAATAGCGGTAAGGCCCTTTGGATTTGCTCATCAATAAATAAATTGCGGCTGCTCTGCTAGTCTCGCGTCAATGTTTTAGGAGCCCCAGAATGTTGGTAGTCTCTATAGGTAGAGGCACAGAGGCTCTAAAAAAATGGAAACACCGATCGTTGGTGAGATTGATATTTTGTAGTAGATGATAGAGCGAATACGTACAAAACAGGAGAACTAGAGGTTAGTGATATTGGTTGAGGTGAAATCATTTTCTTGCTGCCTGTGGTGGTGAAAATCAGTCTTGATTTTGTGTTACGTGATATTGATATATCTCAATATCATTAATGAATTTCGGCCGTTCTGATTTTTGATTTTTTGATATTTTCCCAACACTGGCCACAAATGTGTCATAAGATCCACCGCTGTGGGCAATCATCGTTAAGTGCGTTGCGCGTTACAGTCCCAAGCAACATTCCAGGTTTTATCGAGGTTTTATAGCATTCTACAAGTCTAAATCATGGTCTACAGAATCCTCATAAAACCAAAATTGTTACTTGGGAGTGTCACCATCAGCGGCGTCGTGAAGCAATGTCATCTGTGTACCAGGTCCGGGCGAGTAGATTTGCCTTTTCATGACCAACAAACAAATGGCCCTTTTCACGGCCACCAATTCAAGTACAGAAGGATTTAAGATAATAGATTTTCGAATCATTAAAAGAATTAAGAGCAAACACGTTTGTTCCGACCACTCACGGACTTTGCGCTACATATTCAAGATCTTAGATGTAAAGTATTCACCTGCTATTTCCCTTACCATCGGCCTATACTTACCGATATAGGTAAGTAGTAAATTCAGAATTTAATGTCACAAACACACTTTTAAAATTACAGTTATCAATAATCACTATTTACACGGTAGCCGTTCTAAAGGATCAAAAGGACGCCCAAAAAAAAAACGACTCCTATCAGGGCCACCAAATGAAAAATAACCGTCCCTTTTCAGAGCCAACAATTCAAAAACGGAAAGAGTTAAGATAATGGATTATTATCATTTAAATAATTTAATAGAACTAAATAATGCTCAACATATTTGTTCCGTCCACTAGCGGTCCTACGTTAAGCTTCCATTCGTGCCCCTAGACACAGACCCTTCTACCTTTTCTTGATAATACTATGCAAAATTACTCAGGGAATTAAAAAAATTCTCTTATATTATCGATTTTTAAGAAAATATTGTCTTGAAGTACGTCAAATAATCTTCAAGGAAATGCAACACATTGTTTTATAAAATCAACTTTATCTAACTCATTATTTTATCTTACTCATTGTACTTCATAATTCTGGATGGAATTAATCTTCAATAACGAAATAATGTTTCTTTTTTTTTATCTGAGGCTTACATTTTTTGTGAAATCTTGAACTTAAACTAGGAACCTTTTTCAAGAATTCAGATCTGAAGAAAATAATAAAATCCTGCAATTTTTTAACGCTATTTTCAAGTAGAGTTGAATTTCACGGGAGTTCTGATCAAATTGTAAGGAAGAGTTAAAGTTCTGAGGAACTCTAGATTCCAAAAGAGAAGTGTAAAGTAGTTCTGAGTACCGTTCCGATTCAAATTTCGGACGATTCAAATTTCGGACACTTTCATTTTTAATTAAATATTACATCCAGTTCGAAACAAAGTAATAATGTTAGATGATCGTGGAGGGCACTAGTAAAAAAAAATTTAAAATTTACAAGACATGTGGATCATATTCGACCGAGATAATCAACTTTTAAAAGTGTCCGAAATTCGAGTTTAAGTGTCCGAAATTTGAATCGGCACGGTAGATTTCAAAGGGAGTTCTAAACAGGATTCAAAGGTAGTTTTAATCAAAAGTCAAGGAAATTACTGAGGTTGAATTTTTGGGGAGTTTCGAGAAAATTTGCAAGGGAATGCTGAGAATAGTTTCATAGTAATTCTGAAAAAAAAATCCAACGATTTCAAGCAAATTATGATAAGAATTTTAATAAATTTTTGGAAGAATAGAAAAACAATCCGAAGCATAAATTCATGGGAATTATCGGAGAATACTTAGGGTATGTAATGAAGATGGAATTCAAAGGAGCATTTGAAATGAGCTATGACTAAGATTATATACTAATTTTGATGAGAATTCGAAGGGATTTGTGAAGAGAGCCACAAGTGAACTCTAGGGAAAATTTGTATTATAAGGGAAGGAGAGGAATTCAAAGGGATCTCTAAACAGAATTAAATGAAAATTGTGAGGATTATGCCAGTTGTGGCCAGTTCGGTTAAAGGGTAATTTGGCTGAATGCCGTTTGGCCAAAAAGATCATTTGACTGAATGCCGTTTGGCCGAATTCTTGAGTAAAAATTCCGATTTAAAATCTGAAATTGAGAAATGGAGATACACTAAACGTTTGCTAACTGCGAGCCTTTATCAACATCACATTTTTCTTCAGTCCTTATTTAGCAACTGCCGAATACAATGGCAGAAGCCATCATTTTTTTCGGAATGTTGTTTTTTTTTTTTTAAATATTAAAAAAAAAACGCTTTTATTTAGCAATAGTAATTTATGATTTTAGATCCCAAGCTGTCGAATTTTTCGATAATGGAATAAGAGATTTTTTTGGTAGGTTTGTGGTCCTACGTTGTGGTTTGGTTTATGCTTGCCTCAATTCGTGTCCAGTGAAAGGCTCTGCACATCAATTAAAATGTAAATGTGATAGTGAATATAGGGAAATTTGCAAAATGATGAGTTGTATTGTACTGGTGATTAATGATTCAGAGACATGCTAGTGTCTTTTTTGCATAACATTTTGTTATTCACTTTTTAAGATAAGTTTCACAAGTTGGAGTGTTAATTGAAACCTCTGTTCGTGGCACTATCAAGATTAGAAATTAATATGTTAAAGATGTTTTTCTTAATGAATCTCATGTATTTGCATATTTTTCATTATTTTACTCTTGTTTAGTATTCGTTCAACTGGCATTCATGAAATGGGCGAATGAGAATTCGACCAAACGACCCGGAACTGATTTTTGCAAAGGAATTCTTAGGAGTATTCCAAAGAGATTCTAATGAGAGTTTAAAGGGAATTCTGCGGAATATTCTAAGGAAATTGAACTCCGAGGAAAGTTCCAATGAAATTTCGAGGAAGAATACTGGAAATACTTGGGAAGCTTTAAGGGAATGCCGATAGATAGAGCTGTAATTAGGGCGTAACAGCCTTTGTAAACAAAGACTTCTATCGGTGATTTCCAGGAACTCAAGGCACGCTTACGCAAACCAACATAACCGTAGGGGAGAGGAACTCTTTCCCTACCCGATGGTGTTGTTGATATGCGTTGGCAAGCCTTCACTTTCTAAACATCATCAAAAGAAGTCATTGTTTACAAAAGCTGTTACGCCCTAATTCCAGCTCTATCTAGAATTGTTAGAGCATTCAAAAGACGGTCCCAGCGGGATTGAAGAATTCAAGAAGATGTGGTAAGCGTGATTATCTCTCACCTCAGCAGGCCTAGATTCAATCCCAGTCGGCGCCGCCGGGATGTTCTGAGGCATAACATCTCTGATCACGCCTTCCTTCGAAAGGAAGTAAAGCCGTTGGTCCCCGGTTCATGAGTTGATGGGTCGATAGGAAGGGTTTAGGTGTGAGAGCTGCCTCTGCTGGCGTCGGTAGCATTGGTACTCAGCACGGAAAACAAGATCGACGGAAAAAAAAAAATTAAGCATAGCACGAAAATGGCTCATATTATCGAAATGACGTCTGAACTAAAGTTGTAAGAAACTGGATTGCTTTTCAGAATAAAATAATCACTGTAAAAAAACACAAATTTAGGAAAAAAAAAATCTGTTGAAACCTGCTAAACTTATGTTTATTTGAAAGCTTATCAAAAATGCTAACTTGTCTGATATTGGACACAATTGACACTAGTAACACTCTGAACACGATGCCTCCGGTAACATGTGTAACGCCAAACTGGCAATGTTTGATAAATCACAGCTCAGCCATTTACAAACAAATTTCAATAATAGGAACCTAACCCCACTTCTTAACTGAATTTTAAAGACAAAATTTCAAATACAAAATTAAAAGTATTTTAATACAAACTTTAACTGAAGATGGATAAAGAAATGTGTTGAATCTTTTGAATTTTGGTGCTTGAAAATAATTACAAGGTGTCTCGTTTGCTAGCACCATCTGTTAAAATAAATTCTTAACCGAGCTGTTCATCATCTTATTTGTATCTACCTAACCTAGTGATACCGAGTAAAGTATAGGAACCAGAAACCAAACGCCGTCTGGCAAGAAAAAAACTCTGAACTACCTAGGCACTTGTCCTCCTGAATTTTGTTGCCGACGACAGCAAGTTTGTATCTTGTTGGGCTATCGAATCAAATAAAATAAAAACAAGTTAAATGGTACACTACCGCCGCTTGGTGAGAGAACGCTGAACTGAATAGTTCATCATACGAGAGAATAAGTCGAAACAGTCGAAATTGGATAGGATTTGCAATTTCCGCGTGGAACTGGTTTCCAAAATATAGTTTTGGCAAAAGGAATCGACGCGATAAAGTAAACAATGGACTTGATTTACACTTCAAATTAATTTTACAACTGGTTTGGCATTTAAAATGATTTTCAGTTAGTGAATCCCGTTTTCTGAGTAAAATGCAAACATTTCTCACTTACCAAACGCTTAGTATACAAGGTGACGGACTTAAGATGCTCTTCGACAGATCCGAGAAAGGAAAATCTGTTGCTGCTGTTGAATATTTACGGATTATTGCGAAAGATTTCCGGTGCAACTGATATTCGTTAAATTGGCGAAAGATTTGCTATGATTGACTGTAGAGTTATCGGTTCGAGTGTAATTTCGAGGATAGTTAAAGTGCATAGCATGTCTCTAACGCAAATTTGACATTTGATTTAAACATCACATAAAAAAAACCAAAACTCTTCGTCACCATCACAATAAACTCATCGCAATTGGCAACCAATCCACCAGTCCACGATGGTGGTGCAATTTCACCGTCACCAACCGAACCAGCACAGCAATTAGTCGCCTCTCGTCTAGCAAAACCCTTCCATTATGTAGTTCACGACACCCGTTCAGAACCGAACCGAAGATGGGAGCATGCGCACGATTTTGTGCCCTCTGTGCCCGGCCGCAATGATGGCCGAGTGACGGTTGATGTCACCCTGGCCACAGTCAGTGCGCATTTCAACAAACCTCCGGCTGATTGGCTCATCTCCCTGGCACTTTTTCTCATTTTATTTTATTTTTTTTTATTTTTGCAACTTCAGCTTCTAAGGCGCATGGCTGCTGATGGTCCGTCGCCGCCGGTCATTCGCAATAGAACACACAACAGCACTGTTTGTTTGCCACCGCCGCCTGTCTGTGGCCAATCAATGCTGGACGGTTCGGTTGCCTTTCGAAAGGACGGACGGTCTATTTATGCTTCCTTTTTCTCGCAACCACCGCATCTCGAGAGCGGGCGCTCAGATCAAAGCCGTACCCCAGCAGCGGGAGAATTTGTCATGCTTTTGCGCAAAAGATTGCTGTTTTGAATAAATTCAATCAAACGAACAAGAATGCATGACCGATCGTAGAGGTATGACTCATTTTCGGAGTATTACACAATCGCGACCTATGGCGGTACATATGCCATCCATGTCTCGAGAGGGTGATACTTCGAGAAAATTGAAAGTTCGTCTGTGGGTTCAAAAAGTCAACGCACAGCATAAATTACGTCCAGTCTGATGATCATTTGCATTCGATATCGCCGGTCAACCGCGAAGCACCAGGATATCAGATTATCCCTCAGAGCCCGCGCATAGGTCCTAAAAGTGGGCCACCAACCAACGCAGCGCGATATGTTTCCGAAATACGTTCGAAGATTACCACCGAAGATCGGGACCGGGATGGAAAGGGACGGAACGGAACGAGGGGACTCAACCGCACTGACACGGATCACCTTTAATTTAATTTATGCGCTTGGTATTGGCGACCCATTGGCATTGCGGGGGTAAGTGACACTGATTTCGATTCAATTTCACGCCACATGTAATCTGCCATCGTAATTTTAATTTCGCTCGCACGCTCGCTTTTGCAACGCGCCAAAGTTCACGAACTCTTCTCACTTTCCATATCGGATTGTGGTTGTGGTTCTTTATTGTTATTAATATTTTAAAGATTATTTTCCCCGGTATTTGTGGGGGGTCCATCAGGGTTCGCACTTTTCATTTCGCAAGATTCATGCGCCCACGCCGGTCTCCGGAGGTCCCAGCGAGTCTGAGGACGAGAGGATGGATTCGCAACTCTTGCTTTTCTTTTCATTTATGATGATCGAAAGTGCGACCGTCGTTGCTTGCGGTCCTCGAGATCATAAATATCAATAATAGTATCGTGCTACCATAAAAATGATTGCGATGCGAAAGCTCTCAGCGCACTGTTTCCGTGGAATTTTGCAACAATGTGACAAATATGGGCAATTGGAGCCACATTGGGAAAAAAGGATTGGATTTCGGAGACAAGGGTGCGATTTTTTTAATTGGTTTTGGTTCGGACTAGAGTTATTTTGGCCGCTTAAATGCGATTTCGAAATATATTTGAGCTATCTTCAGTCTTAGAGAATGCTCGTGATATTGACTTTAGATAGTTTTGAGAGAGCACAGACTACGAAAATTTTGAATGCATTTTCAATATTCAGAAGCAGGATTTTTTTGCTAAATGAATGATTTTTTTTTGATGGAATGAAAAAAATGAAATTAAATAGTTTTAATATTCTGCTACATGAAAATCTATTTAAAACTCTGCGTCTTTGAAAAATATTCTAGGGGAGATGGGATTTTAATATTTTTGTTTTTTTGAATTTCTAAAAATTTGTTCAGCTCCTGGATTTTTTTTAAAGGATTTTGGTAAACATTCGTGATCTAGATATATTAAACATTTTGAAAATTCTGTTGCATTGAAAATGAGATGATGAAATACTAACTACTACGCCTGGTCCGTCCTCCTTAGACAAAGCTTTAGATTAGTTGCAGCTGGGAATGATTCGAAAAATTCTGAAACATTGAATGATGTTTTATATATCTACTATAAAAATCTAAATAATAAACTGAAAACATCTGTTATAGGGTAAATGGCTCTAATGTTGGCCTATGGATCGAAGATTGGGCCCATCGCTAAAATTCTGCTATTTATCAATTTTATCTAGCTGAACGCGTCATTGGGACGGCACTAATGGATATTTTTGGTCGCTATTGAAAATTTAGTCGCTTGCTGAATTTATGTATGGGCCCAAATTAGGGGCATTTAGGCTGACATTACATCCATTTCCCCTACTCGATCATGTTTTTATCTGATAACTCATATTTATTTGATCACTTTTTTTTAAATAACTCAGTTCCGAAGAAAGTGTTTGTATAGCACTGTCCAGATTCAGTTGTTTAAACAATTGTTTGTGAAATTTTGCACAGAAAACAATTTTTTAGACTTTCAATATTGTTTTCTGGGCCAAAATTTACAAAAATAAATGTATTAACTAACAGTACAAAATGTATAAAAAATACTTATTCTTCTATGGTGTTTTTTTTAACTGTCTCACTTGAAAATTTCACAAAGGATAGCATTTTTCATAAGCTTTTCAAAAAACAATATTTTAAAAATATAGAAATAGTTGCCCGCCAAATGATGAATCGGAAAAACTCCACCTTGCATGAAACTTTGCATCATCGTTTGTTATGGGCAATGATTCCCATTTCTGCTAAAATTCGGTCATTTTGGATCTTGTAAAATTTCCAAATTTGTCGTCTTTGATATTTTTCAAAAAAATCGTTATGTGTAAACGCCACTTCTGATCGAAATTAGGTCTGCGAAAAAGTTGTTGAGAAAAATTATGTTTTTCTGGGAAAAATATACAAAAATGTTTGTAGTAACTTCAAGTAAAATTAAAAAAAAAACAAAACAAAATTAAAAACCTAATGATCTCAAATTGTCCTTGTCCGAATTTTGTTTTTTTAAAGATCCGGAAAAATGCAAACTTTTGAAAAATTTAAAATTATGAACACTAATGACAAGAGCTTTTGGTAAAATTTATGAACTTTTTGCTATTTTTTTCATGTGTCTTACACTCAGAAAAAAAATTGTTTTTGTGAAAAAATATACAAATTAAGCGTACCTAAAACAGTTATAAAATTATACACTCAGAAAACAATGTTTGTTTTTGTGAAAAAATATACAAATTCAGCGTACCTAAACCAGTTTGGATTTTTTTTTCAAAAGTTCTTGTGATGCGATTTATGTCAGTCTTCAAGAATATTCCAAAAGTGAACATTTATTATAAGCTATTTCAAACTTACTTACTTATAAAAAAAAAAATAAAATTAAAAAAATAGTTTTTTTTTCTTCAGAAAGCCATTGTTTTCCTTAACAATCTTGTCTCAGACGTCATTTTGATCAGAAATGCCGTTTTCGTGCTATTTTTTTTAAATGAAAGTCATAGAAAAACAAATACATTCAATGGTTTTTAATACAAATTCTCAATTTTTTTAAAATCATTATATATTTGTTTACGTATTTTTAATTACCTTTCATTTGTTATTTTGATCTTTGAAATCAGCCGAGTGGTTCAAATGTTTTGAATTTTTGAAATGTCATTTTTGAAAAATCGATTTTTACGGACCACCCTAATGTGAAAATGGGAACCCTAATGACAACATAAAAAAAATGTGGGTCTTATATTTTGTGAAACGGAACAAAACTAAAAAAATATATGAAATTCTTAGAACGACTATATCGTTTTGCTATGGAATGGCTGTATATAAATAGTAAGAAAATGCAATAATATAAGTCTTGTTCGAGTCTCACAAAGACGCGTTTCCTTTTGGATTCACAGAAAATTCCCTGTCATTGCTGACTCCAAGAGGGGTAGCAACTGATACAAGGGACATACTTCGTCTAAGATTCTGGAGCTTGGAACATTTTCAAGGAACTTGGACTGGATTGGAATTCCAAGGTTCGGTCACATTGAAATTTTTTGTAAATTAATTTGTATAGGCTCAATCGAATAAACTTTACAGAGCTAAATTAATGCGTTATACATGGTTAATATCTTAAATCTAAAGTAAAAATATTAAGTTAAAGGAATTGAACCGAGTACTCGCGGTCGTCTCGAGGTTAGTAGAGATTTACAATTTCATGGATGGGAGAGGAAGGA
This sequence comes from Ochlerotatus camptorhynchus, assembly GCF_037179485.1. NCBI lineage: Eukaryota > Metazoa > Arthropoda > Insecta > Diptera > Culicidae > Ochlerotatus > Ochlerotatus camptorhynchus. The sequence continues at coordinate 973,716 of NW_027040621.1, forward strand.
AGAGGTTTTAAATATGGTTTACGATACAAATATTTCATTATTCCTACATTAAAGAATGATAAGCATAATTTTCTGAAAATTCAAAAGGCATGATCTTCCAAAAAAAGCTTCTTAATTAATTAATTTATCTTTATTAGGGAGGCTTTCAGCCTTGGGCTGGTTCGCCTCCAGAAAAAAGCTTCTTTTAGAATCTTCTTAATATGCTTTTGACGTAGGATTTCGTCTTTCGGAGACATATTGGGGGTGCAATTTAAAAAAAAACAAAATTGACCGCATTACGAAAAGTGGTCAGGTTTCGACCACATATAACTATGTCAATAGCGGATGGATTTTAATTCTAAGCAAGCCAATCGGTTACAATTTTGCTACGATGCTGCTAAATTGAATACTTTATTAATTTTCAATTGGTCACTACACAAATGTCCGTTTGTTGCAATAGTGATCAAAAATATCATCGATACCCTGCAACAAGCGCATTCCCTAACACAGATTTCAAAATCGAATTCAATCCTGTCTCCCTGAACGGTGCTTATTCAATCACCGTGTGTGGTGGTGGTTTCAGGACCACCATAAATTTGATAAAGAGCATTTTTTTGACATTTCAATCTGAACATTGCATTAGCAGGGTGTCTACTACCTGGAAAAAAACCTGGAAAACCGGGAATTTACAGGGAATTTTACTTTTTCTGGAAAAACCTGGAATATTCAGGGAATTTTGGTTCCACTCAGGGAATTTTACAATTTTTCGTAATTCAAAAGAAGTTTTTCGTTCAGTTTGTCGAAACGTTTCTTAAGGGCACTGAACTTGACAAGCATCTGACAGCTAAGACAACGTGTGCGAACGAGACAAGTTCATCCAGAGAATCTTGTCACGCTCGCTCTTCGCTGATTTGTATGTGGAGGATCAAAATCGTCGTAAAAAGGAAACAGTCGAAGAAGAGAGACTGGCAACCGTCAAAAGGAAGCATACGAAGCATGTATTGTATAAGACAGCAGGTCTGAGAGCCTACATAGAATTTTTTAGAGAGGGTCGGAGATCTACTGAGAAATGTGTTAAGTTTCAGGGTAGATCGCAGATCTTGAGAACAGAACTACAAACAAATTAAAAGTAATTAATAGAAATTCATAAAAACAAAATCACAAGAGAGGTCGTAGATCTTCAGATCAATGTTCAACGAAATTTTCAAAACTTCAAGCAAGCAAAAATAATTTCAAATCAATTTGTAAAACTATAAGTGAAATTTTGCAAATCGTCAGGGAAATTCGCATAACTTTAGACAAGTCCAAGAATGTACAGTGAAATATAAAGTATTTCACATAAGTTTGGAGATCCTCGAAACATTATTCAACATCAGAAAAGTTCGTAGATCTTCAGAACAAAGCTACAGAACTTAAAAAAAAAATTACAGGACTTCTGAAAAAATCACAAGAATCTCAGAAATGTTATTGGATCTTCAGTAAAAATTGCAGAACTTCAGGAAAGTTCGGCAATTTAAAAAAAAATATTTACACGATTTCAGGAAAATTTGTAGATCTTGAGAGAGACATTTAAAACTTCAAGGAAGCTCAAATATTTTCAGATAAATTTTGACAACTTTAGGTAATCTTCAAGGAAATTTTCAAATCTTCAGGGTAACCCGAGAGGAATTAACAAAACATCAGAGAAGTTTGCAGATCTACTGAGAAATTTATTGAGCCTCAAGTTTTTTTTTTTTTTAGATTTTGGGAATAGAGCTACGGAGCTTAAGACAACTTTACAGAACTTTAAAGATATTTGCAGGAATTTGACAGAAAGTTTCACACAAATTGTGAGATCTGCAGAAAAATTCGTTAAATGTCAGTCGTCAAATTGCAGTGAAGTACAAAAATACAATATTTTGCAGAACTCCATGGAAGTCGGAAATAGATAGATCTAAAGAACTTCAGAGAAGTTCGTAGACCTTAAGAGAAGTCTGTAGAACGTCAGAAAGTTTGTACGTTTTTAGAAAAATTTGCAATACTTCAGCAAAACTAATAGATCTTCGGGAAAGTTCGCCGATCTTTAGATCAAGATTCCACAAAGAAATTTAAAGAACTTTAGAAAAGTTCGGAGATCTACTGTGAAATTTATTGAACTTCAGGGCAGTTCGTAGATCTTTAGAGCAGAAATACAGTACTTTAGAAAACATTACAGAATTTGAAATAAATTTTAGGAACTTCAGAAAAGTTCAGAGGGTAGGTCGTAAACTTCAGAATGCTTCCTAAAACTTCCGGAAAGCTCAAAAATTTCTAGATAATCTTTTAATTCTTAAGAAAATTGTATAGATGTTCGGAGATATTTGCAGATATTCATTGAATCATGAAAATCTGCAGAAAAAATTGCGGAACTTTCGAGAAGTTTGTAGATTATTAGAAATTTTGTGAACATCAGAGATAATTGTCGATCTTCAAGGATCTTAAATCTTCAGGGATTCGGAAACTTTGTAGATTCTTAGGAAAATTTGCAGAACTTCTGAAGAACACACATAACTTCAAAGAAATCTGTAGAACTACCGAGAAATTTGCAGATCATCAGGAAACATTGTTGATCTTTAAAGAAACTTTACCGGAGAACAGAAACAAAACTTCAGGGATGTCAAAAGGTTTGAAGACCTTGCAGCATTGCGTTGTTAACAGAAATTTTCAGAACTCAAGGAATCATGTAGATCTAGTGAGAACTTTTCCCACTAGCTTGTATAAAGTTAGTATCGACATCCTGGCGAAGTTTTGAAATCCATTTTCATCTTCATATCGCAGCTCTTGAAGGACAAGATAAGCCAGATCCCTGCCGGTGTTCTTCCTGAGCAACCATTTCCTACTCCACAAAGTTCACCTTCTCCATCGCATTTTATTTAAAATAATAAAAGCAAATACGTCTGCCGAATCTAGAGCAATTTTTCGGTAATTCATGATGGAAGTATTTACTTTTGATTCCTGATACAGTTTTGTTTTGAAATCTAAATTGGCAGTTCTTTCGACATGTGCAAACACAAACAAAGTGTGTCGAAAGTAAATTTGAGCAGATTTTTCATTATGGCGGCGGTCAGAACCTAATGCAAAGCTCAGCTTGTCAGTTCCTATATGTTTAAATCTAGATACCATATATTTTTAAGGCAACACTGGCAGTGCAATTTCAGAATCCAAAATCGGTCGCTGCATGAAATTGGTCTGATTTTGATACAGAGATGATTGATTTTAATTCTGAATACGCAAACCGATAGGAAATTTTTCTATGAATCTGTTAAAATGGCTCTAATGTTGCACAGCAAAAAAATAATTTTGATATCACGTCAAAGTGGATGCACTAAAATCATGTCGAAAATATGGTGTAATATTACTTGCTAAAAAGGACAAAATTATCATTAATACAATACATGCACTGACATTACGCTGCTTTTACTGCATTTGTTTATTTATGTGGTCATAAAAATTACATGAAATTTTCGACATGATTGTAGTGCATCCACTTTGATGTGATATCAAAATTATTTGTTTGCTGTGTGGCCTATGGATCGCTAAAAATATGCAATTTATCAATTTTATCTAGATGAACGCGTCATTGCACTAATGATGTGATATCAAAACTACCTTTCGTAATCCTACGTCAAATCTACGGTCGTGTCTTGGATACAACCTTTTACTATTTTAGAATCTAATGTTATTTAGAGGCTTCTTTTAGAATTTTCTTTAAAAGTATCTTATCCTAGATGCTTGCTCGTCGCTCCGCTCTTCTGACTATAAAATTACGTACATGACAGTTCAACAGAGTTGCTACGTAAAGGTGCGTTTTTTATAGCTTTAGGAAGCATTTCATCGTATCAATGTCAATGTCAATGTCGTAGTGTTCTTCGAGCACTTTCATAGTTGTTTGTAAGCCTATACCATTTATGCATTAATATTATTGTGTGGCAAGTATAGCCATACTCTATGCCCAGCGAAGCCGAAAATTTTTTCAACCCGACAAATTCCTAGACCGGACCGGGAAGCGAACCTAGCCGCCTACAAAATGGTCATGCTTTATTACTAAGCCTTTACCGATTGAGCTAAGTTAGGCCCCTTGTGAATCATAAAATATTCTAAATGTATTTTTTATGAAGTTCCCCATAAGACTATTTTCGATCTTTAAAGCAGTACTGCGTGATCTGTGAATTCTCTCGACTAATGAATGGACTAATACATGATCAAGAATGGTGATTAATCATTTGACCCTGCGCTTTGGTCAGACAGCGTATAGGGCGTCGTTGTGCCAATTTGGTCGTGGCACATTTCGAGTATGAGAGAGTGATTGCAGTTTGCTCAAAAGTGCCTGAGTAAAATGCAAATACTTTCGATGATTACCCGTAGTTGTTACAGTGAAGATATACACCCATATTCTCGTTTATGTCTGGGCGTGTTTGCCATACAGAAAGATTTTTATTTGATTTTGTGTGGTGCATAGGTTTCGGGCGTGGACGGGCATATGGGTGATAATATTAAGTTAACGTTAGGATAAAATTGAAAAATTGAAAAATATATCGCTTCAGTTTGAGAAGCACTTCACTTCGCAACCGATGAAACATTCTGACCGGCTGATTTCAATCGACTCGCATAAGTCATTGTCTAAGAGCCATCTCATCTTTATCTATTTGATTGCTGTATAATTGGTCATCAACATTACACTGGTGACCAGGCTCAATTCCCCCTCCAGAATGGCACAATAATAATAAAAGAATAGTGATTAATCATTTAAATTATCTCTAAAAAGTTTATGATAAGTGAAAATGAATTATGTTAATCATTAATCATGACTCATTTTATGTTTATTCACTAACGCTGTAGTTTGCACTGCTTGTAGCATATTTGAGATACGACACAAACATCAAAATTAACGGCGCCGGTGGTGTAGTGGTAAGCGTGATTACCTCTCACCCCAGCAGGCCTGGGTACAATCCCATTCGGCGCCGCCGGGATGTTCTGAGGCATAACATCTCTGATCACGCCTTCCTTCGGATGGGAAGTAAAGCCGTTGGTCCCCGGTTCATGAGTTGATGGGTCGATAGGTAGGGTCCAGGTGTGGGAGCTGCCTTCCTGGCACGTCGGTAGCATTGGTGCTCAGCACGGAAAACAAGATCGACGGAAAAAACAAACCAAAGGAAAAAAAAACAAACAAACATCAAAACGGACAGTCCCACGGCGTTTTATTTGAAAAGACTCTCCAATGTTTTCTATAACGGCATTCTGTCGATTGCAAGCTTCTGCACTTCTATTAACTGGTCGTATTTTTGGGTATGCTTTAGCTACAGATAAAATTGCACTTAAGCCTCTAAAATTTCTACAATTTCAAGACCTCTTGGAAAGCCATCCCATATCCAGCGAATTCCAAATCGGCAATCAATAACCTTCCAAAACATCGATAAACCATTTCACCTCGTCGTTCACCGAACAATGTTGTTCCAATCTAACCTCATTTCACTTTCATCTCGCCCTCGATTTTTTTTTCGAACTCTAATTCATTATTAATAAACCTCACGAAAATCACCACCGACCGATGCTGAAGAAGATGATGGTACTTTCGCTTCACGCTCCGCACCGATCTCCGAGGCGAACCTTATTGTCAAATCATCAACTTTGAACCCGGCAGTCGGTCGGGGTGAGCTTTGCCTGATGTTGTTGTTTTTTTTCATGTTGGATTCTGTGTTATTGTTGTTGTGCGCGGAAATGAGAGCGCATGCCAAACGAGAGCGAAAAGCCCCCGACTCGGTTCGCCTTTTTTTTTTGGATAAAATCTAACCTCAATTCGAGGTTTCCCTTTCGTCTTTCGTGTGATATACACCACAACAATATTGGAGGTGCTGCATGGTTAGGCTTTAAGGCTTCTAATTGTATCATTGAACTTTTCTCGCTCATCAAACCCCCTGTCAGCTGGGGCGGAGCGGGAGGTGCTGCTCCAAATTTGCGCCCAGTGCCTAGTGGCCGAAGATAAGTCGAAAATGAAAGCAGAGCACCAGGTACCTACCTACCAGGTAAAGAACAGCATCAAACAGCAATGAAGATCGGGCTTACTTCGAGAGGCAAGGAATCGAAAAGGTCAATCTTGAAGAATTGAGTATAGCCCTCGCTATTGTATTGTTATTGGACGGATTAGTGGCTTAATCGCGAAGAATAGCACGCGCGCGCGCTCGAGAGCAGCAAATGTCGATTGTAGACGAATTTCAAAACCAACCACACAGGAAGTTGCACAAATGTTGCAGTTTCAGTCCCTGGGAGGCGACACCAGAAGTCCCCACCTACGCTACGGTGAAAGAATAAGGTCAAAACCGAAATGTTGCGTGACGCGGGAAGGGTTCGATCCACATTCGAAAACCCTGCTCAAACTCACCCGGGTGCATCCTACCATAAAATCAATTTATGCCGCCAGAAATGAGTTGATAATCAGCTCTATGATGCGGCTTATAAAGTCAACCGTTTTGAGTGATTTTCTCCCTCTCGGTGTCTTGGCAGAGAACATGCTTGGAATTAGCCTCAGCTCCTAGAGTATAATGATGATGGTAATGATGATGACTGCGATGATGATCAAAGCTCGGTTGCACCCGAAGCGATTGCAATTGCTCTTGCTAGTGCACTACAACCGTCAGCTACAGCAGCAGCCCCATAAAAGTGGTCTAATAAAATTCAATTAATTTAATTAGTTCTTTTAATTCATGCACGATCACCGTCCGAGTGATTTTTTTTTCTCTCTCTCTCCGCTCGTTGATTCGTACAGCTATTAGAGTGAGCTTTGGGACTTACTGAGCATTTTTTTTTTGTGCACGAGGGATTTAAAATCGCCACCTCAACATAATGACACGCGTGATGAGCATTAAGGGAACAGGTGCGTACCTGCGTGAGCATAAAAACTATGCCACCCGTTGAGATGGGATGCAAAAGATTCATGAAATCTTAATTTGTTATTACTTTGTTTTAATGAAGCTGGTTGTGATTTTTTTTGTGTGTAGTTGATGTGATCTTGATGCAGCATCTTGATTGGGAAAGGATGTCACAACGAACAACGTTCATTTGCTGGTGGCGGTGGCGGCGTCTTCTGTCGTAAACCGAGTGAAGCTAACGTATGCATAGATGCAGATTTTTGTGAAAATATCTAATGTGTAGGCATGGGACAATCTCTAATGATGTTGATTGCTGATGATTTGTGTCTCACTGTATGGATTTACTATAAAGCTCCTGGTACGAAACAAGTTGAATTGCAGCAAAAGTTGACATTTTTATTGCTTTGGCATTAAATGGTTATGCTTGGCTATTGCATTGTAGTATCTAGCACAAGCTTTCATTCCAAACGAATTTAATCGGTCTGCTAAAATGTTGAAAAGTTAAATTTCAATTGACTAGATTTTTAAGTGTCACGCAAATCTGCCCAGGTTTTAATTTTCAGCAGACAGGGTGAACATCTACTTGGGCGCACTTTCGTGCTATAGAGCAGAAATCATCAATTAAACTTTTGGTACGCTTTAGTTCAAAAGCTACAACTGAACGTTTTTAACTCTTCGAGCACCAAACCAAAATTAAATGTTCAGTATTTTTGTAAAATATTGGTGGTTGGTGGACAAATTTTTGAATTTCTGGTTTTTGTCGAGCCGGTAGACAAGCCGTTTTAACAAGCTTTTTTTTTCTTGATTTGATTTCCGTCGATCTTGTTTTCCGTACTGAGCATCAATGCTACCGACGTCAGGAAGGCAGCTCCCACACCCTACCTATTGACCCATCAACTCATGAACCGGGACCAACGGCTTTACTTCCCGAAGGAAGGCGTGATCAGAGATGTTATGCTTCAGAACATCCCGGCGGTGCCGACTGGGATTGAACCCAGGCCTGCTGGGGTGAGAGGTAATCACGCTTACCACTACACCACCAGCGCCGCTTGTTTTAACAAATTAAAACTAATTGATTTCTCCTTACATATTATTTTCCTGAAAGCTTAGGGTCATTCCAGCTCAAGTGTATATAGAGTTGTGGTCAATATCACCGATTTCAAGCAAACATTACCCAGATGCTTATTTCGACATTCTAAGAAAACGCCTTTTTGGATTTTGCTCTATAGTACTCGGAACCCTCTAGGCTACAACCCTGGATTTTCGAGATTTTCGAAAATTATATTTTTGAAAAAGGATTACTCCGCAGCCAAACAGGTTATTTGTGTCATTGCTCCACCAATTTGTAGGTTTTATTAAATGTAGAATTCAATAAATGTACACACATTTGATTCGTGTCTTTGAAACTACAGTATAGAAGCAGATTATCGGAAGGTACCGATATTAACCAATAATGGCTATTTTTCATACCGCTCGGCTTTTTTTTTTCAAGATATTGACCTGAAATTTTATCCAGTTATTATAAAAACAATCTACAAGATTTGTTCAGAAAATGAAAGTATTTGAATGTATGGTTTATGAGATATCTGCAAATGAGTGAAATTCATAACAATAGAGCACTTTTTTATTTTATTGTGCAAAACATAAATTAAAAACATCATGTTTATAATCGACGAGTTCTCTTAGGACGACTAGTGATCTTTTCCGGTGTGAGCTCCCTCAGAGTAATTAGGATACGATTTTCAATATGGGTCATTCCAGCTCAAGTGGGTACACCACCTGTGGTCGATGTCACCGATTTGAGCCAAAATTGGCCATAACGCTTATTTTGGCATTCTGAACAAATGCCTTTTTTGATTTTGCTTTAAAGTGCCTAGATCCTTCTGGGCTACAACCCTGGATTTCCGAGATTTTTAAAAATTTCAACTTTCAGAAGAGATTACTCCACAACCAAATAAGCTGTTCGTGGACTTAGAACGTCAATTTGAATGTTTTTTAATGTCTTAAAGGTGTACCCATATTTTGTTTTTTTTTATAATAACTACAATAAACAAGCTGACTACCGGCAGGTATCAAAATTGTAAAAAAATGGCCTATTTTCACCATGGGCGGGATTTTCATTTTTTTTTATATTTTGGGCTAAAATTTTCAAGGGCAAATGATTTGGACAAATATTTTTTGAGATATGACCAGACGAGTGAGTTGGAGTTTCAAGCGTTTGTTCAGAATTCCAAAATAAGCGTTTTGGCCAATTTTGGCTCAAATCGCTGACATCGACCACAACTTTTTAAAATTCTGTACCCACTTGAGCTGGAATGACCCATATATGAAAGAAATTTCAAAAATCTTAAAAATAGCAACATTGGCAACATAATCATACCTCTTGACCCATAAATCCTAATCATTTCATTTTTGGAAAACATCCAGTAGATGGTTTTTCTAATAACTGGAGAAAATTTCAGTTCCCGAGAAGAATGAAAAATAGCAATTTTGTATAATTCGGATACCTTCAGATAACACAAATCCAATATGTGTGGATTTATTAAATTTAACATTAAAAACCTTTCAAATTGGAGGGTTAAGAACAAACATAACGTGTTTAACTGCGGAGTAATCTCAATTCAAAGGTATGGTGAAATGATTTTTCGACTGAAAAACTGAAAAAACCTGTACTCACTCATTTGATTATATCTCATAAACCATACATCCAAATACTTTCATTTTCTGAACAAATTTTGTAGATTATTCTTATAATAACTGGAAAAAATTTCAGGTCAATATCTAGAAGAAAAAAAGCCGAGCGCTACAAAAATAGCCATTTCTGGATAATTTGGGTACCTTCCGATAATCTGCTTCTATACTGCAGTTTCAAAAACACGAATCAAATGTGTGTACATTTATTGAATTCTACATTGAAAAACCTTCAACAAATTACTTGTGTGGCTGCGGAGTAATCCTTATTTAAAGATATAGTTTTCAAAAATCTCGAAAACCCAGGGTTGTATCCCTGAGGGTTCCGAGCACTTTAGAACAAAATCCAAAAGTACGTTTTCTTAGAATGTCGAAATAAGCATCTGGGCAATGTTTGGTTGAAATCGGTGATATTGACCACAACTCTGGGCAAAGTTTGGTGGAAAATGGTGACAGTGACTACAACTCTGTATACACTTGAGCTGTATCTAGTAAAATGCTGCAATGTTGAATTTTTAATTGCACTGCTAAAAAAAAAAATACTGGCCTCTGGAAATTTTTGTAAATATAATAATCTAAATTTTCCGGTTTACTCACAAAAACAGGTAGCGTGACCAGTGCAAATCTGAGAAAATTACCTTTGCCACCGGTATAAAAACATTGGAAAGCGGGTAAATAGAATCCGATATGCATCATTTTGAAAAATGTGTCGACATCACTTGCAGTGTGCTACTCGAAGGGTTAAAAGCGCTAAGTATGAATATTTACTCTCATTGTTTTCAAAATCAATAGAAGCACTCCAAGCTTATCAATTTTTTTATTCATTTCGTGCCTTCGTCCGTATGACGAAGTAAAGCCAATGACATTCCTATGTGTTTGTACGAAATTGAAACCAATAGGCCGACACTTGCAAAACAAGCTATCATAGTACAGTACCAAACTAAAATGTCATATGACAGGCTCTGTCATACGACACTTTCGCCGAAGACTGTCAAGAATGTATGTATCTTAGTTTTTCTCATAATAACGGGGTATAACTAAAAAATGAGAATGATTTTAACTCTCTCATACCAAACCACAAACGTGCACAGAGAAAAGAGAGATTATGTGAAGCAATGCTCTCTGTCTCCCCAACATAATCGTATGTTTGTTTTGTTCCAACTTGTTCAGTTGTGTTCAAAATGCCGTCGAAGCAAGAAGCATTACGCGAGCGGATTGTACAGTTCTATCAAACAAACATAAATTACGGGAAAAAGTTCACTGTGAACCATTTTAAAAGCGAGAATGTTCCAGTTTCAACCATCTATCGTATCCTGGCTTCGTCAGGAACAGCTCGTAGGAGTGGTAGTGGGAGACCGGCTAAAATATTGGACAAGAAAGGACTTAGATTGCTTCACAGTACTTTTAACAACAAGGATTCGATTAGTCGATCTGATGCAGCAAAAAGGTTCAAGACTACACAACCTTACATCTGCAAGACTTTGAAGAAGATAGGAATAGTCTGCCACAAGAAATCAAGAGCACCAGAATACACGGAGCAACAGATATCAACCGTAAAATCCCAATGCCGCTGGATGACCGGAAATTACGCCGGAAAACACAAGCCTTCTTGGAAAGCCAAAACATCCCCTATATACCAAAAAACCCCCAATCCAACAAATTTGCCCCAGTGTCGCCCGATTGAAGATTTATTTGGATATTTGAGGGACGTCCCTTCAAATTAAATCAATTTGTTTTCCCTTCTATAAACAAGTCTTTTTGTTATAGCCCTCAAAGAAAATTCTCATTTTTTTAGTTATACCCCGTTAAGAGCTGTTGATATTGTGCTTGTGTGAATTCTGAAAAGAGCAAGCAACGATTTCCTAGTAATAACATATCTGAGCAGAAATGGTTTAATTTAAACCAAATTGAGGAATTAGAACGACATCACACATATCATATGATAGTTATTTGATAACTTTCTCTTTGTTCGAATGTTATTCCACCGGTTGTGTTGTGTGAGAGAGATGACGGTAGAGCATGAGAGTACGAATACAAACAGACTGTCGCGCACGACAACGAAGCGAGTGTAGTACAAAACGTCAACTGTTTCAACCCCTGATCACGGGTTACCTATACATCTCTTACTTCACGGAAGGGTTGTCTACCTCGGGTCACTAGGGTATCCAATAGTCGTGCTCTGGAGGCGTCATTACCCGGGCAATATCAAACTGCGTAATCAATGTCATCATAACCGGTTCTGCACCTACATATATTGCTGTCAACGAGGTTTATTCTGTAGAGATGTGCGTCTGGCGAGTAGTGGTTGGACATAAGTGTTGAAATCACGCGAATGAATCCCCAACTTACATCCAGACCTTTGAACCACGCTCTCGAAGAAACATTTTTAGTAATGGAATGTAACCTCCGCCCAAGAGAATAACTTGACCAATTGACCCACCTTTGCGAGATAGTCTGCCTTCTCATTGCCTGGGATTGAGCAATGTGGGGGAACCCATACAATGGTAATCATATATGATCTTTCGACCAGCAAACTCATCTGCTCCCTTACCTTTGAAAGGGAATAAGATGATCGATATGAGACTATGCGAGAAGATGAAGTAATGCGAAGTTGATTGCTGCTAGCTCAGCAACATAAACGGAACAAGGTTCCTGAAGTTTCCGGAAGGCGGTTGAGTATTCATAGACATCGAAGCCATCAATGCGTGATCCATCAGTGAAAAATCTTCTATTGCAATTGACTTGTTGGTACTTTTCAGCAAAAATACGGGAAAATGAGATAAGTCAAAGTTGATCTGAAACTCCTTGAATAGCCTGTTTCATGAAAAGATCATAGTCAATACGGGAATTGTAGTTAGTAAAGCGTACACGAGGGGGGAGTGATGACTGTTAAGGCCCACGCACATTAGATCCAGATCGGACGCGTTGCGGCAAAGTGACAGCTAAATCTATTGTCTAACTGTCAAATTTACGTCAACGCAACGCAAATGGATCTAATGTGGGTGCCCCTTTACAGTACAATGCATTTAGTCAATCAAAACAATAACGTAAAGAATAATAGTTTGTTTATGAATATGTCAACGTCTTCCTGTAGTTTTGCTACGGCAGTAAATTTTCGTACAATCTTCGAAAATTTTCCCTTGGTCACGTTTTAAAACATGTAATCATTGAACAATTATGTGATTTGCTGAGTATTACCAATCGGTATTTTTTGCATTATTATGTATATTGAGAAAACTGGGAATAAGCGGGAGTTTCAAAATAAATTTACACTGGCCACCCTGTATTTAGAAGTGATATAACGGTCGTGTTTTAAGTTACTGTAGAAATATGTTTGTTATGAGGATTATCACAAACAAAGCAATGACTCATTGATTGAAAAAATATAACCGCATTAGTTGGGCTGTTAAACGAGTTAAACAAGAGACTGCACAACTTTATATCTCCTGGAGAAGGTCAAACCCAAAAGCCGAAACGTAATTAAAACGGTTTACTTCCCCTTTGCAGTATTTTAAATTAGTTTATAAGTAGTTTACTTGGAGTAATTATACACATAAATCAAACCATGGAATGATAGATGAATAAGAAGTTATTCATATTAGAAACGTTTGTTCATTCCTTTAATTTATTTAGTAAGGCTCAACTGTCTTAAATAAACTCTACGTTAAAACAATTGTACCGTTCATTTTACAACACCATTCCGAAGTAGTACTGGAGTCGTGATGAGATATTCTGGTTTTTTATTGGTTCCGATTTACCGAGCGAACAGACATTTAATTTCTTGTAAAAACCCGCTAAAGACTAAAGGTAAAGCGTGGGCTGTTCTTTGTAGGATGGAACCTCCGAGGCTTCAATAAGCAACGTTCAATCATTCATCAGATCATCCAAAGGGCCAACATGTCAGAATTATGCAATGTTTTACAGACGTAACGCCTCTCCGAAAACAATTATTCCTACAACTTCCCGCTGAGTCTGAAACCGAAACAAAGAGTATCGTAATTGTTACCAAATAAACAACCGCCCTCTGACTTGGTCAATCTCATCGTTCGTAGTCTTCGTCATCGTTCAAAATGGTCCAAAAAGACTGCTTCTTTGCAAAGCCAGAGAAGTTCAAACTTTTAATCAAAACTGACTGGTTTTGACACTCTCTTACGGCCGCTACCGCCACCGCCATTATGCGTTAGTGCAACCAACAAACAAACATGAAGTGGCGAGCCACGAGCCGCGCACGCGATAGGTTAATCAACTCGAAAAGATTGGCAGTCACGACGACGCGAGTGTCCTCCGCCTACTCCGTGCCCGAAAACATCGCAGCGAGTGACCGAATTGCGACATGCACAAATCTTAACACGAAACGGAGGATCATCGAGTACGAAGGTTACGTGAAAATTACGCTGTTGCGAAGCTAAAAATTAGGTTGCAGATTTTAGCTCTACTGACCGACTGCGACCAATCAAATCAAGGATCGCCAGCTAGGGCGCGACAGGGAGAAAGTTTGCCATGAATATTTTCTGAAATTGATCGTTACAACGTCGCCAACCGAGAGTTTTAACGAGCTACCAAGGTGCTCAAAATATCATTTGCATTTCGCTCGTCGTACACCTCCCAAATCATACTGTCCACGCGACTCCGGCCGGACGCCCTACCCTACGATCAGTGTCATTCCCCTTTTCCGTGGCGGTTGGCAGCAACGATCCGTCGATCGAGAGAAAGATCAGTTCAAGCACCGAAAAAAAAAACCTGCAGCACCTACAACTGCACTCTCGAAAACCATAACTATGTTTAACCTCGTTATGTCAGTTATTTTTCCTTTCGGCCAACCTTTGAGCATAAAATTGCAGGCGTAAAGATCGCTCTCTTTTCTCAACGTACCTTCTGGCATACGAAAAAAAAAACGGCTGCTGCTTCTGCGCGGCAGCTCGGCTCAGTTGATGCTGAATGAGCATTAATTTGCTCATTCATTTAATTAGAGCATATTTATCTTTCTCTGTGTGTCTCTCCTTCCAAAGATCTGTCCGTCTGTCTGTTTGGCTGAGCCGGTCGTCGTTTTGCATATACCTACCTACCTGCATGATCATCGTCGGAGGGTGATCATGTGTAGTGTAGTTTACCTATCCGTTGAAGGTTAACTCGCGATCACTCGGTGTGTGAAGAGTACTGAGCACACTTTCCGATCGCAAGGTCTGACAGTCTAATTTACAAATTAGAGACATGACTTCCGATTTGGGTGATCTGGTGTATGCACAAAGAGATCACACGGTTTGGGTGGTATGATCACTTACAAGGCCGACAAGGGTGAGTCTACGACAAGGTCGACGATACCATGAAGGAGATGCGATCTGTGAACATTTCCGTGCAGGACTGCAACGATTTCCATTGCAACAATAACTCAACACCTTTTCCTAGCAGAACTTTCTCCAGCCACCGGTGAAGTTCACGACTCCCTCAGCATGAAGTGGGTTTCTGTTTCGCTGACCCATTGCCTCACGAATCGTCTAATAGTCCGCCAACTGACTTCTTCCCTAATCTCGACAGGGGCATCTTCCATCACGACTACAACTTCGACTAATGTTTCGTAAAAAAAAAATGGAAACTTTCCTTGAGCCGGGGGGCTCCTCAACCGTACGGATCCATGAATCACGCGCGCACCCATCCCGATAATGACTGTTTTCACACCATCGCGAGCAGCAAACTGCGCACCCGATGATGGGTAGAGTCTAGCAATTTCGCAACATATGTTGGAGGTGGTTGGAAAAAAAAAAAAAACATCAGTAATTATTCCTCACGGTCTCCATTTTTTTCTCTATCGCGAGTTTTGATTTGTGAGACCTCAACACATCGACGAACCTTAATATTCTTTCGCTTCGCACCTCCATGCGGATAAGCTCGTTCGCGCGAGTTATGATTTATGATCTTTCGCGGGTTTCTATTGTATCGCAGTTTTTGGCTAGTTCAAAGCCATTGACCATTATCACAAATGGTCCGCATCGCTATTTTTCACGCCTCGGCCTCGCCGTTGGTGTGACCTTGATGAAAAACGCTCGTGCCTCTTCTCTTCGGCTCCGGCTTCGGTGGGCCCAAATCTGGGCCAATGTAACTGTTCGATGCGGTTCAATTTCCGGACCGCGGATGGCGCACTGGCTTGATTTTTGTTCGGTTTGGGTTGTTATATGATGGTGTGAACGGTTTATGACTTGCGGAAAAGCCCGCAGCTAGGAGCTGGAGATTGGACGTCATAAACTTAGATCATCCAAGTTGGAATGGGGTTGGCATCAAATCAGGTGAAGGTCCCTCCGGTTGTTGGTGGAACCAATTTTTAATCAAGTTTTGATCGCAAAACTAACTGGAGTTGTGTGGACTAGGAGGAAATGAGCAAATTTCTAATATAATCTGTTGATGAATAAAGGGATTACCATAACGAAACCTAACTTGATTAATATGTCTTGAGAGAGGATCATCAATCATCGTTTCGTTATCCCAATAGAATTAATGTTGAAGAAGTTTAACGACATTTGAAAGGTTCATGGCCGTTCGAACTTTGAGGTGAACGTGGTGAACTAAAGTGAAATGGTTCATGTCTGTCCAAAAATCTAGAATGTTTAATTGGATAATTATTTCATATTCACAATATTAGCTCTATGCTTGAAGGCGTCCAGAACTGTACACGGTTGATGCGATATATTAGCAATAAAAGGTACTAATGTGAGCTGCAATGACTGGCATTTATGAATACTATATTGGGCTCAAACTTTCACCACACTTTGGAAAACTCTTCTACTTGATGTGTTTCCAAGTGCAAATGATTTGGACAAACAGTTTTTGAGATATGACCAGATGATTGAGTGGTAGTTTTGAGCTTTTTTGGTGTAAAATCAATGCTATTTAATATTATTCAAGTTGCAGCTGTCATCCACAACTGAAATTTTATATATGTAGGTACCTGCTAATCTATATGATTTCATCGTACTTCTAAAGCACAACGTTTTGGCTGTATCCCATAGGAACGTATTTTTCATTTTTAGGACCACAATTAAACTATGGGCAGAAGTAAATAAATGAGCAAGTTATGATTTCATATAAAGAGAACCCGAGCAAAGGATTATAACAAATTGATAACAAGTTCTGATACCCGGTTATCAAGATTTGATAACTGAATATGTTATCATTGTGGTTGAATAAGCAGCTAACAATACACACATTGTAACAAAAAATTACTCCGTGGATATCAAAAAAATAACTGATTTAGTTATCATTGAAAACATCTTGAAAACAAATCCTGTGATCCATGAAATAGGGTAAATGTTGGCTTCGGCACCCATTGACTGTTTTCGGCAACCTAAATTTAAACGTTAATTTCACTATGTTTTCCCATCAACGCACTTCCCTGAATGTATCCAAACGATTGTTTAGCCTTTCAGCTTCAATCTGATTATATTTGAACGATCGAGCAATCCAGTAATGCTACATTTTTCTTCAAATAAAGCATACGCACTACAAAATGGGGTTGATTTCGAGTTGCCGATAATAGAACAGCTGGTTAACACGCAGTTCTAATGGGAAGGTTGCCGAAGAAAAAGAGGCTGCCGACAATAGTCACACTCACCTGAGAAGTTTGGAGCGTTGTAAAAACGCTTTCAAAACGTTTTGAAAAATTCTGTCGATTGGAATGGATAGAGAAGCAAGCAGCAGATGAATGTAAACAAACAGACACATCATATATGTGCGTGACGCTGAGAAAATGCTAGTAGAAGTGCAGACGCTGCTTAGATTGACGAGAATACGTAAATTCCCCTATCAGGGTGGCCAGCAAACCGGGAAAACCGGGAATACCGGGAAATATCCGGGAATTTGAAAAGCAACCGGGAAAACCGGGAAAAACCCGGGAATTCAGCGTGAGAACCGGGAAAAATAAATTAACTATACCATAGGAACAAATTTATACACCGGAATTTCAGAATAAACAAAAAATTAATTTCTTGTTGTTTTAAGAACCTAATCACTCAGCAATATTGCAAATTGACTTTTGTCGTCTCAATTTCAGATGTAAAGTGCATGGTCCTTAAAACAAAATATTGAAGATGCTAGACTTTGGAAACAAATATTTGTAAAAACCGAAACTGAATTATTCTTTTCCGGGGTTTTAATTTGTCGTTGTTCAAAATTCTCATGATTTAATTTACGGAATTAACTTAGAATTGTGCTCTGAATTATCTTGAAATTGTTCTGAAATAAACAAGAAAACACTCCGCGTAATAACTACCGTTGAATTCTTTTTGGAATTTCCTTGCAACCCCTTCTAAGAATTTAATTGATATCCTTCTTAGAATTCCCTTGAGCCTATCCGGAGACTTTGATTCCTTTGAAAATCTTTTCAAAAATTTCTTTTAACTCTATTGAAAACAGCAGAAATCTTTCGAAATTTTATTTAGAAACTCCTTGGAGTATTTTAAAGAATTTATAATTATCAACAATTTTTTTGCAATCAATTTTGTTCGAGTTCTGTAATGAATCTTTTGCACTAGGGTTGAAATTATTGTCAGAACACTCTAAGCACTCTGTTTCTTGTTGAATTCTGATCATAATTCTCTTGAAATTCTTTTTGAAATTCATCTGTCATTTAACTCGCGATCCCCATACAAAAAATCGCCTCAGAATCACGTAGGAATTTTCCGCAAAGTTTTGTTTTTCACAACTCCTTTTTAAATCTTCTAAAATTACCTAACAAATTAATTTAGAACTTGCATTCTTCTCACAGAAATTCTTCCAAATTCATCTAACAATTTCTAAGGATTTCATGTCAGAATAATTCTGGAAATCTGCTCAGTACTTTTCCTTCGAAAACTGTGTGGGAATCATTCTCAATATTTGTTATTCTTTTCAATTTTACTTAAAATTCCAGGGTTTGTCCGCTAGATTCTATAGATTGTTATGTAATTTTTTATAACCCTTAAAATGCTTCCAAGTCTCAGAGCGTGACAAATATGACTCCACGACTCATAAATGTGATATTTTTTCAACTCTGTGATCTTGAAATTTTTTCAAAATCTCACATTTTAATTTTTTTGTACTCCAAATCTTGCATCACGAAGATTGTTATTAATCAAAAAATTTAAAAAAAAAGTTCTAGTTTCAGACTACGCAAATTTTAAAGCCCCAGAATTTTGGGAATCTTCTTAAATCCCTTTTTTAAACTAAATTAGTTATGCGATAACAACTGAAAACAAAATGATATCTGGAATAACTAGACTTGTTTTCAAGATGATATCAGGTTGTTATTTTACTTTGCTCGGGCTTTCTGACACTTGATGTGTACATTCATCTAGTTGATAGCTGCTACCATATTTTGTAGTTAAAATAAGGTTCCTGTTGATTGATTCAGAATATCCTTTCTCGTATAGTCCTTTCGTCAATTTAATCCTTAGAATGTTCTCAATACCCGAGCAAAGTAAAATATTAAATTGATAACAAGTTCTATTACCCGGTTATCACTTTTTGATAGCTGATATGTTATCATTATGGTTGAATTAACAACCAACATAACAAAAATGATAACAAAAAATTACTCGTTGGATATCACAAAAAATACTAATTTTGTTATCATTGATAATATCTTGATAACAAATTCTGTAAGCCATGCAAATTTATTCCATAAATTTCAAATCATGTCATCATTTTGATATCAAAGCCTTACGCTGATAACTGAAATGTGATTAGGGATTAAAAGCACTATTTTTTATTGTTTCAAAGCGAATAATATTTAAAGTTTTGAACTAACCTTGCATCGATAATAAATATATAGTGAATTTTTCATGATAACAACTAATAACAAAATTGATCAAGGCTGATAACTAAATAGCTTATGCGATAACAATTGAAAACAAAATGATATCTGGGATAACAAGACCTGTTATCTAGATGATATCGGGTTGTTATTCTACTTTGCTCGGGTATACTACCGTCCCGAGCAAAGTTTTATACCAAATTGATAACAAGTTCTGATACCGGTTATCGAGATTTGATAACTGAAAATGTTATCATTGTGGTTGAAGAAACAGCCAACATAACAAAAATTATTACAAAATAATACTCCTTCGATATCACAAAAATAACTGATTTAGCTATCATTGAAAACATCTTGATAACATATCCTGTGATCCATGCATTTTGTTCAACAAAATTCAAGTTATTTTATCTATTTGGTATGAAAGCCTTATAACGCTGATAACTGAAATCAAGGTTGCAAAGACTCACTTCAGCTAAAATAATGTTTTTCTGAATAATAAAACCAAAAGATGGTATGATGGCATGTTTTACTTGTAACTTACAAGAAGAGATTACAAAGTATACGTTGGAAACATAAAACCTGTAAATTTTGCTTTCTATGAGTCACAATCAGCGATTTGCTGATCGCTGAGTGAGTGAGTGAGTTTGTGAAAAATCGCTGATTGTGACTCTCATGAAGTGAAATAAACAGGTTTAATATGTCAAACACATTCTTTGCAACCTCTTCTTGTATCCTACCAATTCAAAATTTGATCATGGCATCTAATTATTTCATAATTTAGAAAAACATTGTTTTAGCTGAAATGAGTCTTTGCAACCTTGACTGAAATGTGACAGGCAGTATTTTTTTTTCTTACCATGCGCATAATATTTAAAGTTTTGAACTAACCTTACATTAATTCATTTTTTTTTAAGATAACAACTGATAACAAAATTATTCAAGGGTGATAACTAAATTAGTGATACGATAACAACTGAAAACAAAATGATATCTGGAAGAATAAAACTTGTTTTCAAGATGAAATCAGGTTGTTATTTTACTTTACTCGGGAATCCTAACCAGAACATGTGAAAAATAACATACAATTATTATTGTTCCATCGGCGTGAAGGATTTCAAGAAAAATTAAAAAAAAATATTAAATAGCATTGATTTTCCACCAGAAAAGCTCAAAACTAAAACTCACTCATCTGGTCATATCTAAAAAACTATTTGTCCAAATCATTTGCCCTTGGAAATACATCAAGTAGACGAAAATTTAAGCCCAAAATATTAAGAAATTAAGAATCCCGCCCATGGTGAAAATAGGCCATTTTTTGACAATTTGGATACCGGTAATCAGCCTGTTTGCTGTAGTTACTATAAAAAAAATTAAAATGTGAGTACACCTATTAGAATCTACATTCAAAAACCTTCAAATTGACGTTCGAAGATCACAAAAAGCTTATTTGGTTGTGGAGTAATCTCTTCTTTTTTTTCCTTGGTTTGTTTTCCGTGCTGAACGCCAATGCTACCGACGCCAGGGAGGCAGCTCCCACACCTGGACCCTACCTATCGACCCATCAACTTATGAACCGGGGACCAACGGCTTTACTTCCCTTCCGAAGGAAGGCGTGATCAGAGATGTTATGCCTCAGAACATCCCGGCGGCGCCGACTGGGATTGAACCCAGGCCTGCTGGGGTGAGAGGCAATCACGCTTACCACTACACCACCGGCGCCGCTAGAGTAATCTCTTCTAAAATCTCGAAACTCCAGGGTTGTAGCCGAGAGGGATCTAGGCACTTCAGTGCAAAATCAAAAAAGTCATTTGTTCAGAATGCAAAAATAAGCGTTTTGGCCAAGTTTAAATTTCACAAACCCCATCGAAAGTTCCGTCTTTATTGAGAGTCCGCTAGAAAAAAAAAAGAAAAACAGGAATTGTGTAATTTGAAGGCAACTGTTGCAGTTATTTGCACGACAACTTTTATGACCCGGAGGGCTCGCGAGCTTCACGTCGCGATCAATTACCTTCTTCCACACTCTGCTCAGCCGCTGCGCCAGGGCGCTGCAGAGTCAAACCAACCCGGGCGACAGCTGATCGCATTCCATCGTCGAAAACGAAACTTCCTCACCTGGGGGTAATCATACATGTTCGTTAGTAAGTACTAGTAGAAGTACACAAGTGATACACATAAATACCACGTTTTCCACTCTTCCAAATCGTGACATTTGACAGTGATCTCCAATTGTGGGTGCCTCTTTCGGAAGAAAGTGATATCGACATCTGCATCGAAGCGAAAACAGCCACCATCCATTTTAGTGGATGTTCGTGATCTATTGTTGTCCGTGCTGATTTGAATTATTTACTTTTATTCGCGGAAAGTGATCTCGTATGATCATGCACGATGACTGCTGCAGCCCTAACGATCGATTGTTCGTGTTGTGCTGCTGTCAGCAAGAAGTGACTTGGTCGAACATTCATTGGTGGGAAAAATCTTCGTTCCAACCACACACGGACAGGAATGACTTCATTTTCCTGCGGCTACCGCAGGAATTTGCATCCGCTTAGTTGGAGTTGGAAACTGGATTCACTGGATATACTGAACAGAGTGGGATTCTGGAGATCAGAGGTTGATTGTCCACTTTTGGAGCAGCTGTTCGATTGAATGGCGGCGCCATATGGGGCTTCGTTGTTGAAATAATGCCATCATTTTCACGAATCGATCCGCCCACTTAGAGTTCAATCGCGTCGCATCGCATCTTGACTCATGCATGTCTCGAGGGGTTCATTTTGATTGACTGATCCGGCCAAAATCCTCTTTCGTTCCTCTCGAAGACTTACTCCACTTTTGGTTCAACGAGAAGAAGCGTTACGTAACTTCAAGAGAGTCTTCTTTCGAACGCCGTGCGCCGGCGCGAAGGTGACCAAAATTGGGTACCGCCCCTCATCAGCTTGGCCATCGCGCTTTCATCATCTTTGGAGTACGGTCGGTACGTGTCCACAATGAGACACCAAGCAGAGGGTATAGAAGTGTCGAGATCGAAATAAAGGGATTGGCTGCAGATAGCCTACCATCGATTGGGGGGAGGCTGAAGCGCCGCTAATTAGTGCAGTACTGCTGCTGACCCCAACTGGAGCGTACTTGAAGCGCTGAGAAGGTACTCGAGTTGAGCCTACTTGAAATGGGGCCACGTTTGAACCGTCTCGTACGCACCCGTGCTGAGATCGGAGGTTTTATGGGATCCCATTAGGTCGGTTCGGAACTAGGTCAGACCACACGGCGACACTTTTCCGACTTTACGACCACTAAAAGCTCACACTGATGATGGTTGCGCTCCTCTCCGGAATCTCCGTGAGTTCCGTGATGTGAAACAGATGACGAAAAAGCACTAAACATATACCCCTTTAGATAGAGAGAGAGAGAGTTGGGGGAGCACCTCGCGGGAGAGCTTATATATCTTAATGGTTATGCTTATGGGCTTTCGTGTGCCCACGACTTCGGGCAAACCCCATTCCCCCACCCGCTCTTATCCCCTGCAAGGGACTACAACAAGAACAGACCATCTCCATATCTCCGACGGTAGTGGAGTTACATTGCACCGCTGCTGCTCTCTCGGTGTGTAACAAGCAGAGTGACGGAACGAAAGGAAAGCATCCGCGGAACGATTATGATCATCACACGATCACAGTCCACCGTAATGGGACTCCGAAAAGCCTAAACAGTCTGGAAAATCACAGCCACGGCCGCCGCCACCGTGATTGAACTTGCTTCTTCAGCTTCTCGGTGGTAATTATTTTTTATGGATAGGTCAGTTACAATTCTGTGGGAAAACTGGCGAAAAAATTCATCTCTGCTGAACTGAAAGAGAGCCTGCGATAATTGTTGCCGCGGGTTTTCTCTTTTTCCGAAATGAAGGCCCTTTTTGCGGTTCATCATCCTGGCCGCTTCTAATGGCAAGCAAATTTGTGACAATTATCGATGCGGCAATTTCTCTAGACTGTGGTGTCTGACTGCGGCGGAGATTGCGTTGCGCAAAATGGTCCAGCAGTGGTTGGTTGCAGCTTGGGAAATCGGCCCCCGGGCGATGACAGAGGCTTCTTCGGTTGACGCAATTTCCAGCTGGAATGGAGTTCGACTTGTGTTGTAGTCAGCGGGTCATCGGAACAATTATCGAACTCGGGTGGGTGGGTGAATGGGAATTGGATCAGCCGATGGGTAATTGTTCTTGTTGCTTGCGAAATTAGGGCAAGCGGATGAAGTCAAGATCGTCAACGAGATTTGGGTTTCAATCGTGCATCAAATTAAAGTCATGATCAAAAGTTTTCTTCTTCTTCTTCCATTTGATATTGGTTTTCTTCATTATTTTTGCGACTCAAAAACATACTAAAAAAATCGTATAGTTTTAGATTAAAGCGCAGTGCGAGTGACGATTTCATTTTGAGTACCTAGAGCTGACTCTTTGTATGCCCCTTCAATGTTTTACAATTTTTGAAAGGGGGTTGGGGGTTAATTATTAATTCGTTAATTTTTAGCCACGTTGTAGTACATTTATATAAAGGCACTGACATCAGTGGGTTTTGCCGTAATAAAATGGACGATACTAGTTAGATTAAATAATGTACATTAGAGATATTTGAAACATTATATGGAAAACGACTAAAAAGTGCACTTCTCAATTGCGAGACGTTTTCATTGTTTTTCATTCAATACTTATAATACCTACCTATACCCTAAGATTGGGTCTATCGCTAAAAATCTGCTATTTATCAATTTTATCTAGATGAACGCGACATTACATCCATTTCCCCTACTTCCGTTATGGCTGTGAGTCTTGTTATGTGGTCGGTTGTGGCATTTGGGAATACCATTTACCATGACAGGGTGCGTTATGATGGAGTTGGGTGGCCGTGATGGAAATACTGACCCTAAACAAAATATACTTTAAATAGGAAACTAATCTCGGAATGAAGCATTTTATCACAGAAAAATTTATTATTATTATAATTAATTTATGACACTTTACGACCGAAAAGTGTTACTCAAGACGGACAAAGACAAGATAAATTTTGCGGATCAATGTAGAAAAACCCGAATTTATCCACCTATGGTGTGATCAGACCCTTCTTACTTATTCAAGTTTATTTATTTTATTGTCATTATCAGTGACCAAGCCCCCCATCCCGTGTCATCCAGTGACGCTACGCCACTGCCTGGGGGTAACCGGAATATATCCGGGTGTAGTCTATTTGTTGAGGCTACACGGAAACAAATCCGATTCCATTTTCATGAATAAAAAATCATGAAATGAAAAAACTTGCCATCCCATGAAATTGTAACAATGATTCATGATTTCAGGATGGAAATTCATGATTTCATAATGCAGAGGAATCAAAACCGCTGAAAACGTTACACATACTTGGCAAACCGTGTTCATAAACCACACTACATAGATATCTCTTATACGCCTTTTGCCTTCCATCTTATACAAGTACTGATAGTCTAGAGGTCAAAGTAAGGGTTTAGTGATCTCAAGGTTCTTGGTTCGAATCCAGTCTGATGCTTTGTTTTATTCTTTTTACATTTTTTGGTTAACAGTTTTTGGCTTTAGAATTAAGCTCATGATTTCAACTCGGATGATTCTATGGCTGTGAACCAGAGCTCAAAAGTTACACATGTCTTCATTTTTCTCATAATTTCTCGGTCGCAAGTTTATCATTTCAAATTAAATTTAAGTCCAATTTGAAATGTAATTGAAATTCAAATTCGTTTCATGCACTATTTTGGTCTTCCTCAAAAAATAATCCACGATTTGTTTTTCCATTTAGTTTGAAAGTTGGTATGGAAAATCAATAATATTTCCATCTACTGAATTCCCTAATCGCAATTGTTAATGTAAAAATCACCCTGACAGCAGTTTGAATTTCTCAATCAGCACGATTTGGTACCAGACCACCCCAAGACGGACGAACCGTGGGCAATGCCATATCCTGTACCGTTCACAAATTAGCTACTACATCTCATTGTTGGGCCACCCCGCACGATTTGACCGACCGAACCGCCGCCGACGAGGAATTGGTCAATGGCAAGCGTATGAAGTGTCTGCAATCTGCTTCAGCTCCCGAGCGATATGATACTTTATGCCACCACTTTCAAGTCCGGGCAGAAGTGGGTCCCAACAAATACGACGGAGAGCCACCCACCGACAACCGTCTTCATCGTCGTCTTCGTTACAATTGGATAGCAGCTGTTGCCGAGCAACGAACGACCAGTAGCACTTCTGCTGGACGGACAAACCACTCATCGATGCCACTTTTCAAACCGCTCAAATGCCTGATTCCAACCAGTGCCTAAAAGGCCATTATTTATTTATTAGCATGCATTCATTTTTTTTTGCTCCTTACCCTCCTTGCCCACCGATCGTCTTGGGTTCGATTCAATTCATCGGGTCTCTATCACTATTTCGAATATTGGCATTTCAAAGGACAGCGGATCACCCCGGAACGATCTGGCCTGCCTGGGCTCGCATATTTACTTCAAATAATGAGACAAATCAATTTTCATTAAAACGGATTTTTCCTCCTCCCAACTAGTGGTGAGTGACCACGAACTGGCAGTGGCGGGTACTGCGAGAGAGTGCGAGGGTGGAAAACCCCGGCAAGATTGAATGGCACTGATTACCTACCGAGAAGTTGCGAGAGTCGTTCTGCTGTACGTTCAAACGGAGAACGGAAGGAGCAGTGCGGGGAAGGGGGTGGACCCCACCGATGGAAAACTCGAAACGGGGTCAGCGTGTCAAATCGATTGATCTTTTGCTGGCTGCTGGCGACTGACTTGCGGTACATACTGCACTGCCGTTGATCCGCAGCACACGGAGAGGCTCGCAGTTCAAGTAGGTAGCTGGTGGTAGCTGATGTTTGGAGAACTGGGCGGAACGTGATTGCGATTATGGAACGGGGGTCGGTCGTAGTCGAACGATACGTCATCGTCGTAGACGTCGAGGTATCGAGTGTCAAATGGGGGTCTTTTCAGTGGCCCCAAGATCAACACCATGGCGTGGCTACCGGGGTTTGTTTGGCTGGCGCCATCGCGTTGCATTTTGGATCAGAGTAATAGCGATGGGGTTTGGATGATTTTGGGGTTACGCAGATGTGGTTATTTACAAAATGAATGAGATTTGTACAATTGATCAATTGCATGTTTCAGTAGATTAAAATTATAAATACTAAAGATGATTTATCTAATAGGGTCATCCGAACATATGTTTAAATTCTTTGAATTCTCCCAAATAAGCATATCTATAGTCATATAGGTCTGATCTCACCCATTGCATTGTTTCGAAAATCTTATCTACTATCGATCATCCTGAACCAAACTCTTTCATAAACGGACATTCTTCCTTCCATTGATTTCCTCCAAAAAAAAAAAGCACCCCCCTATTCATTCATATCTTTATCAACCACGGAAGATCTGCATTTAGCACTTCAGATCACAATTGTCACGAAATTCCATCGATTGGTGTAAATTGAAGAGATAAATTTACAGGCAGACAAACCGCTCGCTAACCCGTCCGGAAAGCAGGGTCAATATTTGCCTACGAGCGCACACTAAATTTGGTAAACATTCGCGAGCGTACAATCAACTCGCGACGATCTCTGAGTCAGTCACAGTCAGTGGTGCAAAATTGATCACCCGTACCGAATGAATGGAATGGTAAATATGGACGATTCGACGACGCGGCGGAAACACAAATATATGAGGTGTAATTGAACAATATAATAACAATCGACCGAGGGGTTGCTGCTTATCGCCCGGCTGGGATCATGGTCCTCCTGAAGTGCAAACAATAAATATTGGTATTAATAATAATGGCGGGGTTCAATTGGGCGAACCTTACCGGTGGTCATATATGGCGATGCTCACTCGGTGAAAGGATTTCGGAGGGCAATTGTTCTGCTCGCGATGCAAGATTTACGATGATCCTGAACGCACAACCTTGGCTCTAAAATTGGTCTCCTTTCTATTTTCCAGGTTGCGCCAGGACAGTGAACTGCTGCTGTCCCGATCGTCCCATAACTGGTCCCAGCAAGACCTGCAACAGCTATCGTCCTCCAGCAATAGCATCGGGGACAACAACAGTTCGGAGAGTACTTCCTCGACGGAGACCCTCAAGTGGCTCGGATCGATGAGCGATGTATCGGAGGCAAGCCACGCCACCAGTATGTCCGCGCTTTCCAGTGCCGGTAAGTGTCCCGATACCTATCTAACTTTTACTTTCCGTCTTGCGGTGGTGATCATCGTGAGAACACTCTGAGCGAGGTGTGCTAATTGACTGCGTGCGCGAAGTGACGACGACGTTCCAGCCCACGCACGACCAGGGTCAAATTAGTCCAATCAGTTTCGCAATTGGGTGGACAGTTCATTACGTTCCTGCTCGGTCCGTGTCTCTCTCTCTCTCTCACCTGATGGGGGAGACCACACACATTCGGTCCGGGTTGAGCCGAGCTGGGCGAGCGACCGAAGTGGAACGACGACGACGACGATGATGTTTACCACCGTGGTAATCTCAATTGATTCAAGTTCGCAGACAGCGGCTTAGCAAGGGACTGAACATAGTTTATGCATTTCTTGAACAAGCAAAGAACTGTGATATTTTTTTAATTATGTATTTTCGGGGAATCTACCACATTCGCTAAAATAGGGTAAAATTACCTATTATGGACTGCCCAATAGCTTATTGAGCAAATGATGCTGAATTTCTGGTTTAAGAGTTATAGTATTCTAGTTGAGGGCTGTTTGACGTCTTGAAGGCTTTTTGGCATGTTGAGGGGATAATAATTTACTACGTAGAAAGTTTTAGAGAGTTTACATCGCACCCTCATATATTTCTGCGTTAACAGATGTCTTCTTTTGAACTTTTTCTTCTTCTTTGATTTGCTTTCCGTTGATCTTGTTCTCCGTACTGAGTACCAATGCTACCGACGCCAGGGTGGCAGCTCCCACACCTGGACCCTACCTATCGACCCATCAACTCATGAACCGGGGACAAAATGCTTTACTTCCCTGTGATTAGAGATTTTATGCCTCAGAAGATCCCGGCGGCGCCGACTGGGATTGAACCCAGGACTTTTGGGGTGAGAGGCAATCTTTTGTCTTTTGGTGCTTAAATGATTTTGAAGCGTTTTTAGGTTTATTTTTTCATTATTAAAGCTGAAGTGAACCGGGAAAACCAGGAAATAACTGGGAGTTTTCAAAGTAAGCGGAGAATCCCGCTTAAATTTGACGAAAGCACCGGGAAAAATCAATACTCTTTATTTGTATGATCGGTTAAATTATGTTTTGTATTTTAGCTTATAAAAAAGTTTGTAAAAATAGATTTTTTGAATCGATATGACTCTTAGCCATGAAGATTTAAATTTTATCAATTTATGCGTAACTTTTCCTAATTCTTTTATATCAACCTATTTAAATTCAAAACGCTTTTTTTTTGCTTAATAACCTTGGAATCATGTTCAAAATAATCATGGGATTCTCCTTAAACTCACAAGAAAAGACTTTTGGAATTCTTTGCGTAACGTGAAATTCTGTTTCGAATTCCCTTGACATTTTATAGAATTCCTTTAGAATTATTCTGAGAATGCTATTCCTTAGAAAATCATCTCGATTTTTTTATTAAACTTCTCCTCAGTAGACTAAACTAAAATACACTAGAAACTGCTCATAAGAAATCCTCCTGAGTGATGTTCTTATTTCATCCGCGTTTCTAGTATTGTATCTATGAAAATCACTTCCCCTTTCAATTCTATCACACAAGTATCGAGGCAGCAAACCGTTAACTACTTTAAAAATGAACACCATAGTCAAATATACAATTCTTTGCTTCACCGAAAACCATTTTAAAGCGTCTAGCATCAAAGTTGAGGAAGTGAGTCTATTACGTCTCAAAATCAAACGCATTATTTTATTCTACCAGCGCTGTTATTTTGATGTTTGTGTTTCATTGGCCAGAAATAGAAGGGCAAAATACTAAATGAGAAGAGATGATTGATTTGAATAGCTGTATTTTACTGGCAATAGTTAAATCGTTTTTCAGTCGACATAGAATTCCATACTTCTTGGCAATTTTCTTGATGGCATTGTCAATGTGAGAGTTGAACTTAAGTTTGTCATCAAATGTTTGTCATTTAATCTCCCGAACGCGACCAATAGTCTCATCATCAATGACAACCGAGACGTTCTCATTTAATCGATTCCGCGAAATTACCATAAATTTAGTTTTACTTGTATTCAATTTTAACTACTTATACTTCAACCATCTACTTAGAAAAGGCAAATCTTCATTCAAGTGTAAAACGGCATCATCTAAATCTTTAGTTGAAAAAATATCACAATGAATAAAAAGATTAATGTCTCAAAATCGTAAAACACGTCGCAAGTCATTAATATACATAATAAATAACATGAGCCCTAATACACATCCCTGGCCACTCCAAGGTTATTCCCCACGGGACTGAAAACAGAATCATTAAAAACAGTCCGTTGATTTCTGTCAGACAAATAGCTTTGAAACCATTTATATGCAGTACTCGTAATTCCAAAGCGCTTGATTGATCTTAACAATAAGGGCTTAGAAATTGTTTCAAAAGTGCGTTTCAGATCCAAAAATCAGCAACAATCGTATCTTTACACTCCTAGTTATTTTTCCACTTCGCTAATACCAAATTCAACGTGGTTTCACAAGAATGACCTTCCCGATATCCCGATTGTTCTGGTATCAACAAACTATTACTATTTAAATGCTCCAACAGATGGCCTTTAACAACAAGTTATAAAATGTTCTCTAATGTGTGCAACATGTTGATGGGACGAAACTCTTCGGCTTTAATCGTTCCAGCAACTTTTTGAATAGGAAGCACTAAGGATTCCTTCCAAATGTGTGGCACATGTCCAGTTTGCAATGATTCATTAATAAGGTCCAGCAAGATGTGGCCAATGACATGAAAGCAAGCTTGAATAACTCTAGCATTAACACAACTACTATATATTTGAATTGTTGGAACTCTCAAAATTCTTCCAAGTTGCAGGTTTTGAACACATTCAAGGACAAAATTAGTGATTTTTTTTTTAATTTGGGATCTTGTAAAGATTCCAAAAGTCCACATTTTGAGTATTATTATCAATCTGACGTAATCCATATTTGACATAAATCATGGAACGTTAACAAACAGATCATGTTAAATTAAGTGTTCCGAAACCTAAACATCAGCAAATCCACGAAAATTGCGTTTGGTTGAATTGAATTTCTCGTTTTTTTTTTTTTTACTTTAAATGATCTTTATTTTTTGTGTTTGTGTGGTTTACATGTTTGAATTTTTCAAGTGACACAGATGCGTCTTTTCAACCTTAGTACATTTGAGATTTTAATTATTATTTACAGTTCCTAGTCCTATCAGACCTATTTTAAAGTACACTCGGATGTCTCGGAGAATGTGTGCAGCTGGATGGTAGCGTTTGGAAGCAACGCGTAGCGTGGTACCCGGAACTCGGAAAGCTTCGGTAGTTGTTCGGCATACTTCTCCCATTTCTTAGCGACCGATTCTGGAACCTCGTCGTCCCAGCCAGACGATTGCAGCCACAGGAATTGCATCAGCATTTTGTCACGGATTAAGACTGGAGAAACTATTCCTAGGGGGTCGAATAGCTGCGATATCCCAGATAAAATGCTCCTTTTGGTAGGTGGTCCTTGGGTCGGTCGAAGTATGGTCTCAAAACGGAACACGTCGAGTTCAGGCTCCCAGCTGATTCCCAATGCCTTGATTGTTTCGTCCTTGTCGAATTTCAGAGAGGACTGAGCTCCGATTTGGTCAACAGCTAGTCCTTGCAGCACTTCCAGACTGTTCGACGTCCATTTCCTCAAGCAGAATCCACCCTTCGCCATTAACTCTCCTAATTTGGTCCTCAACTGGATAGCCTATTGAACCGACTGGGCACCTCCAATGAAATCGTCTACGTAGAATCCCTTCCTGAGTGCTGGTCCTCCCAGCGGATAGGCATCACCTTCGTCGTCGGCTAACTGCAGCAGCGTGCGCGTAGCGAGGAATGCAGACGGAGCCATGCCATACGTAACTGTCAGGAGACGGTAAGTTTGCACTGGACCGAATTTGCTGAATCGAAACAGTATTTCTAGGAGTGGTTTATCGTCTTCGTGAATCAATACCTGGCGGTACATCTTCTCGACGTCACCCACAACCGCTACTGGGAAGGTTCGAAACCGAAGGCTGATATTAAGAATATCGTCCTGTACTACAGGCCCTACAAGTAATGCTTCATTCAGTGAGTGCCCCGTAGAAGTCTTGGCGGAAGCATCAAGGACGACACGTACCTTCGTCGTCGTGCTGGCCTCTTTTAGCACTGGGTGGTGGGGCAGGAAGCATTCCTTCGACTTGCTTGCTTCTTTCTCGGGAACCAAACGCATATGCCCTAACTCTAAGTATTCTCGCATAAATTTACAGTACTCTTCTTTCAGGTGGGCATCTCGGTCAAGCCTGCGTTCAAGAAGTTCGAATCGTCGTAGAGCGGTGGCCTTCGATTCTCCAACTAGCTCGTCTACGTATCGTCCTTTGCTGTTTCTGGTAACCGTGGATGTGTAAAATTCCTCACATTTCTTCTCCTCTAGTGAATAGGCAGATCGAGCTGGCAGCTCTTCGATTTCCCAAACTCGTTCCAGGCTTTCTTCGAGGGACATTAGTGAAACGGTCGTAACGGAGCAGGTGGACGCATCGTGCGCATTTGTGGCAGCGTGGGCGGTACCAGAGACGATCCAACCGAATACACTATCGACAAGCAACGGAAGTGAATCGGACAGTTGGATTCTAGCGGCAGTCTTGAAGCAAGAGAAGAAATGCTCATTGCCGATTATCAAATCAATCCCGGAGCTCTTGTGGAAGTTTGGATCGGCGTAGAACAGGTCCTGGGGTAGATTCCAGTCTTCAATGGAGACGTCACGAGACGGAAGGTTCGGGATGATCTTGTTCAGAACCAAGAAGTCGACATCTAGGATGAATTCTCCTTTCCGGGAACGAACTTGCGTACGGACAGAGTTGCGAGTGTGTTGCGGTTTCTCTCCTACTCCATGGATCAGAACATTCACCTTGTTTCGCTTTAGCCGCAGAATATGAGCCAAATTTTCGGAGATGGGTTGGGTTGGGAAGCGCAATCCAAAAGAGCTCTGGCAAAATTCTCTTCACCATAACAGTCGACGATTTTCAGCAGTACGGTGAGCATGAAAACGTTTCTACCGCAACTTTGCATCGGGATACTGCACACTTGCTGTTGGGATTTCACCAATGTCGATGCGGACAGCAACGGAACTGCCTCGGAAGCGGCTACGTTGTTTTGAACGGATGCCCTAGAAGAACTAACAGAAGAGGAAGCGTTGACATTTGCGCTGGATTGTTTGGAGCTATCCACGTAGGCTGCATGGATGAGGGAGTGGTGGCGTTTCTGGCAGAACTTGCAGCTGTACTTCGACGAACAATTTCGAGCGAAGTGGTCGTTGCGGAAGCAATTGAGACAGAGACGCTTGGCATTAAGAAGGTTCAACTTTTTGGAAATTGGAAGCTTCTCGAATTTGTGGCACTTTACTAAAGGATGACGTTGATCGCAGGCGTAGCACTTCATAGGAGAATTTTCGACGGCAGCATGGGACGAGACTTTCGTTGGAAACGATCTTTTCGAAAACGGATGTTTGAATTGGGTTTCGGAAATCGATTCCAATACACGCATACGACGTTGCAGGAACTCGATCAGTCGCTCGTAAGTTACTGCGTCCAGAGTGGAAGCGTGATCCTCCCACGCCTTCAGGGTGTCATCGTGCAGTCGCGTACAGAGGATGTGCTCCAATATGGTACTCCACAAATTTACTGGTTCACCCAACTGACCTAGAATTTTGACGTGGTATGCAAGACGGACGCTGACTCTCTCTTCATCTTTGGGCACTCCAACAACGCTTGAAGATGACGATTCCTCAGGAGGTACTTGTTGGCATATCGGTTGACAAGAGCTTCCCAAGCGAGCGAATAATTAGCAGCACTGATTCCAACTGACTCGATTAACTGAGCTGCTTCTCCCTTGATAGCAGCCCTTAGGTAGTGGAATTTCTGGATGTCCGCCACATCCGGATTCGCATGGATAAGAGCCAGAAAAGTGTCGTGAAACGCAAGCCAGTCTTTTTAGTCCCCAGAAAATTCAGGCAATGAAATGGTAGGCAGTTTCAGACCCTTTAGAGTGTTAGCCCCAGAAGCAGTATGTTGAGGGAGATTGTCTTGCAGATTGATTGGAGGAGGAAGTTTAGAGCGTAAGAAGGATTTTATTTTAAAGGACAGAGTTTCGAAATTGGAACGAAACTGTTAGTTTCTCACCATGCCTTCGTTGGTGTCTTCCATGTCCTCCAGTTCCGTCTGCACTTCCTCTAGCCCTTGAAGGATCACGTCAAGATTATCCAATCGCAGATCGACCTCGAGCTTGTCCCGTTCCTCCTGGTACTGCAGCATGAACTTCTCCGCTCTTCCTAGAGACGCAAGCAGAGTTGTTCGCCGGAATGTCAGCACATGTTTCCGACGATCTTCCTCGCATTGAAGCGAGACGTGCGGTGACGATAGGTAGAGAGACACGTATCTGGTAAACAGAAAGACCAGGAAGCACTGGAGAAAGAAAAATAAAATGCTTGGAAAGGTGCTCACCTGACCAAGGCGGACTTGTGCCTTGTATAGTTGTCAATTACTCAGCAGTACTCCAACTCGACGAGATTATTCCTCGGTTTGCACCACGGCGTGGTCGCAAGAAGTCCACCAACGTAATTGGTAAGGTCGTCACTGTTGGACACACTGAAGCAGGCTGCTATTCACGGCCGACTTTAGACAGGATGTAAATTCAGTTTCTGCCACGGCGTGGACACAGAAAACCAAATGGCTGAACGTAATCCTCCTGAGCAATAGCTAAGTACGTGTGAGCGTGGAATTAAAATTGAAGCAATGGCGGATGCACTTGAGCTCCAAAGCGAAATAATCGGCATGTACATGCAAGGATAAAACACTCTAAAAAGCACCAGAAATCACTATGACAATAGTTGGACAGGCAATTACCTTCTGCCTGATCTCAACAGGCCTTGTATTTAAAAAATATCTGGAACTAATCTCCACTTCCAAGGCGCAAGGAAGGTTGGTGTCACGATGGCGGATGGCGTCACTATGATGGCACAATAGGGGTGGCTGTATGCCTATTCAGGCTTGGCTTTGATGGCGGAACACTCAATAGCCGAGATGACTACGATGGCGTCAAGATTGTTCAGGGCTTCGCTTGGAAAATGGCGAAGGTAGGCTTCTTTATCGCGCAGGAGTGTCAAAGCGGTTGGCGACCTCTTGAACTGAATTGCCACTATCCTGGTCACGGTACCAAATTATGTTGGGGAAACGGTTCACGGAGTGGCAGGATGTGGCCAATCTGGACCCTACTCTTCAGCATGCACCATGCACTGGTTAATTAGTCATCGATAGGTCAAATTTCACACCACAGCTTGAACTCCACTTTATTGCTTCCACTCTCTTACAAATTAATTTTAAATCGTCACTTCTTGAGCTACTGATAAGGACTGTGTATTTTTATTACTGCTACTGTCAACTTAAATCTGATTGAAAACTGCACGAAAGAATTGAAAATCGATAGCTAAACTAACGAAGAGTTCACACTAGAGTTGGATTCTGCTTTTAGCTATATATACCGTTACACAACAACCACCTTGGTGGGATTGGTTTGAATTTCTCGTTTCTTTCGACTGATTCTTATATCAAATGGCAAACACATTTATTTTTTTCCAAGATCTAGGATCTTAAAGATGTTTGTAAATCACAAATCTCTGAAAAAAAAAATAAAGCCTTATGCTCCTTACAAATGTCGAAGTCTCAGAATCTTGAAATTTCCCTAACCTCGTTTTTTTCAGATTTCTTTTAGTATAAACTACGGAGTGTTCAAATAGGGTAAATGTTGGCTTCGGCACCCATTGACTGTTTTCGGCAACCAAAATTTAAACGATAATTTCACTAGGGGAATTTACGTATTCTCGTCAATCTAAGCAGCGTCTGCACTTCTACTAGCATTTTCTCAGCGTCACGCACATATATGATGTGTCTGTTTGTTTACATTCATCTGCTGCTTGCTTCTCTATCCATTCCAATCGACAGAATTTTTCAAAACGTTTTGAAAGCGTTTTTACAACGCTCCAAACTTCTCAGGTGAGTGTGACTATTGTCGGCAGTCTCTTTTTCTTCGGCAACCTTCCCATTAGAACTGCGTGTTAACCAGCTGTTCTATTATCGGCAACTCGAAATCAACCTCATTTTGTAGTGCGTATGCTTTATTTGAAGAAAAATGTAGCATTACTGGATTGCTCGATCGTTCAAATATAATCAGATTGAAGCTGAAAGGCTAAACAATCGTTTGGACACATTCAGGGAAGTGCGTTGATGGGAAAACATAGTGAAATTAACGTTTAAATTTTGGTTGCCGAAAACAGTCAATGGGTGCCGAAGCCAACATTTACCCTATGTTTTCCCATCAACACACTTCCCTGAATGTATTCAAACGATTCTTTAGTCTTTCAGCTTCAATCTGATTATATTTGTACGACCGAGCAATCCTATAACGCCAGATTTTTCTTCAAATGAAGTATACGCACTACAAAATGGGGCTGATTTCGAGTTGCCGATAATAGAACAGCTGGTTAACACGCAGTTCTAATGGGAAGGTTGCCGAAGAAAAAGAGGCTGCCGACAATAGTCACACTCACCTGAGAAGTTTAGAGCGTTGTAAAATCGCTTTCAAACCGGTTTGAAAAATTCTGTCGATTGGAATGGATAGAGAAGCAAGCAGCAGATGAATGTTAACAAATAGACACGTGATATATGTGCGTAACGCTGACAAAATGCTAATAGAAGTGCGGACGCTGCTTAGATTGACGAGAATACGTAAATTCCCCTATGTTATCACGTCAAGATCTGCACTTATTTTTCCTACTCATATATCTAAAAAAATACTTACTTCAATCCCCTCGCTTCGAAATTCGGTCTAATGACCTATTCAGTCAATAGCAGTCTGCTCAGTGCTCAAAAAAAATACTCCATGACTAAGTTGCTCAGTAATTTCTGAGACTTTGCAAACATAAGAAGTCTCGAGCTTAGAAAAGTGATGAAAATTGATTTTTTTAAGTATCTCGATAATATCTATTATTATTTTTTCTATGTTTTATTCAATACCCCACCTTTAAGGAGTACTTTCAGTGGACTAACACGCTGGACTGAAAGATTCATAATTATTATTGGCTGATCCATAATTGTTGGATGATTGTAAAACTTCTACACTGGTGGAAATTATTAAAAGGACACCTTAAAAAGCATGGCACCTTCCAATTTCAAGAATCAGAGGAATTCACCCAAGTAACCAACAAGCCCACTAATTCGCACCATTAGACAGTGGACTGTCCACCTCGTACGACTTGATCAAGTACAACAACTGATTGTATTCAATTTACCATTGTATGAAGGGCCAAAAATGGAGGGCGAACCTGTAAGCAGAGACACTTACGCTTAGTCCGCGGGATAAGCTACAAGCCGGTAATAAACAAGCCATCGCACGAGGGGATGTCCCAATGAGTGGGGAAGAAGAGCCCGCCTTCAATTCACGATCTGTTAACGACAGGAAATTGGCAATTACACTCTCCCCATCCAAATTGCTTCCATCGGGTGCCCTGGTTGGACCGGCCCATACCAATGTGTCATATAATAATGGAATGAATGATAAGAGAGCAATAAAGGAAAGCTCTCACCCGATATGTTGCAAAGGAATCCATGACTTCACGGCGATTTCGAAGAGCTCCCATAGATTAGAGGACGATTTATATCCTTCTGCAGTTAAACAAAAACTATCGTCTCTGAAAGACTCTCGATAGAACTACACGATGAAAGCGTGACATCCGAACACGGTGAACCGGTCACCCAGGAGGCAATGCAATTCACAGGCACACTCGCAACCGCTGGTTACAAAAAAAAAACGCAGCCGTTCATAGAAACGGATCCAATAAACGTCACTCACGCGAAAGCACACCCGTCGTCGTCGAACAGCAAAAAAAGGAATCAGTAGGCAATTTTGTGATACGGAATATCCACTGAAAATCGACCGGGAATGCACGGATTTCACCACACCCAACTGCGAAACACGTTCAAAAGCAATTTTGGAACACTTTCGGTCGAAAACACTTTTTCGAAAATAGTTGCGAACGAACCAACATCACTAACTGAAATTAAAATTATCACTCGCGATGCCACAAATTTCTGGTCCGGGATAAAAAAAATCAAACAATGCAGATAGCGCCAAATCTTCTGATGCTCGCAAACATGATGAATCATGTTTTCTTTCTCGATTCTAAAACTTCTCGGAGAGCGAGAAAATCACCAATCAACAACACACGTATAACCGTCCGGGAGGCAGAGTGCCAGCGCTGATCAGGCAAATGCAGCCGAAAACTATGAAAACGAACGCACGCACAAAACAGAGAGCAAACTTTAAACACCACCGTATTCGAAGGGGTTCGAAACTGCCATCCATAGGCCAACATTAGAGCCATTTCTCCTAGTTAGTTCAAATAAACATTGAACTTGATTTTTGCAAAAAAAAAGTAGATA
The DNA here is from genome assembly GCF_037179485.1 of Ochlerotatus camptorhynchus. NCBI lineage: Eukaryota > Metazoa > Arthropoda > Insecta > Diptera > Culicidae > Ochlerotatus > Ochlerotatus camptorhynchus. Next base: position 1,011,767 of record NW_027040621.1, read on the forward strand.
CATTCATCATTTGTTGATGATCGATAATCATTTAGGATAGCCATTTTCCGAGCTGGTCCGGTTCTAGTTGATCGACCTTGTCCGCTGGACCGTTTTTCGACTACCGGAAATAGGCGACGTACTTACCTTAGTTGAAGGAGCTGTTAAAACCGGAGAAAGAATTGAATTGCGGGCGTGGGAAAAAGTAAGCAGAAACTAGTCGCCTCCTTGGGAAGAAATGAACGCAAACACAGACCCTGCATTTTTTTTCCATAAAAATCTTTGTATTAATCGGCTCCTTATAGTTTTAAAAACATTTGAGTCTAAACAAATAAATCAGTTGAAAAAAAAAACTCCAGGACAACTTCATAGAAGTTCTGGGAAATTATCTACGATGGTACTTTATAGAAGATTGAAGAACATCAGAAAATGAGTAATCACGCAACAATTGCAATGTGTTGGAGTCCTTAGAGAAGATCAAGAAATCTTGGCGAAGCTCAGAGAGCCACTCAAAAAACAGAGAATATCAGAGAATGATATTTAATCAACTTAATAATACAGTAAGAGAAATTCTTATAAGCGCATAGTCATTTTTAGATCTTATGTTCTTTTTGAATATCAAACACAGAGCATAAGTTTTGATTGTAGTAGACACTTGACCAATGAGTTATCTTTACTACTAGCATTAAATTATGTCTCAATAATAATTTAAAATGACTAAACCACCATTTATGGATGGAAATTCTTATAAGCTCTACTTGAGTTTTATACCATGAAACTAGTATAAGTTGATAAGTATTTTCCTAAATTGTTACGTAAATTCGTGTCTGAACAGAATTCATCCACTAAAGGCGTTTGTAGTTCACCAACTGTTACAAACTGCTGGCTACCAGTATATACCCAGGATCCTCCAGCGATTTTTAATGGGATTCAGATCGGTGCGACATGCTGGCCAGTTCAAAAGTTGGATATTTTACAATCAAACCAATATTTTTCAATTCAAGAATGAATGTAAGCTTTGTTTCGATGAAGAACTTTCTATTTTCATCATAATGGTTTTGCTTTATGATACACAAATTCCTTTTTTATTATATACAAAGTATGGTTCCCAAGCTCAGTGTTCACTCGGCTGTCGACAAAAGCAGGCCACTCTCGATGTGTGCTACGCGATCGTCTGTTTTCTCGGCAGCAACCATTGTGTGGTTCTCCTCATTGTTCTTCATCAGCAGTTCTTTCGGTCGATGCGTCGTCGACTTTGGAAAGCAACCGTTTCGTGATGAGTGTGTGAGTGCTGACCACGTTTTGCGTCCATTGTTGCAATGGACGCGCTCTGACCCTCGTTGGCGTACAACAATTTGCCATACAATGAAACTACTGGAAGCGGCTCCATTTCTGATGGAGGAGGCTTTTTGGATAGTGGAAGATAAAGTGTTTATTGTGTTGTACCTTTTGACTATAGTTTTAAGATGTATTGTAAAGTGACCAAGAATCATCGGCTCTGTAAAGTTAATTCGGTTGAGCCTTATCAAATAAATTAATAAACAAAAAAATGGTTCCCAAGCACGCACCTACAGCCACATATTAATACAATATCAGTTAACCATATAAATTTCACGACATATATAAATCCAAGGATCAAATACAAACTTAAACACACGAAATAACATAAGGTCTCATAAATATAAATAAATCTCGCTCGCTGTAGCTTAGGGAACCTCAGACCCAAGTAACAATTTGGGTTTTATGAAGGTACTGTAGATCATGATTTAGACTTGTAGAGTGTTTTAAAACCTCTATAAAACTTACAATGTTACTTAGGGAGTTTTATAAAACGTAAATATATCCAGAGATCTTCAGAAGACTCAGGGAATCACAGATAAAATCATAGAGCCAAAAAAAAAAACATTAGCAAACAATAGATCAATCTTCCAATCTTTTAGTGAATCTCACAAAAACCTCAAGGAAGTAAATATAGGGAACTTTGTGGAAATTCAAAGATTCTTCAGTTCTAGAGAAGCCACAGAGATGCTTTCAAAACTTGAATGAATTATTGGATTTTTTTCATTATAGTCACTTTAACGCTCTTGGGTCATTCGTGACTTGTCCGCGATGAGATTTGAACTCGTGATTTTGGCGTAGAGGTATGGATGCTAACCACTTCGCCGGGGTCGCCCCCTAATGGAAATTTTTGCGAAGTGTTTGGAGAAACTTCTTCTTGATTTTTCTTAAACTAATAAACCAAATTTATCATACATCTACTTACAAAACTAAAGTAGATCACACTTATTCTTATCATGTTGGAGAAAATAAATATTTAAATCTAGCATTGTTGAGCATACATAAATTTATCTAAATGTCATTCAGTTTGCAAACGCAGCATTTGTATTTAATGCCACCATAAAAAATCCCAACAATCTGCAAGGGGCTTGATCTGATCGGCCCGTCCCACCCTGTTCACACCCCTGTCGCGTGACAACCAGTTGTCGATTCCGTTTCAATTGAAACCAATCAGCAAAGTGGTGTTGTCTACGCATGATCGCACCAGGCCACCATCGCGCTCTGTTGCTGATGCTGATGCTGCTGCTGTTGATGTGACTCTAGTGACTAGGACTTTTTTGCTCTTTAAATTCCATTTTTTTTTTTCCAAAACCAGCCAACAGCGGGGCAAACATTGAGATAAATTTGCATTAACAGCTCAATTCATTTTCCAACGTCCAACGACCGACGGCCGGCGACGACGACGACGTTGTGTGCCTTGCCGAGATTGGGAATTCTTTTTCCGCTCGTTTTCTTTTCTTCTACGTAACTTAAAGTCTTAAACTCATTTAGCACTCATTGCTGCTTGGAACCGATGACGATGGTGGTGTTGTTGATGCTGCGTTCTTTTTCTTCTTTTAATAGACACACGATCGCGTCTTGTTTTGTAGTATTGTATAAGGGGAAGAGGTTTCTCACTTGTTTCCTACCGACCAGTTGAAGTCACTGGTTGTTGAAAGGAGCTCTTTTTTTGAAGTCTTATTCCTTTTTAAGGTTATTGTAATCGGTCGTTATTGTTTACTCAAGAGTGAAAAGAATTCCTCGCGTGTACTCGCGAGCTATTTAGTTTGCGGTCGATGGGCGAGACATTTGACCTCACCCGTTCGAGTAAATATAAAAAGAATAAAATTAAACTCGAAGCGAATGACCGCATCGCGCATTCTTCCATCTGAGATCAGCAGGATTTCCGGTGGGTCGAAAACGACTTTCACTGCATACGTTTAATTGCTTGCAATTCGATTGGTATCACTCGTCAAGTTTCTTGAGTTCATAAAACCAGCTGAAAAGGGATGCAGGAGAAAGCCTCCGTCGAGCAGTTTGAAGCCTTGAAATCTACACATCAGTCCATAAATTACTCAGACCGAATCGAGTCAGTAGATTGAACCTGGAAACGGACACGCGACCGGATCAATCGACTCAGTGCCGCAAAAAAGCACCCTCCCGGTTGTTCTATGAACCGTTGGCTCGTTCGTGATATGAATAGAACTCCAACAATGATAGCGACGGCGCCTTTTAAATAACACGAAAGGTCTTTAGCGGCTCCACATCGGTACTGATCACTGAAGGATCAGTCCCTTTGTTGTTGGTGCGCGCAGTGAGCAATCATGGGTGTGGCATTTCGGTCAACCCTGGCTGCACACACTAAATTGTGTAGTGTGGTTGGGCTGGTCAGTTGTGGAATGTTATCGGATGTAAATGGAGCTAATATACTAATACCGCCATTCCATAGCAAAACGATATAGTGGTTCTCAGAATTTCGTAAAAATAGGTAGTTTTGTTCCGCAAAATATAAGACACGTATTTTTCTTTTCTTTTTGTCATTAGGGTGACCATTTCCATGTTAGGGTGGTCTAAAAAATCGATTTTTTTTCATAACTTTTGAACCACTGCACAGTGGTCCAGAATGCAGATTTAGGTGGAATGATATGTTTTGAGCCTGAAATTGAAACTCTTGAGCCCTCATTTTTATAGCCATGAATACTAGGATGGTTCTTATTATCATTAAAATCAAAAACTAACTTTTTTGTTTGAATAAATTATGGTATACAATCTTCGGCAAAGTTATAGCTGAGCTAATTTCAATTGAAATTTCCCATGAAAGTCATCTTCTCGAGACTTTTGAAGCTCTTCAAGATGCACGTTTCGTAGTAAAAGTTGTGGTCTGTATCTCTTCTAATAAAAAAGATATACCCAATTATAGTTAAAAATATAGTTGCCCCAACCAGAGATATTAACATTTCAAAAGGGCATATTTTTAGTAGAAAAACGTCAATAACTCTTGATCGGCGAAAGATATTGACAAGCTTTGTGCAGCAAAAAGTTGCGCCTTCTAAAGATCTAAAAGTTATTTGAAAACACCTTTGCTGAGAAATTTGAAATGAGAAAACATTGAGCAAAACAACTGTTTTTGACGTAGGACTACGTCTGTGATTTCTATATGGCGGTACAGTACACTTTGTGAAAACCGAAAATGGAACATGTAACGAAATTATGAAAGATTTTGAACGTTAATTACTCAGTTGCCCCTGGACCAATTTCAATAATGTTATCACCAATTGATCAGAAATATTTCTACGCATCGATGCAATTCTTCCAACTGTTGGTTTTCAACAAGAAACTATTGAAAAAGTGGTAAATGTCAAGAAGCATCGAAATAACTAACAAAGCCGCCAATAAGGTACATGCATATGCTGCTTCCCCAACACAGTCATCGTTTCTAGACGAAACAATTCGAAGTGGCATTCGCCTCCGGTCTTCGGGCGTGTGCGAATAGAGAGGGTGCATTTGCGTAACATTTTGCAAACACATTGCCATATTTATAACCACACGCTCCCAACGACCACACAAAATGCTGTTGTGAGTTGTGATCTTGTAACCAAACTTGGAAGGGGGGTGCAAGTGATTTTGATCGTTTCTCTTCAATGACTTTCTGTTTCGTTAATAGCTCGACGGAAAACACATTCATTGATACGTTTGTTGTTCTGGATGATAGAAGTGAAGCCATCAAAAGAGGAAATCGATGAAGATAATTGATTTTCACCCCTCTGCTTCAAAGCCCCTTAATTCAGTCGTCGTCATATGTGTGCCCAATCGTTGAACCGAAGAATATGGGATTGTCCCGTCCAATTTGCTGAACCAGTTGCCTACACGTCATCATCATCTGCCAAAGGCTTTAAGCCTGTACTACCATCGGCCCTTTCCAGGGCCACCAAGATTTTCCAAATTAACGGCGCCGGTGGTGTAGTGGTAAGTGTGATTACCTCTCACCCCAGCAGGCCTGGGTTCAATCCCAGTCGGCGCCGCCGGGATGTTCTGAGGCGTAACATCTCTGATCACGCCTTCCTTCGGATGGGAAGTAAAGCCGTTGGTCCCCGGTTCATGAGTTGATGGGTCGATAGGTAGGGTCCAGGTGTGGGAGCTGCCTTCCTGGCACGTCGGTAGCATTGGTGCTCAGCACGGAAAACAAAATCGACGGAAAAAAACAAACCCAAGGAAAAAAAAAAAGATTTTCCAAAAGAGTTGAATTTCTGAACATGTCCCAACTAAAATTCATATCAAAAGATTCTTTTCATGGCAATCATTCGCATACTAAAGAGTATAAATAAAGAGAATCCTGCTCAAATTTCTATTCCTACACAAAACACAAGCTCCTGCTCCAGTTAGCAAACAACATTTATTATATAAGACCACGTAGTTCTAAGTCTCCATTGCCTACAACCCCATAGGGCTGTTCCTTGTAGTTTTTTTAGGGACACCCTAACTCAATTCAAGAAAATAGCAGTAAGTAGGTTTATTTAAGAGATTAAAAAAAAAAATTTTGTGCAAAGTTGCTTGAAATTAGCTCCAGCTATAACTTTGCCGAAGAACTTATACCTTAATTTATTCAAACAAAAAAGTTAGTTTTTTGATTTTAATGATAATAAGAACTATCCTAGAATTCATTGTCACAAAAATGAGGGCCTAACTATAAGGAACAACTTTGTAGACGAGACTTTTAGTGAAAATTTTCAATTTCAGGCTCAAAACATATCATTGCACCTCTAAAAATTTCTTAAATCAAGATTTAAAAAAATATCATTCCACCTAAATCTGCATTCTGGACCACTGTGCACTAGGCCGATTTCAAAGATCAAAATATCAAATGAAAGGAAATTAAAAATACTTTTTAGAAAAAATATAACGATATTAAAAAATTGAGACTTTGTATTGACAAACATTGATTGTATTTGATTTTTATGGTTTTCATGGTTTGTAGATGGCCGCAATATGTTTTTTATATTTTTTCCTTGAAAATTTTGGCTTTTTTACACATTATATCACAAAATCAGCGATGTGTTTTTTTTTTGTTTTAGATTTTGAGTTATATTTTTTTGAAGTTATCAAGTTTTGGGTTTTCGCTCAATACTCCTATGTGATTAGACGAAAGGGTGTCCCACATCAAATTGCATCACGGAAAACGCTGTAGAAAATTATTCATTGGGTATTTTCTCTTGAAAATTTGGGTAGAAGTAGTTTAGAGTGTATTATTTACACTGTATTTTTATCGCTGTCAATTTTTCGACAGTTGGAAAAAATGGCGTCACCCAAAAAGGAACGTCGCGAATTGATTTTGCGTAAGCTCCTGGAAAATCCTCAACTCTCTCATCGGGACATCGGAAAACAACTCGGAATCGTGCAGTCAACGGTGAGTCGTGTGTTGATTAAACGTTACTACGAAACTCTGAGCATCGAACTGAATAAGAAATTAGGTAAGAATGGATGTTCTATTAGTGATCAGAATCACAAGCGTGTCGTGAAAGCGTTTAAGCGGAATCCCAATGCTTCGGTCAGGGATGTGGCCAAAAATTTGAATCTGTCCTCCGTCTTTCGTTCAGAGAGCCAAGGACCGGAAGGGACTGCATACGTACAAAGTGCAGAAGGCTTCAAATCGTGACGAACGGCAAAATACGGTGGTTAAGTCACGGGCCCGGAAACTGTACACCCAGATGCTGACGAAGCCTCATTGTCTCATCATGGACGATGAGACTTACGTCAAGGCGGACTTCCGGCAGCTTCCGGGGTACTGTTCTTCACCGCCCAGCACAAGTTTGATGTTCCGGAGGAAGTAGGGTAAGCAGAAAGTTTCAAAGTTTGCCAAGATATACATGATTTGGCAAGCGATCTGCTCATGTGGCAACGGAGTGCGCCGTTCGCGACTATCGGGACTGTAAACGGGGAGATCTACCTCAAGCAGTGTCTACAGAAGCGTCTGCTTCCTCTGTTGAAGCAAAACGAGGGCCCTACGATCTTCTGGCCGGATCTAGCTTCGTGCCACTATTCAAATGTTGTCCTGGAGTGGTACGAAGCCAACGGGGTCACTCTCGTACCCAAGGACATGAACCCTCCCATGAAATACTGGGCTATTATGAAGCAGGTACTGTTCGCGACAGAACCGTTCGCTCCGGAAAGACTGCCAAATGAAACCAAACGACGTACACCAACAGAAGCAGCGGCAGCAGTAGAAGCGACGCACACCAACAAAGGCAACCTACAAGAAGAAAACGTAGAAAAGCGCACAACGCTCCGCCCATTATACGTTGTCAGATCGGTGAATGAGTATAAATAAAGCAGCCCATTCGTGAATGAGCTCAGTTAATTTTTGTATCGCACACGGTTAATATCGGAGGATAAAAGATTAAAAGTAAAAACTTGTCCTCCTTTTATTCTGCCGCTTTCGAAACCGCATTCGCTGGACCGGTCGACGAACTGACTCGATTCTGCTTGTTTTCCGTCTTGACGAGGAGAATTCACCGCCTTGGTGCCAAGGAGCGCGCCAACAGGTACTACGGAAGCATCCCAAGGAGGTCAAATCTAAGGAAGACATGAAGAAAAAGTGGGTTTCCGCACAGAAGAAGCTGCAGCCAGATGTTGTACAGAACCTAATGTGTAGAGTTGAGCGTAAGGTGCGAGCGTACGGTTATGGTATTGAAGTTGAATAAAATAAAGCTTACTAATGGGTTATATTTTATTGTTTGAAAGTTTGAAAAGGATCGGCCAAGTAGGTAATTTTGTACAGCGTTTTTCCGTAATGCAATTTGATATGGGACACCCTTTACCATGCGTTGTGGCCATGTTACAGTCGCTGTAAATGTAAGTAGGTGGGGTGTGCGCTTCTTAGAAATCAGTGAATAACTAGCTTTAAATTTACCATGGCAGTAATGTTTAAGTGTCCAGCTTGAAACTTCCACATAAGGTTTTATTTTTCACAAGCTGTTTATGAAAAATATTCAATAAATAAGGGACCGGGTCATTTGTTTGAAAGTTAGTGTTTAAACCTGGTTTTGAATCTTTTTACCGTGTATATTTTTCCTGAAAAGGAATTGTTTTTTTTTCCTTAAAACTTAGTATCAGACGTCACATCGATTGGATGTGACGTTTTCGAGTCATGATTTGTTGAAAAATGTCGAATCCGCCATTTTGAAGTTTTTTACAAGATTCATAATGCCTGAATTGGGAATGTTTGACCATTTGCAAACGAGCGAGCGACGGCTACAGAAAGTAGAATGCTACAAATCACACGTTTTGAGTGTGCAGTTTGGTTTACGCCAGGATCCGAAATCGTTTTGCAAGCAGCAAGAGGAAAAGCTCATCAATTCCGCCTAATGTGATCTATGATGGCAAAGAGTCCCAATAGTTAAGAAGAAGCATGCAATTTCTTCGCGATGTATTTCGCATCCATCTTCGAATCAGTGTCATCGTCCGAAGTCGAGACCGAACTGGCTGCGTCAAATGTCGCGCTGGATGCAGTTGATTTAGACACGTGCGAAATTTCATCTGCAATGATCATCGGTGCTTCAAAAAAGTCGAACAATCCATTTGCTCCTGGCCCGGATGGTATCTCTCCCTCTGTTTTCCGTCGCTGCGCATGCGCAGTAGCTGAGCCGCTAACCTTCATTTTCAACCGTTCGTTTGAGCTAGGTGAATTTTCCATGAAATGGAAACTATCGTACATGTTTCCTGTGCACAAAAATGGTGACCGACGCCTTTCTGCCGCATCGGAGCTTCTCGAGATTATCGTCAGTGATCAAACTCTACGCGCTACAAAAAACCACATTTCGTCAGATCAACATGGATTAATTCCCGGTAGGTCGGTTGCTACTAACTTGCTGGATCTAACTACTACCTGTTTTTCGGCTATGGAAGATAAAGCGCAGGTTGACGTAATATATACGGACCTGAAGGCGGCTTTTGACAAAATTGATCATAAGGTGTTGGTCTGCAAGCTATCGCGATTGGGAGCCTCAAATCGATTGGTGTCGTGGTTGTCATTGTACTTGACTGCCAGAACGCTGTACGTTAAACACGGATCTTATGTTTCATCGCCAGTTGCTAGCACGTCCGGTGTCCCGCAAGGAAGTAATTTGGGACCGTTATTGTTTGTGTTATTCTTCAATGACGCTGCATCTACCCTTGGCCACAAGTGCAAGCTCGTATATGCTGATGATCTGAAAATCAGTGGTGCCACTCGAACAAGCTTGTCATCAGCGTCGCGTCATGGGATGATCTTCTATCGGTCCAAAGACCCGTTAATTTATAAATACCACATCGATGATACTGTTCTTAGCAGAGTGGATCAAGTGACGAATCTTGGTGTCGTATTGGACTCGAAGCTTTCCTTTCATTCCCATTATGCATCGATTATTTCCAAGGCTAATCGTCAACTTGGCTTCATTTCTAAGATTGCCAAGGATTTCACGGATCCACACTGTCTAAAAGCATTGTATTGTTCACTCGTAAGGCCGATCCTTTAAAATGCTTCAGTTGAATGGGCTCCAAACGCCGTATCATGGAATCTAAGAATCGAGCGCGTGCAAGAACCGATAGATGCCTGACCTTGCTTGACCTTGAAATGCTTGATCGAAGCTACAAGAGGCTACGTTTATAGCTAAATTACTCAACGGTGACATCGATTGCTCTCATCTTCTGTCACTGCTTGATTTCCGTGCTTCAGGTAGGATGTTACGTCAGCAATCCCTGATGCAACCGAGATTTCATCGTACTCTCTATGGCTACACACTTAAAATTTTTCGCCGAGATTCCAACAGCTGAGCAGTTCTGCAATTTGTTTTGGTGAGATTCAGTAAAACAATTGCCGAGACTCAGCTAACAAATAACTTTTTGCTGAGATATCAGCTAACAAACAGATATTTTGCAGAGATATCAGCAAAAGTAAATGCCGAGTTAATCGGCTGTTGGAGATTTTACCGAGCTAGATTAAGTGTGTACAACCAGCTTCTATTTGAATTTGGTGTTTCTGGCGCTTTGTGCGGCTAGAATCGGCGGGAGGAAAATTAAATATAATTATTGTGAGGCTATTAGTAGTGTTGGTTGATGTGTAGAAAGAGCTTTTGGAGCTAACTATTGTGTCTGAATTGGAAAGATTTCGTGTGTTTAAGTTTCGATTTCACTATCGTGATTGTGTTTGGTCATGTTTGCTAGTTTATTGTAGCTTAGAATCGACCCAAGAAATGTAACGGTGGAGCTGGTACTTGACCGCGTGGATCTATTATTAGGTTTTTGCAAAATGCATTACTTTGTGCACAGAGTGGAAAGAGGTTTAGATGTGGTTGTTTAGAGATGACTAGAGAAAGATAAGCATCAGGAATGCGCTCCCGGATGTATTGATTTGGTGAGTATGTTCCAGTTGAAGATTGTTCTTACACATTTCTCGATTGCATTTTCGAGGGGACGTGTCTGCTTTTGTGGGCAGTGCGTTTGGTTGTCGGTTTGGTGTGGTTGGTGCCTCGCCCGCGCGTTGTGGCGCCGCCATCAGGTAGGGGAAAATTTCTCCTATCTGATGGTGGTGTTGGCATGCGTGGACGGGATGCTGGTTGCGCCGGATTGACGATGGGATGTATTGTTTGCGGGAGTGGATGCGTCCCTTCGGGGGAGTATTCGAGATTTGTGTATGTTCATCGTTCATCGTTTCATTTGTCAAAGTGATGACCATGGTCGCATGTTGCATGTTCCTCGGCTTTTTACGGTTAGGTGTATACGAATAATTCACTATGATTTTATTTCCATCTTGATATAGTTTGAGTTTGAATACATCCTAGGTCCTATTATATTATTATTAAATATTCATTGATAAATATTTATAACAGGGTCAAAACACAACTGGAAGAAGCAACGTAACATAATTTGATTTTCTCTAATGTATGTTTAACGTTTATATTAAAAGTGAAATTAACCATTTAATTTTTCCTTTCCAGGATAGAAAGTTACATAACTTATTGATATATTTATTTGTATATTTGTAAATACTTATTTAATCAAATTCTGAATATGAGTGATGAGGAAGCTTATTGTGTTCGCGAGCCCTCCGTTTAGGCTGGACGCATTGATTTAAATCTTTAAGTTTATTTTCAGCTCTTCGACATTTTTAGATTAATATTATAATGATTCACTATTTTCAGCCGTCGTTCAGGAAAATACAAAAAACATTGGAATGCATGATTACAATTGCATAAAAACTGTAGACTGTCCAAATAACCTCGATTTTTCTGACTATTGATGCATTATGAAAGTTTACCAATATTTTAAAAAAGCATTCCATATTGCGTTAAGAAATTCCATGGTGCATAATAAAGTGTATGTTTCAATTCCAATAAAATATCAGAAGTTGAAATCAGTTGAATGTATGGAGGTAAACTGAAATCGAGCTTATTTGTATTTTGTAATACTTGTTTATTTAACATTATTTTATATATTGCATGACTAGAAAATTAGTTTTATTTCACATTTTTAAAATATCATTATATCACTATATAACTATCATTATATAACTATAATTTTCATTTCTAGAAAAAAGTTGTCCTGTAGATCCTGAAGGACCAGAAGGTGTATCAATTTGCTTATCATTGTTATTTACTTTTTATTTTATTATAATATAATATGAATTTGGCCGGTTACTTTTGGTGCAGCTCCACTTGGATATTTGGCTGACATCATTCCTTTTTATTTATTTATACAGTAACCCCTCCCTATCGTTTAAACATCAATTCAGCTTATCATTTACCAAAACGAACCTTGCTGCAAACCCTACCCTCTTACCCAACATCCCAGTGACTCCTCGTGGAAGTGCAGAGGATTTCTCGGCTTCCATCAAAGCGAGTGTCACGTCAACACATTCCTACCCATTCCTTTCTTGACCTGCGTTCAGGCGCGGCTGGCGCTGGTATTGCCTAATTTGAGATCACCAGTTTTTACACATTGAGGATGATTGCTAGTCCCAAGCATCGTCTATTGGTTCTCTGTGTAATTACAGCTGATCTGGCAATAACAGAGTAGCAACCGTGGGCGGTCAATCATGCTCATGCTCATGCTCATGCTCATTAAGTGTGTACAACCAGCCTATTTGTGCAATGGTTCGTATGCTTGTATCCGTCGAGTCCGCGTTTGATTTTGGTATGCCACACCTCAATTTGTGAATAGAGTTAGAAGCCTGAACCTTATATAAGACGAATAGTTTATTCATTAAGACAACTTTGTCAGATGGCTTATTAATTAAATAAATAAATAAATATCAAACATGGATTGTTAACCACTACATCTCGGTCGCTGCAGAGACTGCCTCATTTGAATAAGATTCTGTTGAGAAAGAAAGATTGTTGAAAGGAGCTTAGATGTTCTGATTGCTCATAAAATTCTACGGATTTCATTGATACAAGTGTATCATCCTGTTTAATGTTAAATTGAGGGGTGGCAAAAAATTTCTTCGGCTATACTATCAGACCAAACCTCCATTCGTCCAAACATCCGTATTACAAATACTGCATTATTATGGAAATTTCCTCCTTTGTAGTTTTGAAATTCACGGCGCCGATCGAATATCACAAGTTTTAGAAGTTTTGTAACAACCCCCGTGTTTCACAATATACATTTTAATTGAAAAAGAAAAATCAATGCTAGAAGATTAAGATGCTGTACTGCAAACAATTAAACCCATTTAAAATAAATCTCGAATCCTAGCACAATTTACATTTATTTACAGTCCAATCTAGGAAAAGTGATTTCTCATCTACAAACAACACATCCCGCTCGAAACTATTTTCCATGTAAATCGGTAATAAATATATGGACATTTATTTCTCTTTCCCGTCGTCCAATCGGGCGATCTACTATCCCGTCACCCCCCCCCCCCCCCCGCCAGCGTTGAAGAAGAATCGCAACGGTGAAAGACCCTCACTGTCGAAGTCGCGGCCGTGCGGGGAAATGTTTATGATTTAAGTGCGATGATTTAACTCCGGATGTCATGCGTCCTGTCCTGCTCTGTCTGCGTGTGTCGCAGATTCTTGCAGCTTCACACCGCGTGTCGCGTCATCTTTGCTAAATCCCTCGTCGGGCACTCTCCCGAGCTTCCCTGGTGGTGGGTCCCTGACGACAACGACGACGACGATGTCACTGACCAGACCTGACACCTCGCAACAGAGAGTGGCTGATCACACACGAGACACTATAATTACAGATTTTATTGCACCCCATCAATAATGTTTTACGTTCAACGACGCTGCGCTATTGGAAGGAACCTACGTGGGGCAATCGATCGGGACGAAGAACATCTTCTTTCTAGCTTGGCTAGCACTGCGGCTGTAGGAAGGGGGAGTAGACGCAATATTCTCAATCGCGAAATGGTGATTTGTTGTCCAGGAGATGAGATTATCTCGCTTTGGGTCTGTGTCTCGATAGAATACGGCGGGTAGATTGGCGTTGATCGTATAGCACACTGAAAGGGTAGTAAAAACAGAGCGGTGCAGAATGTTCTGGGCAGCCGTTAAAAGTTATGGTTACAAGATGGATCGGTTGATTAGGTTCGCAATGATTGGTTCTGATTGTTTCGATCGAAAGACGAGGTCGTACCGCGCGAGGAAATCGATAGCTGCTTGTTTAAAATTCACTCGGTTCACCGCAGGTTCGGCCTTGACCCTTGCACGTGTGGATTCCTTGTAATTCTCGCTTCCCACTGACAAAGCAAAATGAATCTTTTGTACGTGACTGGTAATCAATTTCCAGCAGATTAGTCACACCACACTCGATCGCTTAAACTAAAGGCTCTGACTAATGGAAACTGTATCAAAACAAAGTCTCCAAATCAACCGTGCTTGAACGATCACATTGTAAGTGGTCACTAAATTTATTACCCTCGTCATCGTTCAGGCCTCGGCTGTTATCTAACTACCCTTTTTACAGTCCAGCTCCTCGTGATCGTAATTCATTATAGCGAAACATTCTTAGCCCAGCCAACCCAACCGATCGCGGATCCTTGGTGTGCTGAATTTGCTCCAGAAAACTCGTGCCAATTGTCATCCCCTCAAGGCCCAAGAATTGCCAGATCTGTTTGGCAAAACTTAGCGCACGCGGCGGTTCAATATGCAAATTTGATCCTTCCCGCTCTCCATCTCCGCCTTACGGGGGAAGGGGGCATAAACTTCGGCCGTTTTGTTTGCTCTATTGGACCCCATTAATTCGCAAACTCGACGATCGTCGTCGATCGTCACCGCCGTGCGCCACCGCAGCACCGCTGATTGATTCATTGTTCTCCGAGGCGATCACTCTCTGCCGTGTGTTTCGATTTTCGTCGTCGCCGTCGCCGTCATCGTCGTTGTTGTTGGTGGTACCAAATCTGGATCGCAGCGCACGGAGATCCTCTTGAGGGCATTTTGGATGCCACTACTGCTCCGCTGAGATCGAGAGGAAAATTGTCGATCCGGCGGAGATTTATTTATTGTCTTGTTACCCGATGCTGCTGATGCAGTCTTTGTTACAGGGCTGATCGAATCGAATCGAAAGCGAGAGTTTGACTCGGGTGATTTCGATTTCATGCAAGGAATGTTGATTATTTGTGGTTGGTATGGTATGTATTTTTTTTTTGTGTGTCGTTGCAGTTGCATGACAAAACATCGAACAGGAGATGTCAATGCCACGGGTTCGTCGCCTGCGGCGGGTGATTTCCGTGCCTCTTTCGCGGATTTGTCTTGTTAAATTCAGAGGAGAATTTTTGAGATTACATAGACTAGCTGTCTCTTGGACTGGTGCAGAAGTTGAGCTCAAGGCCCCGAAGTCTAATATAGAAACATTCTTTATTTAGGTTGAAACTTCTCTACAAGCATCTAAACTCTAATGGGGTGTTTACATCTGGTACTAAAACGTATTCAGCATGTACCAGCATGAGATTTCAGGAGCTACTGAAATTTATACTAGTTGGTTGAGTTGGTTGAGTTAGTGAACTATCATAAGTATAACCACCCCATAAGGAAGCACACCTTCATTACAAAGAGTATGAGTATGTTTGACCACCCGTGGTTGCTACTCCGTTATTGCCAGATCACCTCTGTTTACATAGTGAATCAATAGATCATGCTTAGGGCTCAATATGTTAAAACTGGTGATCTCATAAAACTGATTTTATCTTGACAAAATTACCGATTTTAATATAATTTTATATATAAATATTTATATAAAAATTGAACTTCTTAACTTCAACTGTCATTTTCTCAATGCCTACTTTTTCTTCTACAAGAAGGTCATGCGAAACGTTGTAACAGATTTAAATGCTTAATGGCTGTAATAACTGTTTAGTGAGGTTTCATTAAAGCATTGTTTCGCAGTTTCATCGTCATTTACTTAAACGCATTTAAACGCTCACCCACGTGCGAATCGTTAAAGCTCTTTAATATACACATGCCTTGTACTGGCAGCTCCCGCCAACCAACAAGGAACCTTACAGTTCAAGGCCTTCCTACTGTCTAGCAATCCAACTGCAGAATTCTGATCCACCAATTCATGCCAAATCAGCATCTAAATCCATCCAGTCACTCGCTCGTGCAAATCCACCTACCCAAACCTCAATTTAAATCCCCCTCGCAAATTTAAACAGCGCCATCTTCTATTACAGCCTCCCTCTTTCCGGCAACCGTTTAGTCGAATCACCCCCATACGTCTGTCTGTGGTGTCTGCATGCGGAAAAAGCCATCCATCATCACCGTACATATATTGCAATGTGCGGTGTATCGCTAATTTGACTTTTATGGCTATTAGCAGCTAGAGAAAACGATCTGCGATTGTTGCGTATCCTACAAATAACATGTCTTATGCGAGGAACGACCCCTCCCGGTGAGAGAGAGAGAGAGACAAGGTGAGGGAGTTTCTACGACTGTTCCTTATTACTCACTTCAGTAGTATTTAGCAGCCGTTTGGTACCTCCCAGGCTTTACCGCCGCGCGCGATCACAGAGTTGCAAATCCAATTATTTCGCCTTCGCCGAGACAAATTTATTACCTTCGCCATCGCCGCCGTCGTCGTCCTCGTCGAATGGGAGGGGGACAAGTGTGTGACTAAAACCGTTTTGCGCTAGATTATAATAAACTTGAAGACGCAAAGCCGTCGATTTTATGGTGGCGCTGTTCCAGAGGCTGTGGGTTACCTTGAACCCTCAGCATTAGCCCCTAGGACAATCGACGATGATCGGGATTATTGGGACTTACTCACGATGAACAAACTTTCATAAGCGATGATTGACGCAACATGCACCACACCCTCCTAATAACAGTACTGTCAGACACTGATGATGACTAATGACCATCTCTCTCATTACTCACCAACAGGTTCCACATCGCAGCTGATTGCGCATAGTTCTCGCGTCCGGACACCTCAGCGTCACAATTCCGAAAGTATCCTGTTCATGACCACCGAAGAGCAACAGCAACATCAACAACAGCAGCAACAGCAGCAGCACTTGCTCCACCAACATCAGGCCCTGCTCGGTAGTAGCCATCAATCGCCGGCGGCAGTTGGTTTGGTGTCCCAGTCGATGGTGTCGCTGCATCACCACCACTCGCACCCGCCACATTATCTGAACGGATCGCTCCAGCAACAGCACTCGCAAGGAAGTCCCACCAGCTCCTCATCCTCCAGTGGATCGCCGGTCGGGGAGGATCTGCGGTTTCAGCACAGGACGCCCTCGAATACGTCCCTGGCATCGTCCGCGTCCGCACCTCCCGGCAATGGGACCGGGATGAGTGGCGGCGGCAACAGCTGCAACAATTCGATCCGATCTAGTCGTAGTAATAATCGGCTGTTTCCCATCAGCACCTACACCGAGATTCCTAGCAACAACGTTAGCAGTAGTAATGGTAGCAATAATAATAATAATAGTAGCAATAATAGTACGAGTAGTAATCCGGCCACACCCAGTGGCATCAGCCTGGTTGACGGTTCCAAGTGAGTATTTTGTGTTGAAAAGGAAGGAGTTCCCAATCCCGTATATAGCAATGACACAACGAAAAGGTTGGGAACTTCTTCAATTTAGGATAAGTTTATCATACATTTAATTCAATTACTGCATGCTGCTTCCTCAAGTTGGAACTACTACTACTACTGGTATTTCCTGCTAAATTGTAACCATTTGTAACCGACCCCACCCTACTGACACACATTTTCATTTTAGGCAACTCAGTCCGCACAACTGGCAATCGGTAGCCGAGCGCATCAACGAGCTTGAAAAGCATCAGCTAAACAATAACAACAACAACAACAACAACAACAACAGCATCAGTGGCAATAGCAACAACGCCAACCCTTCCAAGAATCTAAGTCAGCATACGGCGGCAGCCCCTAAGCCTCCACTACAGCAGCAGCAGCAACAGCAGCAGCAGCAAAGCCCCCAGAAGTATACGTATTTCGATCCGTCCAAAACGCACCGGGTTCCGAACCCATCGCTGAAGGCGTTCCAGAAAAACGCTGTGATATCCTACTTTGAGCGGCAGCAGGCACACGCTCGCGAAAGCAACCACAACCTTTCCCGGCCGACGACGTTGAACCTGCACCAGCAGCAACAGCAGCTGCATTCGGGATCACCTCCGTCCCTGAAATCGTTCTCGCAACGTTCCTCCATCTCCAGTGCGTACTCCTCGTCGGGGAGTACCATGGACCTGACTCCGTCCTCGCAGTCTCCGCTCGCCGGAAACTACCACCACCATCCGAGCATCGTCGTTCAGCAACAGCTGGACAAGATCGCTGCCAACAACCTCCGGAATCAGTTGGCTTCCGTCCATACGATGAATCTCCTGAACAAAGTGCAGTCCCCTCCGTGTCAACAGACTGCCCAACTTATCGAATCGCAGATGATCAGCAACGCCTCGTTAATTCTCAGCAACGATCAAACTCCGGACTCCGATGCCCTGGATGCCAATGGATCTCCACCGCCGCCGCCTCCACGATCGCGATCGATCGGAATGCCCGGTATTAGCAACAACACGACCATGTTAACGGCAGCAGCTACGCACGCAGCCCAGCTGGCCACCGTTCGAAGGTAAGTTGTAGTTCGGCACGAGTCGCCACATGCCTCGGCTTATGCAAATCTACATGTCACGAAAAGTATGTTCCTCGTTTCTACCGGTTTGCGACCCCAACCTAAGCACGGGGGGTGAACAAGATGTAATAAATCATTTTAGCAACTTCCATGTTGTGACCGAGTGCGTCGTTTCTAATTTAGCGTTTCCTTTCACTCTCTCGCTTTTAGGACCTCCTCGGCGTCGGAATACTCGTCCCTCCGTGATCAAATGATTCAACAACGGCAGCAACTATCCAAGGATCTCCTCGGCCCCATGATCATGGGTCCCATCATTGCTCTGGATGATTGGGTCCCGGAGCGGCCTCCCAAGAACCCAATGCTCCGGATACCAAGCCCCGAACTTCCACCACCTCCTCCCATGATGAGCCCAACCGAAGACGTAGTCCTTCTTTACCAAGATGAACCCCTGCCACCTCCCCCACCGGAAATTCTCCGACACATTCGGCAACTCAGCGACTCCGGAGAACCGAAATCGAACACTACAAGCCGCCGGAACAGCTTCGCCGGTCAAACAAACAAAAAGTCCCTGTACCGAGCGTCCACCTTCGAAAATCTATCCCCTCCTCCCCCGGGAGCACCACCATCCCAACCGCAAATCAGCCAACTGATCATCCCTCCCGCCGTGCCCAAGAAACCCCAACCCATGGATCCCCAGGTCATCTATCGACGGCCATCGTCCAGCATGGCAAAATCACAACAACCTGCTTGCAATTCCCCCACACCCAACTCCGTCCACCAAGCGCATCGAGTAGTGGTCAATGGCAAACCAGACCAGAGGCATTCACTCCCGATGCAGCTCAATTCGCCAACCCAGCAGTTCGTCCCGCGTCAATCGGACGCGCGAGTCTCCATGCGAAAACGATCGCACAACTCCCAACAAATTCCGGTGGCGGAGTATCTCCTGAAGGCGGTTGCCGTCACGCATCATCAGAACGGTCAAATGGTTCCTCCCTCTACAACTACCGTTGCAGCAACAGTTGCCACTTGTGTTAACAACAATAACAACAACAACAACGGGGGACTGATGATGATGACATCGCCGCCACCGCCACTGAAACCACGGATGTCGTTGCAGCAGCAGCTATCGTTGTCGCCGCTTCAGGATCTCCAGAATGGTGGACCGCTGATCTCCATGGGCAGTAAAAGGTAGGTGGTGATCGATCGAACGATCCAGATTATTATTTACCGGTGAGGAAGATCGTGTTTTGCTTGTGGTCTATCTCTAGGCGATTGCTTGTGATGATTATGAGGAAGATCGCGTGTAACGAGAAAGATTACTCTCCCACGGGGTATGAGGTATGCTGATAAAAGGCCCCGTTTGTTGGAATATTAACACTTGTTTGCGAAATGTTTCTGAAATTATTATTAGTTGCGTTGCAAATGAAGTTAATTTATGATTTTCAGAAACCAAATTCAGTAGAATTTCAGAGGTTACCCGAATATTTCCCAAGAGTTCACCACTTGAAGTTATTCATAAGCCTTGTGGGGTTTCCTCGCAAACAATGTGGAGTTGCTTCACAAAACCCGTGGATATCTCCATAAGTTATGTGTAGATTGTTCGCAAGTCCTGTAGAATGGAACCAAACATCCTGGGGCGATGCTCCGAATGTTTTGTGGAGCTGCTCATACGAAACTGTCACTGTAATCCTATAGGTTTGTTTCACAATTTCTGCTAAATCTCCACAACTTATGTACAACCCCACATAAGTTCCATTTCCTGTAGAGTTGCTTTTGATTATTGTCTAGCAAAACCTGACCATCTTTCTCTGGAAATTCTTCAAACATTTTCGATTTGTCTGGTTTTCTTGCCCCTTTCTCTACTGGATAAGTTCAAAAGACTTCAACGAAAACAGCTCCAACTGGATTTGAAGTTGCTTCCATAGAAGTTCTCAGCACTCCACTTCACTCTTTAACTTCCGGTTCACTGAACATCAAGTGAAATTTCCGTTGGATTTCCATTCAAACTTCTTTGGAACTCTCCTGGATGAGATTTGACTTATTTCTGACGATCGTTTGAGTTTCCCTTAGAAGTACAATGAACATCATTTAGTAATCCTCAGATATTAGGGAACTATTGTTGAAAGTCTCAAGATGCATCGTCGATTTTCTCATGCAGATTATTTGAAACTATCCAATGAATTTTTCAGATGTCTTCTATACTTTTGGTCATGACAATTCTCAAATTTTCATATTACGTGCTCCGAAATTCTTGGAAACTCAAAGCTCTGGTGTCGTTCAGACATCTCGTGGTTTACGTGAATTCTAGAAGTTCTTCCGCTAGATGGGGTTTCTTTGAGATTTCTTAAACTTCTTGCAAGTTTTGGGAAATTTCTTCAAATTTTGCGTTAAATTCATTTAAACATCTCAAGATTTATTCTCTAAAATTCTTCTGAAACACTGCATTCAAACTTGCGCTGAAAGTTGACATGTCTGTAAAAGTATATCCGGGCATCCTCAATCGAACTTTCCTTAGAAACTTTTTGAACTTACCACGGTTATCTTCTGATCTTTCTAGAAGTCTTCGGAACTACTGGGAACTCCTACGAGCTTTCCCATGTGATCTTCGGGAAGTATTTGACCGTTCGACCGAATGCGATTATCCTTGAAGTCACTATACCGAGCGTAATTATGGCAAATCGATCATAAGGCCGCTTGTTTAAAAGTTAGAAAAGGAACATAGACATTATTTTAGCGATCTTGGTCTTGCATAATGTCGAATTCTTGGAGTTGAAATTTAAATCCGTGATCGTGATGATCCTAAACTGTTACAAGATGTTAAAACTTAAAAAAATATTCAAGATTTTAAGAGATCATTAAGAATCATGATCTTTTACATAGTAACAATTACAAGATCCTTATCAAGGATACATTTTAAGGTCTTTCAACATAAATTCTAGATTTAAAAATATTCAAGATTACTGACAAAAAATACAAAATTCCAGACTTCATTTTATAACTACTGGGTCTTTGATATTTTTTTAAAGGTAGGACTACGTCTGTGATTTCTATATGGGGTTACACTTTGTGAAAACCAAAAATGGAACTTGTAACAAAATTATGAAAGATTTTGAACGTTAATAACTCAGCTGCCCCTGGACCAATTTCAATAATTTTATCACCAATCGATTAGAAATATTTTTACGCATCCGTTTAATTTAAGACTTTATCATATTTCAAAATGTCAGTATTGAAAATTGCACGAATGTGTAACTGTTGCTATGATTATCACCGTTTGTCTGCGAAAAGCGATTTCCCTAACACAGATTTCAAAGTTGAATTCCATCCGGTCTCACCAAACAGTGTTTATTCAATCACCGCGTGGTGAGTGGTGGTATTCTCCAGTACACAACGAAAGGCTCCCCACAAGCAGCTAGCTATCAAGGCTGGCCTCAATCGCTGATCGGATTCAGTTCCAATCACCGTGTGTGGTGGTGTCCGGTCGTCGGCATTAGCAGCAGGAGCAGTGCTTTCAGCGCGTGGCTGCAGCCCACATGAGCATCAATAGAAGGAGTAAGAAGCCGCACCGCCATTGGTCGGAGTCTGTAGCTCTTCGTGAGTCGCTGTGGGCCATCTATGTCAAGTGCGTCATACTAAAGAGTATAAATAGAGATAACCCCGCTCAAATTCCTATTCCTACACTGAGGTAAATAAAATTAAGAATTTCATAAGGCTCGACTTATGAACAACACATATTAATTTCATAAGCGTGACTTATGAATGATTTTCGGGTAACATGAGGTAGCTCTTATACGGCTTTAATAATTGCATTTTCCCAAGCGTGGAAAATAAAGTGGTCAACACACGGGCCCCGTGTTCTCTGTTCCGATTTATTATTTTTTTGCCAACATTATTTTTCATAAGGCAAATCAATGAAATTCATACTGATTTCTTAAATTTCATAAGTATTTCTTATAGAATTCTTATGTTTTTTGCCTGCGTGTACAGCAGTTAACAAATAAGATTTATTATATAAGACCACGTAGTCCTGCGTCACCATTGCGTACAACCCCATAGGGCTGTCCCTTGTAGTTTTTTAAATTCCAAACTGAACAGACTTTGAAGGTCCTGGATGAAAAAAAAACAGCTTGTCACTAAGCTTTGTTTTTATAATGAATTCAGTAAATTTGTGGATCTGTAAGTCAAAACGAATCGAACACAGTTCGAAAAAGTAGTACAAATTTCTGTTCGATGTGATGCACATAAATGGAGCGTCACATATTATACAGTGTATCTCAAAATTAATCGTAGACCAATATTTAAATTTTATAAAAAAAGGGCTCTAAAAGCACTAGTTAAAAAGATACGTCTCTGACTCAGCATACACAGATCATTCATCTGCCATTAATTTTACTAATCATCGTCCACTAGGTAAAACAGTTGAAAATCGAGCGTTTTACAAAACTTCATACATCTAACCTCCTCCAATAAATACCAAAATTATAGCAATAAATCAATAAACATCTGTTCAATCACCAGGAACAATTTAAAAAATGCTTCTATTCACCGTGTTTAAAAAAAATCTTCTAGGAGGTACGATAAATTTTGAGATACACTGTATAAGTTTATATTATAATTCGTGTACTTACTAAAATATCACAACACGAATTTCAGAACAAATTCAGCTCTAAGACTTGAAAAAACAACAAAATACCGAACATGGATAATGCATCATGAGGATGAGTATGATTGAACGCCCACGTTTGATACTCCGTTATTGCCAGGTCACGTATTTTTACACAGAGAACAGCATGCGACATCAAAATGAAAAACTGATGAAGATGGTTTCATACTTCACAAAAGGTAATACTAGCGCCGGCCACGTCCAAATGCCGATCATTTTCAGAAATTGTTAGGAGGATTGTGTAGATGTGATACTAGCTTTGTTGGAAACCGAGAAATCATCTGCACGTCCACCTAAATTCACTGGGATGCGGGATAAAAACGGTTGCGTTTGCAGCACATTGTTCCCATGATCATCTGCTTGGTAAGCAAAAACGGTCGCCATTGGGGCACCAAGCCCCTGATATCACAACGCACCACTTATGTTCGAGATCTTGTTACCATGTTACCCGGATGTGCTCATATTAAGAATGAAAGTGATGTGACAGTAGCGACTGGGATTAACCAACGATCATATGACCGTTAAGCAAAAACGGTAGCCATTAGACCACCGAGTCCTTCATATCAAATACACCATTTAAGCTTTAATGTATATCCAAATTGGACATTAGACTGATGCAAAATTTGACTTTTTCGCTCCACAGTGCTTAAATGGTTTCAAATCAGGTCCTGATTAGCCTCCCAAAGTTACAACTCATTTGGTTAGAAACAGACTTCGCACAAGCCATTTAAAGTTTACATGTAAATTACTATGGGAAATCTCAACTTTTTGTTCATTGCCTTCTAGCCTTTTTCCATATTGAGCTGCGAAACGGTTCGATAGCCATTCTTAAAGAAAATTTTCTCAGCTACAACTTTGCTGAAAATCGTTTCTATGTAAAACAAGACAGGAAAAAGTTATTAATTATTTAAGAGATTGGTAAACTTATGACATGATCAAGCAACTGTTCTGTAGGCAACACTGTATTTTGCAGTGTGACATAGTAGCCATGATTTTTGTGTCCTATTCAACGCCCCAGAAACACCAATGTTGCCTGCTAAGCAGTTGATTGAGCATGATCATAAGACATCAGCGCATTGAACCATTGATAACTTTCGATCCTTGCATTTAATCAAAAAGTGGTCTTGAGCAAAGTTGTAGCTGGGAAAATTTCCTACAAGTACAGTTGAAAGCTTTGGAAGCAGACCGATATGGTGAATTATTAGATAGACATGAACAACAATCTTGGTTTTACTATAGTAATTCCCATACAAACTTCAAATGGTTTGTGCCATCTCAGTTTCTCACCAAATGGGTTCAAATTTTGAGAGGTTAGTCAGGATCCGATTTGGAATCGTTTTACGTATTGTGGAGCGAAAAAGTCAAATTTTGCATCAGTCTATTGGACATGGACAAAGTATCATAACTTTTAAAAAAAAGTTTGGACTGTAACAAGTCGTGATCTCGTTATAATGGGACAAATTTACATAACTTCCTATATCAAACATTTTTCAAGATTCTTGGACATTGACAAAATAAAATCAATGTCTTGGACTTAGAATCGAACAAGTACACGATCATAACAATTTTCAAAATCCAGTACAATGATCACTGAACTGGAACAAGGTATGATTTCGAACAAACAATATTTTTCATGATTCCAGGTTTGGAAAGAGGGGGCCTCCCTTAGCTCAGTCGGTAAAGGCGCAGCTACAAAGCAAGACCATGCCGGAGGTGGCTGGGTTCGATTCCCGGTCCGGTCTAGGAATTTTTCGGGTTGGAAAATTTTTAGACTTCCCAGGGCATAGAAGTATGATTGGACTTGCCACACAATCATATCAATGCAAAAATGGTACAGGCATCGAAAGCTCTCAATTAATAACTGTGGAAGTGCATCTAGAACACTAAGTTGAGAGCACGCAATAAGCTAATATGCGATATGCAATAAGCTTGAAATGCGAAGAATAAGAAGAAGAGTTTGGAAGGAAAACAACTTTAGTCTGGGACTAGAAAAATATATCCTGCTGCCTTGGATTAAGAATAACTTTCGAAATCCCTGCATGAGAAAAATACTTCTGAATATTGGTTCTAGAATACATTTATGGAACTCGGATTTTAAAAATTTATCAAAATCCTGAGGCTGCAAATTTTCATGATCTTTCTCTCAGACGAACCAAAATATCAGACTTATTCCTCACGATTTGAAAATAATAAAAACAAAACATCTTGACAGAGACAAGACTTAAGTCTACACACTAAATTCAGATTACTTAAGTCGGTAAAATTTTACCGGGTTTTTGAACAGCTGAAAAAATTGTTAAAATTTAAAATGACCGTTACAAGATAGAAATCAATGAAATCGATAAAAATATCATTAAATGGGGTTAATTAAAAAAAGTCTGCACAAGTTCGGAACGAGGCCTGGAGTAGTGTGAAGATAAGGTTTCAAAATTTAAAAAAAAGTTCCCTAGGTCTTTAATCAAGCTGAGATTTTAAGCTTAATAACCTTAATCATGGGGCGACCCCCGCGTAGTGGTTAGCATTCATACCTCTCACGCCAAAGTCACGAGTTCAAATCTCACCCCCGGACTAGTCACGAATGACCCAAGAGCGTTAAAGTGACTATAATTAAAAAAAAAAACCTCAATCAATCTTTGAGATTTTTCACCTGAAATAAGGCCCAGGGTCATAACAAAATGTATATTGTGTTATTTATTTGACAAGCACTGATTGTCAATTGGTGATTGATCACTGTCGGCAACCGAGTGCCAGAGGGGTGACTTCCTCACCGGGAACCGTTACTTCCCTTCCGAAGCAAGACGTGAGCAGAGATTTCTTTGCTTCAGAAAAATCATCTGAGAAAGCAGTCATGATTACCACTCAGCCACCCACATCTGATTTAGTAAGTTTTTCAAGATTCTACATGCTCAATCTAGCTCGGTAAAATTTTCAATCTAATCTAATCTAATATAATCTAACACCAACACAGCGAGTTCTTGAAAGCATCCTTGTCTATTTGATGTATGTTTCACATAGAAGATGCGCCACACATATCAAAACGACCAGGCCTGCACAGCACAGTATTTAAGGGGCAAGATGATTCAGAAAACATCGGGCCTGTTAAATCGAAGATTTAAACATGATGCTTCAGAATCCAATAAATGGATGAAACCGGGACATCTCGTACCGTACGTTCCTATTTTTGTAATTATATGATTGGTTGGTTGTTGGAAGCATCAAAGCTAGAAAGGTTAAGTGATGCTCCATTTTCTTCTGACGGTTTGGACATGAGCACTAACTCTTGTCCTAGCCTGGCTCTAGCGCCATTACTCGCTTTCTGAAAAGAGAAGAGGGAAAGGAAAATGAGAAGGACAGAAGGAAAAGGATTATGTAAACTCTATGAACACAAACAATATTTCTGATTTGAAATATATGATATAGAAATGCATAACGGCGGTGGTCATTACCCGAGTCTTGTCACTATCATCAAGTCATTAAAAGTAACAAGCACTAAAATGTAATCCTTTGATTACTGGAAACGAGAAAGAAGCGTTCTATGCGCAGCTGGAGCAGGTGTACGACGGCTGTTCGCAACGGGACGTCAAAATCGTCATCGGCGACATGAACGCTCAGGTAGGACGGGAGGCAATGTATAGACCGGCAATCGGGCCAGACAGCCTGCATGCCGTATCGAACGACAACGGCCAACGATGCGTGAACTTTGTAGCCTCCCGGGGTATGGTAGTTCGAAGTACCTTTTTCCCCCGCAAGGATATCCCCAAAGCCACCTGGAGATCACCTGACCAACACACAGAAAACCAAATTGATCACGTTCTAATCGACGGGAAATTCTTCTCCGACATTATCAACGTCCGCACGTACCGCAGTGCGAACATAGATTCGGACCACTACCTAGTTGCAGTATGCATGCGCTCAAAACTCTCGACGGTGCATAACACACGTCGAAGTCGAACGCCACGACCCAACATTGAGCAACTACGGGACACCGGAGTTGCCCAGGACTACGCGCAGCAGCTGGAAGTTGCACGGAAGAGCAGCTTGGCGCAGCTTCTCTTGAAGATGGCTGGAGAGACATCCGTTCAGCCATAGGTAGTACTGCTGCAGCGGCACTAGGTACTGCAATCCCGGACCGAAGAAATGACTGGTTTGACGGCGAATGCAAACTGTTAGTAGCGGAGAAGAATGCAGCGCGGGCGAGAATGCTGCAACCCCACACGAGATTGAATGTGGAGCGATACAGACAAGCGCGGAACAGACAAAACTCGGCTTTCCGAAGGAAGAAGCGTCAGCAGGAAGACCGAGATCGCGAGGCGATGGAAAATCTATACCGCGTAAACGACACACGGAAGTTCTACGAGAAGCTAAATAGTTCGCGCAAAGGCTACGTGCCGCAAGCCGATATGTGCAAGGACTTGGACGGTAACCTTCTCACGAACGAGTGTGAGGTGATTGAGAGGTGGAAGCAGTACTATGACGAGCACCTCAACGGTGAAGCAGCAGAAAACGAAGGTGGCACGGCAACAGACCTTGGAGCACGCGCAGAAGACGACAGGCTACCGACCCCTGATCTTCAAGAAGTTGAGGAAGAGATCGGTCGGCTGAAGAACAACAAAGCAACTGGTGTAGATCAACTACCAAGTGAGCTATTAAAATACGGTGGTAAAGCACTGGCTAGAGCGCTGCACTGGGTAATTGCCAAGATTTGGGAGGAGGAGATATTACCGGAGGAGTGGATGAAAGGTGTCGTATGCCCTATCTACAAAAAGGGCGACAAGTTGGATTGCTGCAACTACCGCGCGATCATACTGCTGAGCGCCGCCTACAAGGTACTCTTCCAAATTCTATGCCGCCGTCTGTCACCATATGCAAGAGAGTTCGTGGGGCAATACCAGGCGGGATTCATGGGTGCCCGCGCTACCACGGACCAAATTTTCGCGATTCGGCAGGTTCTGCAGAAATGCCGCGAATACAACGTGCCCACACATCATTTGTTCATCGATTTCAAATCCGCATACGACACAATCGATCGAGATCAGCTATGGCAGATTATGCACGAGTACGGATTTCCGGATAAACTGACGCGATTGGTCAAGGCGACGATGGATCGAGTGATGTGCGTTGTTCGAGTATCGGGGACACTCTCGAGTCCCTTTGAATCTCGAAGGGGGTTACGGCAGGGTGATGGACTTTCGTGTCTGCTGTTCAACATCGCGTTAGAAGGTGTGATCAGAAGAGCTGGGATAGACACGAGTGGCACGATATTCAGGAAGTCCATCCAGCTCCTTGGCTTCGCCGATGACATTGACATTATGGCACGGAACTTTGAGATGATGGCGGAAACGTACATCAGACTGAAGACTGAAGTTAGACGGATTAGACATGCCATCAACGCATCGAAGACAAAATACATGAAAGGAAGCGGTTCTAGGGAAGACAATGTTAGCCTTCCACCCCGAGTTCAGATTGACGGTGACGAAATCGAGGTGGTCAATGAGTTCATGTATTTGGGCTCACTGGTGACCGCCGAAAATGATACCAGCAGAGAAATCCAAAGACGCATTATGGCAGGGAATTGTGCCTACTTTGGACTCCGGAGGACGCTCCGGTCGAATAAAATTCGCCGCCACACGAAGTTGACTGTCTACAAGACGCTGATTAGACCGGTGGTCCTCTACGACCTCGAGACCTGGACTATGCTCATGGAGGACCACGTGGTGTTTTCGAACGGAAGGTGTTGCGTACCATCTACGGTAGAGTGCAGATGGATGACGGAACGTGGAGGAGACGAATGAACCACGAATTACACCAGCTGCTGGGAGAACCATCCATCATCCACATTGCAAAAATTGGGCGACTACGGAAGGCTGGGCACGTCGTAATAATGCCGCACGACGACCCAGTGAAAATGGTTCTAGAAAGCGACCCAACAGGAACAAGAAGAAGAGGCGCGCAGCGGGTGGTGGATCGACCAAGTAGAAGGTGACCTGCGGACCCTTCGCAGACTACGAGGCTGGCGAACTGTGGTCATGGATCGAGTAGAGTGGAGACGACTTCTTCGGACAGCAGAGGACAACAAGGCCTTAGCCTGATTGGTAAGGTAAGTATGATTACTGGAAAATCTTGATACCCTAGTTTGAAGGTGTCACGACTAGGGTTCGGTTGTAGATCTTATACCAGTAACGCACGACAAAAAGGTGATCTCCCAAAGTTACTGATTTGAAAAGATAAAAATTTACAAAATGGAACGAACTCACCAAGTTTAGCCAATTGAACCTGAAGGCTGCCTGACATGTGTTGATGTAAAAGTCCAAATTGTAGACGAAGCATGACGAAGATCAACATGAACTAGTCCGGTTTATGGCAGTTGCACGGAATATCTTCCGTCGATTTGAGATAAACAAATGTTCGGATGTAGGGGAAATGGCTCTAATGTTGGACTATGGATCTAACATTGGGTCCATCGCTAAAACTCAGTTAGGTATCAATTTTATCAAGATGAACGCGTCGTTGGGACGACACTAATGGATATTTTTGGTCGCTATTGAAAATTTAGTCGATTGCTGAATTTATGTATGAGCCCAAATTAGGAGCATTTTTGCCGACATTACATCCATTTCCCCTATGTAAAGGGTGATACGGTCAAAATTTGGTCAAGGGAAAACGCGTGTAAATCGGTGAAATCGTTTATTTAAAAATCAAATTAAATTTCTTTTTCAAGTTCAATTAGTATAAAATTCAGGAAAAATATTCAGTTAGGCTTCCGCTTTTCCAAATCCGAATTGCCGGGCCTTACGCTTGACCCCTGCCATCACATTTTGTACAGCCACCTTGTCCACCTTCTTCGCCGCAGAAAGCCAGTTTGCCTTGAACTGCTGCTCGCCCTTAGCAGTTTTTTTGGTCTTCTTTAGGTTCCGCTTGACAATAGCCCAGTATTTCTCAATTGGGCGGAGCTCTGGCGTGTTGGGAGGGTTCTTGTCCTTGGGAACCACCTGCACGTTGTTGGCGGCGTACCACTCCATGGCCTTTTTACCGTAATGGCAAGATGCCAAATCCGGCCAAAACAGTACGGAACAACCGTGTTTCTTCAGGAAAGGCAGCAGACGTTTATTCAAACACTCTTTCACGTAAATTTCTTGGTTGACAGTCCCGGAAGCTATGAAAATGCTGCTTTTCAAGCCACAGGTACAGATGGCTTGCCAAACCAGATATTTCTTTGCGAACTTTGACAGTTTCATGTGCTTGAAAACATCTGCTACCTTTCCCCTTCCTTTTGCCGTATAAAACTCCTGTCCCGGAAGCTGCTTGTAGTCGGCTTTGACGTAGGTTTCGTCGTCCATTACCACGCAGTCAAACTTCGTCAGCATCGTCGTGTACAGCCTCCGGGATCGCGCTTTGGTCGTCGTATTTTGTTTATCATCGCGATTTGGAGTCACTACCTTCTTGTAAGTCGATAGTCCGGCTCGTTTTTCGGCTCGATGCACGGTTGTAGACGATACACCCAGCTTATTTGCGGCATCTCGGAGAGAGAGGTTAGGGTTTCGCTTGAAACTACCGGCAACTCTCTTTGTCGTCTCAGCGGCTTCCGGTTTTCGATTTCCCCCCGATACAGAGTTCCTGGCTGTCGACAAACGTTCCCCAAACACTTTAATTACATTTGTAACGGTTGATTTGGCAACTTTTAGCGATTTTGCCAACTTTGCGTGCGAGTAGCTCGGATTTTCGCGATGCGCGAGCAAAATTTTGATACGCTGCTCTTCTTGCTTGGACGGCATTTTGACAACTGAAGAGTGAATTCCAAAATCAAAATAGGAGCAACATTCTACACACACACACCTTCAAAATGAGGGGTGTTCAGGTTTTTTAAATGCAGAATTGAAAGAAATACGTCAAGTTGATATTGACCAAATTTTGACCGTATCACCCTTTAGTCGATTTTTGATGTGCATTGGCAAGCCTTTTCGTGGTCAATAGTCAGGTTTAACGCTGCGACTCAACGAATGATGGAACTAATGATGGGACGAATAATGCGACGAATGATGGGATGAATGATGGGACATCTCTTGGAGGTTCTACTTGGACTCGGAACAGCTTTTCAGTGGCAAATAATATTGACTGAGGAACTAGAAATTGTCTCCTGGGCCTGGTTTTAGCCAGATCAGCAACCGACTATAGATAAAAAAAACTCCACGGAAAAAAAAAACAAATGTCAGGTTTGATCACACGCACAGCCTACTCCTTCTTACAACCTTTATCAAGAGCACATAACACATTGAATGTTTCTCTACCACGAAACACACTCTAGCTGCTTCAACTAGAGGGATCTCAGTCGAGAAAAAAGGACTGCGTCCGTGGTGATGGAAACAATTCACTCGCGACGCAACGGCTTCAGTTCGCCAGTGCACTGTCTCTAAGATGCAGCACCAGCTCGTCACCGGCCGAATCAACTTGCGATCAACGTCGAAATCAAAACCGACAACTCCAGCGACCGACAACAAACACCAGCTCGGTGAAATTTTCAACAGCCGATTATGTTGGCATTTACTTTTGCTAATATCTCTGCAAAAATATCTGTTAGTTAGCTGAGATCTAAGTTAAACAAATTTTTTAGCTGAATCTTGGCAATTATTTTACTGAATCTCAGAAAAATGATTTGCAGGACTACTTGACTGTTGGAATCTCGCCAAACAAATTGAAGAAATTCAAAAACGGGATTTTTGAAAAAAAAAATCTAGCTTTTTTGACTTGATAAAGTTTTGAACATCCTGAACCAAGAAATTATTTAAGTATCTCAAAATCTTTAAGAGTTTTTCAAATGTGTATGATCTGGAAAAATGTGTAATTCACTGAGGTAAATTAGGCTCGAACTTAGTAATAGCTTTCAAAATGCTAGCATCAGCCAAATTTTTCAAGCTGACTGAAAAAAATCCGGGATTTTGGCAATGTATCATAATTTATAATAATAAAGGTTTTAGACATCTTAGTCCTTAGCCATGAACAGATCTTAAATTTTGATTACATTATAAGTTAATTTTTAAGATCTCAGGCAAAACAAATTTTATGAAAATTGATCTGAAAGTCCTCAGAACTTCCCCTTGGACACCTGAAAACTCTAGAACTGCTCATTGTGAATGAAATAGGTCTAAACTCTTAGGAAACATTCTCCAATTACATTGGCCATTGATCCTCCGATTTAAAATATCAAACTGACCTTTTCCCCCGCGGTCAATCGGGGCCTATTTTCCATTTTCCAATTCATTCAATCATTCCATTCAGCCAGCGAGCAAACGTAACCCGGCACACACACACACATGATCCGATTTGACCACGACCGGTCATAAATCGTCACTCCCCATTAAATCTACCTACGGCTAACAAGCAGCAGAACTAACGACACTCTCAGGAACCTTCCACCCATCGATCGATCGACTGGGCACGTGTAGCTTGTTTTGCGCCACTTAACATTACAAGCTGTCAGCCGTCGAAGTCTGAAAATTTTCCCCCCGATTCGACGACGTGAAAAGCGTGCCCCATTCAACCACCAAATGGCAATAACTTTTCGGGTCCTGTCCTGCCTATAGCTCCGGCTAGAGGTTGAAATTTCAATCAAAGCCGAACCAGCTCGTTTCGTTGTTCGTTGAATCCCAGGAAGAAAATCGAGAGTGTTGTCTGTTCGTTGCCATTAGGACGTGAAATGTTTATTATATCGCCGTTTGACAGGGCCACTCACTGGTATGTCACAGCTTGGTGGCGGACCGAGGGCGAGGGGTCTAAATGTTAATAGGACCATTTGAATGTGTGATTTTTGTGGCCCAATAGACAACATGTGGCTACAAGATGGGAGTCACGATTTTCCACTTCATTCAAACCGGGCTTCTCCGATTGGTGGCCATAATGTTATAAGACAAGCATTCGGGACGACCCTTGGGAAGCCCGTTTTCCATGTCTCTGCCTCTTGGAAAAGAAAAGGAGTTCCGATCTAGATCGGAATTTTGCCTTCTTGAAAAGTTCAATCAATGAAATTTATTACGCCCTGCTAAACTGGGCAATCTGATCGGAGGGGTCTTTAATTGAACCACCCACCCCACGAGCCCTAGCTGCTAAGCTTTGGCAACGAGGAAAAGACGGCGAACCCGCAAAAGGTGAGCGATAAAATCTGGCGGTGATTTATTCAATCAATGCCCGCTTGGCGTAGTGGATACCCGTTTTATGCAAAGTAACTCTTTTTTTTCTGCCGACCTCTTCTACCGGATGATGCTTGATCTTTGTTTTCTTTCGTTCAGAAGGGGTCGCGCGCATTTAATATGCTCCGTTATTTCTTTTATGTTAACCTAATTATAAAGCTTTACGCTATGTAGTTGCCTACAATTAATCAGATCACACAGCAGAGTGAACGAACGAACGAACGGACACGAGAGAGGCCTTGAGGGACCTCAAACTATTTCGCTGAGGGATCAATTAGTGTCAATTTCTCGCACCGTGTGCCGGGAGGACTGTGGGTCGTTAATTTGATTCTAATAAATTTGCTCCACTGCGGGTGCTTAAGATTGTCAGGTCAGCAGCGTTCTTGAAGAGCTTTGATCGGGCTGCCATTTAGTGGTACACTAACTACAGCAGTGCTAAGTCGTGATCATTGCCTTTTTTGTAACTCCAACTACGACCGAGCCATTCTTGGTTAGAGCACGGACGAAAAAACGAAATCTTAACCGTTGTGTGTGTCGAACAAATGAGAACATTTGTCAATTGGTAATTAAAGCTGATAAATGGGCTGCGGCTTAAGGGGAACTTCGAGGGCTTGGGTTGTTGGATGTTTTTTTTTTTGCTAAGCGTCCAGATGCCGAACCATTTGTAAATGTTAATGATCTAAGACAACATTGTTTTTAAAAAAGCGTTAGCTGCTTACAATGAAACCCTAAGATATACAATGTCCGCAATCAAGGATCGTGAACCATGACTGGTAGACAAATTATAGTGATCGTGGTTCTGAACAACAAAAATCTCAAATTACTAATTCTGGTTTCCAGAACTGGAGCCAAGACTAGTCAGAGAAGTTTGATTGGCTTATTTTTTGAAGTCCTCTAAAACTCTGTTATGTTATCTTTTATTACGTTCCTACTGGGACTTTACGTTGGCCCTCAAGTTAGTGTTCTTTGAGCCCTTCCACAGCGTTCTAAGCCGATACCATTTTTGCAATTGTGTAGCAAGTACAATCATACTCTATGTCCAGAGAGTTCGAAACATTTTTCAATGCGAGCCCTGCTGTCTCCAGCATGGTATTACTTTATGGCTGCGTCTTTACCGACTGAACTAAGGAAGGCCCTCAAAGTCCTGTCTGCAGAACTTGTTCTCAACGTACTCTGGTATTTTATTGATATACTCTCAGAATCCTGAGGCTCACAGTCCCCTAGACTTGCTCTCGAAATTTACTGGAAAAGAATAAGTCTAGACGTGCTCCGATCATGTTTTTTATGGTATCTGAATCCTGAGATACTATGACGACTTGCTCTCAAAGCACACTCAAAGTTCTTGGGGCTTGTACATTATGCACTTTAAGCTTATTTCCGAAGCCCTTCAGATTTATGCTAAAAATGCATTGGATTTCTCAAGAGAGACTTAAGTGACTCGCAGTCAACTAGGCCAGAGATTTAATGAGTTTGCAATCAAATTTCTTGAAACCATTCTGGTTCTCAGCAATAATTGATTCAAAATCATCCATATTTACACTTCAGGTCATCTGGGTTTGTCAATTAAATGTTTTTAATTTACTTTCAGAGTTCACTGAGTCCTGTAGACTTTTCTCAGATGTTTTATTGTTTTACCTACATTTATTCTAAACATTTCTAAATTTGTGAAGTTGCTTTTGATGTACAAAGGACTTATCCTCAAAGTTCACCGAAGTTGACTTGCATTGAATGACCTTCGGACATACTCGCAAGGTCCTTTATATCTGTGTCCATGCCCAAATCCTTTGAATTTACCTTCAAAATAAAAAAAAATCAAGGGATTAATCCGATTCCGAGATTTCCTCAGTGCTATCATAGCATAATAATCTGTCCGAGACATCGTTCAAACCGTTTCCAGAGAACACTTCTCACCTCATTTCCATAATCTACGACAGGGCGCCCTCGTCCGTCATCGTCCAACCAATCCGTTGCCTTGTAAGTGTCCCTCCGGGGCAATATTGGCACCACACGGCAATTGGCCACATGTACGCAATCAATCACCAGCACTTGTAATTGGTTCGACCATTCCTATAGGGATAGATCATTCAATTATTGCTAATAAATCATAAGTGCCGGGCTGCGCTGCACTACGCTCTGGCACTGACAGTCGCTTTTCACAAGAATCGCGCGAGTCTCCACAACAACCTCTCGGCACTCGGCAGTGATTGATAATGATCAACACTCCAGCCACCCGCAACCCGCTATTTCGGTTTTAGCATGGCCCTGTCGAACGCTCCCCGTATTCTCGTCGCTGGTGTTGATTTGCATGCATTTTTATGCATCGAGCGCATTGACTGCTTGTTGAGGTTGAGAGCAGTGCTGAGATTTGTCATTGTCATTGACAGACTTTCGCGCGATATTGACAAAAGTGTTCGTCACATAGTCACTGACAGACTTGATCCTCAAAAAAACCTTCGTCAAAATCTCATTCAGTTTTTCGTCAATGACAAAGATCCACCTGGTAACAAAAAGTGTAATTTAGTACATTCTGTGTCACATTATTGTTATCCAAGTAGCTCAGGACGTAGATACTTGTTCATTAAACTGGATTCATGTAATTATTTTGCTCAAGTCATTTAATTTCGTTACAAATTTAGCTAATAAACAAATCTGCACATGTTCGTCACTGACACCATTGTCATTGACAATTGACATGGTTTGCCTTGACTATGACTGTTAGCTCAAATGAGTGACCAAAGCAGAATTGTCAATATCATCGTGTACTGTCGAGATTTTGCAGCACTGGTTGAGAGCAGTTCAATCCCTTACGTGAAGCGAACTTCGATACGCCTAAATGTATACGAACACGCAAGGCAGCTCACTTTGCTGATTTCTCACGACTCACTAGTTTTTTTTTCGCAGCCGGGACAATTCGTAAGAGAGAATCAAACTGAAACGAGAGAGAAAGTGAATCTTTCGATTCTCTCACGGAAAAACCGCTCGAGAACATGAGTGGAAGAAAGGAAAATGCCCTGCGAGTTCGCTGTTCGGTCTCGGTGGGTTCGTCGCTTTAAATGTCAGCCGCCGACCGAGTCGTGTTCCACAAAGCGCATAAATATTGCGTTTTGTATATGAACAAATCGCCTTCGTCGCCTTCGCTATCAATCGATACGCGCGGTTGTCCCATTTGCGGGGTGTGAATTATGAGGACACGGCCTAATGAGCAGCCCAGTTTGGACATTACGCGACCATTGTCCGACTTTCAATTCGCTAGAATCAGAAGGCTCATTTTTTTTCTCTCCTTCAAATCGACGAACAATTTACGACGTTGCAGGCTTTCCCTTTTCAGCTGTTGTGCCACATTGTGGAAGGGAATCTGTGTCAACTACTCGGCCAGAACTAATCAACCCCAATGACCTATGCGTAAATGGGCAGCCGGAGTATGGAGGATGTTGAAAGTGATCTCAACCCAACTAATCATTTGAGAGAGATAGAGAGCGATATTTTCTCGTGTTGAGTGAACATCGGGATGATGATGGCTCAACATAATCGCTACCAATCGAGAAATGCATCATGATGATCTCGCGCGGTATTTGACGGATGATTTAGGGGTTAAGTGCCGGCATTTGTTCAGGGCTTATAATTGTTGCTGCTGAAAATGGGTACAGGCATAGGCATTGGCGCTTAGATGTCAGGTTATAGATCCCAGTGTGATTACTGATGGGCGCTGCGGTGAACATTAAATTGAAACTAGATGAGCAATTCACGATCATTTCACCATATCGAACCGATATTCTGTAAGACTAAATCATTCGTTTGTTTGTTTTTTTTTTCTTTTTCGTTCCAGGTATGTATAGCAAAAGCCGTCAACAGTTTCCCTATTTATGGTACGGTAATAACGATCGCTTGGAACTGACGATTCCATCAGGTAGGTAATGGGACTACTAACGAGGATCACGATTTTTGGGGGGCTATTGAAACTGGAAATTAGCGAACCAAATTGGATTGGCGGTCGATTTTGTGGGTCCTATAATTATATCCTGTTGCTGTAGGTGGTTTGCAATGTTCGGCTTAGAGGAACCTTGCCCGGAAATCGGTTTTGATCATATAAGGGGTCGGTTTTTGATATTTACTTAATGATTCATACTTCCTTGATCGATAATTGATGATCCATTGATCAGTAACGAATTAATTTGTTTGTATTGACGTTTTGATCATGAGCTTTTAATGTTATGAATTAATGGTTAGGAATCGTGCTAAGAAACATAAAAAAAAAACTTTTCCAAAATGGCAGCATCCCCCCAAAAATCTTTGGAAATTTTACATCATGGTTTGAACCTAAGGGGATACAACTGGGGTCGGTGACTGGTTGATTTGAAGTTTAATATTTGGCACACACGTTTTTGTTCCAGCACTTCTGGAGTCTTGGCAATGCGTTTAAGTCCTGATATTGAACAGAATTTTCAAGCACGGTTTCTTTGTACCTATATAATGTTGCGAAAAATAATATGTTTCATTCACTCGAAGAGATTTCAGCTTCTAAAAGATAACACACGAATTTATACCGATTTATAACATCCTGGGTGGCCACTGAACCGGAAAACCTGGAGAAGCGGGAATTAACCAGGAACCGAAAACAACCGGGAAAAACCGGGTAATATCCGGGAATTTGATTGTAACCTTACAATACCTATGACGTTTGTTTCACATTAATCCGGACACCTTCGAATCACTGTAACTTTTGAAATATTGCACGTAGGAGTGAAAAATTTCACTAAGGTATAGCTGGGAGCCAATAAGACTATGATTGGTGTTTACATTCTATGTTTAGTGTTCAAGATGGTGACGAATGAAAAACACGGTGCGCGAACGGATTTTGTACGGACGTAATGCAAATCCTGACTTGTCAATACGGGAACTTGCAAAAAATTGGATTTACCTAAATCCAGAGTTACGTCCAATCGAGAGATATCGGACTCTGATGAAGCGGAAACTTTCTGGAAAGAAACAAGGAATCAAAGATATCAAACACTTCCAACCAATTTGGACAAAGACGGCCACCATCTTAGGAGTGTGTATGGATGGAGTTAAGTGCAAAGTTCGAAAATTTTATGCAAATACCGAGTAACTATGTTTTGACATCGTTAATTTTTAAATATGAAGTAAACAACTACTTAACAACTTTACTTAAATATTGATGTGTACGGATTATTGTGGATACAGACCTTATTAATCGATTTTTGATATCATGAATATCATGGAATTTTCCATGGTACAAGACTTGAGATCTAAGAAAAAATCCAATGTTCTACAGTCTGACATTTTGAATATTTTTGATAATGTTATAAGCTTGAAAACTTTACATGTTACATTTTATTTTTATTTTTCCATTTCTACGATATTGGATTCAGGGTGGCCAGCAAACCGGGAAAACCGGGAATACCGGGAAATATCCGGGAATTTGAAAAGTAACCAGGAAAACCGGGAAAAACCCGGGAATTTGATGAGAGAACCGGGAAAAATAAATTAACCATACCTTAAGAACAATTTTTTACATCAGAATTTCAGAATAAGCCATTACAATAGAGCAATCCTTTACCAAATGAATGTCTTGTTCTATTTGCTGCATAATTTTCTTCAGTTTCCCGTCTTATTGTTTTGAGAATTTGATCACTCAGCTCTATTGCAAATTGATTTTTGTCGTTTCAATTTCAGATGTAAAGTGCATGGTCCTTAATAGCAAATATTGAAGATTCTGGACTTAGGAAACAAATATTTGTTTACAATTCTCATGATATGAATAAATAATAAAGAATAAACTTGGAATTATTATGAAATTCTTTCTAATTATCAGCAAATTTTTTGCAATAAATTTTGTTGGAGTTCTGTGATGAATCTTTCGCACTAGGGTTGAAGTTATTGCCAGAACACTCATAGAACTCTGTTTCTTGTTGAATTCTGATCATAATTCTCTTGGAATTTTTCTTAAAATTAATCTGTCATTGTCCTCACGATCCTCATACAAATCTCCTCAGAATCACATAGGAAGTTTCTTTAATGTTTTGTTTTTTCACAACTCCTAAAATTAATCCTCTTCTAAAATTACCTTAACATTTAATTTAGAACTTGTATTCTTCACCACAGAAATCCCTCGAAAAATTTTTTCTAAGGTCTCTAATTCTGGACGTCTGTTCAGAACTTCTCCTTCGAAAGCTGTGTGAGAATCCTTCTCAATATTTGTTCGAAATCAACACTTTGAATTCTTTTAAATTTTACTATAAATTCCACGCTTTGTCCGCAAGATTCTATACATTGTTCTGTAATTTTTTGTAACCCTTAAAATGCTTCCAAGTCTCAGAGCGTGACAATTATGACTCCACGACGCATAAGTTTTTTTTTTCAAATCTGTCATCCTTAAATTGTTTCAAAATCTCATATTTTGGGCCTTATTACGGGTGTCACTACACGGTGATTAGGAAGTGATACTCAGAATAAGAGCCGTGATGCCGTACAAATCAAATGGGAATTACTTCACCGTGACGACAAGTGACAAGTTTTCACCGTGAAGTGACATCCGTAACAAGCCCCTTTAATTATTTTTTCTCCAAATCTTTCATCACGAAGATTGTTAGTAACCACAAATTTTGAAGAAAAGTTCTAGTTTCAGACTCTGCACAAATTTCAAAGCCCCAGAATCTTGGAAATCTTATTAAATCATTTTTTTTATCCTCGCAGTAAATTCCTTTCAGCACGTTTTTAAAAAATGATTTCAATTTCGTTTTTTGTTGAATATTAACTACCGGGAAAATTTTAAGATTTAAACCGGCAAAACCCGGAAAAAACCGGGGATTTCAAAATGAAAATTCACTGGCCACCCTTATTGGATGCACATCCATAAAAGATTTTTCTCGCATACCATACTGTTACACTTTTTTGAAATTTCTAGCTCCATAATTTTAAACTGTTTTCTAAGACCAGGATCTTGAAATTTGTTCTAAACTGATGTCTCAGAATCTTAAATTTTTTTGTTAATCCTGGATCATGAATTTCTCTGAACGGAATACTGAAAATTTTTCCATATTTGAATTTACTAAATTTCCCTTAATAATC
This sequence comes from Ochlerotatus camptorhynchus, assembly GCF_037179485.1. Classification (NCBI taxonomy): domain Eukaryota; kingdom Metazoa; phylum Arthropoda; class Insecta; order Diptera; family Culicidae; genus Ochlerotatus; species Ochlerotatus camptorhynchus. Next base: position 1,052,064 of record NW_027040621.1, read on the forward strand.
GTAAGATTGTGCCCAGAATTCCCTCAGAAATTTTATCCACAACTGTCTCTGAATTCACTTCAGGAATCCTTTAAAAAAAACTCTTGAAAATCACTCAATTTATCTTCATATTCCTAATAATTCTCGACAGAATTTGTTTAATTTCTATCCATAATTTTCTTTATAATTCGATTGGAACATTCCTCGGCAATCTATTCGTATGTCATTTAAAATTAAGAAATGTATTCTCCCGAAATTTCCATGTATTTTACATCAGAATTCTTCTCAAAATGCCCTTAAGGGAATCTCTTGGAATTATCTTGAAACTCTCCCTAGTAATCCGTTGGAAATTATCTTCAGATTTTCTTACAGCACTACTCATAGTTTCGCTGGAATTCGTTAAAATTTCTTATAAATTCTCTTGAAACTATCTTTAAATTAGCATGAAAATCTGCTAGGAATTGTTTGAACTATTTACAAAAATAGTTTTCCATGGAATAAGTATCTACACACTAAGATTTTGTTTTCGTGTTCGGTAAATTTTACCGAAATCAGAACAGCTGAACGTTCGGTAAAACTTTGACCTTTATTTTAAAGGTTTTTGAACTCGAAAATAATTTCAAAACATGTTCAACCTTGTTTAAATGATCAAATCTTGTAATTTAAGTGGAGATTTAGTTTCAAAGTAGCTGACAAGCAATTGAATTGAATTGCATAAATTTTACCGAACAATTCTGCTGTTCAGATTTCGGTAAAAATTACCGAAGTCGGCGATAATTTCTAAGGGTGTATATTTCCTCGCTAGCTCTCCTCAAAATTTCTCTTTGATTTATTGATTGATTGATTGATCAACCGATGAAGATCCCAACCCCTGGAGCGAAACGTTGACGATGATAAAACTGCAACACTTTTGACGTAGGACTACGTCTGTGATTTCTATATGGGGGTACGCTTTGTAAAAACCGAAAATGGAACATGTAACAAAATAATGAAAGATTTTGAACAATAATAACTCAGCTGACCCTGGACCAATTTTAATAATTTTATCACCAATCGATCAGAAATATGTCTACGCATCAATAACAATGCTACCGGTTGATGATTTTCAGCAAGAAACTATTTTAAAAGTGGTAATGTCAAGCATTTTCCAATGTACAACTAAAAATTGATAATTTTATCACTGTTTTCATGAATTAAACGTTCTTCCCCAGTCGTCATAATCGAGTACCACTTGGTTGCACATCATTTTGTTTTAACCTGAAAAAATATAAAAGAGCGCTGTTGTCGTCGGACGGCCTAGTGAGCAGGCAGCAGAAGCAGCAATAGCAGCAATAGGAAGGTGGTGGTAGGTTAGGTAGTCCACTCTTCTTCCTAACAATAAAGAAGGTGCCAAGCGTCATCACAAGGTTCTTCGTGATAGCCGCCATCCGTCGTTTGGTTCGCCGTGGCGGTGTCAAACGTATCTTCGGTCTGATCTACGAAGTGTGTGTTCCTGGAAAATGAGATCCGTGATGCTATCACCTACACTGAACACGCTCAGCGTAAGCGGCCATGGATGTCATCTACGCTTTGAAGCGGTAGAGACGTACTCTGTACGGTTTTGGAGGTCAATCATCACCAACTTTGGTAACAAAACGGCCCTTCTCAGGACCAACAAGCTCATTACATTACTGCAGAGAAGAGTTGGAATAGAACTGATCTGTGCCTGTTTGTCCATATTCAGAAACACACGCCCCCAACGACCACTCAAAATGTTCTCCAGAGTTGTAATACTCTTCGTTAACTTTCTCTTTGAAAAAAGACGACTGAAAGCCGAAACAAAATTACTATTTCTTTAAACTTCTCCGACAGTCTAGTTTGCCGAAGGGTTAATTCTCTTTGAAGAAAAGAGGCTCCAAATTCCCTTAGAATGTACCTAGAACTTCAATTCGATTTGCTTTAGAGTTCTCTGAAATTATAATCAAAATCAAATATAGGTATCTTCAGAACTAGCTTAAAATCATCTTTCCATCTCCTTACAATTTTCATAAAATACTTAATACAAAATTACCTGAAAATTTATAGTCAAATTCCATTGGGATTTTCCCAGAGTTTCTTTAGAATTATTCCTTGATTTCCCTTACAACTGTTCTCAGTAACTTATGCTTCGTTAGTGTGGTGGCCAAAAACGAAAGAGCCTACCGCACAGAGGAAGCTGGCAAAACTACAACATCTAGCATGTATTGCTATAACGGGTGCGTTGCGCAGCACCCCATCAAAAGCGTTAGATGCAATTCTCAATCTACTGCCCTTGCATGTATACGTGCAACCAGAAGCGGAAAGAAGTGCTCTTAGGCTCAAAATGTCTAAAAAACTACTATGGTGTTGTACGCAATGGTGACGTAGGACTACTTGTATATTAAATCTTATTTGTTAACTGCAGCAGGAGCTTGTGTTTTGTGTAGGAATAGGAATTTGAGCTCGGTTCTCTCTGTTAGTACTCTTCAGTATGACGCGCTTGACATAGATGGCCCACAGCGACTCACGAAGAGCTTCTGATTCTGATCAATAGCGGTGCGGCTTCTTCCTCCTTCTATGAATGCTCATGTGGGCTGCAGCTCGCTTTCGTTGTGTACCGGAGAACACCACCACTCACCAAGCGGTAATTGAATAAACATCGTTTTGTGAGAACAGATCACATTCAACTTTGAAATCTGTACTAGAGAAATCGCTTTTCGCAGGCAATCGGTGATCATTTTAATTATCATAACAACAGTTACACATTCGTGCAGTTTTCAATAGTGACATTTCGAAAAATGATAAAGTCTTTAATTTAACAGATGCGTAGGAATATTTCTGATCGATTGGTGATAAAATAATTGAAATTGGTCCAGGGGCAGCTGGGCTATTAACGTTCAAAATCTTTCACAATTTTGTTACATGTTCCATTTTCGGTTTTCACAAAGTGTACCCCATATATAAATCACTGACGTTGTCCTACGTCAAAAAGTCATGCCTGGTGAGCTGGTTTATCACCTAAGCATTTTACAATACTTCCAAAGAGGACCAGTGATGAGCATGAATGGAGACTGGATGAAACCAGAGGACAATTATGACACTCCCTTCAACGTATGTGAAATGTTGCGTTCGGATTGGGAAGTCGGTGGTCCTAGCGTCCGTCAAGGCTCAATCATATTTTTCACAGATGGCTCAAAAATTGAAACACAGACAGACAGTGGGACAAATATTTCAGTAGCGATGGGACATTGTCCAACAGTATTTCAAGCGGAAATCGTGGCCATACTTGAATGTGTAAGTGTTTCGTGCTTACAAATGTACATCAAAAATTGTCTGGGAATGTATTCTCTTGTTGCGACAGCTGTGCAAACAGAACTCAGTAAACTTATATTGGGTTTCTGGACACTGTGGCATCAAAGGGAATGAAAGGGCAGACTATCTCGCAAAATTAGGTTCCAATTCACCGTTTATTGGCCCAGAACAATACTGTGGAATATCCAACTGTACGGTAAAAATGGAACTCAAACGCTGGGAAGGACAAAGGGTGATGGCCAACTGGATGGCCGTCACGAAGTGCAACCAGTCGAACAGATTTATAACTCCAAATGTAACACATACCAAAAAGCTCTTGGATCTCGATAAACGGGCTCTTAGTATATACACTGGCCTAGTAACTGGGCACTGTCAGAGTAGATATCATTTGAAGAACATTGGTCGGGTTCAGAGCGATATCTCGTCGTTTCTGTAGCATAGAAAGTGAAACCTCGGAACATCTGCTCTGCAGTTGCGGTGAATTACACAGGCGTAGATCTAAATTTCTTCGTAGTGTTATCTTACAACCTAGTGGAATTTGGTCTGCTATTTAATCCTGGAAATGTAGTTGGTTTCATAAACCATATCATACCTGACTGGGAAAGGACGTGTCCAGGCAATTAGCAGTCCACTCATTAAATGGTTGTCAGCTTGCATGATACGAACAGTAAACATGGTTACCACAAAAGTTCAAATAATGTACGCAGTGGTTCAACTCCCTCCAACAAAAAAAAATCATGTTGCAACATTGTATGGATTTGTTTTATGTAACGAAATGATTACTTTTGGAAAACGGATCTAAACTAGTAATTTAAACGAAAGAAAATGCTTTTATCATCAAAACTTTAACACTACTTTTTGAAGGATATTGCACCAAGCTTTACCTCTAAATGCACTTCGTTGTATGGAAATCCCCTTTCGCTTCATTTCACAAATCAGATCAGAAACATATTCTACGGAGGGATTAAACACAAATGTTTCTTATGCAATATTGATTGCTGGAGTGCATCGTTGGGCAATACCAACAACGATACTGGCTGGGGTGTTGAAAATTAATTTGATTTTTTTGGAGGCCAATAGAACAGCAGCCATATTTTTTCAAGTATCGGTATGACGCCTATTACTTCTACAAATTTGGAATAAACATTTCTCGGTGCATTTGTTGTTGCTACTGTTAGCCAAAATAACCTTCTACAGAACTGTATTGGAACCATTTTGGAAAAGAGGCTTAACTGAATTGTAGTAATTTAAAATTAAAACTGATAAAGGTAATCTATTATCGCAGTTAGGTCCGCTAGAATTTGTAGTATATCCTAACTGACCGTTGATCAAAGTAAAGCAATTTGACACAATTCTACATCAAATACTAACCTCGTAGACATCCTTAAACAGCGAATGCTGTGTCTTTTGTCATGAAGAGATAACTTAGACGTTCCTTGTACCAATAACCTACTAGGTAACTATTTAGGAGACCTGCTAACATCGTACACCATCAGGCAAACAAAGAGCTTTTCAACCTCAAGCAAGAACGAACCAAAACGCACGTGGGCGTGGATCGTACTTTTCCCATGAATGCCATAATGTATCCCATAGAGCATCACCCAAACCAAACGAATCAATGAATGAATGGAGAAGCTAATGGGTTGCCACCTTCAGGCGACTGGATCCTTCAGTCAAATCTTGTCGTTGTCGAACACGAGAGCTTCAATTCAGCTGACGACGACCACGGTGAAGGTGGCGCGTAGGTTGCTTTTCTAATGATAGTGTAAATAGGCTCTTTAATTGGTTTCCATTGGCTACGAACATACACCGTCACAGTAGTCGTAGGCTGCTGAGCCTTACGGCAAGTTTGACGTTGTCACTATTAGGAGACGAGGCCAGTCGACTGTTTGTGTGCTAGGAGCCAGCTGCCGTAGGTACAAAGTTGACTGGAAAATTGATTGGATCATGACACTTTGTATCGTAGTTTGTTGTTTGCTTGCGAGATTTGATCTGGTGACATTGAGATTGCTTTTAATTTGTTGCCCACACCCTACCAGTTCGATTCGATCGCATAAATGATTGGCATGCAGTGATATGCTTTTCTCGTGGGTAGATTGACAAATTTCTGATCAGAATTAATTATTATTCGATGCTACACGCTGGATCTAGATCAAGCGCTTTATTATGGCAAAAGTGAGAGTTTCGTGAGCTCGTTATGATTCAAAACTCCATAGCGCACCTTAATAAACCATCAATGCTGTGTTGCCTCCAGGCTGCAGCACCACGAGAGATCATCTTCTGGTCGTCGTCTTAGCCGTGCAAGGGCCGTTCCCCCATCATTAAGATGTTTGCTTTTCCCGCCGACTGCGATCCCCCTGTTATTTGTACCAAAACAGCATCCGCGCGATACAGAGCCATATAGTCTTGGTCATAGTAGACTGCGCGCGCGCGGACGTCTCATGCCCGGTTGACTTAGATAATCGAAGTAGCTAGCAGCCCCTTAGGAATGGGTGCTGGGAAACAGCCAATTTAGATCCCAAAACAAACGAATTTCTGACGTGGAACGTACAATTTTGAGCTACCAAAGCCTTCCGGGAGTCGGTCGCGCCGTCGTCTGCAATCAATGCAATGCAGTTTTCCCTGCGCCTATCTATGCGATGTATGCCACGGCGCGACGCGGCGCGACGACGGCTGGCAGATGGAAACAAAACCAGAAGCGATAAAATATCGGTTCTCCCTCGGATGTTGGTGGTTTTGTTATGCAAATTTTAGCACTGTTCATTTCTTTCGCATTGTTGTTAGAGTGGAGATTGTTGAGCATAAGCTCGCATCCCTCTTCGCTCTACCGTAGTAGACACGGCGGGGACGGCAGGGACAACCGAAGTAACTAAAAAGAGGTGTTGGAAATGGGGCTTGGAGCATAAAATTGGCAGATTGGTGAGTGGCCGTAAATCACTTCGACCCCCAAAGGGGGTGGGGAAGGGGCTGAACTGGAGAAAAGTGAGTCAGTCAGTGATCAGTTTTGGTCGATCGTCGTTTGTCAGCTGGTGATGTTTGGAGCCTTTCGGATGATGGGGTCGATTTCTAATGCTGTTACACTGACTGTGACTGTGTGGTTTACGTCTACCTACAGCCTAGAGCGGTTGATTGAGTGGTTTCGAGGACCGAGCCGGGATGATTTATGCGAAATCTTTCGAGGTGAATCCAGGTGAAAATTTATGGCCTGCAGCTACCAGTTTTTTTTCACTCGCTCGCTCGCTCTTTTCTTAGGCAGTTAGTTGTACGGTTTTCGTAATGGGGTTGTTGTGATCGACTGGGTGTAACCTGTTGCCTTTGGCTACAATCTTTTGATAAGCCGTTTCCGGATGGTTAAATAACATATTTGGGGCGAAATTAATGTTGCAGATTTGATTGCGTTTTGATTTTTTGGATGATTTGTGATTTTTTAGGTTATATATTATGAAGCTTGAAAAGCTATTTAAATTGTTCAACTTATGTCACCTGTTAGTCTAGTCAGTAAAGGGGCGATTATCAAGCAGGCCATGCTGGAAGCAGTGACTTCCCTGGGCTTAAAGTATCATGCTTAGTGCTTAGTGCCTTTCTCATGCCTCCCTAAAGGCGCAGCTACAAACCAAGACCATGCTGGATGTGGCTGGGTTCGATTCCCGGGCCGGTCTATGATTTTTTTCGGGTTGGAAAATTTCTTGACTTCCCAGGGCATACAGTATGATTGTACTTGCCACACAATTATACTAATGCAAAAATGGTATAGGCATCAAAAGCTCTCAATTAATTACTGTGGAAGTGCATCTAGAACAATAAGTTTAGAGCACGCAATAAGCTTATATGCGATAAGCAATCGGCTTGAAATGCGAAGAAGAAGAAGAAGAAGAAGAAGAAGCCTTTCTCGAACTATGCTTCGGGCAGAACTGCACATTGCAGTGGAAATACACGTGGATAACCAGTTAGTTGAATTACCATTAGTGTACCAATTTCCACTCATGCTACAAGCTAAACTGTTCTCTCTACCTGATGAGAAGAGCAGAAAACAAAACTCTTAACACGTTAGATGATATGAATTTGAAAAATTGCAGTTTTTGACACGAGTGAGCGGTAATTGCTACAATCATGATACATGCAAATTACGAATTGTTCTGTTTTTCTTAATTCCGCCCGAGGATAGTTTGAACGAAATTATGAGGAAAATTCCTAGGGAATACTTAGGAGCAGGGCTCTACATTTTCGAAGCTCTAAAATGAACTCTAGTTTTGAGTCTTTCATACAACGTGTTTAAACGCATCATTTCTGTAACGCCTAGCTAGACTATCAGCATGAAACGAAATTGAGAAAGACTGGCAGTGGATCTTCTCGTCGTTGCTTGGCTCATCACTTTCAATGAAAGTAATAACAATCAAAGTCATACGCTCTTTCACTCATCCGCTTCACCGAAGCTTGAAAAAAAAAAAAAGACTAATGAAGCGACGGAAGAAAGAGAGACAAGCGATTGAACATTTCTTTGTAGACGTCGACTAAGGTTGTAGAATGCTGCGAAGCTGGTCGACTTCAACAAAAAAAGAAAGCTAGAAGTCTCTTCGTCGCAACAATTTTGTCGATTAAAGCTGATATTGTGACGCCCTGCTTAAGAGAGTTTCAAGGGAATTCCTAGGTGAATTTCAAGCATATTCGAAAAGCATTTCAAGGAAGTTAAGGGATCACTTCAAGAAAATTCAGAACAGAATTCAGAGGGAATTCTGAGGATAATTCCAATGGAACTTTAGGAGAAAACTGAGTGAATGCTGAAAAGACTTCCTATTCCCCTATTCTACGAGAATTATTACGAACGCGCCTAGTGCCTCTCCCAAGCTCTCAAATTTCAATGAAACATTGCATTGTGAGTGTAAAAATATTGTCTATTTAAGTAATAAGTATGCAATTATTACATTAAAATAAAATCTAGCCTTCCATTTGAATAAAGCGGAACTCTTTTTCAACTTTTTCTACAAAAAGTTATAACTAAAAATGATAAAACGAACAAAAATGTTGTCCAAGAGTGATTTGTAGATCATTTGCGCTTTCAAAAGAAAATGTAAAAATATTTAAAAATTTAAAAATTGTTCATCTCGAAAACAATATTTTGGAAAATTATGAAATTTCTGTTTTCAACTGTGTAGCATACCATGTTTCCATATCATGTTCGAAGATCATAAATTAGAGATCTTGACGTTTTCCAACGGAGCAATCATGCAGCTCAATTTCAGAATGTTCTCACGCGCATGTTGGATGCGCTTTCTTCACATTCATTCAAGTGTCATGTAACAATTCCATGAACTCATCTGGAACACAATGTTCCGTAGCTAATAAATTCCTTTAGGTGACATGAAACATTCCTAAGAACTAATCTGTGTCATGTCACTTTACACTCATCGATTTCCATGCCACACAAGTGTTTGCAACTTGAGCAATGCGCTTGTTTTCTTCAATAACAACATGACTCATTTACGATCCCTTATATTCATATTTCATGCCACTCAGAACGCTAAGCAATTATGTTCTCTCTTTCACACAACTTATTTATTTCAAAGCAGTCAATACGAACACACTCTTCGATATGACTTTGTATACGTATTGGTAATTGTCTTTACGATTTACATTCTCCTGATTGGTAAATTAGTAAATGGTTGTTCCTAGCTTCTCCCACCATAGACAGATAAAGCATAATGAGAAATAACGAGGTACTAGAATTAAGAAGTTTCCTTCTCCATAAGAATGACATTAAACGGGATTACTTTCCCAACTACGAATCGAATCGCATCTTCAATGGTGAGAAAAGAACGAAGCCCAAAACTGCTTGAACCAGTTGATCCATTCCAAAACTATTCAATACCGTTCTAACCCTTCATTTGGAGGTTATTGAGCCCAATTCGGTTTGATGGTTGCCGAGAAATACGTCTCACAAAATTTTGTAATTTTCATCTTTGCTCCGAATAAAAAAAAAATCATGGAATACTTCGCTTAGCTAATAAGCAACCAAGTGTTCTAATTTGTATGGGATCTGGATGAAATTTATCCACTTTGGGATGAAATTCATCAGCTGAGATTTCATTCCGTGCAAACATGAAAAAGTTTTAATTAGAAAAAAAATTTCCGTGTAAAAGTGCTCATGATGGGTATGACTTGTTAGCTTAATATAAAAAAAAATACGTTTTTTGAGCATAATTATTTTTAAATTTTTAAATATTTTGTTTTCCAGTGCAGGAATGATATTTTGAATGCTTAATCATTATCTTATAAAAAATTACATAACTATCTACAAATCACACTTTAACAAAATTTTTGTAGGTATTATTACGTTTGTGTTATATTTTTTTGGAGAACAAGTTAATAAAAAGTTGCTTTTTTTAATGCGTTTATTTTTCCATGCTCATTTTCCGTAGCTTTGCGGAGCCGATATTCATTGTTTAGGTTATAAAATTTCTTAAAACTAACGTTAGTAAAGCGGGGCCGATTACTCGCGGCTATCTCGAGGTTAGGGATAACAAATTGTAACAAATGGATGGCAGGGTAGGGATTGAGAACACAAGGTTTGGAGAGCAATCTCTCGATCTCGAACTACGCGACCAACTGATGAAAAAGACAAACATGGGGGTACACCGATGGGCAGCTAACAACTTGGGGGAACACGAGGTGACACTAACTACTAAATCCTCAGATCTATCCGTTTTAAAAACACATAAATTAAATTGCAATAGTCGAGATCTCGGCTCGCCAAGATGTCTCTAACGGGCCGCATGGGTTGTTTTTAAAAAGTTGCTTAAGTAGACGACATTTTTACACCCACATAGTTTCATTGGTGTCTGAGAGGGTACTGCCAATTACTGATCGAGTTGGCGTGAAATTCGTCATACATCTCTCATTGTGCACTTTTTCTAATTCATGGCGAGTAATGCCTCTTTTTGCGTTGCCTTATATTCGAACGGGCCCTTAAATGCTTGATTTTTACTGTGTCATCACTTTTTTTTGGAAAACGGCTACTATAACGATTTTTTTTTTCTAAAATTTATGCTTGTGCTTTTGTTAAGGTGCAACCCTTCATGGTGAAAGTGTTTGCCTGCTTCTTTTTACGTAAATCTACGTCTTTGTCGACTATAATGGGGTGCAAATCAAAAAATATATGTGGTGAAATAGTGTTAGGTTTTGAACGCTTGTAACTTTGTCATTTATAGATGAAATTAAAATCCAAATACGTCAATCGATAGGATATTACATTACAAACATGCTGAAATAAATATTTTTCCATTTTTCTGTAATAAAACTTTTGAAAAATGTACAAATGATAATTTTATCACTGTTTTCATGAAATAAGCGTTTTTCCCATACCCAGTCTCATAATTGAGTACCACTTGGTTGCATATTGTTCTGAAAAGATATAAAACAGCACTGCTGTCGTGCTTCTGCTCATTACCGCTTCGGACGTCGTGGCGCTTGGTCCTGCAGTAAACAGGAGCAAGTCAGTGGTTAAAGCTGACTTGGGTCCCGTTCAACCTAATACGAAACGCAGAAGAGTTATTTATGCAAAGCACCCTCACCTCCTCTCCTATAACGACAACCTGAAAAAACATGGACTTTAACGATAACTTTTATCCGGGAAACAATTGTTAAGCAAACTACAATGTAGTCAAAAAAGTGTAATTCCGTTAATTTTGTTTACCCAACAACTGCCCAGCGAGCTTCGAATTTAGAAAAAAAAAATCGCTCACAATATTTTGATGTTATTCTGTGGGTGATTTACCACCAACTGACTGTAAAGCATATCTGGTACCTCTATATATGCAATTAACGGGTGGCAACTAAAATTTTGGAATTTTTTCGAGACATCTATGCTCAACAACAAACGAGCTCAGAGAGAAATAAGAGTGTGTATGTGTTAGCTCTCTCTCTCCTCTTTCTGCTAGTATTTTCTGTTTTGTTTATGCTTGCTCAGTTTTGCTCAAAATGCCGTCGAAACAAGAAGTATTTCGCGAGCGCGTTGTACAGTTCTACGAACTGCACAGAAATCTCGGCAAAAAGTATACGGTACAACATTTTAAAAGCGAAAATGTTGTGGCTTCGACTGGATCTTCGATCACATTTGTACCCAAAAACCACAACCCGACAAATCTGCCTCAGTGTCGCCCAACCGAAGATTTCTTCGGGGTTTTGAGCTCCTTGGTGTACAAAAATAACTGGAGAGCCACGAATTGGAAACAGTTGATTGGTAAAATCAAGAGATGCATTCGCAAAGTTGACATGAAGGCCGTACAACGCTCCTGTTCCGACATCAAACGGAAGCTTCGCCGAACATCCGATTACGGACCGTTTTCAAATGTTCACTAATTTTCTTCCAACAATGGACAATGTATCTTTAATTTCAATAAATCAGATCTTCTTCAAGTATTTTTGTCGTTTTTGACAGCTTGAGAAAGAAATTCCAAAATTTTAGTTGCCACCCGTTAGATAAACATCCGAAGTGCAACCTTTTTTACATATTCTGCACAAAAGATACTCTCTACCCCGCCCCATTCATGAAAAAAAACGGTGGGAAATCCTGTCAGGGGCGGGGCTTAGAAAATATTTTTTTGTGCAGAATATGTAAAGAAGGAGGGGCGTCGGATGTTAACCCAAATGCATATACCGTGCATCATAGAGAAAGAAGCTCTATCTACTGTTTCTAATTGGATTCTTTAAGGGTATTGGGGTAAAGGCAAATTCGTACTCTACATTAAACATGGAACTGAAATCCGAAATTTGATCAAAATTGGAGCACTGGAACTATTTTAAATAAGTGCGATTACATTAGCAAATATCACCATCTTAGCGCCCCTCAGTGGGACTTTGTATGGGAGCGAGCTGTCGATTTGTTAGTTTAGTTTGGAGTTAATATTTTGCTTTTGCTAACTTTGATTTAAAAATCGAGATGGTCAAAAAACGAAGCTCTTTCTGATGATGTATAAAAATCGAAACACTTTTTTTAAAATTAAAGAACCCAATCAGCGCAATTACTCAGAAATACTTGTGTGATTACGAGCCCGCGTTTCAAAAAAAGTCATATTTTGAGAACATAGTTCATTTTTTGGAATTATTAAAGTTTGACTTTTTAACCAAAAACACATATTCATAGAAAAAAACTGCATACATTTAGACGCAGTGCGAAAATGACATGAATAGGTCCAACCAAAATCCATTACCCTACACCGGGGCAAGTAGAAACGCGTGGGGAAGTTGAAACGGTAGATGTATCTCTTAGCGGAAGTGAATAATCACTGAGATTATTTCCAATATAGTTTGCGGTAGTACACAATGCCTCTCAAAAATAATTACAGTGAATATTCACTTCCAAAGAGACATACGTACTGTTTCAACTTGCACCGGTGTACCTTAACTATGATGTTTACTATCAAAACATTAAACAGGTGGAGAACCTGTTTATAAGCTTTTGCTCTGACTTTGAAATTCAATAGCTGAATCCCCTAATTTTCAATTAATGTTGTACCAAGCACCTACTTATTGGAAACCAAACGTTTAATTTGAGAAAAGTCACAGTATTCTATTTTGCAATCATTCTACGAACACGCTGTAAAGTACATAATGATGATGCATGGTAATTTTATGTTAGGGTTGTCCTCCAAATGTATCAATGAAAATGATGAGGTTTTGACAGAACTGCGTTGTAAAAATGAGGTGAGTAATGCTCGCAGCACATTCCATTGGTTTTGATTCAAATGTTAAGATTTACCTACTCTTTGCATATCCATAGTAAACTATGATCCTAATCTATCAATTACTTTAAAGAAAAACAAATTTAAACAACTGAGTGAAAAGGTATTAACAAATGAGCAGTTGGTGTGTACAACTGTGCATGCCAAGCATGGCAACAGGTAATTTATCTGGCAACGCTTGTTCAATGATTCATTGCAGTAGTGGAGTCGGAATGATTTTTTTTTTAAGTTTTTTTTTCTTCGCCTAGAGATTTAAAAAAACAGCTTTATTGCTTCCATTTCCATGTCCTCAACTATTTGAAATAGTGTAGTGATCCAAAGAGCTCAATTAATCATAATCATATACAGTGCACATATTTTGTCGAGGAAATTTTGGTGTTACGTTTACAAAATACAAGTTTGAAGTTTTGGGGAGACTGGATTGACAGTGATGTTTCAAGAATATTACAAGAAGAAGTAGACATATTTTTTAGCCGATAGGTGGAACTTCAAATACCTATCATCTTTAGTCCTTAAACAATGATCTCGTAAAATCACAATATACATATGTATAATAAAACGCTCGATAAATGTTGTAGAAAGTGAAGAACAAAAATGATGTGTGGATGGATCAAAACGTGACACTGAAAATCCAATATCCCAAAAATCAATTCAAGTCCCTGTCATTCCCCAATTCGCATTAATTGCATGATTTTCATTATTTATTTAAAAAAAAAATGTTGCTTTATCCCTTACCTTTACATCATTCTTCTTTGTTATAATGAAGCATTATGTTACCTCAATCTGCCCGCACTGCCTTCCATCTACTTAGAAAGTCTCACTCTTTGATTTTGTACACTCTCTTACACCGTATAACACCGCACTTCTTCATATTTACTGCAATGCTTCCCCAATCACAATCGCTCTATCTTCCACCCAACTTCTCACCTCTGTGCGATTTCTCTCTCAACTCTCCCAGCAGAAATTCGATCCCGCACTCTGTTTTCGTTTTTCTGTTGTGACCATCTTCGTCCCTGGGCTAATGATGATCATCATCATCGGTGCTGCAACAAACTGCGCTCCGTGTTGGGTTGGCGAGCAACCCGCTCATCCGATGATGACTCCAAAACACACCGCGACACCGCAACCGTATCGGCGTCGTCGTCGTCGGCGGCGGCGGGTGGTTATAATGAGAAAATTACTCACCCACCGCACTCTGGTCGTCGTCATGGATCTCGAGTCTCGCGGCCCAAGCAGCACGCGATGAGCGAGAGCATTCAGTTTTCGAGAGAGACTCTGTGGGACTAGGGCCCCCGCCGCAAAATCCACCTTGGATCCCGTTTGGGGAGTTAGTCTTTCGCGTTGCTGTCTCACGAGAGGTTCGTTGACTGAAGTCTGCCTTGTAAGCAAGTAGAAGAGTTCGCACCGGGGCTACACAGTCCGGATGTTTTATTGTGCAAAACTTGATCGCCCGTCGTGTGCCGTTCGTTGGAAAGTGCAATTCGCCAATTATAATGCCATGAGCGCCGTTGTTGTGGCTGTTGCTGCGCCGCGGTGGAAGAGCTTTCTACCTGGAAAATGAAGAAAAAGTGAATGACTACTGCTCGATCAAGAAGCCACCGACGACAACGACTACGAGGAAATGTGAATACTCTGTGTGTGTAATTTCACCGTCTTCTTCGTTTGGTTGATGAATTGGAAGTTGTTGTTTTTTTTATCTTGAGGAAGACGACGAAGAATACCTAGGGAAGATCATTGAGTGACCTTGCGCGAAACCTTTGAGCTGTAGGCTGAAGCGATCAGTGTGACATCAAACCTACAAAAGAGTGAATTCAGGAAACGAGAGCCAATGAGCAATTACCTAGATTGTTTCCCATTTAACTAGGTGAGGGAACCTCTTCATCAAGATCCGCACCGCATCCCCGATTGTTATCCCGTGGGGCCATTCAGAGACGGAGGTCATCCGCAGTGCGCCTAACGATCGAAGTTTAGAGTTTCTCGTGTGTTAGTTAAAACGCAACAGTGATATTGGGAAGAGAAAGAGGTTCCCAGTCAGTGGTTCGTAAGTGATCCGGAAGAAGGAAGAGTGAAGTCTGTCAAGTTCCGCTTCGGAGACGTGAATTAATTGAGTTTTGTGACGACGAGTGTCCGGGGAGTTGCCGAGTAATTAGGTTAGCAGTATCATCGCCATCAACGTCCATTGAGAGCCGGACAGACCGGTGCTTGGGCACCCGGAGGAATATAGGAAATTAGACAATCAACTTGTGACCATCGAGCACCGTCGTCGGTCGACAGCATCAAAATGGTTTTCGGCAACCGGTTTCGCATTGGAAGGTAGGCCTCTTCCGAGTCTAGGCTTGGAGTAGTGAAATTTAATCACTCTAGTTGATTAAGCCTTTCATGTCTCGTGAGCCCGAAAGTGGAGACAATTGGGCGTGAACCAGTTTTTCACACTGTGATTGTTTTTTTCGGGTTTCGGGGAGCCTTTTTGTTTGTGTTTTTTTTTTAGAAAGTAGAACTTCGGGTTTTCCTCTACCGAGAGTCTACAAGCAGCAGCAGCCACCAGTGAGGAGACAGACAACCTTGTCTGTGCCTTGGTTGGTTGGGTGGAAAGGAATGTACGAATTATGCAATGCACACAAACTCGTTGACGACGACGATGCGAGTCCCAGACTGAGTAGTGCAAGCTGAACTGAGACTCGAAGAACGACCTGTTGATGCCACGCAACGTTGCATTCGTTCGAATGCATTTTTAGCAGGAGCGTAAAAGAGTGTTGAAAGGGAATCGTTGAAGCAAAAGAACTATCATGAGAAAGACATACTCTTGGTCTCGGCTACAAATAAATAGCTAAATCCCGTGTGGAGTGATCAAAGGAATGTCAGATCGTGGTGAAGGACGCGTGCACTTGTCGTGGGAATTTAGCTGGTTGAATGCTTCCTTTTTGGTTCGTGCAGATAGTGGACTAGTTTTGTGAAGGTCTTCAACGTTTTAACAGTACCTTCATCGGAATAGTTACGCGAATTTTCGACTGAAGATTCGCAGTGGAATCGCTTAGAAATCATTCGGATAAATGCCCAAGATTTTACAATATTTACTAAGGCTGAGCTCTTGATATTTTGGTCATGTCCGGGAGCTTAGAAATTTGTCTAAATCATGTACTATGATTACTTTTACTATTACTATTACTATTACAGGTCGGACTCGATTGTCCGGAGACTTGATTATCCGGAGTCTCGATTATCCGGGGTTCGATTATCCGGAATTTTAGACTCGATTATCCGGAGTATTTTTTTTTTTAGTTAAGAACTAATAAAATAATAATAATAATATAATAAAATGCAGACATTTGAAATTATTTTGTATTATAATATGCAATATGATAATTTACACAATCGTTAAGAGGAGGGGCAGATTTTTTTTTTCTTGTGATTCGATTATCCGGAGGCTTTGATTATCCGGAGTGAAAAAAAAATCGATACTCCGGATAATCGAGTCCGACCTGTACTATGATTTTTTTTTAAATATTTGCAATGCTCCAGAATCTAAAAACTATTGTCTTTCACATTCTTGGCTTTTTTTAAGTCTGAGATCTAAAGAAAATAAGTTTGAAATCTTCAACATTAATGATCATAAGGATGTACACTCCCGAGCATAAGTTTAAGGACACCCCCAAAAAAACATGACAAATTTGTTATGTTCATATCTCTGTCATGTTACGTCCAATTTTCGTTCTCTTTAGATCATTTGAAAGGTATTGAATTGAACTTTCCTCGTAGGCAAAATGTTCAATATAATTTTCAAATTTTGTGTGCTAAAAGTTCACCCAAAGTTACAATATTTTTCAAAATTTTTAAATTTACGTGACTGATTTTCTTGGGTTGGCCAAATTTTGAAATAAAAGTAGTAGTAGAACACTTAGGGATCGTCCATTAATTATGTCACACTTTTAGGGGGGAGGGGGAGAGGGGGAAACTGTGACGAGCCTTACAAAAAACAATTAAGGTCCATATAAAAAATGTGACAAAGAGGGGAGGGGGGGTTGAAAATGGTCCAAATTTGCGTGACATAATTAATGGACCTATGGCCGGCGCCGGTGGTGTAGTGGTAAGCGTGACTGCTTTCTAACACCCGGATGGGTCTGGGTTCAATCCCAGCCGAGGTCGGTGGGATTTTTCTGAGGCATAAAAATCTCTGGTCACGTCTTCCTTCGGAAGGGAAGTAAAGCCGTTGCTCCCGGCCCATGTGTGTTGTGAATGGGTACGATATCCTACGCAGGTGTGGAAGCTGCCTTCCTGCACATTCGATTGCCGTCAATGGATGGCAATCGATGTCCGTCGGTGATTGGCACTAGATTGCGGAGCAGAGACCGTCGTTAAATAAAGGAAAGAAATTAATGGACCTTCCCTTATGCTATAACATTCATACCATTCACATAACCTTTGGAGATCGAAAATTGAACAAAACATATTTGCATGGTTTTTTGGGGTGTCCTTGAACTTATCATCGGTAGTGTAGGTATTTCTGGTTCATGAATTTTGAACAATCCGCAAGTTTTTTGAGGTCTTAAAATATGCAACATTATTCCAAGGTTGAAAAATCTTTCTCTGTCCGAAAAACTTCAAGTACTCCAGAATTTGGGTTTTTAAGCCTTGGATCTTTAATAAAACTTATTCCGAGCATTTCAAAACACTCAAAACTTTCTTAAACCATACCATGCATGTCCCAGAATCTTAAAACAATTTCAGAATATCTGAAAAAAACACGAACTTTTCCTAAATCGCAATTTTATTCAGGTCTTAGATTTTTTTAAACAATCTCTTCGTTCAAGCTAATGACCCATCCGACTTAATGGTGTTTGGCCTGATCCCTCAATGTAATTTATCTTACAAATGCAGTGCTCCGTTCTCCGCTAATGATTGATTTATCTTATGAAAAGCTTGAAAAGCCATGCCTCGAGTTTTTATATGGGTATTTTAGAGGTCCCAGAATTTAAGACTAGATGCCTAACAGGCAAATTCATAGACTTTACGGGCTATATACAAATTAAACACTAGAACTATTGTGGGTTAACATCGAAGACCCAACGGGAAAGGTGTAGAGATTTTATAAGTTAATTTCAGATTTCTTTTGGATCAATTCCAAAGGTTCTTATTAACGTTATTATCAGAAAAATCTGTAGGTCATTGGCTCGCACTACGGTCAAAGTCTAGTGGCATTATTTGTTAATTAATCACATATTCCAGCCAAAACCATCTTTTTCTGATGGTTTCTATTAGAAATAAATGATAACTTGGCTCTGTAAAGTTTATTCGATTGAGTAAAGTAATAAAGTAATTAAAAAATATATAATAAACCTCATAATACTGCTTCATGATAAAGTTCGAGTGGTAGGAAACGCCATTTTAAACTGCCCGAATGATATGACTCATTATTGGTACTTCTTGGATAAGCAAGTGTTCCAAAATCTTGATTTTTACCATGGGATAAAATCAATGTGGCTGAAATATTCAAAACTTCCAAAAGAATAAAAAATCCACTAGTCCCAGAATCTTGAATAAAAAATTGGAATCCTGTATGCGTTGAAAGCGAAGTCCAGCCACAATTTTGGTTTTATTTATACTTGTAGCATGCTTCAAAACCTCGATAAAACTTGGAAGATTACTTGGGTTCAGCCTCAGTCTACCCAAGCAACAAACATGTTCTATAACACTTTATATAATCTTTGTACGACTGGCTTTGGTTGTATAGCAGTTTACTCAACATAATTCTATGAATTTGTGTTACTTGGGTACAGTCCTTGTACCTAGGTAAATTCCAAATCTTTTTAATTTTGATTGCAGAGGCCCTACGTGGTTATATTAGTAGTTGATTCCTAAAACAATATATGTCTTACGAGTTAAGTCCAGAGACCTTTATGGTGATTTTTGGAGGTCTTAACTTGTGGGTTAACTTTAGCATCATAATTTTGGAACTTCGTGTTGACCTGAGCAGGAAGTCCCGAATTATGAGACTTTATGGGTTAGATTCAGAGGCCTTAGGAAATATACATAAGTATAGGTGGTAAATGTCATGAAAATGTTATGGGGAAAAATGTCGTTACATTAGTTTCCCCTATACAATTTAATCTACAGTAAAAATGTACATTTATCACTTCTGGACTCATAAGGTATCACTGGGCATCTTCGGAGATTTCGTAGAACTTGTGAATGAATTATGGAAATAAGATGGAATAGCTGACGATACCTTATGAGTTAAATCTAGAAGCCTGATGGGTCAGCTTCAGACACGATATGAAGTCCACTGGCCTGAATCTGGTCAACTTTAGAGGTGGGTTAAGGTTAAGGTGATGCTATGGCATATGTCCACAGGCCTTGATTTTCAGATACTTTTTGGGCCCAAAGGACACTATTGAATATTGAATTTGGATTCGTTCAACTGGTTCTGGAAATATGGCTGGAACATTAGACTGATGCAAAATTTGAAATTTTCGCTCCACAGTGCTCAAACGGTTCCAAATTGGGCCCCGATTAGCCTCCCAAAATTTGAACTCATCTAGTGAGAAACTGACTTGGCACAAACCATTTGAAGTTTATATGGGAATTACTATGGAGAAACCATAATTTCGGTTCATATCTATCTCAAAATTCACCAGTTCACTCTACTTTAGAAAATGTTCGGTCGGTATGGGTTTTGAGACTAGAGGTAACCTAAAACGTGTCAAACACATGATGCGACACATTAAAATGCATAACAGTTCGAAGATAAGATCAATGCTGGTTAAACTGAGTACCCAGGACAACGTTGGTCATACCCTGTCAAAATCTTAATTGAACTCGAAACCATGCGACACTTCAAATCACATGAGAACTTAAAAATAAGATCATTGGTAGGTATTACATTGAGTGTCCAGGACCACATTGGCCACACCCAGACCAGGGGTTGAAATGGTGATTGAAAGTATAAATTTGAATTAATGAAGGTTACAGATTAAATTTTTTTTAGCTTCTGCAGAACGATTTATAAAGTATGTAATAGATTAACCACATAATTTTCAGAGTTGGTTGGAAATGCTAACATGAAGCTTTAGTGTGATGATTTATTAGCTAGAGAATGATCTTTAGAAGAGGGTAGGTGGATAGTTCCGTTAGAGTACGGCAGTATGAAAATTGAATAGAAGTTGAAAATGAGCGAAGGGCCATTAATGCGACAGATTTTTTTTTTTAAGATAGACGAACATTTTTGCCTAGCCCGTACGATGTACGCGGGGACTTGAAGTATGTCTCCAAGTCCACAGGCAAAAATGTGCGTCCCTCTTGTTGCTCATAAACTGACTGCGGCTGTGGAATAGTTCTAGCGACGTTTTCATCACTACCTAAAGCCCCACGTTGCGAGAGCATTTCCAGTCGATGGTGTGTTATAATGCAGTTCTTCTTTACCTAACTATTGTGTTGCTCCTCTCTTCATGACCAACGTGATCATGTCTCAGAGAGAAAGCAGTAGGGTGGTTGTTGCGTGCTGTACCATCATCAGCATTAAGGTTTTTGCCTGTGGACTTGGAGCATTTTTGCCTGTGAACTTGGAGACATACTTCGAGTCCCCGCGTACATCGTACGGGTTAGGCAAAAATGTGCGTCTATCTTGAAAAACTGTCGCATTAATGGCCCTTCGCTCATTTTCAACTTCTATTCAATTTTCATACTGCCGTACTCTAACGGAATTATCCACCTACCCTCTTCTAAAGATCATTCTCTAGCTAATAAATCATCACACTAAAGCTTCATGTTAGCATTTCCAACCAACGCTGAAAATCGTTAACTTCGCGTATGAAGTAACATAAAAACACTTTGAACACATAATTTTGATATTTTTACTTCCATTGGAAAAAATTTACGGGCCTTAGATGTGTCTTCCGAATTCTTCCGTATTTCTAGTTACGACTCTGGAGTGTTTGATCTAATTTTATTCGAAGCTTCTTCTTGGAGTACTTCTTACTTCCTTTATAGCTTCTTTTTACTCCCGCTGGAACTTCTTCAGCAAGTTTCTTAGAACTTTTATTGGAAGTTTCTATTCAATCGTTTTAAACTACCCCGAATTCGACATCTCCGGAAGTTTCTTCCGATTTCCTTTATAAGTTCTTTTTGCTGGCTTCTCCCGGAAATTTCTTCTATATTCCCTCGGAAAATTCTTCCGACTTCTTCTGGAACATTCGTCCGATTTACATTAGAAGATCTTTAGCTTCCTCTGGAAGTTAATACCAAATTTCTATTTAGATGTTTCTTTTGGCTTCTCTGAGAAATTTCTTGTTACTTTTACCCAATTTCTTCCCAACAATTCTTCTAAATTTATATCCCGGGAAATTGGAACAGATTCCCGAACAGAGCCTGACTTGAACTAAAACCCATCATGCGACACCTCAAATCACGTTAGAATCCGAAATTAAGATCATTGGTGGTCATATTGGGTGCAAGGAGGGTTTGATTTCACTAAAGGTGGATAAATTAAGGTTTTTAGAAATTGTTCCGTAGTTTTGTGGATCATGTGCAGAGGTCCTATTCAAATGACTTAAGAAGCAAGTGCTAAAACCTCCCAATGCAAGTCCAGTGGAATCATGGGTCTTGTTAGATAAATTCAGATGTCTTTAAAAAAAAACAAACATCCAAGAGAAGATGATGATTTTTCTGATGATTTAGTTGTATTTCTAGTTCCTTATGATGCGCTTAAAATCCAGTTAAGCTAAGTGAATCAACTACTCAATGGGAATTTAGGATTATGAATTTGCTTGGATTGAAGAGTTTGATGATTCGATATGATTCATGATTCAATATTAACCCAATAGTCAAGCAATGCTTTCACTGGCCAGAATGACAATATTTAGTATTCTAGGTCTTCATTGTATGCTTAAATGCCTGGTTAGCTCAGAGGGTTAGCTTCTCGGTGAATTTTTAGTTTAGTGATGCTACTCATATTAATGAAGTTGCAAATCAAACTTCAAGTTGCTCAGATTGAAACTTTACTCATTACTTAGAGGGCATGCGTTGAATAATCATGACAAATTTGAGTAAAAGAAGTAGAGAATGCAGAATAAGTGGATCAGTATGAAACTTTTGGTAACTTGTTATGTATAATAAACACGGCAAATTGTATAGTGGAAGCTATTGTTTCGGTAGACTTTGTTCGCTTTCTATAACTTGGTCGATTCTCTTGTCGTCGTCGTCGTTTAAGCAACAGTTGGTGGATCTCGACATGTGCACATGGAATATATTTTATAACGGGATTAAAGACAAGTGCTTCATATGCAAGATGGAGATAGCATAGCATAGCATAGCATAGCATATGCGATTGTACAAATCGTGGGTGGCTATATAATGGTCAACTAATACGTTTTGCAGAAAATATCGAGTGTTGACGCAGAAAATATCACTAGGGATTAGTGATTTTCCCCACACAAAAATAAAATCTACAAAACAAGCATCGCATTATACACCTGGCCACATCCTTACAATCGCAGGGGAAGGGAGGGAAAGTTAATCCAACATCTACTTAAGAAGGTGCAGGGAACCCATACTACCTTCATAGGTGTCACAGGAAGGAAAGAGTTGTGTTAGTGGGAGGGTGGATGATTTGGAAACTCTATTCGTCAATATAAAGCATTTGATAGATCAGTGACAAAAATGAAATATAAATAGAAAAAATGAAAAGATCTCACCCGATTGGCCTAGAGACTTTGCAGCGTCATGTTTTCAGAAATGCTTTAATTGACCCGGTGGTGGCAATGCAAACTGCGGAAATTGGCAATTTAATCGCATTGACAATGATGAACCGTCCCAAAGTACCGTCAGTCGGGGTGACAAAAAATGATGCCGAACATTCAACATGTTTTAAAGATGATATAAGAGACAACCCGAATTTATTGCAACGCACATAAACAGCTTTCTAACCACGGTAACAAATTACTTGAAATTTTCAGAGAAGATTCTTAAACGAATTTTTAGTAAGACTGGCAAACTAATACCCACTTTTCAATGAGAGAATCCAAAAGCTGTTTTGAACATTGTACAGTTTCGAAAAAGTCCATCCTTAGAATACCTTGAGGTTCTTTTCGAAATTTTTAGAACTCTTTGAGCTCTTTTGAAATTCTTCTCAGAAGTCCTCTGGAATTATTTTTAGAACTCTTCTTGACTTTTACTCAGAACACCTTGGAACTGAAATTCCCTTAGAGTTTCAGAAGAATTTCCTAAAAACAATGATCCTGGAATGAGGTAGAAATTATCGGTACTCCCTTGAAACTTTCTTCAAAATCCCTTTGGAATTCCACTCAAAATTTTATTTTCCTATTATTCTTTTCGGAATTATCTAGGAACTATCTGCAGAATTCACTTGAAATTACTGGCAGAATTTTCTTGGAATATTCACCAGAAATCCTTTGGAACTGTCCTCAGAATTCAATATCCTTGAGGTTTTTCTTTGATTTTTTTTTAGATCTCTGCTAAGAGCTCTTTTGAAATTCTTCTCAGAAGTCCACTGGAATTATATTTAGAATTTTTCATATTTTTTCTCAGAACACATTGAAATTGAATGAGCTAGAAATAATCCTCGAAATTCGCTTGAAATTTTGCTTAAAATCCCTTGGAAATGACACTCAAACTTGGATTTTCTCGGTATTCTTTTCGAAATTGTCTTGGAAGTATCTGCAAAATGCACTAAACATTATCTGCAGAGTTTTCTTTGAATGCTTCATATGCAAGATGGAGATGCACTGGAATTACTAAGGGTGAAAAAATTAACATGCCATTGAGTTAAATTGAGGAAAGTAAAGAATCATCATTTGTTAAAACAATTCTGGCGATTAAGCAAGTATCCTAACGATGAAAATACATATTGGAAGACAACATTGTTCGTTCTATGATAAGTCGCATGAATACTGCTTGACCTGATGCTTTCCATGTTTTAATTTATGAATGAAGAGAAATGTGAATAGTTTTCCATGCATGGAATTATTCAGAAAAACGATTGGAAAATCAGACATTTCTGAGTTCTTTACGAGAAAACTAGTTTGAGTTCATACTGATATCAGGAGGCTACTTAAATCAGCATTTTGTTTGTATATTTAGATATTGATGTTTAGCAGCACTTCTGATCATAATTCTCTAGTAATTCTTCTTAAAATTTATCTGTCATTTTCCTCACGATACCCATACAAATCTCTTCAGAATCACGTAGGAATTTTCCTTAAAGGTTTGTTTTTCACAACTCCTTTTTAAATCTTCTAAAATTATTCAACTCTCCACATGAATCCTTCTAAATTCATCTAACAATTTCTAGGGTTTTCATGTCAGAATAATTCTAGAAATCTGCTCAGAACTTTTCCTTCGAAAACTGTGCGGGAAACCTTCTCAATATTTGTTTGAAATCAACACTTTGAATTCATTCAAATTTTAATAAAAAAAAAGGGTTTGTCCGCTAGATTCTATAGATTGTTATGTAATTTGTTATAACCCTTTAAATGCTTCCAAGTCTCAGAGCGTGACAATAATGACTCCACGACTTATAAATATGATATTTTTTTTCAAATCTGTGATTTTTCAAAATCTCACATTTTAATTATTTTTATTCCAAATCTTGCATCACGAAGATTGTTATTAATCACAAATAAAAAAAAAAGTTCTAGTTTCAGACACTACTCAAATATAAAAGCTCCAAAATCTTGGAAATCTTCTTAAATCACTTTTTTTTATCCTTTCAGTAAATTCCTTTGAGCACGTTCCTAAAATTGCGTTCAATTTCGTTTTTTTGCTGAATATCTTTTTTTTTTTCCTTGGTTTGTTTTCCGTCGATCTTGTTTTCCGTGCTGAGCACCAATGCTACCGACGCCAGGAAGGCAGCTCCCACACCTGGACCCTACCTATCGACCCATCAACTCATGAACCGGGGACCAACAGCTTTACTTCCCATCCGAAGGAAGGCGTGATCAGAGATGTTATGCCTCAGAACATCCCGGTGGCGCCGACTGGGATTGAACCCAGGCCTGTTGGGGTGAGAGGTAATCACGCTTACCACTACACCACCAGCGCCGCTTTTTGTTGAATATTAACAACCGGGATTTTTTAAAGATTTGAACCGGGAAAACCGGAAAAAACCGGGAATTTCAAAATGAAAATTCACTGCCACGCTGGAAGAAGAAGAAGAAGAAGAAGAAGAAGAAGAAGAAGCTTAGAAATTGTCCCACAAATAACTTTAAAAATTAGCACTTGGATACGTTAAAAAATCTTATCATTGAAAGCTTCACTTTTCGCTGATTATGTGAAAGCGGGAGATTTTTTGAGACCTGGACGGGAAAAACTGGGAATTTTAAAAATGAAAATTTTCTGTGCATGGCCATTCAAGCTTTCTGGACCTTACTTCTAGGGTTCCAAATGGCAATCTATGCTAATCCAGTGGATTTAATTCGGGCACTCTTATGATTTGACGTTCACGAATATGCTACATATCCACGCTAAAGAGATTTATTGATTTGTTATAATATATTTGATCCTTTTTTTCTTTTTCGCAAGAGCCTTATCGTACGACTAATATAAAGTTCGGGAGCCCTATATTAACTTTATATTGCAAACAGGGGAGTAGCGGGTAACAAGCCGTTCAAAATACAGTGTTCCCTCCATTTAAGCGGTAGGTGGTACCTTCCACCCACCACTGTTTCTCGGATATCTTTCATCCAATAACATTTGATTTTGTATGTCATTAGTGTCATCCATAAACTAGTAATCGATAGAAAATCAGCTCAATTGGTTGCAATGAAGGACAGTCGAGAAATATCGGTGTGTGGACGGTACCACCCAGCGCAGGGATTACTGTAGTTAAATTATTTGAATGGGTAAAAATGCCTGCATATGGGAGCAAGCTGTCAACTTATAAATTAAATTTAAAAATTTAAATCTTGATTTAAAAATCGAGATGAATATCTATGGGATCGATAAAAAATTAATTGTGCTCAGAAAACGAAGCTTTTTCAGATGATGTATAAAAAACGATATGTTTTTCGAAATTAAACAACCCAATTCCGATGTGTCTATTTACAGTATGAATTCCCCCTGAATTCCAATCGTAATCCAACCAATCGTTTATTTGATTTGGAATCGTGAATCCTTTGCCTTTTATTGATCCACGCGTACTCGTGCACACTCATCGAACTGCTCTCTATACCCGTGTCGAGTCGTATCGTCAACTCTGCGGAAAACTGTGGCTGCCTTGTTGACTGATGGCCCACAAATCTAACGGTTAATCCACATTTATTGTTGTTGTTTTGTTTTTATTTTTTCAATCATTCACATTTTATCCAAACAAAGAGCTTCGCATCGCCGCCTGGTTGGTAGCTAATCGTTGCTTACCATTTATACGACGTCGGTTGTATCTGTCCGTTTTGTTACTCGCGCAAGCGCACTCACTACCCGGGAGAGGTATGACTCAGCTTTCATCAACCCATCGTCTCGGGCCCACCCTCTTCCCCCGGCTAGTTACAATGTGTAATGCGTGCGCACATGTCCTGTTACCATGATGATAGCCGGATTGGAGCCGCTGAGGGGAGCCGGGCGAGGAATCACACACACACACACACATTACCGAAAATTAGTGTCACCGATCGGTGCTTGCCACCGCTAAAACAAAGAGTGATCCAATTTTGCCGCCGGTTGTTGGGCAGCTGGAGACGCGAGCAAATTAGAACTCGGTACCGTAATTCACTTACGAGCACGCGGCTGCCTCGCTTTAGCGTTGAAAACAATGCAGGTTTGCTCTAAATGCGCGGTGTCATTGTTCTCGTTGTCAGGCTAGGCAAGATGTGTCTAACTAGTGCCATAAAGTGAGTTCGTTGTGCCGAGCTATTTGGGGGGTCTGTTGGGAAGTGGTTATTGTAAGGCTATGTATGTATAATTTTAAGCTTCATTCAGTCACATTGGTCATTGGTCGATCGTTTCTTGTACCTTGGGGCATTCACTCATAAAGGAGTTCTGGAAATGATCCGCTAGACTGTGTGTTCTTTAAGAAGACCGTTGAATTCACTTTTGAATTACTTTGATTGAGTACATTTGGAATTGATCTGAAGGTCTTGTGTTTTTCTTTTTGTGAACGTTTTGAATAAACTTTGAAACCTTTTAAAGTTGATTTTTTAAATCAATTAACCGTGTCTTGAACACCTTCAGGTATGCACTAGAAAGCCACTTAATAATTATTGACTCTGATTTTTGGTTGGTTCTAGATGTTATCGGGAGTTGTTTTAACCCTTTCACTCCTATTTTTTTTTATTGAGACTTACTTTAAGCAAAATTTTGGGACTTTTTTCACACATTTATTGTTCTTACATGCGCCTTCGAACATCAATATGTCATATTTTTCATGGTAGTGTTTGTTCCGCGGCGCTGCGAAAATGACGTGTTTTTGTTTTGCTGCGTCGTTTTCGGTCTAGTGAAAATGTTATAAATTTACAATTTCATTTTTAAAAAGTGTTAATTTGAAAGTACAGAATTGATGTTGAAAAGTGCATAAGGTTAAAATTTTCAAATTCCTATCCATGGCATGTGGTGCCGACTGTTCTAACCTACGCGTAGTTACGCTCAGCTAAGTTTATTTACCTTTTCGTTCCTCTGCTTGATTGAAAGTTTCAGTACATTATCAATGGTGTATATTTGCATCGATAATCTATTGGAGCGGTATTCATGTGTGAAAATAGCTTCGGAATGCTTGCGTACTTGAAATGGGCTATTGTAGCTACGGTAACTCTCGGGTTCAAGCTTCCTGCATTCATAAGAAATTATTGCAGGCAGATTTTATCCATAATGCCACTGCCAGACAGTGGTATTTAGGCCAAGGATGAATCTTCATTCTAATTTACGATTTCACATACTATTAACAACCTTTTACCCATGAAAACCACCTATCGATCAGAATGAATTGTGCATATGTTTAGGATCAACAAACATTTTCAGACACAAAGGAGCAACCGGATCGAGCTGATAACGTTTCTTAATTCCAAAATCTGAAGACTGTTTTTAATAATATGTTTAGGTAATGAGCAGCAACAACGAACAGATAAACTACTTACAGCTTCTATTTATTTAATGCTTGAATTAACTATTGCCAGCAACGTCGGCTGGACGTATCCTATGGCTTACCCTCCCTACTAACAAAGATCCACCTTTCCCGTGACACTTATGAGGGGTCGTAGAGTTCTCTGCATCTCTCTTAAGTAAGTGTCGGACTAACATTCCTCCCAAGGACGTGGCCAGGACAGCTCTGGTCTGTTGGAGGGAGACACATCCTTTATCTAAGAGGTAGTAATTAATCACAAATTACTATCTAACAGCAACGGATGAAGGTGGGTCTCCTTCTTAAGAACAGTTTGGAGCTTGTACCACCTATGTCATTGTGCAACCTGATTTATGCTATGCTATGCTATGCTATGTTTCGTGGTAGTGTTTGTTCCCCAGGACGCCACTCCCAGGAGGAGGCCGATTTAAATCCCAAGCAACACGGCTTGTCATAATTAAGTTGAAAATACTTTTCAATTACTTACGTATAGAATCAATAATACTTTGATTTACATCATTTAATACATTTATACAACCTAAAAAGCGCAAGAAGCGGAGCTTATAAAACTAAATACTGGTCTTATAACATGTTTTGGAAACATCATAAAAACCAGCGGCAAAAAATTAAAAAAAAATGAGCATGGGATTCGAACACAGGTCCTTGGCGTGAAAGACTTATTACTTCCTAACTAGACCAACTCCGCTTGATATAACGTTAATAATAAGTATCTATTATGTTCTTGCCAATGGCATGAAAATTATATTTTTGTGCAACACGCCTGCTTCGATCCGTCATAAAGAAGTTTTGTAAGCAGCAATGCGTACATTTAGTTGCCAGAGTGTTATTTAAATGTATTTTCAACTACTTATAACACATCCTGAACCTTTTGAGTTGCATTAATTTATGAGATGTTATAAAAGAATGTTTTCAACTTTCTTTATAACAAACCTCCGAAAACCTCATAAGAAACTGTCAATGACTGCGTGAAGTGACAGTCCGGCTCAATGGCGCCGTCAATGTCCACGTCAATCTGGAAAGTGCAGAATCTCTTCAAGATCATTATAAATACAACTAAGATTGATTTTGCATACGACAAGTTTTATAGTGGTATTAAAACAGTAAGATGCACGTTTAAATAACATTTAAAGTTAAAAGCAAAAGAAAACAGTTTTGGAAAATGTTGAATTCTAGGAAGTATGAAGAAAACATCTTTCAACCTCATATAAAACATGGGATGCTTTATGCATCACTTATAATACATTAATACAACAAGTCGTTCTAATTCTTTTACAGAAAGATGTTTTGTGTGTTACTTGGGATTTCAAAAGGGTTGTATTAAAAATCAGTCAATTCAAGCGGCGATCGATAGATAAAAATTTTTATTTTAAAAAATGGTTGCCTTTCAAAGGTAAAAAATAAATAATATAACAGATGAAAAACTGCCTTTAATTGGCTCACAAAAATCGATTTTTAATACTATGTAAAATCCGAACGATCAAGGCCTTAAATAAACAGTTCTAAACAATATACAAAAACAACTTGAATTTGAGTTATAAGGGGATTCTTTTTTTAATCATCGAGCAAGTTGGGCCGAAGAATCTTCGATTTCTATGAAACTTCTTCCATAGGTAGAGTTTATAGATATTTTAACAAAAGTAAATTTCCGGAAAACCATAGTTAAAGTTTTCCGATTTTCTCAACGTCAAAGTCAATCAACAAAAATTACTTGAAATTTTGTCAACTATTCATAAAAAATACAATTGGAAACAAATTTCACATGAAGGTTTTCACCATTAAAGAAAATCCAAATGGAAAGCTGTGAAACATGGATGTGGAAGATGCCGAACAAAATAACGTTGGGATTCGCTGCTAAAACCTGCTAACCTGCAAGATACACCCCCTTACAGATAGCGTTGAAAAAATAGTCTTAGACTTAAATCCTTAAAACAAAGAGATGGCGATTTGTTTTGTACGGCAAAAATGTGCAGTTTTAGAGCACTTACAACTTTGTGCAACATTGAAAAAAAAAATAATGGAAATTTCAAACTAAAAATTTATGATAAAAATTGTATTTTAAGGGGGTACTACCGTTTGTACTCCATTTTCACCCTATAACTTCGTCCACTTGAGAGATGGAAAATTGACGTCTTGGCCAAAGCTTCTTAAAATGACTTCATCTACAATGTTTCCAAAGATGATCATCAATTTTAACAAGACATAAAAAAGTTATTTTATTTTATTTTAGTGTATACCACCCTTAAGCAAAAAAAGTTAAGGGTTGTGTCCAAAGCACGACCGCATTGTTGACGTAGAACTACGAGATTGTTTTTGATGCTCCTTTCACTAATATATTAATAACAAAATAAATGGTTTAGAAACTTAACTTCAAAATAAACAATTTATTATTCAATTTTTTTTTATTGGTCGGTTATTGAATAAATCCTAAAATTAGGATAACCTTTGGTCGCTTTCTTGCTGGCTCGACACATTCGAACGCGTTCAGCAACGGTCCGCGTATATTTCACATGCTTCCCTGCCTCCTGGTCTCTCACGCGCTTCCGATAATCAATAATATAATATTTAGCAACCATGTGTTGACACATTTCGAAGAGTTTTACAGAATTTCTAGATAAAGACTTGTTTCTTTTCGAATATTGACTCTATATTACGCGGAGTGTAAACACTGAAGCACTTACTGTACCAATTAGAATTTACAGAAAATGCTATAATGCATAATCACGATGGTGTTTCAATATGATGTCTGTGTTTGGGAAACATAAAATTTGGATTGCCTTTCTTTTTGCACGCATGGTAAGCTACACAGACTCCTCGCATCATGAGTAGTTTGCTATCAAGTAGAGACCTTCTTTTTGCGTAGTTTGCCAATGTCAATACCTTGAAAGCAAAGGGTTATTAACGAAAGATGAAGAGAATCGATCACAATCATCTGCTTCCAAGTTTGGTTACAAGATCACAACTCTGGACAGCATTTTGTGTGGTCGTTGGGGGCGTGTGGTTCTGATTATGGACATACAGGCACCGATAAATTCTATTCCAACTCTTTACTGTAATAAGCTTGTTGGCCCTAAAAAGGGCCGTTTTGTTGCCAAAGTTGATGATGATTTAACCTCCGAAACCGTACAGAGTGCGTCTGTCGCTTCAAAGCGTAGACGACATCTATTGCCCGTTACGCTTGGCGTGTTCAGAGTAGGCGAGAGGATCACAGATCACATTTTCCAGGAACACCTTCAGCACACCTCGTGTTTTCTCGTAGATCAGACCGGAGACACGTTTGACACCGCCCGGGCGAGCCAGACGACGGATGCCGGTTATCACGAAGAACCTTGAGATGACGCTTGCCGCCTCCTTTACCGAGACCTTTTCCTCCTTTGCAACGACCAGTCATTGTTGCTTGTTGAGTAGAAGATTGGACTACCTAACCTTCCTACTGCTGCTATTGATGTTTCTGCTGCCTGCTCGGCGTGGTGTCCGAAGCGAAAATGAGTTGAGGCTAGACAGCAGCGCTCTTTTGTTCAACCAAGTTGTACTCGATTATGACGACTGGGTTTGGGAAGAAGGTGTATTTCATGAAAACAGGGATAAAATTATCACTTTTTATTTGTACTTTGGACAATGCTTGATATTACAACTTTTTTAATAGTTTCTTGTTGGAAATCATCACTGAAAAGCATTGTAATTGATGCGTAGAAATATTTCTGATCGATTGGTGAAAAAAATATTGAAATTGGTCAAGGGGCAGGTGAGTTATTAATTTTCAAAATCTTTCATAATTTTGTTACATGTTTTATTTTCGGTTTTCACAAAGTATACCCCCATATATAAATCACAGACGTAGTCCTACGTCAAAATTCACCACTGCAATAAAGAATTTAAAAATTAAAGAAACATTCTAGAAGACATCAAAATGCTACACTCAATAGTTTCGTCACAAATGGCCATGTCTCTATTTTTTGATTTCGCCCCCCGGGCGTGGGATGGATTTGGACCACTAGTCCACCTAGGATCACCTTTGGCAATCAAAAAGAGTCAGCTGTCCTTAAACGGTTATTGATTGGGATATTTAGCTATGGAGCAGTACCACTTCCAATTCAAATTCCATGGAACGTCGCATAATTGTTCACTAGGGGCAATGAACCAAGTTTGTGCAGGAATTCAGTAATTTTGACTCTTGACTTTTTTTCTTTTTTTTTCGAAATAGCGTATTCGGTACACACTTAAAAATAACTAATTTTACACGTGACGGAATCCATCTTTGACATAAAATATGAGACGTAAATAAACATGTCATGTAATATTAAGTGCTCCGAGACTGAAAAGTTCGTTGCTAGACGAAAAGTACGTTTTATTGCGCTATATTTCGCATCTGTTATGACTCAAATTTATGTCAAAATTGACGCTCGTATATGTCACTCTCAGAGCACCTAAATTTACATGAATTTTTCTAAGTGTGTAGCCGTTCTGATTTACATCCTACACCGTTTGAAGAATTCATGTAAATTTTTCCGAGATATAGCGCACATAAAATTAACGCTAGATTTGGCATAACTTTACGCGATATTTCGTGTAAATTTAAGCGCAATTTCACATAAATTAGCAATATTGTATGCAAGCTTGTAAACGATTTCACTGTTTATGCCAAGTATAGCTCAAAATTAATTTACGCGATAGTTAAAATTCAGAATTTTTTTCTGTGCATGGAAATTATGCTAACGGTCGTCTTCACGATATTCTGCCCTATCCATTAGAATTCTTCAGCTGCATTTAACGTAATCTCGGTGGTTTTACTATCGATAATCCATAAAGCTACTAACGACAGTCATTCTGAGTTCACATTTTTCGATTTCAATCCAAATTATCGCCACAGCAATCGTCACTAGTCGAGTCGTCCCGATCCATGTTAAGCATAAGCCAAATAGCGAAAAAATATTCAAATTTTAGATTTGACCTCTCAGAATTCCATGAAACTTAGCATTTGTTCTATAAGCCGTTCGAAAAATTCATGTAAATTTCTGCGAGACATAGCGCACAAAAAAATAACGCTAGATTTGGCATAAATTTACGCGATATTGCGTATAAATTTAAGCGCAATATCGCATAAATTAGCAATATTGTATGCAAGCTTGTAAACGATATCGCTGTTTATGCCAAGTATAGCTCAAAGTTAAACGAAGGGAGATTTTATGCGATAGTTAAAATTCAGATTTTTTTTCTGTGTAAGGGCAATGAACTTAATTTATTCTGGAAATCGACCATTTTGGCTCAAGCCAATTTATTCAAAATGGCGTATTCTATATTTTTCAATAAATTATAGCACGACAATGGCTCATCTAATCGAAACTACGTATAAGACAAAGTTGTCGAATATTGGATTGCCTTTTAAGAAAAAAAAAAAAATACACAATGATAGAAAAATCCCAAATTTTTGTATAAAATTAAAAAAAATATATATAACTCAACATTGTTTGACTCTTTATCAAATCCAACGATGGAAAGGTGAATAAATTTAGAAGTCATATTTAAAAGAAAATTTTCCATTTTTTGTTCTAACCCGTTAAAAAAAAAGAAATAAAGCGCGGGTTGTGCTGAAATCAGATCAAAAACCCTATTTATATCATTAGTAATGAGGGCTCCATCTTCCTGCATGATTTCTTATGATATTGGATGTTTTGTTAATTTTTAGGAAATTTTTGAAATCTTAAATTTGAAAATATCGATATGGGGTAAAATTGATCAACCCCTCAAATGGCTTCCCATTGCATTTCTAGTCATTGTTTTTATTAAATGTGGGTTCCCTGAATCCGATGCAGATGCTACAATCCTTATGTGAAAAGTATTTTCAGCAGAAATGCCAGACAAAAAAAGATGTCTTAAATGCTTTGTAGGCAATGTAGGCAATATATGTATGTAGGCAATACAATAAATGTAGGCAATTTCATTCAAATTCACTAGTAATTTTGAGAAAACCCTGAATTTCTTGATATTTGAAACATTCTACCGCAATTTATTAAATAATTCGAATTTTTTTCATTAGTAAAAAAATGCTACTTGAATGGAAATGACATCAATCGTTGCAATCCTATGATCGTTTCTTTGGATGTTGATATTGTATGCTTCTTAACGTCAGCTATATAAAATTGAAATTCATGCAATAACATATTTGTTGCTGTTAGGAAAAATACATTGCCTTGATCATTGGAGTATCGTGTTGATAAACTTTTAACATTTATCTTGATATCTGTCACCGACCATGTTATACGTGATGATTAAAAGTGCTACGCATAATGATCAATTTGCTCCCGGATTACAGTACTTCCTGAACAACATACAGTTTTGAAAGAAATTTTGAATGTTTTAACAGTTGGAGATCCTCTGAACATGAACCTGAAGTCTTGGTAAAAATATTCAGAGAGCTTCACTAATATCTTGGTCTATATGGAGATCTTTTGAACATTGCCTGCTGTCTATGAAGGATGTTTGAAAGAATATCCTGTAACTTATGCAACGTTTCCTGAACATCTACAAAACTTCCTTAAGTTTTACTAAATTTCCTCAACTTCTGCGAAGTTTCCTGATTTTATTTTAAATTCCATATTTTTTTAATATATTTTAATTCTACAAAGATCTCTGACCATCTTCGCACTTCTAAAAGGCACCTATCATCTACAAATATTCTTGAACATCCGGAAAGTTTCTGGAAATTTAACGAAGTTCCCAAAACCTCCAAGAAGTTCATGAAGCTTTTTCGAATTAAGATCTATGACAAACTGCAAAGCAGTTCCCTATACTGAAGCGATGATCCCTGAAGTTTTTAGAAGTTTATTGAACTGTCTTTAGATCTTCTACAAAATAACCTGAACTTTTTCAAAATTCCTTACATTTATGTTTTACGCAGTTCCTCAAAATGCTACGAAATTCGCAAAACTTCTACAAAGTTTGCTGTACTTCTACGTTTCTCGTTGATTTTCCGCGGAGTTTCACGAACGAAATTTCTTGAATTTGCACGTAATTTTCAAACCAATTCCAAATCCATGGGGCTTCAAAAAAGTGCCTTGAAACTATATTGAGGTTCTCGATCAATGATGAGCTTCCCTGAAATAAAATAATGTTCCCTTAACTTCTCCGAAGCTTCTCAAACTTAAATAAAGTTTCCACTTCTACGCAGTTTCCAGTTTCCAAGTTCCTTGTTTCTACGAATTTTTCTGTAGTTCTATGAAATTCCCAGATTTTCTAATAAGTTTCCTCAATGTTTACGATGTTCCCTGAGCTTCTTAGAAGTAATTGCAGTTTTACGAAGTTTCCAAAAGTTAAATTAAAACCCTGGGCTCATGGCCAATTTTTAGAGCCTGGAGACGTCTTTTTATGGCATCGATTAAGTATCGATATAATATGATTTCTCAAAATTTCTTCTTCTAAACCGGGACTAGAAGAATAAATTTTGTGAAATCAGGTTCAGGTTCTACAAATTGGTCATAAGGCCAGGGAACAGAATTCAACATAAAGGACTTTAAAAAAAAATAGTAGCATCGAACTTGACAAGCTTGACAAAATAGGGTTAATTACCCCATTTCCAGCCTATTAAGCACAACCCGCAATTAGTATTTCTAAATCTAGCGCAGTTTAGCACCAAGCGGAATGTTATTATTACTGATGGCTTTCAAATTTATTTACCTTTCCGTACGTACCATAAGATTCGATAAAGAGAAACCAATCGTTGAAATATTGTCAAAAGTCTAACACTGCTTCTTGACGCCAAACTCGGCCTATGGATTCTAAACTCGGTCTAACGCATTGAAATACCAATGAATTCACTTCGTTCGGCCTATTGGATGAAGATAAAACATGATTCGCTCGGAGCGCTTCTTTTGTTTTTGGGAATAATGGGTGCAAACCTTCATATCACGCGTTCTCATTGACTTCGTTCGGTAGCTTATTAACTAAAGTATCCTACCAAACGCATAATTGACTTGTTAGCTCTGTAATCATGGATTTATTTGAAGTTTTCTGTTCGATAGGCACAAAATGGGCGATTAGGCCGAAGTAGTTCTCTACCCTACCGGTGAATCTGCTCGAAAGTAATTCGCGTTATAATTTCTTACTGAGAAATTTCCGGAGTGAACAATAGTCGGAACTCACCTCGTTACCTGTGTTTTTGGTGATTGCTGGCGTCATTTGCCACTGCTGATGGTGCTTTCCCAGGAGGTGATTCCTGCCTGCTCCACTGTGATACCCCTCACCATCCTTCTCCAACTGGGGGTTTGGTGAAGAGAGATGACCAACCCGATTCGTGCCTTCCTCAAAGTTGTCCTTGCTCGCTTTCTACTCTCTTTATACAATTTCCACACTGCCTTACTCTAACTCTATACTTTCATCTCCTCATCTATCGTATAAAATGACCACTTTAAGTCTGTTATTTGAAGCTTGGCATCTTCAACTATGTAAAATCATTAACTTTACGCAGAAGTAATACAAACATAAATAGTTAAAGCACCAAGACAATGTTAAATGCAACTGAAAAATTGTAAGGGCTACTGCAAAATATCGTCATCATAATTTTCATTGGAGATAAATCAAATCGGCTACCTTCAAAAAAGTTCTGGACGACTCCCACGACTAGTTTCACTGAAGCCAGCTCAAAACGGTCACAAAACCAGTTTCACTCGAATCGGGTAAGGATCGAGACGACCACTATTTTTAAGAAATCGTCAGGGCCAATAATTTCGCTTAAAACTGTAAAATCTAATGTTATGTCACTTAATTTCTTGTGAAGACCGTTATTAGACCGTCACTCATGGGATGTATGTTGCACGAATTTTTTAATTATTCCTCTAAAAATACCTCCAACTACACGATCTGGCCGCTTTCAATCAGCACGGTTTCCAGGAACCGATCCGACCTTTAAAATTAAATCAATCCTTTCGGATATCCGGAGCATCTAGTACAATCATTCAATCAGTAAAGCAGCAAACACTCCACAAGAGACGACGACTAAAACTATGGTTTCTGTTCAACTCTAATTTCCCAGAAATATTCGGGACGACAACTAAAAATAAAGTTTAATCAGTTTGGGCCGGCCATCGGAAGCATATTCATTGGAATCTAATCAGGACGGCCCCTGAAGTCATCTCCGGACAACTTCTAGGACTAGATTTACCTAAGGCGGTTCAGATCAACCACAGAATCAATTTCGTTCAAACTATGTCTGGATCGGGACGACCGTTTTACGTTTCAAAGCTAACGACATCGTTTACATGCATCGTTCATACCCAACACCAAAATGTTGGACCCAACAAACCTCCTTTTACCGATTCAAGCCTCGTAAAACATTTGCGCATTATCCAAAAACCAAATGAATAAATCAACTCAATTCAAACGTCCTTCACAGTTCCCGTTGTCAATTGCGGATTATCGCATCGCATCGATTTCCATTTCAATTTTCTCATGATACTTCACTGCAACACGCTCTGATACAATTACCGCCACTTTCCATTTCATTTGGTCGTCGCGTCCTGTGCAGCACTAAAATGCAGCAACAGCAACACCACCATACATAACAAGCACAACATAACCTAACAACCGACCGACATGTCACAACAATCCGCGCGCGCAAATCGCGAGCCATCAAATTCAGCGGCGACGACTTGTTTCGCATCCCAACTAGAGCCATTTATTGCTAAATCGTCACAAAACTCGCTCGACAACTACATCAGCCATCAGCCCCGGCCATGTCTTGTGCGATTTTCCCTCGATCGTTTATTTCAAAAGTCATTTTCGCCGCGATCCGATCGCTATTGTTTCTGTCCCGCTCTCGCTGCCACCCCACACTTTCCAAGTTGCGGTCACGCGTCTTTCCAGTGGACTTTGGCGGTTTGTGATTTGTTTCTCTGCGTTTGGATTTTCGCACTTTCCTGACACGGCTGATATCGATTCTCGTCACTTGCCGGTTGTGTAGCTTTTCACCCATCCAACGCGTCATAAGCGTGTACTCACGCGCGTCCGTCGTTGTCCGGAGAGATCCGGCTGACGTTGACGATTGCATCCGACGGGCGGTGACGACGGTAGGACCGGTTGGTTGCAGTGATCAATTGATATTCCGGTGGCGAACGAACTCGATCGATCACAGCTAGCTCGTTCAGGACGGACGGAACAAATTTTCCGACATACACAATCTGATGGGGGAGATTTCGGTTCGAGCACGGCCTGCAGCGCACTGTTGGTGGAAGCTGGTTGGATGAATTCTTGCGTCAACTGATCGATTCTCTCTTTCGTTAAAAACTTGGCATTTTTGGTCAATTGTTCTACATAATCTGTTAACAGAAAGTATTGGGTATGAACAGCTGACCAGGCTTTTGGAGCCGAGTTATTAACGTAAGAGATAGTCAATGAAAAGAATTGATTAATGTAGATTGGTTTATATGAAAAGTGACACGAATTGTTGACCAGTAATGGATAATTTAGGCACTACAAAGCTACCGATTAAGCTAGTCTGGTTACAACTGCCACGAGCGCCACGAGCGAAATTTAAATCAAGCCGATAGCCAAATGTCAGTTTTTGGTCGCTATTTAAATGGTTCAGGTGACCAAGTTGATCAAAAACAAAACAACCTACGGTTGATCTGTCGGGAATCGTGCCTCAGCAACAATTCTAACCGATCAAGAAGGCATGGTGGCCAATATGAATTATTGAATTTTTGATTTGAAGCGGATCAAAGTCCTAGCATCCAACGGTTCTTCACATTGACAGCATCTCCAATTCGATCGACGTGGATCCTAAAGCCGGTCAACGCAATAATGATCAACATCATTACCGATTCCATGACCCTGTCCTCTCCAACAGCAACATTGGGACGAAGAAGATCACGATCCTACGCGACAAATGAAGATCTCCTCTACTGCTGCTGCTGCTGCTGCTGCTGCTGCTGCTGCTACTGATGTGCCACATGAACACAAGAGTGCGAAAACATTATGATTTATGTGAGATCGAAAACGAGATCGATCGATCGATCGAGAGGAACGACATCGCTTACACCGGCACGATGCATATAGGAGTAAAAGTGCCAATAATGAGATCATTGTCTGCAAAACTGGTCTCAACTGACAGCAGCTTTTCAAACCTATATGTGAAACTAGATGACTACGACGACGATGACTAGGGGGATACGACACGCTCTGGTTTCCGTGCTTGCGTGTGAAATGCATCGCCATATGATCAACATGCAGCCGTGTGTGGACCGCGTCAATTTGGGATGATGTGACGCGCGGTTGGGTTGGATTTTTCGAACGTCGTCATCACTATTAAAGTGCAAGCTTTGGATAGCAGGGATTCGGAGTGGAGAGTGGTGGTTTGGAATGGGTTTGATTTAAATTTAAAATTTCTACCGATATCGGTTCCGGGAAAGTTTTGCAATATGTTGGTGTTTGAAAGCGTGGGATCATTCGCAGAGCGGCTTCCCATCAAGAGATTACTTTTAGAGTTTCTTAGTGCCGGGAAAACCGAGAAAAGTCGGGAATCCCAAAATGACACTTAAGTGGCCAACCTGAAGGTTTGATTCCGGTTTTGTTTTTTCATACATCGGTGGACCGCTTCACTGGTTTTACTTCTGGCAGATATTAACCATCCTAATGTATTAGGAAAAATTTAAACAGTGTTTTCAGGCTACCCCAATACACTAGGAAGGTTAATGTATTTAATAAACTTGTTTCAAAATAAATGCCTAACTCCAATACTACCTTCACAAGCTTACTCGAGGTATCATAAATTTCCAAAAAAACAGTCACTATGCACTACCACTTATCCAAAATTTGATAACGTTCCAAAATGTCGTTCCAACCAAGGTCGTTCCAATTTTAGTACGCACCCAGCCAAAGCTAGGTCATTACCAAGAAAAAATCGTTCATCCTTGAGAATTCCAGAACATGCATCTTCACAGCGTCTCAATTAAAACATTCCATGCCGAGTTCAGCCGAAAAACAGAACCGACAGACAATTCCACATTCTTCGAATCCAGCTGTTCAAATACTGCATCCGCATGAAAAATGGTTCCACGAAAACGAAAACAAAACCCAAACCTTAGGCATTTGGCGAGAGCAGCTCGGTTTGCTAAATAACAACATCAGCTATGAAGCCGAAATGGCTTAATTGATAACACAGACCTACTCGCCCAGAGTGAGCCTGAACCTGGGGTGCTATAAACTCCTTTGGATGAAATGTACTCACTTTAATACACTCACAATTCCAGATGCGAATGCAAAATCGAAAGAACGCCTATTACGTGGCACTCTTCTGCCTTCTGGTTGTGGAGGATAGGAAACGGTCGGACGAAGACGGCGATCTTCCCCCCATCGCAACCCACCCACCCAAGACTCGCAACGGGGAAGAACCGTGCGTCGCGGCTTCCTTGTTGTGCACCGCGAGAAATTCAACTTTCTTCCAAGACAAGCCGGGCAGCGCTTCCTTTGTTTGCATATACGACTCGAACGCTTTCAATTTGCGAAAACCAGCTGCCGTTGCCAGAGCTACCTACCTACTGCTACTGCGTGCAATCCAAGCAATCGGCCAATCTATACCGCATACCTCGTCTGGTCCCAAAACTCCCGTGAG
Organism: Ochlerotatus camptorhynchus; assembly: GCF_037179485.1. Lineage (NCBI taxonomy): Eukaryota > Metazoa > Arthropoda > Insecta > Diptera > Culicidae > Ochlerotatus > Ochlerotatus camptorhynchus. The sequence goes on from NW_027040621.1 coordinate 1,092,769, forward strand.
GTTTTCGATGACGCGACGGCGTCGACAACCGGGAAATGTGTTGACGCCGCATCATCGTGCGCGGTTCGCAATAGGTACCTAGTGTGCGTTGTGTTTTTCTTTGTCGGGAAGCGAGCAGAGGTCGCTTCCAAAGGTTATGTGAATTCTCGGAAAGTGGAACGAACCTTCCGGAACAATGCTGGAGATCTAATTTTTATGGGGTCATTCCTGGTGTTTTTTCGTTGTTTCAGGAGATTGGATGTAGTCATAAAATTTGCGATTGTACCGCATTTAGAAATGATGTGATGGAATTTATTGCTAGGAGAGTATGGTGTGGCCGTAAGACAATTAGACATCTGTGTGAGGTACAAGAAATTTTAGTTGTTATTTTATGGCTCAGTTCGTCGTGCGGTGTTAATTTTAGAACAGCCAGCCCCTGAGCGTTGTAATTGGTTTTCGATTTCGTCTTCGCGGCTAGAAACGGATGAGTGACGAACTGCGGAGTGGTGAATTTCGCTCGTAAAGCAAAATTTGCGTTCGCTTTTCGGTTTCGGCTTGAAAATGAAACCGACTGACGCAAATGTCTACTCGCGCTCCAGATGGCGGGTGATGAAATCGAGTGGATTTTCGGGGAAATGTTTTATGGGGAGGTTTGATTGAAAGTGGATTTCATATTTGCTTTCCGAAAATTAGCCTAGGTTTGTGTTTTGCATTTTCGTCTGATGCCCGTAGTTGTTTTCAATCTATGTTAATCTATATTAATTTCATGTTGTTCTAAGCTCAATCAATATCAACAAACCGCTAACCATTCTTTCATTTGTTTTGTACTTTCAGGTATGTCTTCAGTTTATTTGCGTCATTTGAGGGATTACAAAAGTGCGATAATTACGTGAGCCCTAACATTATCATCCTAAGGTATTTTTAAATATATTTTTTTCAGATTCATTTTACTACGACGGATCACTGATCTTTTTGGGTGTTTAGGATATAAAATATCAAATTTTTTTGTTTCAAATCTCCATGCATGAACTGATGATATCTGCAATTAGTTAATTAGGTTTGCAAATGTCGAAAAGTATGGCCATCCATTTTTAGATGTGATTTAATTAGTTTTTCTTTTTAAATTAGTTCTCAACAGCTTGTCCTCGGACTAGAAAATAGTTCACATAGGCTTTTTGACATTTGAAGTTTATATTGAAATAACAATGGGAAAACTAAACTTTTTGTTTATTGTCTTCTAACTTTTTTCTATATTGTACTGTAAACAAGTTCTATTGCTATTCTTATGGGACTTTTTATCAGCTACAACTTTGCACAAAATTGTTTTTCAGCCAAACGTCAAATTAAATAGGCAAGATTAAGCAACTGTATTGTGGGCAACACTGTATACTGCAGTGTGACATAGTAGCCATGATTTTTGTCCTCTATACTACGCGCCAAAAAGACCAATGTTGCCTGCTGAACAGTTGATTGAGCATAATCATAAGACATCAGTGACTTGAATCATTAATAATTTTTGTTCCATACATTTGATCGAAAAATGGTCTTAAAGAAAGTTGTAGCTGAGAAAAGTTTAAACAAGCTCATTTATCATTTTCTAAAGTAGAGTGAACTGGTGAACTTTGAGATTGATATGAACCGAAATTATTGTTTCCCCATAGCAATTTCCATATAAACTTCAAATGATTTGTGCCAAGCCAGGTTCTTACTAAAGGAGTTCAAATTTTGGAAGGATAATCAGGATCCAATTTGGAACCGTTTGAGCACTGTGGAAAGAAAATTTCAAATTTTACAAACGCCATAAAATACTTTTTAACAAATTTATGGTGGACCTGAAAAGGACCGTTTTGTCGTGATGGTTGAGTAATGCTGAGCTGGTGTTCATCACAGATGAGACTGGCGAGCTGTATGTTGTTTGGAACGATGGTGACGTGCTTGACATATGTAGATGGCCCACAGCGACTCACGAAGAGCTCCTGAATTCGCTCATGACGGGAGCCTTTTGTTGTGTACTGGAGAACAGTGTTCAACGCTACGCACCAAAAGCACTGCTGCTGCTGTTGCTGCTGATGATGACGACGGACCGGACACCTCACACACAAGTTGATTAAATGAGCACCGTTCGATGAGACCGGATGGAATTCAATTTTGAAATCTGTGTAAGGGAAAGCGCTTTTTGCAGGCAATCGGGGATAATTTTGATCACCATTGCAACAGTTGGATAAATGCGTAATTTTCAATAGTTATCTGTTGAAAATTGATAGTGTATTCCTTGTAGCAGATTTGTAGAGAAATTTCCATTCGATTGGCTTGTTTAGAATTAAAAACCATCTACTATTGACAGACATATAAGTGGTCAAAACCTGAAAAACAATACAGTTTTTCAACGAATTGCATCAGTTGGATGCAACGAATTACATCAGTTGGATTTTCCATTCTAAGAATCATTTTCAGAATTCATGCTTAATTTATCAAAATTTCTCTAGGATTTTTCTTAAAATTCCATTATAAATATATGTTTAATTCTGTTGAATTCTCCTCAATACACCCATGGCACTATTTTCATATGTTGCGAGTTTGAAGTTCCATGAATTTCAACTCAAAACTAAAGCTAAATAACCTCACTTTGGCTGTATCGAGAATATTAAATTCCTAGCATTCCTTTGGTATCGAATCAATTTCAGATTCAAACTCCTTTCGAATTATTAACACAATTCACTAAATTTCTAGTGAATTGTGTTAATAATTCTCAGAATACCTCAAAAGTTTTTTCAGCATTGCTTGGAACCTCTTGTCAGAATTTACTTGGAGTTGTGGAGTTTTAGATATGTTTTGTATTCTCTGAATTCTTTTTGAGTACTTTTCGGAGATTCTATGAAACTCTTCTGGATATTTCCTCACAAAGACTACGCCTGGATTTTCTGAGGCATAAAATCTTTGATCAAAACATAAAAAAGTTAAGCCGTTGGCACCCAGTCCATGAGTTGATGGGTCGATAGGTAGGGTCCAGGTGTGGGAGCTGCTTCCCTGGTGCCGATAGCATTGGTACTCAGTACGGAAATCAAGATCTACTTAAAACAAATCAAGGAAAAAAATCTATAGAAGATCTCTTCTGAATACTTTTTTAATTAAATTTTTATCCTGTAATTTCATTCAAATTCAATACAGATCCCGAGTTTTTTCAAGCTCAGATCTTAACTTATTGTTTCAAGCTCATGGCTTTTTAAAAGTTTTTTTTTTGCTACAATCTTTCACTTTCCTAAATTCGGCCTTGTAACCCATTCAGCTCAATGGTGTTCAGCATAGCAGCCTTTAGAATAGCAGTATTAATTATGTCACGAGACTTTTATGGAAGATCAACTCCTTTCATCACGTGTTTCCTATACCTAATACATTGCTTGTCATACATTTGTAACCCCCCTCCCCCAATAGTGCGTGACGTATTTAATAAACGATCCCTAAGAAAAACGTCAAAATATTTTTAAAACTCCTTTTAAGGAAAATTCTTAAATTGATTTCAAACGCCAAAATTTCAAAGACCTTTTAAGGGAATCAAAAAGAAATGAATCATTCTACTTCCAGGGTGATCAGTGAACCAGGAAAATAGACAAACCGGGAATCCAAAGTCACCGGGAGAAAACCCGAGAAAAACCCATGAATTTCGATGACAAATCGGGAAAAAAATCATTGTATTCTCTTTCCAGAAAAAATAACATTTTGGACATTTGAAAAGTTCCAAGATTCTTGAACTAGACTAGATTTTTTTTTTCTAAGGAATTTTGAGAACATTTTAGAATGTCAAGGATAACACCAGAGAAAATTAAAGGGAATTTTGGTTATAACTTTTAGAGATTGTAGACTTTAACATTCCGATCACGATGCCTCCGGTAGAATGTGTAAAAGCAAATTGGCATCACCATGTTTCAAAAAATTGTCCACTAGGGTGTCTGCTCAATTTTCCGATACACTTTATATGAAGTTGCGGGAGAAAAATATCTTGGCAGAAGTCTTCTAAAAGAAAAAATGTCTTCAATTTTGGCAGTTACAAGTTCTTGTAGAATTCATTATGCTATGATTTCTGTTGTAATAAAAAAAATATTTCCCTCAGTGCTTCCGGATCCTGTTCTGGGGCCACCAGATGTCCAATGTAATCAATTAAAGATGATATGACCAACCAATTTCTGAAAACAATGATTTGTCGCTCGATAGGTTTCTGTTGCAGTGCAAAATTGGCCACTTCACCCAAGGCTCCTGCAACCTGTTCCAGGGCCAATGTGATCCAGACATAAATTCAGCAATCGACTAAATTTTCAATAGTGACCAGAAATATCCATTAGTATCGTCCCAATTTATCTAGATAAAATCGATAAATAGCAAATTTTTTGCGATGGGCCAAATCTTAGATCCATTAGGCCAACATTAGAACAATTTCCGCTATGTTGCTCTATAGGTTTCTGTTGTAGTAAAACAATGTTCACTTCCCCCGGGGCTTCTGGAACCTGTTCCGAGGACTGCAGATGGCCAATGAGGTCTAGAAGAGGCTACATGGCCTCTTCCGGATTGCTCACAAAATTCTGAAAATAATTATATGTTGTTCGATAGGATTCTGTTGATGTAAAAAATATCCACTTAGTCCAGGGCCTCTGGAGCTTGTTCTGGGGCCACCAGATGGCCAATGTGATCCAGAAAAGATTATATTGCCTCTTCCTGATTACTCACAGGGGTTCTGGAACCTGTTATGGACCAACAGATGGCCAATGTGATCCAGAAAGGCTGATATGGCCTCTTCTGGATGATATTCTAATGCTACTAGGCCATAAAATATGTTATGGTCTCTTCTGGTTTGCTCACAAAATTCTCCAAAATGTCCACTTCCCCAAGGGGTTTCTGGAATCTGTCATCTGGTCCAATGTGATCCAGAAGAGATTATGTGGCCTCTTCCTGATTGCTCACAAAATTCTAAGAACAATGATATATCGTTCGATAGGTTTCTATTGTAGTAAACAATTGTCCACTTCCCTCAGGGCTTCTGGAACCTGTTCCGGGAACTCCAGATGACCAATACGATCCAAAAGAGTATAAAGAGAGATAGAGAAGGATTAGTAATTTCCATTTAATTCCACTACCTTATTTGCTTATCCTTGTACTAATTCGTACAAGACACTGAAGAAGTCTGCACATTTGAGACAAAATACGCGTATCTGTCAAGGATAAGCAAATAAGGTAGTGGAATTAAATGGACATTACTAATCCTTCTCTCTCTCTCTCTCTCTTTATACAGGTATTCCACTAAGACGCCCACATTCATCAGGATCCAGAAGAGGTTATATGGCCTCTTTCGGATTGCTTACAACATTCTGAGAACAATGATATGTCGCTCGATAGGTTTCTGTTATAGTAAAAATCTGTCCACTTCCTTAAGGGCTGCCGGAACCTGTCCCATGGCCATCACATGTCCAATGTATTGCAATATGATGTAATTATCATGAATAATTGATTTTTGACGGCATTTTACAAAGTTAAATGATTTATAGTACAAATTTCATAATCATAACTGCAGTGAGTAAAAAAAAATAACATATAAAAAGGGGGAGGGTCATAAAGAGACGTGTCCAACAATTCCCTTTGATGACACATCAAGCAGATTTCAAATTAGTTACAACTGGTAACAAGACTGCTAGGAAGTTGTTTGCAATATCGCCCATTTATGCGATATTTCGTGTAAATTTACTTGAACTATCATGTAAATATACATCAAATCTAGCAATAATTATACATGCGGCAAAATCCACATAAATTAACAAGTTTTTCTTCAAACGGTGTGTATGAAACAGCAAATTCCTGCATTCTTGTTTTGTGATACCTTCAATTTCTACCAAGTTAAAACGCCTCCTAATAACCTTCTGCCCATAGCCTGTCTGATGTATCAATCGGCCTTATTTAAATTCAACTTTGGAATGGACTCATCATCTGTGTTTGATTTTATGCTGCCCAACAACGAACCCCGACAAAGAGATCTCTATCTCTATCGCTGCTCAAACAAATCTGAGAGCAGAGCAGAGCCACTGACAGGCATCCTGCCAATTAATCATCGATAAAATTTGCATCCCCCTCTCCGGTTGGTTTGAAGGTTTTGGACATTCATTGTACTCATGTTTTCACCTCTCGTAGACTTAATCCGTCAAATCCTTTAACCTTTGGGTACAATTTTGGTCAGACAGCAACAAAAATCACCAGCAGCAATCTAACAAGTCTGCCAATTGGGCCAATAAACAGTTGTTAAAAATTCTAAACTGCCGGCAGCTTCAGCCGTCGCGTCGTCAGCGCAAGCAGCAATTGACAGTTGAAGATAAAGATTAATGGCTTCTTGAACGATTTTATTTTGGAGGCTACCAGTACCAGCTCACAGCAATATCGTTATCTAGATCTGCCAATTCCCATTCACGACGACGAGCGTCTGGCTGAAACGTGGATCTATTTTTAAGCTGTTGTGCACCTTTGAAGGTTATGTTTCTAGTCGCGCTTCTCGAGATGAGTCCTTCCAGTAGAGTCCTATTATACTTTTAGGGGGGGCACTGCTCTGTTGTGGGTCTCCATATGTAGATCGCAGCATGCTCGGTCGGTGGTGCTTGATGATGATTGGCATTTTTCCACGGCCTGCTGCGATGAGGTCTTTTACCTTGAGATTGATTGATGCGATCAGCCGGCGGACTCTCACTCACTGCTCTTCTCTCGCTCGCTCGCTTGCTTGGCTTGGACAAATAAAATTAAGAAAAAGTGGCATAAGTCTAACTGGTAACGAGGGACTTAATTTAACCGCTCGCCATTTGTTGCCAACAGCCCAATCCGAACAATGAGTTCATTTGTTTTCGCTCCTCCGTTGGTTTTAGACTGTTTTGAAAAAGTCCGGATTCACCTTGCGCTTGTGTGATCGTGATGTTGGTCGGCACATAGGAAGAAGGAGGAAGGGGGGATCACTTTTATTGTTCAAACTTCTATTATGTTGCTGCACAGAGCGCGGACCGACTGGTCGGAGAAATGCGAAAGCATCATAAAATCACGCGCACAAAACGGAAGGAAGCTATGCTCTGCGTCAAGTCCGGTCTAAATCCGGGCAGCACGATATTTTCGCCGGCTTTGTTTCAGAGCTCTAGGAGATTTGACAATGGCGCGGTAGCGGTCGCGTTCGGTTTGGCCATTCATCTCAATCTCTTTACTTACCGGCAGACAGTAGTGTGAACGACGACGGTACGCAAAGCAATGCCGGCCGCCGCGACCGTGCTCCGGTTTGGGACGTGACGGGCGAAAGGAACTTTCCCAAAACGGTCACAGCTATAAAATCGGAGATTGGACACCAATTTAAAATTATCTGGAAGATCACGTCGCCCTGTGGCCGTGGATTATTGTGATCGCAGATGGCCGTGGGAGAAAACCACGAAAAATGGGTGGGAAAATTTAGTGATGGTTTTTGGGAGGAAGGTTTGAGCCAGTTTGTGAAAATGGACTGCTAAGTGTTTACTTAGTTGATTGCCATTTTAATAAACTGAATGCTTCAATTTCCATTAAATAAAAATGCGAAGAAGCTTTCCTAAGCTTTCAGGATTATTTAAGGGAATTTGTCAAAGTAATAATCAATGAGGAACCAGCAATACAAGTTCCTAATCAAGCTTAAGACTAACTATATTGAGTCAACTTATGAATCTTGGAAGCATATTTTTCGTTTCCAACTTTCAACCTTTTAAATCGGTATTTCAAGCAAAGATTGAACCATCGATTTCGATCCAACCTTCTGCGTTAGCAAGAGAGGGATCGCCTTGACCATCGCCAAACTGCAGTAAAATTGTTTTCCAACACAATATGTAATCGAAATTCGAACAACATTGAAACGGTAATCCCCCAAGTACCCGCTCAATTTAACCCAATCATCCGTCTCGACTTCCACTATGGCGCCACTCCACGGTCCACTTAACATCATCTGAACGACCTCCCAGAGGGCACTCCACCTCGCTCACAAAACAACCCCTTTCCGAGAGCAAAGATGATGATGATGAACGCTCCACTGCATACCACGCGCAGCCTACACACAAATCGTCGAAAAGCCCAAAATAGTCAAGGTCGCCGGTCGTCGTCATCGGTGAGTTGAGGTGAGTGAGATCAAACACAGAGACCTCTCACCGTTCAAGCAGAGGCACCGCACACTCACTGGATGCTCCAATTGTTGTTCAAATGTTTGAAGTGCTCAGACAGTCGCAGTGTGCTGTGACCTACAAAAATCGACCCATGAATCCGTCGCTCCATGGATGATGACGATGGCAAAGACAATAAGCGGATTAATCGTGTCACAAATCACAACTAATTACACACCTAGAGAGCGAAAGAGTATTGACATTCCTAGGCTTCAACAAACCACAAAGCAAAGAATGCCATGAACTTGTTCAAGTAATTAATTTTGCTCCCGCCTGCTGAGGAAAATGAGCCGCGATTTTTCTAACGGTGCATTCTTGGCACCTTTTTTTTTTGCCACCGGGGGCCGGGCGTGGGATATGCGACTTTTCCGTTCTCAAAAGAGATTCCTCACTAAATGTGGGAGTTCACGTTCCATCTCGGCTGCGCGCAGTGTGGCATTGGAAAAAATGTGTAATAGTAGATTTGTTACGCCGGGCTGGGTGCTACTAACTGTTACTATAGCAACTCTGCGAGGCGAACTGCATCAGTTGATGAGGGGAGAATGTCAGCTGTTCGTTTTGAGAGGGATGAAGGTGAAGGCAACCCACGCGGACGGACGGGGTAACCGGACAGCTTTGACGCCAAACGCGCGCGACGACAGAGAATCTAATCTAGATGAGACCGATTTGTTATTCATGGTGCTGTTGGTAGTAGGAATTCAGCTGAGTTTTAGAAAGGCGTATCTACAGCTCTGTATCTGTAGACATGTGAAAAGGCACGACGACAGGGCGGTATTGTACAATGCCATCGAACAGTGGGAATGCCCGGGCTGGAACGGATCCGCTACGATCTCATGTCAGGCTGTAAGTCAGTGAGCGAGTTTAGTTTTGTTGTGTTATCTGTTGGGGATCAGATGGCCATGAGGTAGTTTCGAGATAAGCTTCGGAGAGAATGGTGGCGGAATTTCGAGTGGCGTGAGCGGTATCAATCTTTTCATAATGAAATCGGTGCCATTTACCGGATCATTTGTAACAGTTTAACAAAACGAAAAACAGCGTTGTTGAACTTTACCTGCAGACCTTCAGTCAAGGGCACAGCCCGGTTTCAAAATACAGTGGGTTTGGGCAAAATGGTGATCAACGCCTTTGCCAGTGAACCTGGAAAACCTTGTTGAAAAATCAACTTAGGAAAGACATGTTCTTTTTGGTTCAAATTTTCAATCAGCTATTCGTCTGTTTTAAAGATGTAATAGCTCAACAATATTTATTACTGATTTTTCCTATCAATTTTGCAGTTTTGTGTATGGAAAATATGCATGGTGTCGGACATTAGAAACACAAGTTTGCAAACTTAAACTAAACTAAAAATTATCCGGAATTCTTTTCAGAATTCCCAAGATATCAATCAGAGCGTTATGTTGGATTCCTGTTTAGAATTATCATACAAATCAGGAAACTCTCATCGTAATTAGCTTGGAATTCTCGTTGGAAATTGAAATTTTCCTAAGAATTTCGTAGGAATTCTTTAAGGAAACCTATCCTGAGAACTTGATTCTTCTATAATCTTGTCAATATTTTATTTCAAATCTCTTCTCAGAAATCGTTCGTAGTTCACATTAGAAACTTGAAATTGAAATTTTCTTCATAATTCGTTGGAATTCTCTTTTGAATTTTCTTGAAACATTCATGATATTTTTTTTTAATTTTCCTCTTTTTATGTTGTTATATTCAGACTACGATCCCTTTGGTATTTTTCTCAGAATTCCCTTAAATATTTCTTATGAATCTTTCTCAGTATTCCATGGAAATTACAGTTTACCTCTTTCTAAATTATGTTTGTAATTTTCGGAATGTTCGGAATGTAATATTCTCGAAATGTTCATTAAATTTAAACTGTTCCTTTCCTTTCTTCTCACGATTCCCATACAATCCTTCTCAGAATCAACAAGCATTTCTCTTTGAAGATCTTTTCTCAATTCTCTTGCAACTTCATTTCTTCTTTCCAGAAATCCATAGGAATGTTTGTATGAATCCTTTCGGACTTCATTTCAGAATCTTCTTAGAATTCTGGTAAGAACTCCTAAAATTTTTGTAGGAATTCTCCACACTTGCCCAAGTAACATTGCAAGTTTTATCAAGGTTTTAAAGCATTCTTCAAGATCAAATCGTGATCTTCAAGACTATGATAAAACCAAAATTGTTTCTTGGGTTTTTTTTTAAATTCCCCTCAAAATTCCATAATTATTCTCGTCAGAATTACATGGGAAATTCTTTAAATTGTTAGAATCCTTTTTGCGAAGCCAAAAAGACCTACGGAAGTCGAGAGAAACTTTCGTAGACGCTGAAAAAATTTCTGGGGTAGTTTAAAACAATTAAATAGAAACTTCCTATGACATTTTAAGAAATTTGGTGAAGAAGTTGGATGAACCTATTAAAGGAAGCTACTGCGAAGCCAGAAAGACTTCCGAAAGAAGCTTCCGATGAAATCTGATTATTATTTCAAAGAAAATTGGAAGAGACTTCTGGGAGAATTCGTTAACACCTTCTAGGTAAAAAAAAACTTCCGATGGACCTTAGTCGTAAAAAAATCCAGAAGAAGTCGGAAGAATCGTTGGCAACTCGGGAAAATTTTCTGATGGAAGTCAGAATATTAAAATTCAGTTGTTAAACTATTCTTTATATTATAAATCACTACCCAGAAGTAAAGATTATTCTGATGAATAAATGCCGTGATTTTAACTTTGAACACAAATAATTTTCGTTTCCTGGGAATTCCATCAGCTGTTTCCCGTTTTCCGGGTAGCCATAAATTACCTGGGATATGAAAACACTTAAATTGAGGGATCTTCCGGGAAGTTCCGAGAACTTAAGCTAATTTTCTAGAACTTTAGAACATTTCCATTAATTTCAGGAAAATAGCGGAAACTTTCGGTAAGTTCCAAAAAATTAAGGATAGTTCAAAGAACTTCAGGAGAGTTCACTAACAAATTTTGGAAGCTTCATTGAACATCCATGAAACTCACAGAAGTCCAGAGAACTTAAGGAGAGTTTAGAGATCCTTAGGGCAGTTCCATTCATTTCAGGCCAATCCCAGAAACATGGTCAGGAGAATATCGAGAATTTATGGAGAGTTCCAAAAATATCAGGAAAGATTGAAGATATTTGAAGTAGTCCCATTAACTTCACACAAATTGTAGGAACTGTAGGGATGTTATGAGGAATTAATGGAAATATCGAGAAGTTTGGGGACGTATCATAAACAAACTGCAGGAACATAAGGGAAGTTTTGCAAAATTCTGGAACATTCTGGGAAGGTCAGAAAAGCTTCTTGAACTTCAAGGTAGTTATATTATGGATGCCGGTGGTGTAGTGGTAGGCGTGGTTGCTTCTCACTCCAAAGGGTATGGGTTCAAGCCCAGTCGGCACCGCCGGAATTTTCTGAGGCATAAAATCTCTGATCACGCCTTCCTTCGAAAAGGTAGTAAATCCCCGTTGGGTCGATAGGTAGGTTTGAGATGTGAGAGTTCCCTCCATTCGGTAGCATTGGTACTCAGTACAGAAAATAAGATCGACGGAAAACAAACCTAGGAAAAAAAATCGGCTACATTGACTTCAAGAAAATTGCGGGAACTTTGAAGAAGTTTTAAGAACTTCATGGATATTCTGAGAATGTTTAGGATGTCAAGAGAACTTTTTCTTGAATCTTCAAACAAGATCCAATAGTTCAGAGAACCTAGAAGAGATAGAGATCTTGCGGGATTTTCAGAGATCTTAAGGGTGATTCCAAAGATTTCGGGGAAGTTAAAAATACTTTATGAAACTCCACATCAATAAGGGTAGGTTCCATTAAATTCAAGACAGATCCATTAACTTCTGGAAAATTTCGGGGCCCCTTAAGAAGTTCCGGGAATTTCAGAAATGTCCAGAAAACATAAGAAAACATCAGTAATATTTCACAGAAGAAGAGAAGAGAACTTCAGGGAAGCTTCAAGGTTTTCAGGACAGTTCCATTTATTTCCAAGACCATACGAAATATTCAGGGAAGCTCCGAGAACATCAGGACAGATCAGAGAAACTAAGAGAAGTTCAATTAATTTTAAGGAAATTGCTCGAGGGTGTTCCGGAATTTTCGAAATCTTCAGCAAGTTTCGAGGGCTTAGCGGAAATTAGCTGTCAGAAACGGCTGGGAAGTTACATGATCACCAGGATTATGAGAAAACATATTAAAGGATGTTCGGTCATTGTCATGGCAGTTTCGAGAACATAAAAAATGTAGAAACTTCAGCGACGATGCTAGAACTTTTAAGATGGCCTTTAATATTCAAAAAAGTTTTGAGAACTTAAAGATATTTCAAGGCAGTTTCATTATAATCAGGGAAGTTTCGACTTCTTCGAGGATGCTCAGAGAACTTCAGAGCAGTCCCATTAACTTCAGAAAAAATGCAGGAGCTTTGAAGAAGTTCAGAGGAAATATGAGAAATTCTATAAATTTCAGAAATGTTCCGAAAACTTCAGGACTATTGTAGGGTCTTCAGGGGAGTTTTATGAATGTCAGGAAAATGGCCGTAACATTAGAAAATATAGGAACTTTAAAGAAGTACCCAAAACTTCAGGGCAGTGCTGCAAAATCTCGACAATACAAGGCTCATTTGAGCTAACAGTCATCGTCAAGGCACAACCATGTCAATTGTCAGTGACAATGCTAAAGGGTGTCCACGATGAAATTGCCACACACAAAATTGATTCGCAAAATTCGAGTTTTCCTCCGATTGCCATCAAATTTTCAGGGATTGAGAAATAACTATTAAACTTCATTTTACCATTTTACTCGTATTTTATTTACAGTCCATACGCAAATGCCCGCATCTTGGCCTTAACCCCGGCCATAAGATTCTGCACAACCTGTGAATCAACCATTTTTTGCATGTAAACCCATACTTTCTTCAGTTCCTCGACTGTCTTCACTACCTTAGGTCGTTTAAGAAGGTGCTGCTTCATAATCGCCCAGTACTTCTCGATGGGGCGGAGCTCCGGAGTGTTGGGAGGGTTGAACATTTTCGGCACGTCCTTGGAGTAGTGGCATGAGGCCAAATCCGGCCAGAAGATTGTTGCGACGTTGTGGGCCTTCAGGAGAGGAAGCAGCCGCTTCTGGAGGCACTCTTTTATGTACACCTGTCCGTTCATCGTGTCCTGGGTCACGAAAGGTGCACTCCGCTTCCCGCACGTGCAGATGGCTTGCCAAACCAGGAATTTCTTCGCAAATTTAAATTTGGACATCTTCTGAGTGCGGACATGCTCCGAAACGCTGAACTTATCCTTGGCCGTGAAAAACAGGTTGCCGGGGATCTGGTTGAAGTCGGCCTTCACATATGTTTCGTCGTCCATGATGCAGCATTCAACTTTCGTCAGCATGTTGAGGTACAACTTCCTGGCACGGGTTTTGGCGGACTTGTTCTGCTTCTCGTCGCGATTAGGGGCCTTTTGTACCTTGAACGTTCGAAGCCCAGCCTTAGTTTTGGCCTTCTGGACAAAACTTCGGCTTAGGTGCAGCTTCTTAGCCACATCCCTAACGGAGGCGTTCGGATTTCGGTTGAAGGCCCCAACTACGCGGTTGTGAGTTTTGGTGTTGTACGGAATATTTTTTCCTTCACTTCTGGGCTTCCGATCGGTGGTCAACCGTTCCTCGAACCGCTTAATCACTCGCGACACCGTGGAATTCGCGATTCCCAACGTTTTAGCGATGGAACGATGCGAGAGATCCTTCTTCTCGTGATGAATGCGCAAGATTTTATCACGCACGAGCTGTTCTTTCGACTCCATTTCCGCGAGTTTTGATCACAGGACTTTAAAACTTGCAGGATGTAAATAATGCACTATGAACTAAATCCACCCAAATTTTCATTAAATTCTACCCAACGGTTAAAAAGTTAGAGCAATTTCATAGTGTGGCAATTTCATCGTGGACACCCTTTATCAGTAACGAAAACGTGCTGATTTTTCATTAAAGAAATTTGAAATGCAATCAAATTACTTAAGCAAAACCATTACATGGAGCCGTTAAAGTGAACAAGCATTTACGTCCTGAACTGCTTGAAGAACAATCATGTGACTTACAATGCACAAAATTAAACTTTTTCTTACCAGGTGAATGAAATTTTGACAAAGGTCCTCAAGATCAAGGAAAGTTCAAAAAAGTTCAGAAGATTTTAGCGGAAGTTCTGAGCTTTTCATAGACATTTTCAAAACTTCAGGAAAATTATGGGAACTTTTGAAAATTACCGAAAAATTCAGGGAAGTCTAGAGAATTTAACGAAGTTCGGAGATCTATTGGGTAGTTTTAATAGCATCAGTATAGCACGCTAAACATCATGAAAGTCTAGAATTTTAGGAAAGTTTTAAGATGTTGAAGAATTAGTTTGGATAATTTAAGGGCAGTTCCATTAACTTCCGAAAAATTTTGAGATTTTTCTTTCACAAAATCTAAGAACTCCATTAATCACTTCGTTCTTATTTCAGGAAAAGAGTGGGAACCTTCGTAAAATCTAAAAAAAATCAGGGAAGTCCAAATTACTCCAGGAAAGTTGGAAACGTGAGAATTTCACATAACTCCAGAGAACTTCAAGAAAAATCCAGAAATTTCATAGAAGTTCAAAATCGTTATAGCATATCTGTAAACTTCAGGGAAACTCCGAGAACTTCTGGGAAGTTTCATGAACATTTTAAAAATGCGAGGACGCTTTAAATGAAGTGCTTTAAGCTTCAGGGCAGTTTCAAGATTTGGGGCAACCTCAGGGAATATCATTGCATTGCATTGGAAAATTGCGAGAAATTTTGAGCGGTTCGTTAATTTTCAACAAATCTAGCGAACTTCAGAGATGTTTCGAAAAGCTCAGAAATATGTTGAGAAAGCCACAGAAGTTCAAGGATTTTCAAGAAATTGGAAGGATTCTTAGGATAGTTCTGTAAAATTCAGGGCAGTACCAAGTGCTTCACGAGAATTGGAAGAAATTGAGATAAGTTCCGAATACTTCAGGGAAGGTCAGAAAACTCCAGGGCAGTTCCATTTCTTCAGGGAAATTACAATTCATTTAGAGAAATTTTGTGAACTTAGAGGAAATAGTTAAAGCTTCAGGAACTTCCTAGAATTCCAGAAAAAAATCGGGAATTTTGAGAAGATCCATGATCATTAGAAAAATTGAGGAAACTTAAAGGAAGTCCAGTGAAGTACAAGGAAGTACAAAGATGTTAAGGAAAGTTCCGTGAGTATCGAGTAGCTTTGAAAATTTGGAAAGAACTTCAAGGCAGTTTTGTTAGCTCCCCGAAAGTTGTGGGAAATTTGTTGGAAAATAATTTCAGGGAAGTCCAGAGAAATTTTTCAAAGTTTAGAGATTTTTAAGCAAAATACGCGAACTTCAGAGTAAGTTCGAGGTCTTCAGGAAAATTCTGAGATCTTCAAAACTGTTCTATGAACAGCTGGAACATTTAATGATATGACCTTTGCATTACTTTTAATATCTGACTGTAGCTAATAACAGTCATGTTTCAAATTATTCTCGCTTGAATTGCAGACGTTGATTGCCTAATCCTCTGTTACTAAACTTAACTGAACTAAATAGTGTGTTCATGCAGTTATACATCACAGTTATGAGTGCTCTTGAAATGGCCGCATAGATTTGAGGTGGGCGGAGTGCGCACATCTAAATAATCAGTGAGTAACAAGCTCTAAATTCCATGAAGCTGTCATGAAAATTCTCCACTGAATTCCCTGGGTTCTTGTTTGGAGTTCTACGCCAAAAGCCTTTTATATTTTTTTCAAGACCCGGAATCTTTTGAATTTTTTATCAAATTTTATCGTTTTAGAAATTTTGCAAAGCCCATAATTACATATTAATATATTAAAATATGTTCAAGATACTTAACAGTCATCATACCGAACCTGCAAATGCGTGTCGATGCTGTGAACATGCTCGCTTCTCGGCAACGGGACAGTCGTGTTGTGTCACATCATCATCTTTACGCATTTGCAGGATACCGAGCAGTCAAATGAATTTAATGAATCAAAGAAATACAACAATTCGATTGAATTTCCTTTAGAATCTCAGTTTACATCACAACCCGCAAAAAATTCCATGAATTGTACTTAGCTTGTTGAAAGACATTTTTGCAGCTTATATTCATTCTGACACTGTGCACTGCGCCAATATATGGTCAGCATACTTTGCAAATTGAAGCGCCCTAATGAGCACTAAACGATTGTGTGCTCTTTGCGTGCTCTCTTCGTCAATTGTGCCCAAATCTGCCCAATTGCATACTTCAGTTATCAACCGAGTGGGTACTATCACAAAACACACTAGCCTCGTCTGCCACAGTCTACCACACCGAGGGTATGGGTCAACAGCCAGTCCAAGCATGACTTTGTATGTCCAAACACAATCATTCCACCATTCCTTGTACTACAAACGCATGGTAGATAATCGCAACTCGACCTACAAAATTTTGTAAATCGAAATAGTTTAATTCAATTCAATTACCAATCAGAAAAATAACATCAACAACAACAAAACGCGTCGGACTTGGCCCGGGGGATGATGCAACGCTACAGACCGATGGACGGCGATGGTTGGCCTGGCCGGTCAAGTCCGTTTTGGGCTGTTTTGGGTCTCGCTCTGGTTGCTGCGATTTCGATGCTATCGACACTATACTCATTCGTATGTTTGCTGGTATGTTGTGCTGCGCCGCGATGGTCAGTACATAGTAGGCACGGAATCTGGTGCAACAACACGCAGCCTGCCTTGATGTTGGGTTTTTCGATGTTTTGCTTTTTTTCGGGTTACATAACAAGGCGCCCATCCGCCCGCGAGCTTCACCAACTTTGTTGGAGATTTGTTTTGATCAAAATAAAAGCTCGGAAAATGTAATCCGGCTGAGGTGTTTTGTTTGGGGGTGCACAAATTTACGATTTGAATGCACACCGAACGGGTAACAGCACTCAGCGGGCTCAACCATGTTGCAACGCTGCACTGCAGCTGCAGTGGAATGCAATTTTCGAAAGGGAAATCTCGGCTGGTCCCTTAAAAGTACACAAACCACTTCGACGTGCAATACTGGTCCGGGACCACTCTCACTTGTACGCGGTGTCGCAAAAGTGGAGCAAATCAAGGTCGTTCCATGACCATATCCAGCATCGTCGCAGTGGACAGTTGCAGTTTAGAGGTTTTTTTTTTCTCTCTGCCCAGCAAATGTTTACTTTTACTCGCTTTCTTCTCTCGCACTGGCACGCACGCTAGAGTGATTATAGACGGCTGTTGCTTAGAAACGAGTTCGAGTAAACGTAAACAACATAGCGCGCGCCCGCGCGAACAGTTTACTACGATTTGGACCGTGTTGAATTCCTCGTCGTCTCCAGTCATTCCAATAATTGAACCATTTCTTGAAAAGCAATTGAGAAATCTACGTCCCGGCGATGACCGAGCACAGTACGTAGAAGTTTTGCGGAAAAGCACACCCGTGCCCTTTTCCGAGGCATACACGGACGATTAAACCAACTCAAATTTGAGTTTCGTTCACCCAGATCGATTGAATTTTACATGCATATGTGTTGTTCACTATTGTGTAATTAAAATTAATTAAATTTTCAACGAACAAAAATGTAATTTACATGAACGTGTAAATTTCAGTTTTAATTCATTAAATTACTGATCATTAAATGTGTAATTTTATATTTTAAAACCTGCTTCAGCTTGTAGTTGAAAATTATATTATAGTTTTAGCGGTGTAGGTTATTCATAGATTGAGTAAAGTTTTCCTGGATTTTCCAGGAAAAACTTTTCGAATTTGAAAAAAGTCGAGAGAGGCTTCACTCAGTCTAATTTTTGCATACGTTTTTGCGGTTTTGTTTGAAAAACCACTCAATTTTGAGTCGATCTCATCGGCCGTGTACAAACGATAGCATTTATCTGCCGGCAACAGACAGCAGACAGACGACGTCGTGGTGGTGATTTGCTGGGAGAAATTTTCCAGTGAAGTAGGCGAGAGGCTAGTGAATCTTGAAATGTGCGCATTTTCTACCACAGCCGCTGTGTTTTCTCTTTGAAAAATTTGTTCACTAAAACCGCGCGCCACCTAGTGCGATGTTGTTGTGCTTCTGCGACGTACATTGACGGCCTGCTGTGTGTCAGTGCTTCATGGTTGTTGGATGTGCATAGATTTGACCTAGAAATTCAATGCGGAGCAATATGGAGCTAGTGATAAGATTAGGAACTTTTCAAGGTTGGCGAAAACAATCATTCTGTTTGCACTCGATCTGAAAAAAGTCGACACATACCTCTTTGAATTTCAATATGGACGTTGGATTTTTCTGTACGATTTTTGTCCAGTACATCAAAAATTTGTTTCAATTTTAGATCCTCAAATAAAAAAAAGTTAAGAAAAAAAAAATAACTAAGCTTCCGATGATTTTTTTCAAATTTGTTTCCCTACATCCAGATGGTTAGAAATTAGATACCGTATAGCACCGAATACTGGACAGTCTTTTAATATTTTTTACTTATATACAATCACAGATCACACTTTACACACCAATTTTTAATTGCTGAAAACCAGCAAAATTTTGGTGGATTCTGCCAAGCTGGAAATCCGGCAATCCTGCAAGCCAAATAAATTTTGCTAGTAGACAGAAGTTTGCTTTAAAAGCAGCATTTTTTTTTTCCTAAAAAGAGCTGCGAATTTGAGGAGATCAAAGTTTGCTTTGATGCGCTCGTTTCCTCTAAATTTTCGAAATGTTGTAATAGTTTTAACTGGCGCCTAACAAATCAACTCAAGCAATGTGAAAAAGGGAAAATCCTCATTGTTATCGAATCGTGCTTTGCATTTGCATTTCCGACTGTTTATCACTGCCTTATGAAAATAGTATTGTATCATTAAAATCAATTATGGAAGCCAAATTCAATATGGCTGCTAAACAATTTGGTTATATTCAAAGTGTTTTTATTTTACTTCATACGCGAAGTTTGCGATTTTCAGAGTTGGTTGGAAATGCTATCTAACATGAAGCTTTAGTGTGATAATTTATTAGCTAGATAATGATCTTAGAAGAGGGTAGGTAGATAGTTCCGTTAGAGTACGGCTGTATGAAAATTGAATAGAAATGAAAATGGGCGAAGGACCATTAATGCGATAGTGCAAGTCAAACACACACTCATTGCATAAGGGTACGGCCAGGGTAGACGCGACGCGACCAATTCAAAAGAATCTTTTTATTTATTATTATTATTCTTTGCATGAGTCGCATCGCGTCGCGTCGCGTGTCGCGTCTACCTTGTCCGCGGCCTAACCCGTACGATGTACGCGGAGATTTGAAGTTTGTTTTCAAATCCACAGACAAAAAGTGTGGGTCTGCCTTTGCTCAAATATGTACTGCGTGCGGCTGTGGAATAGTTCTAGCGACGTTTCATCACTACCTAAAGCCCCACGTGGCCGAAAGCATTTCCAGTCGATGGTGTGTTATAATGCAATTCTTCTCTACTCAACTATTGTGTTGTTCCTCTCATCATGACCAACGTAGTCATCTCAGAAAGAAAGCAGTAGGGTGGTTGTTGCGTGCTGTACCATCCTCAGCATTGTTGACGGCTACTCCCGCCTTGAGTTGTTACATTCACACACATTTAAAAAAATACTTGATAACTTTTGAAAACTGTTAGAGCCCTTAGCCACCGAGGGGTCCATCAATTTGACCTTTGTTGATTGATTTTTCTAGTTTCATTACAAGAACTTGCATATTTTGAAATTTTTTAGTTATAGATCAACATTTTCCCGAGAGAAAATATTCAGATAATCCCGAGCAACATGATTCTCAATATGACTAGTAAGACCCAAACTGAAATTATGGGAACTCTCGAATTGCCTAGCAAGTCTCTGAGCTTTTTTCCGAAATTGTGATCAAAATTTTACCACCTTCTTTAAGCGCAGGAATAGGCTTTTGACGTTTTTTTTCAAAATTTTTGTAAATTTCAAAAAGGTTTGGAACTCGGATCTAATTTTGACACATTATTTTCAAAAAATGTTGAACTTCCTCAGGGCAAATAATCGCTTTTTAATTTGTTTTTGCGAATCCCGCCAGATAACTTACATCGCAGGATCGCGTATTCTTTGATATTGCCTCCTACGGACATTTTTAAGACGTATCAAGAGCTGAAGATCGTCGTCTATTATTATTGAATAAAATTTAACCTCGCATTTTGGTACTGAGGCAGCTCTTGCTTCAACTATAGAAGTAGTCAGAAATTCAAGAGCAGAATTAATTTCATCTTTGGTTTGCATAGGAATGTTTGGATCGAAGCTATACTCCATAAATGTTCGATAGTGCTCACAATCAGCTCTATGGTAATTGAAAGTAGAGCTGTTGCGATAAGAAATTATTTCTTGGGATATTTCAAAAGTTACTGGAAGGTAATCAGAACCGAGGTCAGCATGGGTAACCAATTGGCTACAAAGTTGACATGAATCAGTTAAGACCAAATCAATAGTTGAGGGATTTCTTGCTGAAGAAAAGCATGTTGGGCTGTTTGGATATTGAATAGTATAATAACCTTCAGAACAATCATAATATTACCACAGACAAACAGACGTAACTCTTTGAAAAAGTTTGTCTTGAAAAGATAGTATCTCAAAACATAGGACCTCAGTAACGACACCTCGCGGGCTTCTCGCGGAAAACAAGCTTGCTCGCTTACTCGCAAACAATATTGCATAAATATATAGAAACGTCAAAGTGATACGATGCCAGCGCTGCGGCGAGTAGTTCGCGGAACTGATAATATTCAAATCAACCGTTAAATGCGTGAACGAAGATACACAATGAAGTGTTACGTCTGTTTGTCTGTGATATTACCGTTGGAATTGCTTTGAGTATTATTCCAAGAGCGGTGTTTTGCATTAAAATCACCAATAATGTAGAATTTGATCTTTGACGGGTAAGTTTCTGAAGTTCACGCTTGAGAGAATTCGTTTGCTGACATGCGCATTGGAATGGTAAATAGGCAGCTATAAACGTAAGTTGTCCAAATTTGGTTTCGACAGAAACTCCCAAAGTTTAAAAAACTTTGGTTTCTAACGATGAAAGAATTTGAATACGTCTATGAACAATGATGGCAAGGCCACCACAGGCTCCATGAAGACGATCATTTCGATAAATGAAATAATGTGCGTCCCCTTCCACCTTATGGTCGAGGCTTAAGTAACGTTTTAGTTATAACGGCAATATGGCCGTTATAAACTCTCAAAAGCAATTGGAATGCTCGTCCTCATTCTCTTTAAGAGATCGAGCATTCCAATTGAAAATATTGAATGATTTAAAATCCATAACTAAATTTCAAAGTCATGACGAAATTGTATTTTACTCTAGTTTGAATAGCATCAAACATGGAGCTAGCTTTAAGCATATCACTAATCATGTCAAAATATAAAAATTCCATTTTAGGAGCAGTAATGCTTCCTAAGTCAAAATTTTCAAAATTTCCCTTAGAATTACTTCTTCTTCTTCTTCTTCGCATTTCAAGCTTATTGCATATCGCACATTAGCTTATTGCATGCTCTCAACTTAGTGTTCTAGATGCACTTCCACAGTTATTAATCGAGAGCTTTCGATGCCTGTACCATTTTTGCATTGGTATAATTGTGTGGCAAGTCCAATCATACTTCTATGCCCAGGGAAGTCGAGAAATTTTCCAACCCGAAAAATTCCTAGACCGGACCGGGAATCGAACCCAGCCACCTCCAGCATGGTCTTGCTTTGTAGCTGCGCCTTTACCGACTGAGCTAAGGGAGACTCCTAGAATTACTAGTATTTTGATTTATATCCGTTGCAATGCTCCATTTACTCGCTGAACATTGTTAGCAGCGAGGGGAGTAGGTATAGATGAAAAATTTGAAGCAGGAGTGATATTTGTACCTAAGGGTACGATTGTAGAATTCGTTCCGCGCTGACCGTTGTTAACAGCAGAGGAATTTGTACCTGTTCGAGAACGTGGAGCGTTTCCTACCTGTCGCTTAGAACGAGATTGTAGGATCGCTTTGCGAGTCTTACATTCTCAAAAATTGGATTTGTGGTTTTCACCACAATTTGTTGATTAATTTTTTTTAGGATCTTCCTTCACAGGACAGTCGTCCTTAGCGTGAGAGGAATTACCACAATTCATGCATTTGCATGTAGCAATTTTTAGTTCCGTGACCCCACGGCACTAGGTTAGGTTTTGAAAATTTCCTCCAGTCTTCCTGAAGTGTTCCCACTTCACTCGGACATGACTAGAGGCTAGATTTTTCTAAAGGCCTAGTCTTGAAGTGAACTAAATAAAAAAATCATTGAAAATCCCGTTGCGTTAATCGCCATGACGGGATTTCAATTTCATTTTCATTACTTGGACAGGCTCAACTCCAAGTAATTTTGTTAATTCATCTTTGATCTGATTCACCACTGGGCAGACCTTTCAAGACAATCTTGAACAGAGGTTCAATTTCGGTATCATAAGTAAAAAATGTGTGTTGCTTCTCAGTAAGGTACTTGAGAAGACATTTGAATCCGTCAAAGGTTTCAGCCAATACACGGCATTCACCCCGACGGCCAATTTGAAGTGATTCGGAACCTTTTCCTTTTTGGCAGTAAGCCGGGAATATTAAATGGAATTCTGCCTGGATGATGGATCATTCTCATCATCCGTAAGCATATCAAATGGATTCCTCAATTGAATTTCAACAGAATGGAGATCAAGCGATTGCCCTTTTCTTTTGCGCTTAGGCGCCATGACGGCGCAACCAAATTGCTCCAAATCGACTTCCAAGCAGATTACTATAAGAATCCGAAGGATCGAAGGGGAATTTTCCAAGTCAATGGCCAAACAGGATTACGTCGGAAGGGTCCAAACAAGGATTGAAGAGGAATAAGAGTCAAAAAAGGTATAAATTTTACAGATTGAGCACTAAATCCTTTCTTGAGTTGTGACTCCAGAGTGCAAATAGAGGTCTTCTATTGATATCTCAAGATCAAGACCAGATGGAAGTTTCATGTTTTGAGCAAAGTTGTTCAATGAGACAAGTCTCGTTCAAAAGTAGTGAGTTTAGTTGTAAATTGACTCACTAGATGACGCCAGAGTGCAAATTAACTTCCCAAGATCGATACCAGATAGAAGATTTATGTTTTGAGCAAAGTTGTTCCATTGGACAAGACCCGTATAGTAGTACCTAGTATAGTTGGAAATTAACTCACTAGGCGACACCAGGGTACACATAAACTTCTTCTACCGATATCTCAAGATTGAGACCACATAGAAGCTTCGTGTCTTCAGCAAAGTTGATCAATTTGACGATACTCGTTCATCTTTGACTACAACCAGACATAAGGTTGAGTTGACACCGTCGATTAAATGTGTGCTGCTTACTCTGTGTCAAGGAAAATTTGACTTTGAATTCAAGCTTTTTTCTATGTACTAATGAATGTCGCTGGAATTAATGCGCAAGTTATTTATATGGATTCTTCCAAGGCAGAATGTATGCCACGCATGTCTGATGAAAGAACACCTCCAGGTACGATCGAAAATCCTATCGCTGCCCGGCGACGTGACATTATTTTTGCGCAAAAATCTGAACGTTGAAGCGTAGTATTTGATCAACTGAGTGGAAAGTAATTAATAAATGAACAATTTGCGTAGAAACATGAGCATGCCAACCCTGGTCATAGGGTTACTAGAACTTCAAATTAAAAATGATCTCCGGTAATATGCACGAAGTGTTGTTCATGTTAACAGGGGGTTCCCGGGCACAAAAAGGACATTGTTTCTTTATCATAGACGGGAGTATTTGAAATCGGTCAACTGTTTCCGGAGGAACCGGAGTTTCAAGCACTTTCACTCTATGCTCATGGAAGTTTAGGAAATGTCGATCTAGTGAGATTTTCTCGACTGGGCTGTTAATCGAACCCACCGTCATCGGTTTGGTGATACCGCCATAACTGAATAATACGGTCGGGTATGTAATTTAAATGCCTGAACCTGACCCGTACCCGATTCATATTTTTTTTCAAGGACCCGTTCCCGACCCGAACCCGAAATGTTTTTTTTTTAATTAACACTCGTACCCAATCAGAGCCTGCAAATTTAGTTTTCTTATTACCCGTACCCGACCCGAAATCGTTGGTACACAAACCTGATCGTTCGTGATCATCTACAGTTCAATGAATACATATACTTATTTGTAAGGTTTGTGGTTATGTGAAGGCACATGATATGAGAAATGGATGTAATGTCGGCTAAAATGTCCCTAGTTTGGGCCCATACATAAATTCAGCAATCGACTAAATTTTCAATAACGACCAAAAATATCCATTAGTACCGTCCCAATGACACGTTAATCTAGATAAAATCTAGATAAAATTGATAAATAGCAGATTTTTAGCGATGGGCCTAATCTTAGATCCATAGGCCAACATTATAGTCATTTCCTCTATGTGTTATTTTATTAAGAAATTCGCCGAAAAGCTTGCTCAAAATCAATACTTTCTTAATTGGATAAGATGCCAGAAATACTCGTACCCGACTATTCCACGTTTGTTGTTACCCGTACCCAACCCAGAGCCGAACATTTATTTATAAGCATACACGTACCTGTACCCGTGCCCGTCGGGTATAAGTACTCGTACCCGACCATCTCTGGTGAATAGGCTATTTAATCTGGGATGATTATAATTTCTGAAAAAACCACCTTAGGAAATATTTCCGATACTGTTCCGAAATGTGTTGATGGTGTTTTCGATAAGAAATTCAAAATGGTGTTATCTGTAACAAGCTAGCGGCTTCGGTGGTGTAGTGGTAAGCGTTATTGCCTCCCACCCCAAATGACCTGGGTACTCAGTACGGAAAACAAGATTGACGGAAAACAAACCAAAGGAACAAAAATCTGTAACAAGCCACATACAATATTTTGGTTTAAATACAACTTTGAAACGTAACATTTTGAAAGCCACCATAGTGATTCGCCGATCCACGTTAATGCCGTCGCCGCTGATCAATGTCAACGGCGTCACGCCGCCACGCTGCCTAGGTAAAAATGATTTCTACGCCGCCACCGCCAATGAAAAGACCGGCGCACAGGTCTAATTGATGTGTACAGTCAGTCTAAGCTAAACTAAGCTAAATCTGCAATGAAATTAAAATGGTTTTGGACGATCACTCTTAAATATTCAATGAGTTCGGTGTCCTTTCAGTTCTCGTGTTCCATACGTTTGATTTTACAGTTTTGGGCGAACGGGAAATCGCCGTCTTCAACATGGTATTCCGTGGCTTCATCGACCCGGCTATCTTGTAGCCCCGATACGAATGTCTCTAGGCAGTTGATCGAAAAGCTTCGCAACAAATTTCCCACGAAGCCTCTTCCGTCGTAATGCAAACAGCGCCATTTAATTTGTAGCACATGACAAACTGAATGCCCCCATAAACAATGCTATCAAAATGGAAAGTTCTGCTCGAAGCAAGCGTTGATAGGACCGAAACGTTCCATGTACGTAGGTTGCTCACTTCCGCCGCTGCCCACGCCTTTCTCCAATCAAAGGTAAAGAAAAACACGAAAAACAGCCGCCGAGCCGCTCTATCACCCATTTTCCGCTCTGGTAGTCAACAATGTGCGTGTGAAACTGAACCACCACTACCCACTTGAGTAAAGGGTTGGCACGGCCGCCCGCAAGCACTTTAATCGGAATGGTAACAACAATAGGTTTCACCCAATTTCGTCGCCCGCTGCTCATAGAGCATTGCGGCTGGTTGAGCGCGCAATTTTCGCGACTTGTCGCTACATTATACCCATTTGTTTGGTGCTGCTGCTGGTGTGTCTATGTGCAGACGTACAAACATACTTGCAAGCAATTTTCTTCTCCCGCCGTGCCGGTAATCGACGTGTACCACATTATTCAATTCCTATGAATAATGACGGTGGCATATATTTCGCTTTGCTCGTAACCGATGAGCCCTCGAACAACAAACAACTCCTCTGAAGACAAACGAATTGTGATTTGCTGCTGCTTCTTCTTTTGGAATTTGGTAATGCCATAAGACAACAAAACGGGGGGCTACATCAACCCTTCGTTCGTTCATTCAGCGTAACTTCAATTAAAATCGAAACCGTGTCGGAATTTGTTGTTTTTTTCTCTAGCGCAATGTATACCCCCTACATATTAACATTTTTGCAAATGTACAAAAGTACCGATTTAAACATAACACCCGCAAAGGAAAAAAAAGTCGATCGAAACAAACTACCAGCATCACTCGGGAGGTTTGGAACAAAAGACTCGCTGTGACGGCGATGGATGATGATGAAATCGAAAGTGAGAAATCCAGTTGAATCACACACACACACTTAACTTCGACTGAATGAGGAGGAAGGAAATGTCAACGAGCAGGGCGAAAATGGGGGTTTGTGTTTTTGTATAAAATCAAGTTTTACGATTGCTAAAAGCTTCTTTTGTGGTGTTTAATGGGTTTTATATTTTCTCGCAAGTCCATTGTGTCGTGTGGTGACAAAGTTGTTTTTGAACTTTGCTTACGTAACAATTTTGATTAATGTTTTATCAATCTAATAATTTTATGTTTCAACAGCATTGTACTATATATTTTTTAAACAGATTTCAAATCCTGTATATATTTTACTGAAAACTGTAAATGAAAATCACATCGTCCAGCTGGGTAAAGACTTTAAGAATGTATTGGCATCGCTGTGCCTGCACACTTGAACAGACGATGTTCTGTTAACCTCATTTAATGGTAAACATAAAATTTGTCAATTTTATTGATTCCTCACGGATAACGTAAAACATTACTGACTCCTGTAAACCAATCTTAGTTTGTCCTCTAGTTGTTAAAATAATTACGAAAACATTAAAGTCATGTGTTGGTTTTCACTACGAACGTATTAAGATCTTTCAGGACAAATATAAAAAAGGTGAAGGTCTGATCAAACTGAGTAGGTCTATTCATCGAACTGAATTAATTGATATACATGTAAATTGACCCACTGGACCTTGGATCGAAAATTGCCTTTTCGTTTGATGTGATAAAGGCAAATATAAGGAAAATCAATCAACTTTAAAAAAAATCCGATAGTCATCTAAACGTACGGCATATAAAAAGCTTAAATGCCGCGATATTTCAATAGAAGCCACGGTTTAATTCAATAATACGATCGCAACCTTGCCGGAGGGTTACCGTGAACTTGAATCCACCACACCTCACGTCGTAATTCGTGGGAACGGCTCTCGGGTGGCGTCTCATAAACGATATGCTTTAGCCCACTCACAAACATGACAGTGAAACTTCGATCCATCGGAAAGCTCGACCAGGTGTCGATAATTAGTGTGGATGATGATGCCCACACCCTTCGGCCAACGATCCAACCATACATCCCTTTGACGTCGTCATCAATGTCGCTGTAAGTAGAAAAACGCACACTTAGTAGGAGGTCAGGTCCTACAGTCGGGAGAGATCTTCAAACTAATTGACGGCAGCTGTCGCAACAATGTTGTACCACCGTGCTTCAAAACAGATGGCAATCTATATTTCCAGTCCCCGATCGATCGGTCCAGTTTGACCAATGAAGTCTAACGATGCTAACTAGTCTCTGTTCACACGTTTCGCTTTCACGCACCCAAGTCCACCAGAATCTCATGAATATCGCAAAATCAACAACTTCCTTTTGAAGTTGTGCAAAAACCATTTAGCATCCATTCGGCGACAGAAGCGAATTTGCGAGATGCGCGTGAGAGAACATGGCAGCGTGCCGGCCGATGTATTATAAGCTTGACCTAGATCACACCGACGACGGCCGATCGAGTAGATATTTGCTCGAAATTACAGAAAAAAAAGGTAGACCACTCCCCTAATGCTCGGAGTGCTCGGTGATCGTCGTCCAGAAAAGGCCATCTGTGAACACACGCTGCTGCTACGACTGCGGCTGATTCTGCTGCATGTGTCGTTCCACATAAATATTAATGCTCGCATGATTGCCAACCCCACCGCGATCGCCCAGTGCTGCTGTTGGAAATCCGATGGTTGAAATATGAGAGCTTGATGTGGATCGCTTTCGGGCAAAAATTTCCGATTAATGACTTCTTAACCATCCCAAAGGGTTGGAGGATGAAGGTGTGAACGAGGCGTCGACAGACAGCGAATTCGTTCGTAGAAAGACATCTTGCACATTCCTTAGCGGCAGAAATCGCTGCTGGGCACTCACATGTTTTAATGAAATTTCAATTATTTTTCTCGAAATGAACTTTTAAATGCACTGCGCGACTAACAGTACCTGGCGTATCATAAACTAACCGACCAGCATTGCGATTGGATTTACGCACCCACTACCTCGAGGGGAGGAGCATCCCGCAGCAAAGAAGGAAGTCTAGCACGGCTGGAATTTATGAGCCATGTGGCATATAAATGGGACTGTTGGCTTCTTAAGCAGAGAACGAGTCGTAAAGGGAGATCACTAGCGGCTGGCGTGGGTGATGGTTCGCTACAAATGGCACTGCATGATTTATGCTCTCGGCGAGTAACAACTATCAGTATGAAGCGATTTCCTCGATGCGGAAGTTGGACCGAGTTCCCGAGAATAAGCCCTTGACAGTGATTGTAGGATTGTGGGGGTGGGTTCGTGGATTGAAAAATAGGCTAAGTTCGATATAACAGTTGTTCCTGAACACTGCCTTTTGTTTACACTGGTTCAGTGAACTTCTTTATTTGGGCATAATTAACTTTAAACATTTTATGGATAAAGACTGTACTCGAAAAAAAAATGCAACAGACAAAAATGATCACCAAAAATTCATTTTATGTCGGATATTTTTTGTTAAATCCCAGGGAATAAATAAACACATATTAGCTATGTTTTTGCAAAGTTGGTTTATTCAACCTCCTCTCCTAGGCTAAATGTCCGCACCATGGACGTAACGCTACCCATCAAATCCTGTGCAACACTTGCGCCATCTTTCTTACACACTTTCATCCACTCTTTCGTCAAATCCTTGTCGTTTTTGAAGACCTTCCCTGTTTTCCGGAGCTTGCCCTTCATAATCGCCGAGAATTTTTCTATTGAGTGAAGTTCTGGCGAGTTTGGCGGATTTGCCTCCTTCGGCACAAAAACAGCATCGTTGGCTTCGTACCACTCCATCACCGGTTTCGCGTTATGGCACGATGCAAGATCCGACCAAAACAGAGTGTCACCTTCGTTGGACCAGAATATTGACAGCAGGCGCTTCTGGAGGCATTCTTCTTTATATATTTGGCCGTTGATGGTGCCGGTCATTATGTACGGCTTGCTGAATTTGCCGCACCCACAGATCGCCTGCCACACTAAGTACTTCTTGGCAAATTTTTCGACCTTCTTCTTCTGGAACATCCAGGCGGGATATGTCGACGAAGAACTCCAGGCCGGGGATCTGCTTGGCGTCCGCTTTAATGTACGTCTCGTCGTCCATTACGATGCATTTCGGCTGCACCAACCACTCGTGGTACAGCTTCCTGGCGTGGGATTTGGCCACCGTATTCTGTTTATCGGTTCGGTTAGGCGCCTTCCTTACCTTGAAGGATTGGACGGACCAGACGGAAGAATTGACCTTCTTGGCCACGTCCCGAATCGAAAGGTTCGGATTGCGCTTGAATTGCTTGAAGTAACCCCTCACATTCCTTGCGTTCACGGGGTCGGTCGTCTTCGCTTTTCTTCCGCTGGGTCGTCTGGGTCTCCTTGAACGATTTTACCACACGGGACACAGTCGAATTGTTGATTCCAAACTGTTTCGCGATCCACCTGTGGGACTGGCCTGGATTTTCCACGACCGCTCCTATAATTTTATGCTTCTTGCTTCTTGCTTGGAAGTCATCTGGATAACCATTTGACAGATTGTGGCGAGATTTCGCATATGTAAACATTACACTCTAAACTAGTTTTACTCAAAATTTCATCAATGTTTACCCATGCAATAAAAAGTTATACATAAAAGAAAGTGTTGCATTTTTTTCGAGTACAATCTTTTGTTAAACAATGCATCTTTCTTGAAATTTTAAAGTATTTTAAAATACTTTCCTTACATTGTTTTGAATTATGTAAGTTGAACTTGAGCTTAGATGACCGTACATTTCTTAGTTGCTGCTCCATGATTGATGCTCCAATAAAATTACCCACAGATCTAAATTAATGAGACTTGAGATGAGCTAACCATTAGGTTAGCTTGAGGTGAGGTTCATTACTTTGAATGGTCAACAGCGACGCCGACCACGTTCTTACGGTCATCGAGGAGAGGAAGGATTGTTAGTTCGACATCCCTTGTTACTAGAGACCGAATACACCTCTGCATCTACTACAGCTTCCTTGGGAAGAAGTTTTTGTTATTGGGAAGTGTGAATTAGATCTGTATTAACTTTGACACGATCTTTTGAAGCCTGATAAGCAAATAATACGACCCTTTGAATTCGATAATGTTTAGAAGCCTGGTATTGAACGCACGATCTTCTGCTCAGTAAGCAAAAATGGTTGCCACTAGGCCATCGATCCCAAACGAACGGTGCAGTGGGCCTTCAATGAATCCTAATGTACATTGGCTTAGCTTGAAAATTTATCTGGTGGGGGCCTAGGGGGGCCTGTTGCATTTATTTTTTATTTTACTAAACTACGGTTAAATAAATACTCGCGAAGATGCTTTTCAATCAAATTGCATCAAGTCATCATAACAACGATTGAGACCTCGATTGTGAGAGCCTTAAAATGTAACTGATTTTGAACAAGCAATGATCGGTTGTTCATGCTTTTTGTCATGACATAACATAGCGTCCGGATCTCATACATTTAAGCATCTAAAACTTAAGAAAATTCTCAGAGTTAGGTAATTCCATGAATTTCGTAACTAGCTTTTTTTAGATTTTGAATATTTCATCATCAGTTAAATCTCAGACATAGGAACTATAATTAAATTCTAGAAGTTTGAATTTTATAATTTTCTAAAATTCTGGCTTTAAAACATGGTCAAGGACACACATAATAAATTTCATACATTTAGGACTTAGGAAAATTTGCAAGATATATGTCCATACACAATTCTCTACATCCTGATTGTTAAAATAAAAATAATTTTAAGATCCCAAACTATTTAACCATAAAAATAGATATCTTTGATACAGATTGTAAGCATAAATTCTTCGAATACAAATATAAATAGAGTCAATGAAATTACATCAACTGTCATAATTCTGTATCCTGTAACTTATGCAACATTTCCTGAATATCCGTAAAACTCCCTTAAGTTTTACAAAAGTTGCCGAACTTCTACGAAGCTCCCTGAATTTATTCCAAATTCCATATTTATGCCATCTCTCGTAATCCCACGAAGATCTCTGAAAATCTTTGCACTTCTGGAAAGACACCTATCAGCTAAAAATATTCTTGCACATCTTGAAAGTTCCTTGAAATTTAACGAAGTTCCCAAACCTCCAAGAATTTTATGGCGCTTTTTTGAAGTAAGATCTGTGACAAACTGCAAAGAAGTTCCCTAAACTGAAGTGAGGATCCCTGAAGTTCTTGGAAGTTTATTGAATTAATTTTATGTCTTCTACAAAATTCCCTGAACTTTTTCAAAATGCTACAAAATTCGCAAAACATCTACAAAGATGCACTTCTAAGTTTCTTGTTGATTTTCCACGAAGTTTTAAGAACGATTTTTTTTTTCTTGAATTTGTACGTAATTTTCACAACTAATCCAAGTCGATGAGGCTTAAAAAAGTGCCTGGAAATTATATTGAGGTTCCCGACAAATAATGAGCTTCTCTTAAAAAAATAATGTTCCTTAATTTCTTCGAAGCTTCTTAAACTTAAATCAATTTATCACTTCTACGCAGTTTCCAGAGCTTTTCCAAGTTCCTTGTTTCTACGATTTTTTTTTTCTGAAGATCTATGAAGTTCCCCGAATTTCTATTAAGTTTCTCCAATTTCTACGATATTCCCTGATCTTCTTAGAAGTCCTTGAAGTTTTACGTAGTTCCCAGAAATTGAAGAAAGTACCCTAGGCTCATGATCAATTTGTAGAGACTAAAGACGTCTTTTTTTTTATTCTTGTCGGGTATTTTCATCAGTGCGAGCATTTTTCTGATCTATTGTGATATATTCTCTTTTTTATATATAGCAAGATAAAGAGAGAGAGAGAAGGATTAGTAATTTCCATTCAATTACACTACCTTATTTGCTTATCCTTGACAGATACGCGTATTTCGTCAACAATGTGACTCGACTATTATTACAAGACACCGAGGAAGTCTGTACATTGGAGATGAAATACGCGTATCTGTCAAGGATAAGCAAATAAGGTAGTGGAATTAAACGTAAATTACTAATCCTTCTCTCTCTTTCTTAATACAGGTATTTCACTAAGACGCCCACATTCATCAGGATATAGCAAGATGCCGTATCACTATTATTATATTATTAGGAGTGATCGCCATTGTTTGACCAATAACATTATCCCAGCAAGGCACTACACTTCGAATAAACTGCACTACCGTACTGGGAGTTGTTCTCCAAATGTCAAAGGGTTCAATCAGCCCCTTGAAGAAGAACTTACGCCTTTTATTTAAAATTGCCGGACAGTGGCAAAGCAAATGTTCCGAGTCTTTCTTTTCTATGTCACAGAAGCGACATACATCATCTTGAAGTTTTCCAATCAGCTTCAAGTGATAACGGCTCGGATAATGAACTGTTATAAGACCTGTATATATGTTAAGATCTTTCTTAGAAAGTTCCAGGATTTTGTGGATCACAGAAATGTTTCGATTAATGAATCGCTTCGACTGCCTAGCAATGGAAGTGTTCTTCCAGATTTACTCCACTTTTGAAGATTCCCACGCTTTTAGCTCCATTCTAAGAGATGCAGCCGATAAGCCACAAAAGGGCTCTGGCCCTATGAACTTATGAGAAGATCCGAGTCTTGCTATAATGCATCAGCTCTTTCATTTCCGTCAATCCCGCAATGACCAGGAACCCAATATGACTGGATTATGACAAGACAATTTTTAAGTTAATCAATAAGCTTAGATGTACATGTCGCCGATTTTAAGCATTTAGATCAGCTTGCCTTTCGGACATTATGCATAAATTAACTCTTATAGTTTCTACGCAAACATATAATAGAACACTCTTAAATTGTTTAGATTTCAGTTTGGAACACAGTTTGCCATCTGCACATATGAACCGATATGTCTAACCCTGGACCAGTTACTCCTGCTCCCACTTGGTTGTTCAATCTTGAACCATCTGTATCAAAAACAATCGATCCTGGACGAAGAATCGGACCACCAAATTGCCATGAATTACGCCCAGGGTCAAATACTTGAAAAAGTCGATTGAAATTGTATCTTTCCTTTATCCAGTCTTCGTTGATCCTTACTAGAGAGTTGATACTAACAGTTTTTAGAATTCTAAGATGTCTAAGGTCTCCTTGTAATCCTTAGAGCACATTTTTCGGCTTCTAATTGTACAAATTGATGCAATGGTAGCATGGTAAATCAAAGCATCCAATGCCTTCGATGGTCTACTTCTCATTAAACCTGTTATCGAGAGAGTTTTTTTTTATCTAGTTCGTTTATTTGCAAGGCTTAATCGCGTTAGCTTTACGGAGCCGATAATTCATTGTTTTTTGTTTGTAATAAAATTAACTTAATTCTATGTCTAGTAGGAGTTGGGAATTGAGAGAGTTGCTAACCTTTGGAGTTTTTCTAATTTCCTCTTAGCAACACTCTCTTTTGTTTGGCCACCAAACCAAACTATCCTGGTTTTCTCAATTGCCGAGTAAATCCAATGGATCACTTTCGGTTTCAGTCCCCACTGTTTACCGAATGTTCTTTTACAAGACGTCTTATAATGCCATCGATTAAATATCGATATAATATAATTTCTCAAAACTGTTTCTTCTAGTCCAGAACATAGGAAAAGTAGTCAACTTAAAGGATTTTTAAAAAATCGTTGCTTGTTGTCCAATTTTATTAATCGCTTTTAAATAGTAACATCAAACTTGACTACCCTAATAAAAAATAACCATAAACGAACGATAACCCAAATCATTAAACTATTCCATAAATGGTTTGGATGATACCCAGAACACGTCGTTAAGCAAATTAACCATACAATTTTTATTAGGGTAGCTTGACAAAATTCCGGCGAGCCAAAAAAAAAACGATGAAAAATTCGGGGGGGGGGGAATAGATAATGCTGATGTAATTACGTCCACAGCTGAAGTAAACTATGTTTTTGAGCCCAGAACGAACATACACACCTAGAAATTATTAGTTATTTTAATCATCTGTACTTTGACCCTAATTTCAAAAGCTGTTTCACTAAATTTTAATTTCAAGTCTTGTAATTGTTGTGAAGTTTTCGTTGTTGCCTGATTAATTAAAATGCCGAATTTTTACCGAACAGTTCGGTAAATATTTCCAAAGTCGGTAATTTCTATCTGTGTATGTTATATGTAAATGAGTATATTGCTTTGTTGAAATCTTTGTGATTGAATTCTATCAGAATTTTCTACGATCTCTTCTTTGAAAAATCCAAAAATTAAAGGACCCTATAGTCAGACTACTATTATAAGAACATTGAGCATTTCCAGCTCATAATGGCAAACATAAAGTCACTTTTGTCGTGATCTTCAGTAAAATAATACAAAAATTGATTCTACGCATAATTTTTAATTAATTAGTTTGTATTAACATTTTGTACAAGTTCACCCGTTCTCATGTTACCCTAAATTTTAAAAATATGTTGTTATGTATTACCATTATTTTAAACCTTTTTCGAATGTTTGTTAAACGTAGCTGGACGACTTAATGTATTTATCATGATTTCATATTAGCGGCGCCGGTGGTGTAGTGGTAAGCGTGATTACCTCTCACCCCAGCAGGCCTGGGTTCAATCCCAGTCGGCGCCGCCGGGATGTTCTGAGGCATAACATCTCTGATCACGCCTTCCTTCGGAAAGGAAGTAAAGCCGTTGGTCCCCGGTTCATGAGTTGATGGGTCGATGGGTAGGGTCCAGGTGTGGGAGCTGCCTTCCTGGCGTCGGTAGCATTGGTACTCAGCACGGAAAACAAGATCGATGGAAAACAAACCAAGGAAAAAAAAATGATTTCATATTATATAACAATAAATTCAGACAATTCCCGAGACACGTAGACTGTCAGAATCATCCGTTCTGTTTTAGGCTTAGCCGAAGAAAAAAAAGTTGATGTTGTCCAATATACCAAAGACGGATTTCATTGGGACTCTACTAGATACCCTCTCAAATTCATGACACTAATTGGGGTAAAGACATTGTCTTATTAGGCATCTTTGCATACTTGTTTTTCGCAACAACAAAACTTATGCGTTTAAAATGATAAGGCCTGATCGCTTGTTTTTTTCATTGGCTCGGTCTTCGAGGTATTTTTTCATTTCCTCGACCTTCGGGATCGTCATATACATTTACTCTCCGTCTTCGCCGAGCACTTCCATATGTTGTTGGTCAACGATGCTCCTCCAGCCACCAGTGTACGTTCTTTCTCTATGTTCTTTGTTTTCGATTTTTACATTTCATGTTGCTTCTTGGCCATCAACTTAAGGCAGGAATTCTTTTGCAGCACCGTCATCCTGCATAAGAAACATTTGTTTTCAATCCCGTTGTAGAACATTAGGAAATTAAGCTAGAAGGGAATCTCCTTCCGCGTACACCGGCGTGTTTGTTGAAACCCAACCCCGCGGGGAATTCCTCCTGGACGACACGATATACTTTTCACTATTATCCCAGCACTAGTAGTAGATTGCGATCTGGGACTTCCGGTGGTAGATCGTACATTCACACGTATTGAATGTTGCCTCACAATAATGCAAATTTAATTCATCACAGTTGTTCCTAAATGCATGTGACTTGAACTTAATGAAAAGTGCTTTTTCCTCGAAAATCCATTAAGTTTATTCAACGATACCTTGACAAAATTGTTAATCTCATCCTAGATGGGTGTCGCACTTCTATTGGGGAAATCAAACAAAAGGCGTGGTTTACTTATTTACTCGTCATTCCTTTTTTGCTTCCGAGCTTAAGTAAATGTTGGACGTACCTTTCCTATCCCTAACAGTTGCAAGGACGTGGCCAGGACAAACCTTAGCTGTTGGAGAGGGATATGTCTTTATCTGGGAGATATTATCTGTCCAGTAATAGATATCCGTCTTGCTTTTAATAGTTTTGAATTCGTACCACCTACGATATTGTCCAACTTGTTCGATGCTAATGCCTTTTTTGCTTCCGAGCTAGCATTGAAAAAGCAATTTCTAATCTACTGAACATTCGGTGAAATTGTGACCCTAATTTAACAGCTACTTTTCTCAAAAATAACTTCATAATGCGTTCAATCTTGTTATACTGACCATGTATTGACTATAACAAACAATTAACGGCTTTGACTTCTAGACTGGTGGTTGAATGTTCGGTTATTAAATAACCGTAGTCGGTTATATTTTATAAGCGTCTATGTACAAGTTGCTTTATAGTACTAAGCGATTCTTCGATCTACTCTAAATTATATATTTAAAGAATTAAAATGGCAAAGCTCTTCTCATACAGCGCCATCATTATTACATAACATTTCTTCTCCTACTGCCCATCACACATCCCTAACGAACTGACCCATTTATCGCACATGGAATTCCAAATTTAAATCCGTTTAAAGTGCATCGAATCCATTTCTCATCCTTTCACCGTCGGTTCGATTTTAGCGCTCGTGCGCTCAAACTGCCTATGCCCTATGCATGAATTCATGCAAATCCATAACAATATTTTACGATCAAACCCCTCTCTGGAACATCATCCCTGGATTCCGCCCGTAATGCGTCTCGTAACTGTCTCGCGGCTCTTTGTGTGCTGCAGTTTATGATCATTTGAGAAAACTTCTGTCTTCCACGCCGACCCGCTCGCGGAACGATGTGATAACACCTAGCGGGCTTTCAATAGTCAAACATTTGAATTTGAGGCGAAAGCCTTTCGCGATCCAACCGAGAGAGGAAAAAAAAGGAATATGATAATAAATCCGCGCTAATAACAACAAAATAATAAGATGTAAATCTGCCGTGTCGCGACGCGACGATCGACCACCTTTTTTTTGCGGGGAACGGGACTGTTATGTAATTTTGGACGCGGTTGACACAAACGGAACGGTTCGAAACTTGTTCAGGTTTTTTGCTTTTCTTTCACTCGACTTTTTTTCGGGTGAGAATTCGTCGCGGATCGTGTTGTGTGTTGAACTTCCTTCCGATCCTCCGTTGGCCATATCGGGCTAAACGGTTGCGTCGTTATCTAAGTCCCCCCAGGAAACCAGCGTTGGCTATATCGTTATTAAAATCTTATTTGTTTTTGTCTTCTTATCTACTTGCAGGTACGTAACCAGTTGAGTCGGTTTGGAAACGAAGATTTGGTGATAGGATGCGTGTGAAGGTTTGTTGTTGTTTGTCATAGTTGTGTATATGAATAATTTGGGAGCTGATAAAATTAATTTAGATTTGACGATTAGAGGTAGTGATTTCTTCCCAACTTACACCTCGACAGAAGCTACCACAGGATGTAAATGTTTCTTGAAGTAGTATTGGGCGAAACGAATTTATTTAGGAATGCATAACTTCATTCTGCTGCATTTCAATAAACGATTAATAAAGCCAATAAAACTTAAGCATTCGTACGTTAAAACATTGCATAATTATCATAACTCGTGCTTAAGCTAGGCAATATTCGCAAATTGTGGTACCTGCTACTCTAAGCAAATGCTTACCGCACGAAGAAAAATGGCGCAAAACCGCGACTAATGGTAATTATCGCCAATGCTTAGATCAACTGTCATGATACTGCCCCCCAAAACCCCCCTCCCGCCCATCTCCCCCGTGCAAATGGCCGTGTCTTGCATCGCGACACCACCGACCGGGCGAAAAGAAAACAGGAACTCTTGCGAATGGGTGCTTCGAAGCGTTAGTATAATTTATTAATTACTTGCACCTCAAGTCGACGCGGGCCTGAACCCGAACTCCGACCAAGTCGCCACCGTTTCAATCTCTTCGACTGTGAGTTTGACTAATGCAAACACCCGTGCCGCTGTGACCACTCGAGGCCAATTGTACGAGTGCCGGGCAGTTTATCTTATTGACTGAATCGAGCCAGGTGCCGTCCGTCCCCTCGGGGGTGACTTCTGTGTGGTTTGTTTGATCGGATTTTACCAATTTCGCTTGGAATAAACGGCCTTTGCTGTTCAAGGATTCTAATTACCGAGAAATCCAAAATCCACCCGGCTGACATTTCGCGTGGTTCATCTCGGATTACATCGCGTAGCTTAGGCCTAAACCTACGGAACAGGTTACCTCCCAATCGGACATGTGTTTGCCACAAGCAGCCGGGCAGGCGTGAAAGAGACGTCACAGTCTTGTTTACATGTCGCGCTCGGAGGTGCACGCGCGTGATCGCGCTTTCGGACGCGGAAATAAGACCTTTCTCAGATACCAAGACGATGAACGGCCGTCCGACCCGATTGAAGAAGGGGAGTTTGGGAGAAGGAGATCTACGGCCGCCACCTTTAGGTTGGTAAGCCGTTTTGGATTAGCGAGTCGTTCAACCACTTTTACCATCATCATCATCATCGTCGGCGTCGTCGTCGTTGGTGGAGATAGGGACCCCTCCGTTTAAGATTATGCTGCTGGGATGCTGTGTGGAATCAGCTGCTCGACGGCGACGACGACGACGACGACTGAAGCTCATTTATATGCGTCAAAAAAGTAAAGTTTTGTCATCGTTTCACTTTCATCGGAATGTGGAAATGAGCGATTGGTAATCGATGAAGTAACAGCAATTAGTTGCCGTAATATTATGGGTGTCATGCGGGAACCGGCTTCCCGCGATCTGTGCTGGCCGTGTTGCTTTGGGTATGCGGATTGAAGAGGACTATTTTTGTTTGATTTTGACTAATTTGACTTAAAATTATCGTTGTTCTCAGTGGTGGTCAAAAATGTGATCAAGTAGTTCCTTCCCTAAAATATCATTAAATGAAACCACGATATGTAAAATCGACCACAACAACGACACAGTTATTGACGATAACGACAGACAATATTTGACTCTTGAAAAAGGCCACAACGCAGGGCCGAAACGTCGGACAGTTTACATCGTAGTCGTTAGAGTAAGCTAAGACTGAGAAAGCCGTAAAACCAAGCAATTCTCCTCAAGTCCTAGCCGTCACCATCATTATATTAATTATTTCGATTTGATTCCAAAATAATTGCGATAGCGAAGTTCCAGAAATATAAGAAAAACTTGTGCATAGATCTTCAGAAAAATTTCGAGAACATCATATACATCTATGGAATATGAGAATTTCAGGAAATAAGCAAAACCCAGGTGCATTTCAAAGAAGTTAAGTTAGTTCCAAAAATAGGAAAATTTCAGGAAGAGATCTGCTCCATTAGTTTCAGAAAATTTACGGGATATTTTATGAAGTCCCCAGATTTTCAGAGAACTTCAGCGATCTTAAAACAATTATTGAGGTCTTCACATAAGTTTAGAAATTCACGGAGGCTTAAACATTTAGGGAAGTTCAATTAAATTCAGGGCAGTGCAACAAGATTCACGAGAACTGCAAAAACTTTAGAGAAGTATCTAGGCTTTCAGGAAAGAATAGAGAACCTCAGAGCAGTTCCGTTAGTGTTAGTGAGATTATATAAATTATAAAGAAGTTTCGAGAACTTCAGCGAATTATCAAAATTTTATAGAAGGTCCTGATCGTTGTAAAATTAAGGAAACTTTAGGAAGTTTAAACATGTTTTCAGAAGTATTGTGAGTATCAGGCTAGTTTCTCAAACTACAAAAGAACTTCAAGGCAGTTTTATTTACTTTTGGAAAATTTTGGGAACTTTGGAATTGTTCTGAAGACCTCTGAATAATCCATCACATATTCAAAAATTCATGAAATTTCACTTGAAGTTCTCTTCAGCATTCACTCTGTACCCTCCCGAAACTCTCATGGCATTATTTTATAAATTCACTTGTTAACAATTCTCTGAATTCTTAAACAATTGTAACCAGAATATGCTTAGAATACTTTTCGGACTTCCATTGAATTTTCCTCAGCGTTACCTTGCAATTCTCTTCAGTAAGAAAACCTTTGGAAACATTCTCAAAATTTTTATTGAATTCATTTCAGATTTCCTTTTGAATGTCGAGAAGGATTAGTAATTTCCATTTGATTCCACTAGACTATTTGCTTATCCTTGACAGATACGCGTAATTCATCTGCAATGTGAAAACTTTCAATGTATTGTAGTAATACTCGATGTTCCACTAAGACGCCCACACTCATCAGGATTTTGAATCTCACTCCTTCCCTTGAAATTCCAGTCACATTGAAAGTCTCTTAAGAATAAATTTTCATTTCTCCTCACAAATTTCTCCTGGAATTCTTTTCCGAATTCCTTTGAAGATCTCCTGGAATCTGATGAATGTGGGCGTCTTAGTGGAATACCTGTATAATGAGAGAGAGACGTTCTCTCTCTCATTATATGATCTCCTGGAGTTATTCTCAGATTTAATTGTAATCCTCCTTTAGCATCCCCATCATCCCCTAAGTATTCTCCAAAATTTTCCAATGATGTATGCTCCAGATTCGTTTTCTCCCACAAACTCTCACGAAATTAATTTCAGAATGCCCTTGGAATTTTCCTCTGAAGTTCACAGGAGTTCTGCTCCTCACAAATTCCTATGCGTTTTCATTAAAATGGTATGTGATTAGTGTCAACCATAAACTAGTTATCTTCTAAAAATCAGCTCAATTAGTTGAAGGACAGCCGAGAATAGCGGTGGGAGGACGGTACCACCCACCGCATGTATGGAGGGAATGCTGTAGTCTTTAATTTTAGAATTTCAAACCTCCATTTTGCGTAGTTTTATGCCGGCTACGTGCTCACGGTCATCGGGGATTGTTAGTTCGACATTCGTTGCAACAACGTGTTGTTACTAGAGGTCATATGCTCCTCTGCATCTCCACGGCTGTGTTCGGAAGTGGAAAAGGCCAATTATATCTGAATTCGGTTTGAAATGTGGTCTTTCAGCACAATTCGATTCAGTTATTGCACCCACGATCATCTGCTCAGTAACAATAACTGCTCAATATCTGCTCAGTAGCAATAACGGTTACTTATAGGCCACCGAGCCCCAAGCAACCACTTAGACCGATTTTTTTTCGGTGAGTTTGAAGCCCTGGGAGTATTCTAAAAATCCATAATGTAGGACTTGTAAATATTTTAAAGTGCCCTGAGTTTGGATTATTATACAAGAACTATGACTTGGATGAATTTCCAAGATTGAGACAAAAATAATTTGGAATCGGAGATTAAAAAAAAAAAGAATTGAATTATCAGACAATCATTAAAAAAAATACTCGAGATATGGATAAAGATTCAGGAAATTTGTTAATGGTTTAAAAAATATATTCTCGACTAGTGTAAAAACCAATCATGGCTGATTCGATCAAAGTATTAAATTTTGTAACTTTGATGTTGAATTACACTTTCAAGGTTAGTTATAAATTTGCTGCTGCAGAGTATGTTGAGTTAAGTTCTTGACTTTTCAGTCTATGACTGCTCCAAAGTATACGAAAGTAGACTGAAAACGAGGAAACAAAATTCTTGAATTGATCATACGAATGACGAATTTTTGCAGTAAATGGCATATTTGAGAAAAAATACACCAGTTAGTTATTCTAGCAATGAATTTTGTGCG
Source organism: Ochlerotatus camptorhynchus (assembly GCF_037179485.1). Taxonomy (NCBI): domain Eukaryota; kingdom Metazoa; phylum Arthropoda; class Insecta; order Diptera; family Culicidae; genus Ochlerotatus; species Ochlerotatus camptorhynchus. Next base: position 1,134,753 of record NW_027040621.1, read on the forward strand.
ATTTATTTTCTTTCGCAACATATGGAAGTTGTAAGTAAATTTATTCAAAAAAATTGCCTTCCCTTTCGACGACTGTAGTTAGACGCTTCCGGAAACTGCAGTATGCACGTTTTAAAATGTTTCGATCCATAGATGTCATCACTGCCTTGATTTTAGCTTTTAGCGACTTAAGTGTGGTGTGAGGGGTTCTATTGGTATCCCGTTGGACGACGCCCTATACAAAATAATCCAACGGATTGATATCGGGACTGCTTGGGGGCCAAATTTCTTCCTCCCAAATTTACGAAATATTTTCCGTAAGCCATTTCTGTGCTTTATTAGCAGTATAAGCCAGGTGCTCCGTCTTATCACTTTCCCAAGCATTTTTAATATTATACACTGTTCTTTCAGACACATTTACCGACCGAATTATTTCTTTTATGCATACTCCGGCGCGCAACAAAGCGACAACGGCTGACAGATTGCTCTCTTGTTTCGACATCTTTACGTTTACTCAACATTGTTTGTTTAAATCTTACACCTAACAGTATAAGCTATCCAGTGCTGCCAAATATATCTAAATCATGATGCACAAGCATGAGAAATTACTATTTGAAATTTACTGCAAAAATTTACTACAAGTCCGATGAATCTCTAGGATTAGTCCAAAGAAGCTCCACGGCCATTGGTATGAAAGTCAATGTAGTACTTCCAAAGTAAGTTAAACTCAGAGGACGAAATGCTTTTGGGCTGGGACGGTTAAGATTGATTCCAGATTCCAGACAAGAAGGCTTAAAATACGCATTGAATCCATCATGTAAACATCTAATGAAAGCAACCAAATGTGCTCTAATTCTGCGTCAGAAATAATCTGTTCCAGAAAATCATTGAACAAGCTCTCAAATAACCCCAAATAAATAAGATCTTGAAATGAAGCTCTCGAGATCCCCAACTTATCAACCTTCAAGGTGAATTCATGCAGAGTCCTTTTTTTTATGGATCAGCAAAATTCGCTTATCCTTTTGTTAAGCATTGAAGTCTCCCAAAGCTGATAACTACTGAATTCCACAGCACCTGCCATCAAACCTCGCGTTTCCTCAAAAGTTACCAGGACCCTCTCCAAGTCCATTGATTGTACCCTGGATATGCCCAGGAGCTGTCCTGAACTTTAAATCTTAGTAGCCTCAGACCTTCCATCGTTTGTTTGTTGGGCTTGTCTCGTTCAAAGCATTGATGAAATTTTCAGATTGAAAGTTCTCTGAACTTATTCTCAAAGTCGTCAATGATCTCAAAGAAAGGAAAATTTGGTTAAAATCATGAGCCAACAATCGGAAAATCAATTCGTAATTTAAACCAGAAATCAGAAGCCAGACCAAATGACTTTTTCATACAAGCATCTTCTTCTTCTTCCTCGCATTTCAAGCTTATTGCGTGTGGCATATTAGCTTCTTACGTGCTCTCAACTTAGTGTTCTAGATGCACTTCCACAGTTATTAATTGAGAGCTTTCGATGCCTGTACCATTTTTGCATTAGTATAATTGTGTGGCAAGTACAATCATACTCTATGCCCAGGGAAGTCGAGAAATTTTCCAACCCGAAAAATTCCTAGATCGGACCGGGAATTGAACCCAGCCACCTCCAGCATGGTCTTGCTTTGTAGCTGTGCCTTTACCGACTGAGTTAAGGGAGGTCCAAGCATGCATATGGAAAATCGCTTCATTTCGAGTTCGCACAAGAAGGCCTCAGATCATAACTTAGATGTCAGAAGTAGAAAATTCTTTCTCCTACTCCTGCTCCTCCTTTAGCAAATCAATCAACATTCATTGATTGATCATCAAAAATGTCTTCTAGTGACGCAGATTGTGATTACGTACAAATGTTTAATCCTCCACCATTTCCTATTCATTTTCTTATGCTTTCAATTGACACTCATTCATAGATCGTGACCGCTTCCAGACATTCTTCTTTTGACGGGTAGAATACTACTCGACTTTGCACAAGAAACGCTTGTTCCTTAGTCCATCGTAATGTGAATGGTGAAGCGTGTATTTCTTACTATCTTTTTCGTATCATCTTTTCAATCATGAATTTGATATTCAATAATTTGTTATCCGTCTCTTTTTATCTGGCATGGTTGAAAATTGATTACCATTAATTCCTTAAGGTCCGCTCCAACCCGTATTTAATTAAAAGGAAATTTCTCTACTAGTCTACTACGTGTTGTCAAGTGTGAAATGTTGCATAACCTCTTCCTGAAGACAGTGTCAATAGACTGTTTGTCTAATAATTTTGATGAGCTTCAAAAATTCTGCTTAGAATCAACATTAGTGTGGCTTTTGAAATCGACTGTGCATCTTATTTTCACATCAGCAATCCCATAAACCTACATTGCTTTTCCCATTAAACCAGCGCGATTCGTCTCTAACATAAATAAAGAAATAGCACTTCCTGTGATCGTTGAAAACCTTCTCAAAGAACGTCTCTCTCAAGTGAGCATTCATCAGTCATCCCCAGTAGCGCAATAAACTTCTAATGAGAGTCATTCACTCAATCCCCTTCCTCGCTCCACCCTTCTTTTTTTTTGCTCTGTTAATGAACACAATTCTCACTTCCCTTTGGTACAGAATGTCAAGTGGCTGCCATCGACACAAGTGTTTCTAATCAAATTCAATTAATCTTCCTTCCCCAGCTTTAGTAAGATCCCCTGCAGATACGAGAGGTGAGGTGAGAATCACACAATTAAAATTGAATAAAACGAACAGTTAGCTTCTCGGTAAACCACCACCGATCGAATGAAAAGTTCGAACGGGAATCATTTCCATAGTAGTTTAGAATGATGAAAGTTCTAAAAAGAGAGGCCGAATTGCTTTCGGCGGCAGCTCAGCGCACACATTAGTTCTGGTTTTCAGACGCGACGAACGAGTGTCATTAAACACGAACACGAATCTAAAACCTAATGCCGGTCGTTCCACTTGATTCGAGCTCGGTTCTAAAGTTTTGATGAATTCTGCCGAAGCCGCAACTCTTCAAGCAGCTGTTTTTTTTCTGCATGCAAGAAACGACGTCTTCAGACAGACGTCGAGTAGATCTCGTCAAATTTGATGGATGATTAGGATGAGGGAAGAAGGAGTTTGATTGGAGTTCTCGGAACTGTTCTAACGGTACTGGTTCGATACATTTGGCAACAGAGTTGGCGAAAAACACATCCAGGTCCGTTATTCCACCTGACCGTTTGGATGGTTAGTCTGAGTGATGGTGAATGATGCGTTTTTTTTTTGCCAATCAAATCAAGTAAATAATTGGGTTTGTTTAACTAGCCGATTGAAGAAAGGTTGTCTAAACAGCGGCTTTTGAGATTGATGGATGGAAACAGGAATCCAGAATCACTAGGGAAAAGTTTTGTAAGTTACTTTTATCTCAATAAATCTATTTTTTTGAATAACCGTTGTCAAGTTTTTATATAACTGATGAGCTTTCTAAAGATCGTTACTCGTCACTGGTCCCTTAACGATGTCAGTGTCATTTGCGCACTGATTTTGAAGCGAATGATATTGATATTCTAATTGTATAAACTGATACTGAAATCAGGTGGCTAGTGAAATTCAGCATTTTGTAGGTTATCATATCAATGATAACTTGCAGCACTGGTAAAGATCAGTTTTAATTGTACAAAGATCCAATAGATGCCACTTGGGACTAGCGTTCAACTATAGCGTGCAAGCGTGCCACCAGACGCGTCCGAATGTAGGTCACATTGGGAGAGTGAAAGAAATTGTTGGCACACTCGTTTTATTGGAAGTCGTGAAATCCTCTGCACTTCCACGAACATCACAAGAATTTGAATGAGGACATGTATCAGGTATTGTGTCATCTTGGTAAACGATATGATTAATATGCAATGCTTTGATGCAATCCTACACACTCAGTAATTTAACGGTTATGTGTGTGGTATCCGGATACCCAATTTCCATTTGAATAACAAAGTGTAGATTTTTTACTTATGCACATTAGAGATAAAGGATCCTGCGATAGATCCCACGATCTTCCGCTCAGTTTTCAAAAACGGTAACCACTAAGTCACCGAGCCCCTAACATCATAACAAACTATTGCAATTGACGATTGTTCAAGCCCGGCTATTCAAATTAAATCTCGTTTCCGGGAATATATATGACATGGTTTATCATCATCCTGGTTCGAACAAGCGTCATCTTTTACCGAAGATATCTTTTTTATGGATCGTTCTGACCGAACTCTAGCAGTAACTATTTTTCTACGTTCTCTTCTGCCAAAAATACAAACTACGTGATGCTCAGACTTCTATAATAAGACGGAGGCAAGAGAAAAATACAACGACGCCATTTTGATAAAAATTTCAAGATCCAAAATGGTCGATTTTTTTTTAATGTCTGGGCTGGTAGCGAGTCGCTTTTTAGTGACTTGGTCACTTTTTACATGTCAGTCAGTTCAAAGATACATGTCAGTCAGTTCAAAGAAAGTAAGTCCAAGATCTAAAAATATTCAATATCTTGAAGTTTCTTATTCCATGTAAAAGATATTGAAAATATTCAAAGTGCTAGAATTAATTAAAAAAATAAATGATTTATTTCAAGTTCGTAATTAACTTTATGAAAGAATAGAGATCATCATTGTAGTCCCATTAACTTTACAACAATTATAGGAACTTTGGAAAAGGAAATGCTGAGAATTTCAGTGAAGCCCTTTAAACAAACTGCAGGAACATAAGGGAAGTTACCACGCTGAAAATATGGGAAATTTACTCAAAGCTGTAAGAACCTCAAAGCAGTTCTCGAGTCGCTTTTTAGTGACTTGGTCACTTTTTACATGTCAGTCAGTTCAAAGATACATGTCAGTCAGTTCAAAGAAAGTAAGTCCAAGATCTAAAAATATTCAATATCTTGAAGTTTCTTATTCCATGTAAAAGATATTGAAAATATTCAAAGTGCTAGAATTAATTAAAAAAATAAATGATTTATTTCAAGTTCGTAATTAACTTTATGAAAGAATAGAGATCATCATTGTAGTCCCATTAACTTTACAACAATTATAGGAACTTTGGAAAAGGAAATGCTGAGAATTTCAGTGAAGCCCTTTAAACAAACTGCAGGAACATAAGGGAAGTTACCACGCTGAAAATATGGGAAATTTACTCAAAGCTGTAAGAACCTCAAAGCAGTTCTCTTAGCATCCGAGACTTATCAGGAACTTTTATGAAGTTCCTAGAATTTCAGAGAACTTCACAGGTATCAAACGAACTTGAGAAATTTATGAAAACTTGATGGATATTGTGCAATTTGTTAAGAAGTTTTAAGCACCTCAGAAAAGCTGGATCTAGAAATCTTTGGGGAATTTCAGAGCTTAAGAGCAGTTCCCGTAACTATAGTCTAGACTTTTGGAGCAGTTTAAAATCTATAATCGTAAATTTAGTTAAATTCAAGATAGTTCCATGATGTGCTGAAAACAAATCGAAAACCCTTAATATTTTCCGCGGATTTCAGGGAAGTACAGAGACCTTCAGAGAATTTATGAAAACCTCAAAAATATTTCAGAAACTTCACAGAAGTCCAGAGAATTTCAGGGAAATGTAAAGGTGTTTACGGGAATTCCATTTATTTCCAAGCAGAACCGAGATCTTCAATAGAATTGAGAGCTTTAGGGGAGCTTCGAGAACATCTAGACAGATCAGATAAACAAAGGGCTGTTCAAATAATTTCAAGGAAATTGTAGAAATCTTAACGAAGTTTCGAGAAACTCAGAGAATTTCCGGAAACTTCTGCAAAGCTCCGAGCGAATATCTGGAACGTAATCAAAATTAAATGGACATCCGGAAAACGTTAAAATTTAGCTAAATTGATTAAAGATCATCATCGAAGTTCCATTAATAAAAAAAAACGAGAACTTTTAGCAAGCAGCGATATCTTCAAGAAATTCCAGAGAACTAAATTTAGATATTTTTAGATAGTTTAATGATATTCAGCGAAGTTCCGAGACTTCAAGCACGATCAGATAGCTTCAGAGTAATCCCATTAAATTCCAAAAAAATTAGAAATTTAGAAAACTTCACAGAAGGAAAGTGGTCTTCAGAAACATTACTTCATAAAAAATCTATGGAGCTTGAGATGAGATCCGCTAACTTCAGGAAATTTTATGAAGATTAGCAAAATGCGGAAGCATTTGAAAGAAGTTTAGAAAGCTCCGAAAATTTGAGGAATTTCAGGGAGAAGTTAGTTCCATTAGTTTAAGAAAATAAGTGGGGAATTTAAAGCATTTCCCAGATTTTCAGATAACTTCAGAGACGTTGAAAAAATATTTGAGGTCTTCGCATAAGTTCAGAAGTTCACTGAAGCATTTTTAGGACGATTTAATTAAATTCAGTGCAGTACAACAAGCTTCCTGAGAACTGCAAAATCTTTAGAGAAGTTTTGAGAATTTCAGAAAAGAACCGAGGACCTCAGAGCAGTTCCGTCAACATTAGAGAAGTCACATAAATTTTAAAGAAGTTTAGAGAACTTCAGTGAATTGTTGAACCTTTAAAGAAGATCCATGATCGTTAGAAAAATTGAGGAAACTTTAGGAAGTCTTATAAAGCTCAGAATTTAAGGAGAAGTCTTGTGAGCATCAGGCTAGTTCATCAAACTACAAAAGAAGTTCATGGCAGTTTTATTAACTTCAGGAAAAATTTGAGAATTTTCAAGTGTTTCTGAAGAACTCAAAATAGTTCATTCCATATTTAACGGAGATTTCCTCAAAATCTTGATGAAGCTATCGCCAGAATTAAATTTTCTTTTAGTTTTCCTCGGAAACTTTGAAATTCTCCACAATTGGAAATCCTTTGGAAAGATTCTCCGAGTATTCATTGAATTCATTTCAGATTTCTTTTTGAATCTCACTCCTTCCCTTGGAATTCTACTTACATTGAAAGTCTCCTAACAATTCATTGGCATTTCTCCTCAGAAATTCCTTAGATTTCTTCTCATAATTTGTTTGGAAAACTCTTCTGAATTTATTTTCCGAATTCCTTTGAAGATGTTCTGGAGTTATTCTAACATTTAATTGTAATCCTCCTTTTAGTATTTTCAAAAAAAAAAATCAAGGACTTGTGCTCCGTATTCATTTTTTTTCCATAAATTTTATGAAATTATCTTCAGAATGCCCTTGAAATTCTCCGATTGCATTTGATATTATTCTGAATGATTGTTTTTCCAGAGCTCCCTTGGAATGAGGTCCTTAGAAATTATAATAATGAGGTCCTTAGAAATTATAATAAAATTCCTCGAGTCTTTTAAACTGTTCATGAAATTTGAATGCAGATTCTTGGAAATTTCTTGAAGTATTATAGCTATTATGTCCAGAATTAGTTCAAGTTATTTTTTTTTAGGAAATATGCATGTTCCTAAACCAAAAATTATTGTTTTTTTAAATTTATTTGTTACTAAAGATTAATGCATTGTGAATCTTTAAAGTTCAAAGTGTGAATGAAAATAACGAGTTAAATGGTTGTATTTTAAAATTCATTATTTTCTTTAAAATATCCTTAGTAATATTTTTTTAATTTCTTAGAGACTTCACTACTCCAGGTAGTTTAAGGAAACAAAAAATTTCCTGTAGATTTCCGGTTTGATTATAAACTTTCTATTGAATCTTTCGCTTTATAGCAGGGGTGCTTCCACTCACTTGCAATAAATAAATATTTTTCGGAATTATGCAATCATTAGATGTTATAATGATATGTTGTACTTGTAAGTAACAAGCAGAGGGTGTAAAGTATGCGTTTGATTTATAAAACCTGTCAATTTCGCTTTCAGAGCGTCACATTTAGCGATCTTATGATTCGTGAGCGTTCACTCAGAGTGAGCGCTCACGAATCGTAAAATCACTGATTTTGACGCACTAGAAGCAATATTGATAGATGTTATGTGTTTAACATATACTTCATGACCTCTTCTTGTAACTTACAAGTACTAATTACCATTATTCTATTTCATGATTTCATAATTCCGAAAAACACATTTTTATAGCAAGTGAGTGGAAGTAACCCTGCTTTATAGGTTCATATCGTACATAAGTGTTTATGAGATAAAAATTGAATAAGTCTACAACATCAAACATTTATTTAGTGTTTTCTTCTCTTAGGTCACTTTTAGTCACTATTTTTACAACTATAAGTCACTTTTTGGTCACTTATTTATTCAACATGGTCATTAAAATCACTATTTCTCACAGCAGTGATCGCTATCAGCCCTGTAATGTGAATGATTGCCCATAAGACACAATTATGCAAAGCTTTATGAAAATCGGAGAAGGTCGAGTCGTATTTTTGTATCCTATTTGGTCTGGAGCTGGTCAGCAGAACAAGTCATCAAGATTTTATAGTATTCTTCAAGTCGACATCATGATGTACAGAACCCTTATGAAACTAAATTTGTTACTTGGGTTATCACAGATTTTTAAACTTTTCATGGACAGTTCTGTAGTTCAAATTTTTCCAAAGTGTGTATAAGAATTGAATCATCCTAAATTGCTGCTAAAAGTAAATTAAATTGAACTCAATGTCCAAAATCACATCAAAACGCCAAAATTGACTTGTCACCAAATATGGCCTTGAAAACCAAAACCGCTTCAAACTGCCAAAATATTGAAGAATCCTCCTAAATTATTCAACGAAGAATGCAGAAATGACAAAGTGTTTCCAAAATGTCAATATTTTCACGCCAATAAGCCATGAAAAACGCCAACCAACGCCAATCTAAGAAATGTTTTGAAACCGGCGATTTTTGCCTTCCAAAACGCCGCAATGTGCTCTTAAATGGCAATAATCACGTTTTATGAGCCTCCACTTCCACCTGCTTTATGGGTTTGAGAAGACGTTTGCAGACCCGGATGCCGCCACCCAGAATGCCTTATGACTTGCTTTGCCAGCTTTTAGCCTCCACTCATCGAATTCAATAAACATTTAATTTACCCTAATTTTAAAATGAATTATACCCATGCGGCAGCCACTCATGGATTGGAGTCTCATTAATTTAATTTAATAATGGATTGGAGTTTCATTGATGTTAACTTGCTAATTCATCGAACGCTTTATTCCTTTTGTGATTTCGCTAAATCATTCCTTAGGGAGTAGAGATGCTTGGTATTTTTTGAAAGACAGTGTAGAAACCATTAGCACAAATTTGGTGGGAAAAAATAGGAAGGCACTGTACCCATATTCCGCGCACCAAAAATCCAAATCAAATTTACTACCATCAACTAATTGATCGATTGATTACCACTCGCCTTAGGCAACGTGATCCATCGCGAGACGCGAAACAAAAAGAAACTCCAAACAAACCTCAGGTGCACCGCACCACGGCCATCGATTACCAAATCGGGCAAAACGATGCAAAAACAACACACCATGCATGCTGGCAGATTTCAGCTTTCAGGTTTTGGTGTCTGTTTTGTTCGGCCATTTATCTTCGCGTAGTAAATCTCACCGGATATGGCTGATTTTTCTCTCTCGTCGCAAACCTGTAAATTGATGACCCGATGACTGACTGCCTGCCCCTAGCTGTGTGTGTGTGTGTGTCACCAAAGTTTGATTTGTCCCAAACTGTGCCATAAATTAAGGGGCTCGAAATTCCACTCACTTCCAGATTTTCAAGTGAATACTTACAAAAGGGTTCGAATAACTGTTACCACGCTCTGGCTGTCATCATCGTGCCCCGGCGATGCATAACTCGGGATGATTTATCGCCCGAATCTTCAACGTAAACAATTGTAAAATGCATACGATCCATCATCGTTGGAATCAAAATAAAAGAAATGGCAGAAAAAAGGACCGTCCAGACGGAAAGTGATTGATGTCCGTGATTTTACTGAATTTCTGAAAAAGCGCAGTTTTTGGCCAATAAATTCAATACACTACGCCTGGACGTCTGGTTGTCGATCGAAAAGAACATCCCATTACGGAAAATTGCTTCGATCGACACAGATTCGATTCCAATCGCTGGCTTTGTGTAAAATTGCACGCGCGTACCAAAGTGAAAGACACGTTATCTCACACCCTGCTGATGGTAATTTTTCAAATTTCCATTTATTAGCCTCTCTTGCGCTGTGGATGACTGGCTGTGGATGGCGGCGGGCGAGGAAATGATCTCATCACCCAAACACACCAAGTCAATCGGAAGCTTTGTTGTTACCGTCGTCTTCGTCGTCGTCGCCGTCGATGCTGCTACCTACAACCTACTGCTAGTGTTTAAATATAACGCCACGGGCCAAATATTATACAAATGAGTCGAAAACACCGCTATAGTTGTTACACATTCATGTATTCAGATGGCGGGTGTTTTTCGGATGAGACGGATGCGTATTCCGATATTTAGGCAGATTCGATCATCGTCATCGTGTTTGGGGAGCGAAATGAGGAAAGAGTGCATCTCTCTCTCTGGTTGGTAAATATTAGATAATATTTATTTACATCCTCCGTTGGTGGTGGTGGTGGTTCTGACCTTTCGGTTGTTGGTGTGATGTGATTTGTTCACCTCTTTGAGCTCGAAAACATTGGATCATTTGTAGATTTCAGTTCGATTGCATGGATTTTTGAGGAAATATGCTTACAGTGTTTGGCAGTCAGCTGAGTTCTGCCAAAACAATTGTGACATAATTGAAGGTGACAGTGACAGTAAATTTGTCTTTTGATAATGCTGTACATTAGAAATAAAACAAAGACCAGGGTTTCTTAATACATAGATCGCGGGTTGACTTAGATGAGTCAACTTGTTCTAAAGTTTTGTTAATATAATCAAAAAATTATCTGATTTTAACGTCATCACATGTGACTTTTGGCATGTTAGTCCGAAGAGCTTGTGAGTGTGTTGATTTATTTCCTTTTAATTCCGTTATCATTGCTTATCTTTTGACAGATACGCGTATTTCGTCTACTACTTGCAGACTTCATCAGTGCCAAGTACTCATCACCACTTAGCCACCCGTACTTGGCATTGATAAAGTCTGCAAGTAGTTGACGAAATACGCGTATTTGTCAATTATAACGGAATTAAAATGAAATAAATTAACACACTCATAAGCTCTTCATAAAAGGATTCCGTTAAGAGGCTCGACAAAATTAAAATATTGATGTTATTTCGCCTTTTTGACTATATTCAATTGAGCAACGGCCATACCTGCCAGCCGTTTGTAAGATCTGATGCGGCTCGTATAAGGCAGAGAGCCTTATACCTTATACCTGCTTGGCTTATTGGTTACTTGAGATGTTAGGATAATTTAAAATGAGCTAGGATAAAAACTTATCCATTTTTGTCTAATCAAATCGGGTTGAATTTCTTTTTATTCTTCTTTTGATTTGTTTTCCGTTGATCTTGTTTTCCGTGCTGAGCACCAATGCTACCGACGCCAGGGAGGCAGCTCCCACACCTGGACCCTACCTATCGACCCATCAACTCATGAACCGGGGACCAACGGCTTTACTTCCCTTCTCTAATGTCTTTTTTGCTTTTGACTTAAGTTTTAGACGTTTGGTGTCTTTTTTAATTTTGGTTTTTGCTCAAAAGCTCCGTCCTTTGGCGGTTTTGTTTTTTTAATTAGGATGGTTTAGAAGTTTATTGATATTTAAAAACTAATTTTCTTATTTTTGAAAATAAAGACACATGGACAACAGTAAAGTTATAGCTTAAATTAAAAAAAAAATCTATCGCTTAGACCGTTCGTAATGCTGAGTTTCAAAATTGTTTCAAACTACTCGACAGTTCTAAAATTGTAAATTGTCAAAAATGAAACTGCAACACGACCAGCGCAACGTACCTTATCTTCTTCTTCTTCTTCGCATTTCATATATTAGCTTATTGCGTGCTCTCAACTTAGTGTTCTAGATGCACTTCCACAGTTATTAATTGAGAGCTTTCGATGCCTGTACCATTTTTGCATTGGTATAATTGTGTGGCAAGTCCAATCATACTTCTATGCCCAGGGAAATCGAGAAAATTTCCAACCCGAAAAATTCTTAGACCGGACCGTGAATTGAACCCAGCCACCTCCAGCATGGTCTTGCTTTGTAGCTGCGCCTTTACCGACTGAGCTAAGGGAGGCCCCAACGTACCTGATATCATGAGTGAATCTCTGAGAGACTTTATTTTAATTGTTGGACAGTTTAAGATCTTCAGAATAATGCTTGATCATCCTGAAGGATTGAAAGAAAGTCCTGATAAGATTTTGGAGACCTGTGAGCATCAGAAGGTCTTTGCAATAATTTCCAGGACACCTGGTATCACGATGATGATGATTATGATGGTCCCACCTATTACCTCTACAAAGGTTTGAGCTGAACGATTTATCTTTAAGATAATGAATTATGACATTTTAACCAGGTTTGCAAACAAAATCGAACTGTTACAGGTATAAATTCCCTCTATAGTTTACAGTTGCTTCACAGCAATATAAAGGTGGAAAAGCTCAGGCGTCCAACTCTTAGTTTGCCTTTTTGTCTACCTAAAATACTCATAAGTATTTCAAGCAATCAAGAGTTAGTGAGCAATCAGTAAGCAACACTAGCAACCTCGAAATCTTAAGTTATCATAATTTTCAGCAATGTCAGGAATGCTCACGAACCCCCAACATTTGCCAGAAAACTTACTACTAACTCAAGGTATCTTCCAAATAAGCTTTAAAATTGCATTTTTTTTTTTATCAAATGTTTAATTCAGTCCTCTATATCCGTAATACACGCGCGAGGCTCAAACCTTTGTAGACTACTTTTTTTTAAATTAATCTACTATTAAATCAAATATTAAAAATCCACCATCGTGGCGAACAGAAATAGTTTTTGCAGTGCTACAATAATTATTTAAAAGTCATTATGACAGCTATCCATACAAAATAATCCGTTATAGATAACTTCGTCAAGATACGTAAGTTGCCAATTATTTAAAAAAAAAATCACTGGATAACTGTTCAAACGACAGTTTTAACGTGTGAAATGCAGTGTCTTTTAGATTCTGTAAGTATTGCTGAACGTTTCATATGTCTAGGCATCGAATTAAAAACATTTATTCCTTTAAAATATGATAAACTTTGTGAAGCACAAGTCAAGAAATGTTGTTTTTTCCTTTTTTTAACTGCGTTTCTATTATTATATCTATGAAAGTCACTTCCTCTTTCAATTTGATCACACAAATATCGATGCAGCAAACCGTTAACTACTTTAAAAATTAATACCATAGTCAAATATATAGTTCTTTGCTACACCGACAACCATTGTAAGGCTAGACGCCTTAAGAGTTGAGGAAGTGAATATATTACATCTCAATATCAAACGCATTTTTTTATTCTGCAAGCGCTGTAATCTCGATATTTGTGGTTCATTGGCCAGAAATAAAATGGAAGCGCAAAAGTCTAGATGAGGAGAGATGATTGATTTGTATAGCTGTATTTTACTGGCAAAAGTTAAATCGTTTTTCAGTCGACATAGAATTCCATACTTCTTGGCAATTTTCTTGATGACATTATCAATGTGAGAGTTGAACTTAAGTGTGTCATCAATAATCACGCCAAGATATTTAATCTCCCGAATGCGATCAATAGTCTCATCATCAATTACAACAGACACGTTCTCATTTACTCGATTCTGCGAAATTACCATAAATTAAGTTTTACTTGTATTCAATTTTAACTGCTTATACTTCAACCATCTACTTAGAGAACGTAAATCTTCATTCAAGTGTAAAACGGCATCATCTAAATCCTTAGCTCCAATGATTAAAACAGTATCATCTGCAAAAAGAATAATGTTGCAAAATCGTAAAACACGTCGCAAGTAATTAATATACATAATAAATAACATGGGCCCTAATACACTTCCCTGGGGCACTTCAAGGTTATTCCCCACGGAACTGGAAGCTTAATCATTTAAAATAGTCCGTTGAGTTCTGTCAGACAAATAACTTTCAAACCATTTATATGCAGTACTCGTAATTCCAAAGCGCTTGATTGATCTTAACAATAAGGGCCTAGAAATTGTTTCAAAAGCGCGTTTTAGATCCAAAAAACAGCAATAGTCGTATATTTACACTCCAAGTTATTTTTCCACTTCGCTTATACCAAATTCAACGTGGTTTCACAATAATGACCTTCCCGATATCCCGATTGTTCTGGTGATGTGATGTGATGTGATGTGAATGGACTCATCATCAGTGCAAGGATTACCAACGTCTGCAGATACTTTACCGGTTGTAAAGTTCTGCCTGATGGTTTGTTGCAGCAGGGTGAATCAGCTTCATTGAAGACATTTGGAAGACAAAACGACCATATGGTTATCTGTTATCACGAGACAAGGGACTGGAAAATCCACGAACCCTCGTCCAGTCAACAAATCCTTTGATTTCCTTAGGCTGCCCCACAGTATATATGATTTACAGTAAAGTTCCACCACATGCTCAAAAATGTACAGACAATCCATTTGGCGTTATAAGATGATTTCAAACCCGATATTCCGATTGTTCTGGTATAAACAAACTATTACTATTTAAATACTCCAATAGCTGGCCTTTAACAACAAGTTCTTAAATTTTCTCTAATGTGTGCAACATGTTGATGGGACGTAACTCTTCGGCTATAATCGTTCCAGCAATTTTTTAAATAGGGACCACAAAGGATTCCTTCCAAATTTGCAGCACATGTAAAGTTTGTAATGATTCCTTAATAAAGTCCAGCAAGATGTGACCAATGACATGAAAGCAATCTTGAATAACTCTAGTGAAAAACAAATAACTTCATCTAATGTAATTGGGTGAAAACCTTCAAGTCTACAACTACTGTTAACTGGCTGTTTTATTTCGTCAGGTTCATCGACCAATTCAATGGATTGATAAATCAATGAAACACTGTCGACCAAATAATCATTAAACTTAGATGCAATTAATTGTTCTGACTGTTCTAATGTGCCATTGAAAGTTATGGACCGCAGTTTGCTTTATTAAAGATTTAAAAATTTTCCATAACTCTTTGCTGTTGTTTTGATGCTGATGAATCTTCCTCTGTACATATTCACAACGAGTTTTCTTTATCGATTATGAATACTTATTACGCGCGATTGTGTACCTAGTCCAATGATTGTCATTATTAGATCTACAAAACTTTTTGTACCATTTGTCCCTTTTCCGTTTAAGTGGGGGAGGTAGCTCATCGATACTTCCGGTTCGTCTCCTAGCATCGTGCTATAAGGTACCAGGCGATAACCATGGTAGTTGATCGATAGCTCGATGACGTCATTTCGTTGGCGTCTGCAATGGGAAATTCTCATAGCAAGCGTTGACGATGGGACGTTGTCGAGTTGTTGAATAGCAACTATCGTGGTAACTCACCGATTACCTGTCGATCTGCCAAATTTGGAAAGACGTCTGCATTGAATTGTCTCATATAATAATATTCCGCCCACTATATCACAAGAAATTGCGAGTAGCTGAGTAGAATGGAGATAAGTTAAGCATTGGGTACAGGACCAAGTCTCCCCTGGGTGGTGCCAGAAGATGAGCGCAATAGAATCATCAAGTTGCCATAAGGCACGGAATGAGACTATTGCATGGCTGGGTAGTCAAAGTCTTCCATTCGTTAGTCATTACAGGTGGATTAGAACAGGTTTAGGTTTAGGGTGGGCGTTGGCCATATTTGGTTTCCTAAATAGGACCTAGATTATTTAATACACTAGTAACCTCAACTTCTGTCACAATGTTTCATTGTGACTAATCAACACTCAATGGGTTAAATATCAAAGGGAACTTGGAGTGTAGAGCGCACTGTCCACTGGACGATTCTGAAGCCTGACCAAGTGAGTGGGTTACGGGTTTATTTGATTGTACGTCATTTCCTAGCTATGTATAGATACATTCATACCATTGGCATTTTGTATTTCTCGCGTAACTTTTAAAAAGGGCCCATTTATAGCCTGAACAATACGTAAAGAGCAAATTGAAACATTGAACGTCGCGTGAAAGTGGAACTTAATGAAGGCCTAAGTACTTTTTCGTAGTTTTTAGTTTTCGGACTTGAAAGATCGTCGGTTACAGTGGCCTGTGAGCAGAAAAACGCGGTCCCAGGTCCTTACATATCAAAGAGATTTATGGTAAAATCGTTTGTGTATCGTGTATTTTGCGAAACTCGTTGTTGTCTTTGGTTCCGGGTTTGAATGGATACACAAATTTGAGCAACGGTATTATGTGATATGAGGGGCTCGGTGGCCTTAGAGCAACCGTTTTTGCTTACTGAGCAGAACATCATGAGTCTAATCTCAGGCCCATCCACATTCAAGATTCGTCAATCGTTTTATTTGTTAATATGACTACATGGTAATAACAGCAACTCGGTGATTAAAAAGGTGCTCGTCTGCCTAGTGGGTTTAGTCCCAAGCTCCTTCGCGTTATATGATCATTAGGACATCAATTCAGCTTATCGTTTACCAAAACGAACCCTGCTGAAAACCCAACCCTCTTATCCAACATCCCAGTGATTCCTCGTGGAAGTGCAGAGGTGTTCTCGGCTTCCATCAAAGCGAGTGTCATGTCAACACAATCCTTCCCATTCCTTTCTTGACCTGTGTTCGGGTGCGGCCGGCGCTGGTATTGCCTAATTTAAGATCACCAGTTTTTACACATTGAGGATGATTGCTAGTCCCAAGCATCGTCTATTGGTTCTCTGTGTAATTACAGCTGATCTGGCAATAACAGAGTAGCAACCGTGGGCGGTCAATCAAGCTCAAGCTCAAGCTCAAGCTCATTTGTCCCTTTTCCGTTTAAGACGCAAAAGATCCAAATTGTACCAGCTGTTCGAATTTTTCAAAGAAACAAACTTTTGCTCAACTAGTTGATTGGTACACGTTTTCAAAGCGTTATTAAGAACAGCTGTAGATTCATCTAAGTTACCGGCCGCGAATGGAAAATCAAGGCTTCTCTCAACAACATTTGAAACAGCTTGCTTCGAATATTTCCTCCAGCACTTCAATTTTACTAAATTATCGTCTTATAGTCTAAGACATTAATCACTAAGGTCTCATGATCGGTTATTTTCAAATCAGTATCCGTAACTGAATAAATGGAATGAAAATTGGTATAAACGAGAGAATATCTGAGATCCGTTATTTGAATTATTGGACAGTTCTATATCTTCAGAATTAAACGTGATGAAATATCATGCGAAGTTAGTGGAGACCTATGAGCACCTGTCAGTAAAGGCACGGTATTACCAAGCCAGAGGCGGCGGGTTCGATTCCCGGTCCGGTCGAGGGAATCTTTCGGGTTGGAAATTTTCTCGACTTCCCTGGGCATAGAGTATCATTGTGCTTGCCACACAATATACAAATTCATGCATTGGTATTGGCATCAAAAGCTCTCAATTAATAACTGTGGAAGTGCATTTAGAACACTAAGTTGAGAGCACGCAATAAGCTAATATGCGCTAAGCAATAAGCTTGAAATGCGAATAAGAAGAAGAAGACCTAGAGAATCCATGAATCCAGAATCTATGACATTTTTGAAAACTTATGAGCACACGAAGGTCTTTGGATTAATTTCTGAGACGCATGGCATCATGAGAGAATCTCTGAGAGACGCAATTTGGATACCTTCAAAATAGTACCTATCTAATCTGAAGATGTGAAAAAAAATATCCTGAGGACTTAATAAAGATCTCTGAAGATCATTGGATAAATTAGGATTTAAGGATAAATCTGGTTTCATGAGAGATCTCTACGATGCAATGCAAATGTATTTGATCGATCAATTTGTCGACTCCGAACAATAACAGAATAATATTTCGTTAACTCGTTTTCCTCTGGCCGTCTGCCATCTGTCTCATTAGAAGTTCCACAAGTTAAGTTAAGTTTTCTTTACTGAGGAGGCTTTCAGCCTGGGGCTGGTTCACCTCCGCGACAGCTCCACAAATACCTCTATAGAAACGTGAAACAGAGCTCCAGTCGTGTTTCAAACCCACTTATAAATAAAACAGAATAGTCGAGCAGTTGCAAATATGGTGCAAACTAGTGCTCGAATAATGAAACTGCAACTCAGCATTGCAAGGGGTCTGTTTCTATGTGTCAACTTGAAACAGTCTATGTACAATACAACAGCATTTGGAACGGCCTTGTCGTTCTCATTTAACAGCAATTTTTCAAAATTCACTTATGGTGTTTTTAAAAACTTCGTACATGTGTTTATTAGTAAGCTCTAAAAGCTATCTGAGCTAAGTTAAAGCTTAAAACACACTTTTTCACTTTTTTTAATCTTTATTCGGAGCAGGGAAAAGCCCATTTGAGTAGAGTTTACTTCAATGCATTTTTTTTTAAATGGTAATAAAACCTCCTTATCAACAGATTACAATCCAAATTCAGATAAAATGTTCTAACATAAGAACGATAAAATATATAAAAATTAATTTTTCATCAAAATAGCTGAACATCATCTCAGCTACAACTTTTTCGTAGATCATGAGTCTCTATTTAAAAAAAAAAACTAAGAAAGTTTTTTTTTAAGAATGTGCGGACCAGCCGAATTTGAAAAATTCTAGAGAAAGAGCTTTTTTTTAAAAAAAAAAAGTTTACCAAAGTCGCCAACACTTCTGGACATTAAGAAAAAAGCACTAGGAATCTTATCTTGCTGAATTTCCATACTGGGCTACTACGAATGGTGGCCACTGAACCAGGAAAACTGGGCATTTTGTTGAATCATTAAAATATTGTTGTGCCTCGTAACGTGGGTAGATCACTTTTTCGTGATACGTTACGGAACCACCGATTCCTAGTCTTGACTACTTCAAACTAGGGGAACAGGATTTTTCAGTAATCAAAGGAACACATCTTAGTCCTTGTTACTTTTTATGCCTTGTTGATAGTGACAAGACTCGGCTTTGTCCACCGGGATGATCTTGAAACAAGGAAAAATGAGTTAGTTAGTCTTCATCTATGTGATTCCTAATCTTCTATTCGTTGTTCCCTAGTTTGAAGTGGTTAAGACTAGATTACTGATGCATGGTCATTATCGGTGTCATTGCTTATTTTTGTTGCTCAGGAATCCAATTTTGACTGACAAAAGGACAATTTTGACTGAAGGGTGTACCAACACTCAGCAGGGGGAATAAATAGCGGAACCTTTCAATTAGAGTCGGATCCTTACGATGAAGGCAAGAATGACAACTGTATCAAAACCGAATACTTCATCATTTCTCAATAGTGATGGAGTAATACGACATGCACTAAACTAAGGACACGGGATATATTACAATACTTCAAATTACTGGTCACAGTAGTTTTATGCCCCGAACAAAGGAGAAAAAAAAGTTGTATGTACCCTAATTGAAATCTGTTAATAGTTTTTCTAAGTCCGGTATCTCGAATATGTCTATTAGAATCTTCAAAATTTCTTCAAGGCCAGATTTTGTTTACCTATAATATACCAAAAATTAAGTCTTGAATCTAAAAAAAAAATGCCAATTCCAAGAGTCTGACATTTTGAATATTTTTGTTAATTTTAAAAGAACCATGGCAACTTTTCAAGTAACAGAATCTGGAAAATGATTCCATTTCTGAAAATACACGTCCAGGTATTTGAAAGCTTGAGATTGGAGTCGTTTGAGTAATGGCGTTTCAAGATGACCCGGAATGTCCCGTTTGGCATATTGATGTTTGGAAAACGGCCAATTAGCATTCGAACGATTGGTCGCATGGAAGTCTTGCATAAAGACGATATTTTGTCGAAAGTAGTAAAAAGCGATAAGCTGGACAGTGATTTTTAAACGACACTGTTCATCACTGTGAGACTCCACAATGCAACCAAATTTGATCTGCTGGATGAATCAACCGGCGGTTTTCTTAATACTACATTCCATTCTGTGTCATTGATCGAGCGAAATCTAGAACACACACACACACACACACACACACACTCCCATCTTCTCGCCATCGTTGGCTGTTGAATGTCGGAATTTCACTGATACGCAATCAGCACGAGTGCTTTCTTTCGCCAATTTCTCAAGTACCTCGCAACCAGCAGCGAAAAAAACTACCCTAGGCTTGCCGATCATTCACTTTCCACTCGAAAGAATTCTTCGCCACCGTGCCGCCGCAACATTCTAACACGCTTGGCTGAGCAAATTCTCCTCTCACCTTGGCTGTACCACCGACCACGGGCATCTCATCATTTCTTCATTTATCATCGCTTGTGAGTGTGTTTGCAAAAAGAAAAAAAAACAGCGGTACCAGCTTCTTTCTTTAGTGTCTTATTTAATTGGACTCGTTGCCGGCGATAGTTCTTTACTCGTTCTGCAAACTGAGCCCGGCAAGGTCACTCAAGCGTGATCCGTCTGTGCATGGTTGGCTAACTGACTTGCCTGCGGTGCGGTGTGGTTATGTGGTCCCACGACTAATGAGTATCGTGAAGAAACCTTCCAAGCATGCAATTTCTTTCGACAAGTCAAGAGAATGCAAATACGTTCTTTTGGCGGTCACTAAAGTGAACATCGTTGCGAAAAAAAACGCGCTTTCTTCTGATGCTCTACTGGGGTTCTCACGATGCTCTGTGACTTATCCCGCTGGGGAATTTTCCAAACAATTAGGCTTCGGACATCTCTTGGAAGTTACTCAACGAATGTCATTCATTTGCTAGTCGTTGGCAGTACGACATCGCGATCTCATCACCAACGTCATTATCATGTAAAAAGGTAAAAATAAACCAGCATAAACTCCAACGTTGGTGACGCCACTGGCGCCAGGCGGATCTTTTGAAAACACGTGAAATAGAAACAGAGATGTTACATTTCGACCTATGCGTCTCGTTGTCGGAAGAGACACTTTCACCATCAGAGCACCCACCACAATGCTGATGATGCTACTTTGTCTCTTCTTGTAGCTCGCATTCCTATTGTCTTGTCACCAACGACGACCTACGACCAACGGCGATGCGCGGGCAGCTTCCTCTTTCGTCGTTGTCGTCGGTGGCATCGCGGTCGGAAACAGGCGCTTAGGAGATGTTTTGAATTCACAGCATCTAATTTATGGTAATTGAGCATTCACATAAATTTGCAGTAAAGTATGAAAATGTCGATCAGAGAGTTATATAAACGCATTCAGCTTGAACTTTTTTGGAGCAGTTTGAATTGTAAATGTTTTTGAATTTTGATCTTTTATAAAGCATATCTGTCTTATGTTGTTGCTCAATGTGTATAGGTCTTTAACATCCGGATGTCTCTGTTGAAACACCTCTTGTAGAGTGAAATTCATCCTCTCTTCACTCTTCAGTATGCCATCTGTCTCGCTGCTTCGAATCCTCCGAAAGTGATTTTTCACCGGAAAGTGCATCGTCGACGTAGAAACCCTCTTTGGCGATTAGTGCACCGATCATCATCGGCGATATGTTACAAGCACCTGGTAACATGAAATGATGCCGATACTGTGTTACAGGACTCTGACGACCACCTGTAGAACCTCGTTGAGCGAACGTTCAGTAAGCAAAAGCAGTTGCCACTAGGCCACCAAGCCCCCTATATCATTACAAACCACTGCGACCGACGATCGTTCTAGCTCAGCGACCCGAAGCTATTCAAATAAAATTACGTCCCAGGTAGTAGTCAGGTTTGCTATCGGTTCGTCATATTTTTACAAAACCATCATATTTTAATATTTTACTTTAATTTTCTCCCGGTTTCACCAAAATATGTTCTATAACTTTCTCCAATTTCTTTCGACTTCCTTTAGGAGTGTCTTTTTACTACCTACGAATGTTTCTTTTGATTTCTTTTGAAATATTATTCAGACATCCAGCATGTTTTTTTTTTTAGTTTCCTTTGGAAGATTCTGTCAATTTATCCAGGCCTGTCATGGTTGTTACTCATGATTACTCAATGGGTCACAGCTCCGCAGAATGATTTTTGGGTGCAAATATTTCGATCTACAAGCGCTCCTCTAATTCGTACAAGACACGACCGCAGGGTTGAGGTAGACAACGTTAAGCTGTGTAGTTAAATTCTCTTTCTTTTTTTCTAGATATTGATTTAAAATACAGTAGAAGTAACCTATGATTTCGGTCCTATGTACATATTTTGGATTTCCTACTTAGTAAAACTTGGTTAAATTCAGGACCTCATAAAATGCGAATACATATTTTATTTCATTTGGTTCCTAAATTACAATCAGATATGAGTAAGGCTTTCTTCAGGTGATTCATTGAAGCGTCCAACAATGACCGTCATGATGGCTGATATTCCCTATCACTTCAAGATTTCTAAGACATAAATCTTGGACGGTTGTGACATCACTCATGAAATTGAAACTCCTTGTGTACTGGACTGCAACAAACGTGAAGTTCCAGTTTCTTCGTTATAAGTTTTGTAAGAGCTGATATCTGTACTCTTGAAATTTTAAAACGCTATAAATAAATGCACACACAAAAACGGAGTGCACAATTTTGCATTAATGTTATGCAACATTTCATAGTTGATCGAGATGATATCGATTAGCCATGAATCCCTCCAATAAGTTCTCGGTACATCTTTTATCTACCGATTGAACAAATAAAAAAAAAATACTTAGGCTGTGTTCCATTTGGAAAATTTTCACTTAGATTTGACACTTCGAAAATAAATTAAGATGTTCGAAAATCCCTCTGTTGTAGATCGGCTGATTTTCGAGAAAGCGTCTGTCAAATTGATTCCTTGTCTGTCAGAAATAAGTCTGCTGGAATAGCAGGTTTATTTAAAAAAATTACATCCGTCAAATTTAAGTAAAAATTCACCAAATGGAACACAGCCTTAATAACTTGAGAACAGGATCGTTTCTTGTTGTGTTTGTCGTATTAGATGCTAGATAAAAACTTCTTTTATCGATATGTGTGCTGAAAATACCTGGGCCGAGTGGATTCAAGGAGAAAGTCGACGAAGAGAATCTTGTCAGTGTTACTTAGGACCTAATGCAATGTTCAGTTTGAATTGTTTCGCTTAGCTGTAAACAGAAAATCGATGAAGAGAATCGAACATTACAATTTGCCCTTTTGAACGCTCACAGTCGAATTTCAGAACCTAGCACTGAAAATAAACTCGACGGTACCTCTATTTATGCTAAGAGATAAGCATTGCAAGTCCCTCCTACTTGAAGAATTATGCAAAAAAAAACTGGGGTTGTATAAATCGTTCTATAGCTTAATTTTCCAAGTAGGTGGGACTTTTATGAATAATCTAAATGCATAAATAGAGAAATTTATCACATTTATACTTTTTATCACCACAGAAACACCCCGTTCCCGTTTTCTTATGCAAATTAATGAATGTGCGTTCACAAAACGCACGAAATCTTAAAAAACCATATTATTTTTTTTTAAATTCAATCCATAGATTAAATAAAGATGTACCGAGAATTAAATGGAGGGATTTCAAGCTAAAATGTTCTGAAATTTCGCATAAATGTCCAACCCATTTTGTGTGGTGTGTGCTGCTGTCTTTCAGTGTTGCCCAATGATTAGGGAACTTTCATAAATAAAGTAGTAGTTGAGGGAGGGGTTTCACAAGTTGGGACCGGCCATGTATTAGGTGTATTGCAAAACACGCTCCTACGGGGAAGGGGGGTTAATGTGGATGGCCCTAATTTTACTTCTAAGGCTGTGTC
The DNA here is from genome assembly GCF_037179485.1 of Ochlerotatus camptorhynchus. Classification (NCBI taxonomy): domain Eukaryota; kingdom Metazoa; phylum Arthropoda; class Insecta; order Diptera; family Culicidae; genus Ochlerotatus; species Ochlerotatus camptorhynchus. The sequence continues at coordinate 1,158,384 of NW_027040621.1, forward strand.
GCAATGGGCGAGTTAAATTTATCTCGTGGTTAAAAGTGACAGATGAGTTATCGAATAACCCTGCTATACGAGCGTGGTTATTTCGGTCCGTCTAGATGTTAAATTTTGGTAACCGTGGCTGAGTTCTGTTTGAAAACTGATCAATTTCCGACATTTCCGAACATTGAAAATAACTTACGAAATGTCACGTTTCACCACGAGTTAAATTTAACTCGGCAATTGATACACAGCCCAAGAAGTATTTCTCGATTACTTTTTCGAAGGAACGTATCAGCTTTTGTAAACAACACATTTGATCGTCGATTTGACGTAACTGCTAGTACTACCATCAGATAGGGGAAAGTTTTCCCAACCTGTTAGCGGTGTTAGTATGTGGGGCGAGCTATTAGTTATGCCAAACCGACGATAAAATGCGTTGTTTACAAAAGCTGATATGTCCTTCCGAAAAGTAATCGAGATTTGTAGTTATCATCCAGGCAAGGAGCGCTTGCGCCATCGAAGCGACGCCGCTACCAACAGCCAATGCTCTCGACGGGAACGACGCGCAAAGTTCGAGGTGCAAAACTCGAACTCTGCGCACTTGACATGAACCGCCTTCCTACTGCTTCTGCTGTTGCTGCTGCTACTTCTGCTGCTACCTGCTTACCCGCCATCCGAAGCGAAAATGAGTTGACGCACATTAGCAGCGCTGTTTTATAACTTTTCTGATTCAAGCAGCACGATGTGCAACCTAATTGTACCTGATTATGAGGACTGGGTTTGAGAAGAACGTTTATTTCACGAAAACAGTGATAAAATTATCACTTTTTATTTGTCCATTTTTAAAACAGTTTTTTATGAAAAATTGAAAAAAAAAGTTTATTGCAACAGCTTACGAAAGGTATTTCCTATCGATTGGTGTATTCGGATTTTAATTTCATCTATAAATGACAAAGCTTATAGCGTTCAAAAAATTACACCTTTTCGTGACGGTCGCAATTTTAGATTTTCGATTTACTCCAAGTACCTTCCCGTAAGACGTAGTCTACGTCAAAAAAAAATATCACTACAAACATACAGCAGCGAAAATATTACATCTTTCTTCCATGTTTCCGTGGAAACTTGATCCTGTTTTGTAAGATGTTTTTTTACGACTTAATCTGGAAGATTCTTCTGACTGTCCTTGAAAGTGTCTTTTGACTTCCACCGGAATATTCCTGCAAGTTTCAGCCGATTTTTCAAGTGCTTCTGGCTTCCTCCTGTAGTTTATAAAGACATCATCTGAGAGTTGTATACAGACTTGCTCCGAAAGTTCATTCTGACTAACACCGAACAGCTCATACGATTTCTCCTGGAAGCTCCTTCTGAATTCCACCAAAAGTCCTGCTGACTGTCCTCTGGAAGTATCAATAGACTTTCTCTTGCCCCGAAAATTGTTTCTGACTTTTTTTCTGGATGTTTATCTCCCTACAGAATCGGTCAGCTTCTTCTGGAAGTCTCTTTAAATTTTCTCCGGGAGCTTTTTCAGACTTCTCTGAACTTCTTTTCAAGCCTTCCAAAAAAGACTGGAAACTGCTTTTATTTTATTCATAGTGCAGGGCTGGTGGCAAGTCACTTTTTAGGGGCCAGTCTCTTAAAAGTCACTAAAGTCACTATTTCCCTAAAAATAGTCACTAAGGTCACTATTTCCCTAAAAATAGATGCTAAAGTCACATTTTCACACCCTAAATAATTTTAAAACATCAAGAAAAAACTGAGAAAAATCAGGTAATATATAGGAGTTCCTGGGGTAAAATACACCAGCTAAGGAAATCATGGTGTTTTATCTTTAAAATTAAAAGCAACCTTGAATATCATGTATTGCGAACGTTCTCTTCAGCATTATTTAGTTGTTTATATTCGCAACATACACGAAAATTTTGAAAAAGTACCACAGAAAGAGATTTTAGAAATTGATAAAATAATCTGGAAATGTCACTAATCGAGGCAAAATGCACACATGCTAGGGTGAAATGCACTAAAACAAAGGGGAAGACGCATGATGAGGTAAAATTTACCCAAACAATGGGGAAAAATGCATTACAATCATGTGGCAACATGAATTTCCTTGCCGTCCTATAAATGATCAATTGAGGCAGAAGAACGTATTAATTTTGGGTTCCCTTCAGTTCCGATCGAAGTTGTTTTAAGGTTCACGACTGCTTAATAGACTTCAGAACGTTGCGGACCATTTCTGAAAAAAAAGAATAGAACGTAAACAAAGCTTTTTTACTAAAGGATCATTTTGCCCCGAACTTAGGAGAGCATTTTGCCCCGAATGTATAAAGAAAATGTTTTTGATCATAAAATATAAATACAAATTAATACTTACCGGTATTTTATCAGAAATATGTAGCTCTAACCTCAGTCATATGGGTAATATCTTTCACCGACGCTTAATAGTGTTTGAATGGCTAAAACGTTTAAACAATTCGAATCACAAAATTACACTATGCAAACTGGTTTTTGTTATTATATATTTACATTGTCTGATAACATAGAACTGCCAAATTGATACGGTGTCCAAAGAAAACATAGATTTAACTTGTAGGGTAACTACTTTGTTGCAAAAATGTATTTAAGGCCTAAAACGAAGGAAATGCATCTTGCTCCATCAGTGCATGTTACCCCAGATAGCTCTACTTCATTTCCCTGAAAAAAAATCTGAACCTTGGATACTTTTCAAAGATATCGGTCTGTGCTAGATTTTCAGAATTCATTTTCCGAAATCATCCAGATAATTTAATCAAAATTCCGGAGGAAATTTTAAGAGAGTTTTAAAGGATTCTAGGAATGACACCAAGATATTTTAGTAAATAATACAAAAGTACACACTTCGAACGACTCTTGTAAATGTACGTGCTCTCACCGTCCAAAGAGTATAAATTATTAATAAGCTAATCCTACTCATGTCGTACTCATTGAATCGATTTGGGAAAAAATACGACACAATATATCACTATGAAATTCACTCAAAACAACTAGAAAATTATGAATTTGATTCTACATCATAAATACAACTTAGTGGCTGACACAACGCTGACAATTTGAAAAAAACAAATTTGATTAAAATCTCGTTACTAATTACTTTTACTTCACTAACCATAACCTTACACTTGGCATTACCTAATCGATCGTGACGATGCATCACCAAAAGATTCCCATCACCCTGTACCCTGCACAACCCATCCCTTCATTAAATAATTAAATTTTATATCCAACGAGAGAGAGAAAAAAAGATCAACTCACGTAATATTATTGGTAACACCTTCTCGGTTGCGCGTTAGTCACGAAAGCGGATCTAAAAGCCTTCTTCGTCTTCTTCAGCTTCGTGCAATAGGTCATCCACCGACACTTTGCGCCTAAATTGAGGGAAAAGGTCCAATCCAGCAGCTAGTGGCAGCTATCGAGCTCCCATGTCGATCACTTAGCGGACTTGATGGACTTGACCCTTTTGGGGGAGGAGAATGAGGAAGAACCGAGCGGACCAAGGGACGACAATTCAATAAACTTTCCGTTTCCCATCGATTCACCGATCGATCGATTGTTGTTGCTGGAGGAGATGATTATCTCTTAATTACGAGATCGAATCTGATGCGCAGCATTGCAGTAGGTTTAGCTGCGGCGTTAATATCGATATCGGATCGTTGGCTGTTAAAATCGGATCCGATGCGATCCCAGACAGGGAGGCGTAGTTTCAGCTTTAATTTTAGTTTCGACGACGACGACGACGACGACGACGATGAAGTAATCTTTTGCGTGATCGAACGTGAGGTGGTTGAAAGTGAAACTTCCCAGGACAGGGCAAATATTCCCCTTTTTGTAAGATGGGGTAGCGAGAAGATGGTTTTCGGGCGAAGACATTGGAGAAGGCCACCGAACGAAAGCACACACCGCGATTCGATGAGATAATGGACGCGAGCGAAGGTCGCCCTCCGGGGCGTCGTGAAGAGAAACGCCGTTCACACATGCAGCACCGGAAGGTGATTGCACGGTTGATAGGACGGTCGGTGGTGACTTTTCTTGCAGTAATAAACGAAAAAGTTGAGCCATAATTTTCTCGAAGAGCATCGCACGATCGAGATCGAGATTATTATGTAATCGGCTGTCGCGACGCTGTCATGTGATAAGATCACGCATCAAATGTCAAAGCGGATGTTGTAAAACCACGGTTTGACATGTTTTTTTTTTTTTTTTTTGATTGATTGGGTTATGTGATGTGATGATGATGGTCGGTTTCGCTGAATTTGCTTGTATAATTTTTTTAAATGTCAAAACTTTTTTTTTCCATTAGCAGGGTCATCACCAAGCCTCAAAGTCATCGTAACAAAGCAAAACAAAAGATAATGCTGTTCGTGATTCATTCAAGAAACGAATCCACCGCCAGCCACTGTGGCGAATACTAATTACCCGAGAAAGCATTCCGAAAAGGTTCAAGTTCTCAGCCTTCCGAAAAAAGGTAAACAAAAACAATGCAACAACTCACGCCGAGCTTCTCGGAAATCGTCGCACGAAAAGCGTCCGCCGGGGCCATAAAAAAGCACGTCGATTTCCAAACTCATACATTATAATGATATGCAAAGAACGTGACCTTCATTTCTTAGTATCCAGCAACTCCCAAAAGCGTTATGGAAAATGGCACCGACGACGAACGAGTGCCGACCTGAAACCGTTAATCGAAATGTTTATTGGCTGACCACGGCGACCGCTTCAGCTAAACCCAGTTTCAATTCGTGATTTAGAATTATTTCTCGTTAGTAGCACTCCCTTTCTGGACGACGACGACGATGGAATGGGCGCACACACCAATCATCAAAGCCTCGTTATATTGTCTGTTCGGCGGTTTTGGTCAGTTTTGCATGACTGGTCAGAATTAAATAGAGCTAAACTGTTTCTTTGTCGGGTTGAACTCTTTTCGGGTGTGGCCCCGGCAGTGCACTCTGATTAGGCGATCATACCGCTTGTGCCCCGGTTTTGGTCTTTTTTTATGATTGCGGCCAAATCGACAATCAAACGCCCACCGCGCGCAGTCAATGACTGAAAGATTTCAGTAACAGAATTTACGAACGAAATACGGTTTCAGGGGGCTGCGAGGGCTGTGAAGCTGTCGATGCCGATTAGCGGAATTGTCCGGTGTTGTTGCAACACGTTAATGATAAGCTTCGGAATGGATTTCTCGAGCTGCGGCGCGGCTGGCTGGCCATTGGAAATGAAATGGTTTGACCTACAAAAATATATCCAATTAGCTAGGAAAGCTTTAACTGCTTTTTCGTTTTTTGTTGTGTGCCAATTTATGATCAACTGTTTAGTTGCTACTCCTTCGACTGCGCTCTGACAAAATATTATTGGGGATCATTTTAAACTATCTTGAGCTTGAACTTATCTAACCGCCCGCAGTTGCTACTTTGCTGCTGCATATTTCATTGCAGCTGTAGGCATGTTTACACGGTGTTTCATTTGCAATACTCTGGAACTGAAAATTTCTCAAGATCACTGTCTCCCCACTCAAACATTGAAGACTTAGCAAAAGCTAGAACGAAAAGAAACTTCCAGCAATATAGTTAGTGGACATATTTTTAAAATATAGAACTTCATTGTAACATCAATGAACTTTTTAAAATGCAGTGTCTTAAAAAACTTAACGGAAAACATATTGCAACTATGTTTTGTTATGATCAATTGAGCTGAACTGTTGACACAGAACTACAAATATACTGGATTTTGCGTGTACGTAATATCAAATTATTGGAAGCACTTACCGGAAATTGACTGGCTGGTTGAAAATGGCTAACTGTTTAGTAATTCATAATTCGAAATTTCCGAAGTGTTATAATTTTAAAATTTTCGACCTTAAGAAGGTTATTTACGATATGGTAAAAAATTTCCGAAATAATAGACGGTAAGCGCTTCTAATAATTTGATATTACGTACACACAAAATTCAGCATATTTGTAGTTCTGTGTCAACATTTCAGCTCAATTGATCATGCATCTTATTGCGTCTGACAAAATTTAACCTTTGAGTAGATTGGTGCGTCTGCTCGATCGAGTTGTGTCCAATAAAAATCAATCCCTTGAGCGCATTTGAGTAAATGCAAGAATGGTAAAGAGTTTAGACAAAGCAAATCCTTGATCAACTCAGTTGAATGCAATTTTCTTGAAAAGTTGAGCCTGGTTCATTTTTTTTCAAATCGAGTGAGTTGATCAAGTCAGTTGAATGGCTTACATGCTCCAACAAATTCGAAAATGTGTTCTTAACAGCTTGATTAATTCAGAGAACTAACTAAATGAATATTTAGGATAATGGTCTTGCTAGAGAGGAACTTTGTTTGATTGCTTGAACAAGCACTTTTATGACATATATATGTAGACAGCATAGAGTGTCTTTATTGAGTATTCTAGGTCTTCATTGAAAACCTGTTAGCTCGTAAAAATAGCTTCTCAATGAAGTTTTAGTATTGTAACGTTGCGGCTATTGCAATTTAGATGGAATTAACCTACAGAATTATGGAGGTGAAAACGCTGTTGTTACGATTTCCCACTGGAGGAATCCGCCCGTTAATTTGCTTTTGGTTAAGCGTATTAACCGGAATAATTTTCTTGTGGAACTGGGTCTCAAAGTGTCTTCTAAGCAAAACAAATATAATGGGATTAAAAACAAATGTTTCATATGTAAAATGCAGAGTGACCAGTGAACCGGGAAACCAGAAAAAACTGGGAATTTGAAGTCACCGTGAAACAACCGAGGACCTCCCTTAGCTCAGTCGGTAAAGGCGCAGCTACAAAGCAAAACCATGCTGGAGGTGGCTGGGTTCAATTCCCGGTCCGGTCTAGGAATTTTTCGGGTTGGAAAATTTCTCGACTTCCCTGGGCATAGAAGTATGATTGGACTTGCCACACAATTATACCAATGCAAAAATGGTATAGGCATCGAAAGCTCTCAATTAATAACTGTGGAAGTGCATCCAGAACACTAAGTTGAGAGCACGCAATAAGCTAATATGCGATATGCAATAAGCTTGAAATGCGAAGAAGAAGAAGAAGTGAAACAACCGAAAGATGACAAATCTTTCCTCGACCTTCGAAAGCAATAAGATTTCAAGACCCTTGAACTGGACTAGATTTTCGGAATGCAGTCACTTTGAAGCACTATTAATAGATTTTTTTTTCCAAAACAAATTTGAGCAGATTTTAAATTAAATTCTAGAGGGAAACGAATTTTGAAGGTCCAATCCTTAAATAATTCTACGAGATCTATAAGGAAAGTCTTAGTTTAATTCCTAGCGCATTTTGAAAGGACTTGCTAGAGAATTTTAATGAGAAATCCATACAATTTAAAAAAAAAATAAAGGAGAATTCCAAGATAATTCTGAGCAAAATTTGAAGACTATTCTCGGCGGAAGAATTTCCCCTACCCGATTGTGTTGGCAAGGAAGGGAGATTACAAGTTTTGCTCATAAAAAGCTAATAGGCAATTTTCAATTGTTGGTCGAGAATCTGCGATGAATTTCATGGGAACTCTACGGAGAATTTCAAGTAATTTAAAAAAATGTAAGCTCCAGTGTATTCTTAGATGGCGTTTAAAATTGGAAGAGAATTTAAGGACGAATTTTAAGAATTTTCTGGAGTATTCTCCAGAGAATTTCTGGACTGTTTTTAAGACATTTACAAGGGACTTCTTGAGATAATTTCAAATTTGTTTTAGAAGAATTCTGAAAGAAACCTCAATCATATAAAAGCCTGTAAAGTTTTGAGTGAAGACTTCGAACGTGTCGCACAACCAAATTGAAGATCCAGCTAAGGTGCTGCTATCTTAGAAATGACCCATTTAACCTTTGGCTCAATCGCATTCAATGTTATGCTTAATTCAAATGTATATCGCTAAACCGGAAAAATTGCCAAAAATCCGAGAGAAACGATAAATCGGATTTGTTTCTTAATATGAAATAAAGCGAAATTCTGTTGGAGGAACGAGCACTTAAAAAAATAATATTCGAGTTTTAGGAAAGACATGTTGATTGGACATCTATAACAAATCCTTTTTAAGACTATTTGAACTGGAACTTGGTCGTAATTGTTTTGTGAAATGAGGAGCTCGGTGGCCTTTTGGTGGCAGATTTTGTTCACTGAGCAGAAAATCATCGATACAACACATGCTCCTTCACATTATAGAGTTATACTTTAAATCCAATTTCTTTAATAATATGATATAAAGAGTAATGAAATTCGGTTGAAGGGAAGGGTACGTAAAAAAAGTAATATTTGAGTTTTAGAATATACGTTTTGATCGGATATCCATATCAAATCCTTCTTAAAAGCAGGTGTCGTCGTCGTCGGTGATGTCCAGCCGGGATCGAAACCTAGTAACATCAAGTTGAACGGTAACTTGATCGTGATTGTTTTGTGAAATAAGGAGCTCGGTGGCCTAGTGGCGACGGATTTTGCTTATTGAACACCGTGGGTTCTAACCCAAGCTCCTTCGCGATATTGAATCGTTAGGATATCAATTCAGTATATCGTTTACCAAAACGAATCCTACTGCAATTCCTACCATTTTATCCAACATCGCAGTGATTTCTCGGGGAAGTGCCGAGGTGTTCTCGGGTTTCATTAAAGCGAGTGTCACGTCAACATGTTTCTACCCATTCCTTTCTTGACCTGCGTTCGGGTGCGGCGGGCGCTGGTGTTGTCTAGTTTGAGATCACCAGTATTTACAGCTGATTTGGAAATAACGGAGCGGTCAATCATGCTCATGCTCATGCTCAGGTTCCTAATGTTTACAAACGCCAAAAGAAGGCACTTCATAAGTGTAAAAACATCACCAAAGACATCAAATGTCTAAATATTGAAACAAATGTATTAGCACTTTTTTTTTTAATTTATAGACCCTCTGAAAACCATACTTTGCATGTAACCTCCTTTTTTGTCCAGTTCGTTTATTTGGAAGGCTCAATCGCGTTAGATTTACGGAGCCGATAATACATTGTTTGTACCAAAATTCACTTAATTCTATGCCTAGTAGGAGTTGGGCCGGGTTACTCGAGGTAAGAAGGGTACATTGTCGAAGGATAGGATCAGGGGAGGAGCTTAGGGGTGGGTTTTCGTTGTCTCATCAGAGCGTTGTCGCCAGTATGAACATGTAACTTAATTGTTTCACAGTTCTCATGAAAGTTGCAGTGGAGAAACTTATGAAGCTTCATAAGACGCATGCTTTGTAATAAAATTATTCTCTATATTCCTATAAGAGATATCGAATAATTTTATTCTTCAAAAAATGTGTACTTCAAAAGTTCTAAAAGTTACTGGAAAACGACTTTCACGAGAAATTTGAAAATAAAGATTTAAAGCTTAATTTTTTCAGGTACACCCTAATTCAATTCTAAAAAAAAATACTCTGAAATGAGAGCGAGTGTTTTGTTTTGAATAACTCGAAAACAGAATTTAAGATGAACAACTTTACCCAAGACGTCACGTCTCCAGAATAAAGTCAGAGTAAAAAGTTAGATTTTGGCGCCATCCATGCGGTTGAATATCAAACTACAGTAAATTCTCCACAACTGGATATTCACTAAATCAATATCGAGCAATGAAACCATATAATACAATTAATTTCATGGCAACTGTGATGGCGAATTTGTATTGGATTGTTATTCTATAACTCGATAATTCTATAACTCGATAGTGTCTTCAATATCGAGCTGTAGAGAGTTCACTGTATCTGTTATTGTAAATAGATCGTCCTAATTATTGTAAGAAACTTTGCTCAAGACACCAAGTCACGGAAATGCTTCGTTTCGGAGCCATTCACATTGTCCCCCAGATTGCATTCCTGGCTCCTAGTGATGGCGTTTAACCAAAATGTACCATGGAAGTGTTTAGGGACGCCCCCACCTGTTAAAGTCAATACAAAACCACCATTCCATTACGACCATCATCATCAGCAGTGGCTTTATAATCCTAATTTCGCGTTAAACGACATGCTAAAAGCAATCATAAATCCAATATAAATATCCCAAAAAAGTACATCCACGACGATATGAAACCAGAAACCCCAACAAAAGTGGAATGCCATATAAAGGCAAAACGAAACAAATCAGCCATCAGCCTCAATAACCGTAATTCAATAGCCAATAACGATAATTTATAAAAACAAAATTAACATGGTGTCCATGTGCGACGACGAGTTGCTCTCTCGAAGTTATTACAAGTCCGATCGCGCGCCGATCGATGCTGGTCATAAAAAGAGAAGATGCGCTGCTACTGTATATGATGCTGCTGCTGCTGCTGCCTCGGGTCGTCGGCGGTCATATATAAGCAAAAGCGGAGGACAGCCAGCAGTAACAAGTGCACATTTCCGCGTGATCATCTCGAGTTTCCAAGCTCTGGGTTTCTGGTGGCAGGAATTTACACTTGAGAAATCCACTTGGTGCAATGATTCAGCGAAAGATTCTGCCTTTTTGGTAGAATTTCAATTTCAAGTTGATCAAATTGGCTTGATTGTTCTCGAGACGCATCCAGCCATGATGTTTATTTCAATCAAGAACCTCCGGACTAACGATCGATTATACAATCAAGTTCGGCAACAATAACAATCATGTGCATACGTAATATTGCGCAACCCCTCCGAAACCCGTTCTCACCATTGTAGCAACATGACTAATCACTTTGTCAATCGAAGTGCATCATCACAATCATTTTCCTGCCCAGTACACATCGATCCTAAATTGACCATCGACGGCGACGACGACGACAACTTACGATCGGTTGTAGATCGTTGATCTCTATGACCTGAAGTTGGCCGGACTGACTGACTGACTGACTGCGCAACCACCCCTTCTAGTCACGGAGTCGGTCGATTATGGCACAAATTGAACAAGACAGGCCACTGCACGTGTCGCATCCAGCATCGTCGGGCGGACAGCCAAAAACACACTTTTCACGCACGAAAAGCTGAACGCGCCCGGATACGATGAACCAGCAGAGACTAGGCGCAGAGATTGGTAATTGATAAATTGATTATAACCTCCAGGCAGTCAGGCAGCCAGGTAGATGCATCGCCCGCTGCTGGCTGGCTACTGCTTCTGGTTGATGGGCAGGTTTCCCGAATAGGGAGAAGGTACAGGGGTTCCCTCCCGTCAAGACTCGCAAGTGTGAAATTTCAGACGTGAAACAACAATAAACTCATTATTTTTTAATCTCGCGTGCAAAACTCTCGCTCCTCCGGTTTAGTCTGTCAGCAGCAGCGGGGCCCGTATGTCGTACATATGCGAGTTGATGTTGCATGACTGCCTTCAGCACTGGCAGCTCTTGCAGTGGGGGACCTATCAGCTGATATGACGATCATATGTAATAATGGCGATCATCAATCACTCCACTTTCTGATGGAGGCGTGAGGTGGGATTTAAATCTGTGTGCGTGTTTTTTTTTTCTCGAAAAAGGTATTCCTTGGTGCGAGACCGATCGGTTAAAATCCAAACATGTTTTGGACACCTGCAGCAGGGAAATTTGTCGGCCCTGGAGTCAACTGAAGCTTGATTTCATAGATCTATTTAAAGCAGCCATAGCCAACAAACATGTTTAACACCTACAAGCCTATTTTTGACTGCATCAACCAACTATTCGGCATTGAATATTTGAACAACTTTACCCGTCCATTTGATGATTTTTAAATCCAAACAGAGTGGGAAATCGTTACGATTATCTGGATTGTCTTGAAATACTATTGGGCACACTTAGACAGGCGGCCAGGTTTTGTTTTGATGGGACATTGACTCAGTTAAAAAAAAGATGGATAATATCTTACGATGTTGTAAATAACAAACGTTTTTTATCTAATTCTACGGGGAACGGAACAACGAAAGAAACGACGCGTCAAAAGTATTCCTTCACGCGAACCTAATCAAGCCAGGCAACAAATCCAACGGAATAATTGATCGCCGCAGTTTTGTTGTTCTATTGCAACACACCGTTCAGCAAATGCAACATTGTTTGCCGAACAATCAATTCCGCCGCCAATCGTCCGATCGTAAAGTCTTCTACTTGCTTCTAGCAGTCAACCAAACAGATAAATCCATAGAAAATCGTTCTATGAAACAAACCATCATCAAACATCCGCCAGTAACCTTTCATTAAATACTAATTCAACAGGGGAGAGGGAGCGATGGGAGAATGCATTTGAGATTCTACCGCCAATCCGTGCACGGCACGGCGATAACAATGTGAACGGGCTGTAACCGAATCGAATAGCCATACTTCCTTCCATATCTTAATTAAACTCTTCGACTCGAACCTCGGGCAATGCAGAGCTCTGCATTGCTCGAAGAAAACCACAATCGTAAACTAATTTTCTTTTTTACCCTCATTTCCTTCTCTTTTCAGGTGAGTCCCAAGTCTTGTTTTTTTTTCCGCAAGAAGCCACAGCAACAAAGGTGTGAAGGTAAACGTACTACTTGTTCTAGACCACCGATTTCTGGTCTGCCTACAATACGGAAGAATGCACTGCGCTATAAAGTGCTATCCAAGTTCAATCACTTTGATCTAAATTTGTTTTGCTCTGCACTCTGCTAGGCAGAGTGCACTCCAGAGGGTCCGTTGAGAGGCAGATATTGCTAAGTAGCACTATGACAAGACAATTATAAATTACCTCTAGGCATGAACGGGTGATTCGCTGTCACACCTGTCCGCAGTTGGTTGCTAATTACACGGTTGTTTCCATTGTCAATGCTGCTCGACACTTCTGAGAGCCGGACCGAGTGCGAGCGCGAAATCTCAAGAAGGCTAATCCGTCCAAGTGGCGGTGGTTTTTTTGTATGGCTGAGTAAGTCTGCAGAACCGGAAGCTTCATGTAAATTATCATGTTTTGGGCTACTACTTACCGACTGACAGGGGGTGTGAAGAGTGTTTAGCACTAGAATGGAGTATTAGGCTTAAGTTCGTCGTCATTTGTTATTTTGATTGAACTTGATGAGGGTGCCTTGAATTAGCATCAAATCTGATCTCTTGGAAACTTTACAAGGACAGCGAACTGAAGTGAAACAATCGAAATCATCTACGAAGATGAAAGGAACAAACTTACTTAATGGGTGCACCTTTATTTGCAATCTCTAATTTTTAGTTAAATTCCCCTCTGAGGTTGCTTTAAATGGATTTTAACTATTTTTCGATGGACACACTATTAGGCCGAAAGCCATAAGTCGGAATGGGTTATTAGGTCAAATGGATCACTAGGCCGAATGGGTCATTAGGCCGCTTTATAAGATCGTCCCGGGATGCACTGGCTGCCGCAAACGACTGCTGATTTGACAATATTCGATGCAGCAGAAGTAGCCAGTCGATTCTTGAGTGAAAGTGGCGGTAACACTGAAATCAGACGCCGTTTGTCGATGGCAGGAAAGTTTTACCCGTAGTCCTCCGACACCCGTTTGTGGTCTGGTTGGTTAGTTGTAGAAGCCTTTTTGCGGATCGCGATGAATTCAACACCATTCGGGCAGGTCTATGGTGTATGTCGGGGCCCATTTCAACTCAACACAATAATTCTGTGGGGCCTGTAATTGAACCCATGATCTTCTGCTCAGTAAGCAAAAACGATCGCTAATAGGCCACTGAGCCTTGTCCATCACCGAAGCCTGGTGACCTTAAGTTATTCAAATTAGATGACGTCCCCGGAAAGATGATTTCGAACCCGGACGAATGGGAATGAAGTCTATAATATCGGCCTAAATGTTCCTAACATTAGGCCCATACATAAATTTCAATGGAAAGCATTTTTTGCTGACTTTTCAATAGCATCCAAATATATAAATTTATATTATCCAAATAACTCATTCTGCTAAGACATATTGAAGAACAAGAGATTTTATCGATGGGCCAATCTTTAATTCCATAGACCAACATTAGAGCCTTAGCCTGAGAATACCACTTTCTTCCGCATAGCCAGTGACCAGTGATGTCAACATTCCAGTATTAACTGGATTCTTCCAATTTTTTTGGATGCATCCAGTTAAACAGTTAATGTCTGAAATCTTCCACTTTTATCCAGATTTTTACTATGGATTGGATTGGAATTGAAATCAACCTGCATACCATACCTGAAAATTGCGTGGCGATGCTTCGTACAAGCTCGCATCATGGCAATGGGACAAGCGTGCTGTGTCACAGTATTGACACGCATTTTGCAGGCTTATTATGACAGTTAACATAAATTTCTGACACAGTTAACCAAACCGATGCACAGAAGAATGCTAATCTGATCTAATCTAATTTAACGCCATATGATATATGTTTCATATCGAAGATGCGTCACACATACCAAAACGGCCAGGTCTACTGTGCAGCATTTAAGGGGCAAGATGAATCAGAAAACATCGTGGACGTGGACATCTCGTACCGTGCTTTCCGATTTTGATAATTATACGATTACCATTTAATTCGTTGGAAGCATCTAAAGATCAAGTGATGCTCCATGTTCCACTGTTGAGAAATGAGCACTAACTCCTGTTCTAGCCTATTATGACTCATGGCTATAGCGCCAATACTCGCTTTCTGACAAGAGAAGAGGGAAAGTAAAAGGATAGGAAAAGGAGAAGGAGAAGGACAAATAATAAAATAAAATAAAATAAAAAATATATAATATAAAAAAAATCATAACAGGGTGGTCACTATCCGAGTCTTGCCACTATTAACAAGACATAAAAAGTAACAAGTACTGAAATGTGTTCCTTTCATCACTGAAAAATCTGGATCCCCTACAACATATTATATAAATTGAATAAGATATTTTTTTTAAATAGAGAAAAATTCAAATTGTACTTTTAGTAGGATTATTTTTTTTTTTAAGAGATGAACTAGCCTCAGGCTAAAAATCTCTAAAATAAAGATTAAAAAAAAAAAAAAAAGATTTTTTTTTTTTTTTCAAACAATTTTACATTGAATCAATTTGATCAACTTTTTGGATCATATACTCCTATGTGCAATCCCTTGTAAAATGGAGAAAATCACTTGGAGTTCTCCTTAGCATTCACTTAGTATTCTCCTGAAATTTCCATGGATTTTCCTCAGGAATTCCTCTTTAGTTCTGCTCAGACTTTCCATTAATTCTTTGAAATACTCCTCAGAATTTGACTCTTTTGAATTTTCTAAAAAAATATCACCGAAATATCGTTGGAATACTCCTTGAAACAGCTTTGAAATTTAAGAGATGAACTAGCCTACGGAGCGGCACCGGTGCACAGTGGTCTAAAAGTGCCAAAACGTGCGTGTTTTTTTTAATTTATGCGAAAACGGTCCATTTAAGTCATATAGTGTCTTGGGAGAAGTTTGTGCACTTAAAAAGCCCCTTCGTTTGAGCTTAGCCATTTCATGATTAATCCACTTAATAGGAAGATGAAAAATTTACTTTTTTTGTTTGTCGAGATAGCAAAATGGTTCTTGAGCAAAGTTTTAGACAATATCAATACAAACATTTTTGCTCGAAATGTCAACCCTCTATCACTTTTATTTACAGAGATATGCCATTGTTTTGGTAAGAGGCTTAAGAAAATATTTTTTTTTGCAAATAACTTTTCAGGAAGTAATTATTGATATTAGTATGTTCTACACAAATGTTTGTTTTTTTTTTTAAATACGCCATTTTGTCTTGGGAAGGAAGTCCGTATCTTCAATATTTGATCCAAAACTAGCACTATTTCCTAGGTCAATAGCTCGAAGTTGGGCAAAGCAAACCGGGTTGATTACATTTGAAAGTACACTTAAAATGCTGCCCAATGCATACCAAGTCATTAGTCTTCTTTAGTATTCTCTGCTGATCTGCTCATTACCAAACTATAGGGTCACGACTTCCCGAAAAATTGTGTTACTGTTTTTTATTAACTAGCTTCTTCTTCTTCTTCTTATTCGCATTTCAAGTTTATTGCTTAGTGCATATTAGCTTATTGCGTGCTCTCAAATTAGTGTTCTAGATGCACTTCCACAGTTATTGGTTGAGAGCTTTCGATGCCAATACCAATGCATGAATTCGTATATTGTGTGGCAAGTACAATGATACGCTATGCCCTGGGAAGTCGATAAAATTTCCAACCCGAAAGATTCCCTCGACCGGACCGGGAATCGAACCCGCCGGCTCCGGCTTGGTAATACCGTGCCTTTACTGACTAGGCTATGAGGCCCCGTAGCTTGAACTAGCTAGCCTACGGCTAAAAATCTCTAAAATAAAGCTTTTCAAAAAGCTTTGAAATTCCCTCAATTAAATCCCCTTGAAATTTTTCTTGGAATTACCTTTAAATTCTTGTTGAATACTCCTAAGAAACCAATTGGAATAATTGTCAGAATGTTCTTTGAATTCACTTCACTTTGAGTTTCTCCTAAAAATTCACTTACAGTTCTCCCTGCCATTCTTTTTTTAGATGTCTCTTCAAAATTGGTTTGGCATTCAAGACAGAACGCTCTTGGAATTCCTTTGAAGTTCCCGTGGAATTATTCTCAGATTTGATCGTAATCCTTCTTTTAGCATATCCCCTAAGTATTCCCCGAAAATGCCCATGGAATTAGGCATTGGATTATTTTTCTTCTAGAAACTTCGTTAAACTCGAAATTTCCATTGAAGCTCTCATCAGAATTCTCTACCAATTTTTTTTTTTAAATTTCCTCAGGAATGGGCCGAGGTAGTTCTCATGAATTTTCCTTAAAGTTTCCTTTGAATCCTATCCATAATTTCCATGGAATACTACCCAGGACTAACTTGGTATTCTCCTTACTTTTCACATGAAATTTGGAGTTCCTCGAAACTACCTTGAAAGCAGATTTCACTTGATGTTTTTTCTCACGTTCTTTCCAGAGCTCCCTTGGAATGAGTTCCTTAGAATTTCTAATCATATTCCATGAGCCTTGCAAACGTTTCTTGATTTGTTGATTTTTGTTTTCAAACCTGTGATTTTGGTAAGTGTTCTATGCCTAACGTTATGAATATTTATCTTCGTTCCAGACTCTTGAAAATGTCTCCAAGCATAAGAAGTAAGAACAGAATTTAAAAAAAAATGCTCATGTGAAAAATATCTTGAAAAAAAAACACTATTAAGCCTTTGAATTTCAAAATCTGTTTGATACAGAATATAAACCTGGGAATCTATTAAATTAAATGAGTGGAATTACCTAACGAGGAAAATAAATTGTTTGCATTTACATTATTTTCTTAAAAATTCCTTAGTAAGAGAGTTTGAATATTCCCTTAGTAATTTAAATTATCTGAGAATTCCAGGTTTCTCTATCCATTGATTTTCCCTGTCGATTTCCGGTTTCCCTATTATATTCCAACACAAACGTATACATGTCAAATAAATCATTTTAAAACAAACACTCATGAATGATTGTAGATTTTTTATTAATAATCAAGTAAAATGGTCCCAAAAGAGAATATTCAAATAATTACGTTGATACAGCTTGAATAACAGAATTGTTTATGTAGATTTTTTGTAGGTAAATACCAATCGCAAATCTACATTAATAAGTTACAAATAACAAATTTTCCAGAAAAATCGAGATCACTTAATTTACCCTTTGTATGTATCTCTAAAATAAAGCTAAGATCATTGCGCAAATCCTTTAAAAAGGGTATTACATAAAATTTGAAAAACAGTGTATCTCAAAATTGATCGTACCCCCTAGATGACAATTTTTTGAAACATAGTGAATAGGTATTTTTTTAATGGTGGCTGGTCGTTGAACAAATGTTTTTTTGATTTATTTCTATAGGTTTGGACTATATTGGAAGAGTCTGTATGAAGTTAGATTTATTTTAGTAAAACGCTGGATTTGTAACTTTTTACCAAGTTGACAAATTTTAGTAAAATTAGTGGCATATAAATGATCTTTATTACGACAAAAAATAAGCAAAATTTCAAGAAGCTATCTTCAATTTATTTCAAGAATGTTAGGTTTTTCAAGAATAATGTGTTTTTTTTTTAAATTGCTCCAACTTTTTGTAAACTCAACCAAATATGCTCAATACTGAGTCAATAATTGATAGATGTATGCTGAGTTAGCTGCGAAAAATTCAAAGACATACCTTTTTAACTTGTGAGTGTAGAGCCTTTTTTCTTAAACTTAAGTACAACTGTATGATCAATTTTGAGATACACTGTATGTCTCAACTAAGAGGCAGGTATATCACAAAGACTTAAGCATGCAAAAACTAGCAGAGAAAAAATAGTTCTGATGAATAATCAAGATTGCAAAAATAGCCTGGGGTCATATTAACCCCAAGATACAGACAAAGGGTAAATAATTAATATTAGTACTTGCACCCAAGCAATCACTTAGCCAAATAAATGACCCTTCACGCCTTAAACGGGCTACATTAGAACTTACAAACATTGGTATAGTCGTTGCTCAGCTGTATATATCCAAAACCCCGAAATAAATTGTAAATGGTTTCTTTGGGTATTAGTATGTGACCAAAGTTTTCAAATTCCATTCTCAATTCTATTTGTCGATTGACATTTGTCAATTTTTATAGATCAGATAGATTCGTAACAGAAAATTTAGTAAACTTTTTCCATTAAAAAATGTCTACGATAATTAATAATGCTACAACTTCTTAGGTCAATATTGATTTAAAGACTTTCAGCTACGTATAGTTTTTTTTCAATGGAGTCTTACCAAATGAACAAATTGAAAAATAAAACCTATGTAAACATAAACTTGAATAGTTCAGAAATTTGCATGTATGCAAAAAAAATCGAGGATCAATTCTTCTTCCTTTTTTAGGTGCCAGTTATTTTTGAAAAAAACTTTTGATAACCCTGGTTCTGACTGAGTTCTATCAAAATCTATTTTCTACGTGATCTTATATAAAAAAAACTTACCAAAATAAGGAGCCTAAGACTTAACCCACGATCTTCCGCTCAGTAAGCAGAAATGGTCACTGCTAGGCAATGGAGCTCCTTGCGTCACAAACAATAACTACGGACGATGATCATCCAATCCAGGCAACATGAAGCTATTGAAATAGAATCGAGCAAGTAATCATGTTTAACAAGATAAGTAGGAATGAATACAGTCAACGCTCCCAAACTCGAAATTGAAAGAACCATCCAGTTAGAGAGCATATCGACCTACGGAGGTAAATTTTGCAAATGTGTATGGGAAAAGTAGTCGAAGTAGCCTGTATTTTATTCAGTTTCCGGATCAAATCGAGATAGAAAGAGATCAAGTAAGGGTGAGTTGACTGCATAATTTAAAAAAAAAAACTACTAACTAGATTTTAACTTAATTAACTTGAACTGCCTCCTCAAATGGATTCAATTAAAGTTTTGGAAATGTTTATGGGAAAAGTAGTCGAAGTAGCCTGTATTTTAATCGGTTTCCGGATAAAATCGAGATAGAAAGAGATCAAGTAAGGGTGAGTTAACTGTATAATTTAAAAAACTACTAACTAGATTTTAACTTAATTAACTTGAACTGCCTCCTCAAATGGATTCAATTAAAGATTTGGAATAGAATTGATCATGCATGTTCCATCATGATCACGACATTTCTGTAAAAAAAACACAATATGGATTATCTTGAAAAATCCTCATCGTAAATATTTTGAAAGTGTACTCGTATTTCCCCCGCTAAAAGTTTATTTAAGCGGCGCAGGTGGTGTAGTGGTAAACGTGATTGCCTCTTACCCCAAAGGACCTGGTCAATTGCCAGTCAGCGCTGCTGGGATTTTCTGAGGCATAACATTTCTGATCACGCCTTCCTTCGGGAAGTAAAGCCCTTGGTCTCCGCTCTATAAGTTGATGGGTCGATAGATAGGGTCCAAGAGCTGCCTACCTGGCATCGGTAGCATTGGTGCTCAGCACGGATCGACGGAAAACAAATCAATGAAAAAAAAACTTTATTCACTTCAATAATAATGCACGCATTTTAACGATCGTCCTCGGTTTCTGGGAGACCCAGATTCGTTATCTTTTAACAACATAATCCATGAATAAGTTGTCGCATTGCAACCTACCCCAATCAAATCTCATTACCAACCAGCCTTGAAGCAAAATAAAAATGAAGCCGGCCAATTCTCCAACCACCAATCAACCTATTCAATCGGTTGATCGACGATTGACCACTATTTTACCGTCTGCTACTCCACCCATCCGATTTTTCACATATGATTATGAACAGCCCGGCTATTGCTGCTGCACTCGAAAATTACTGTTTGCACTGTAGCAATGTAGCTCGTTTTTCATCCTCTGCCTGCATGCAGCACATATCTGCATATCAGTGGCCAGCGAGATACGAGGTGTGCCTCTTTGCCCTCCGGCTACCGCAGGCCTCTCGATACCTACATCAGAATGGATAAAGTGCAAAAATACAAAATAACGGACTCACCTTAACAAGACGCTTTTTTGTATCTGCCAAGGCAGCTCGTGCGAATCGAATCGGCTAGAATTTTGTTCACGATTCATTAGAAACCAGTTCTTGTTGAACGCTGCTAATAAGATCAGATTTTTATTTCGGGCGATTCTGTTTCCTACCCCCTGCAAGTGACGTAAAAATATTATTATTAACTCTAATTACACTTGGGCAAGAACTCCTTTATCATTTTTCATAAAGCGCCCCCGAGAGGCGAAAAGAGACGACGCCGCTACATGATCGGTCACGGTGGTTTCGTCACGGTTCTCAAAGCGAGAACCCGCGCACTCTGCTAAACTAATTCGATGAAAAACAGAAGCGAAACACAATCGCTGCCACACAGCCATAGCCTCTAGCTGTGCCGGTGCAGCGCGTGATGCAGATTTGATTGGGTTGGTTATTTTTCATGTTATTATTAACAAGTAGCTTCGTCGCCATCCCCGTCATCGTCGGCAGGTCGGCGGCGACTTGGTCTCATTCAAATAACTTTGAATAGTTGAATTCGTTTCGAATGACCATTATCACGTCGGCGTCGTCCAAGGGTCTTTTTGCGAATGCATTATGGATTTAGTTGGATGGGGGAGCCGCTTCTGGTCTTGTTTCTTTTTCTTTTTTGTTCGGGAGAATGTTGCCATTTTCCAGTGCTAAGAGGCACTTATGCAATTTTCCCCGCGCAGCCTTTGAGAAGGAACTAAGTGTAAATTCAATTATGGTTTCACAAGCCAGCGGCGGCAAAATTGGCGACTGGTGGTGTGTTACGCTATGGAAAACAGGGTGCTCATTTTAGATTGGATTCAATTTGGACTGAGCTGATTAACTTTGTCGGGGTGATTTCGTGATGGGCGATTATATCACATTGTCATCGGAAAGATTACGTTCCGTCGACGATCGTTCAAAGATCACACACTGGGATCAAAAAGTTACAAATATAAACCATTGAGATAAATTCTGAATCAATTTCCCGTTATCAAATTTTATTCAATCTAGGAGTATACTATCGATTTTCCTCCTATTATAGAAGTTTTCCCTGGAAAAGCCCGGAAAATTCAACTCACTTTTGAGTAAATCCACTTTTGACGAAATTTTGAGTCGGTCTGATCGTCTGTGATGCTCATAAGCGAATATATGACAATTGTCGAAAGAGAAATGGTCGCAGAGCAAAAAGTCCAAAGGGCAAAAGGTCGAATGGACAAAAATTCGAAGGAACAAAAGGTTGAAATAAACAAAAGATTGCATAGACTAGGTCGAATGGACAAAAGGTTGAAATGGACAAAAAGTCGATTGGACAAAAAGAACAATGAACAAAAGGTCGAATGGACAAAAAGAAGAGTAAACAAAATGTCGATGGTTTAAATAGGTAAAATTTTGAATGGACAAAAGGTCGAGTGAAACTTAAAGGGGCAAAAGTTCAAATAGACAAAATGGCAAATAGACAAAAGGTTAAAATGAACAAAAGGTCGAATTTAGTGTTCAACCCAACAAACGATTTGAACTGATTTAGAGCTGAATAAGCCATTTTAAACTGAACAAGCATATTTTTGATTTAGTTAGCACTGAGGCTGTTTTAAATTATTATTGGGAATAGATTTTATTTGTCAAAGAACTATTCATGGTATATAGAAGAATGTTGAGCATTTTCAGCTGCAGTGTCCAATAGCTTTTATCTACCAAAGAACTGCTCATATTTAAAAGAAGGAGTCAAGTGAGAACTAACTTTTGAGCAATTCAATTAGGTTACTCATAGTCAAAATTTGGTCAACTTACCTTTGCTCAGCATATTGCCTTTCGGATTTAATTTTTTTTTTTTCGAGTGATTCGACCTGTTTTTCATTTTGTCCTTACCCATTTCCTCCTTTTATCTCTTTAAATTGTATTCGCCCTTTTCTACATTCGATTTTTTGCTCTTTTAAATTTAATTCGTTCTTTTGAACATTTTGACCTTTCGTCCTACAACCTCACAGGCTTAGCGGAGTCACCTCTACAGAAAACCTCTTTTTCCCCACGAATATTCACTATTAGGAAATAACAAGCACAGGAATATGCGACTGAAACTGGATGTGAAACAAATGATCGAAAGATAGGTCGAATGGACAAAAGGTGGAATGGCTCAAAGAAGAACAAAAGGTCGAATGGCCCAAAGATAACAAAAGGTCACCTGATCCAAAGAGCTACAAAAGGTCACCTGATCCAAAGAGCTACAAAAGGTCGAATAGACGTATTTACACTGACACTGTAAGCTAGGATTGCAATATCAATTATGTTCCTTCTTTTCGTCTTTGCCCGTTCTTTCATACCCAAGTAACATTTTACGGCTACTATAAAACAACATTCATAAAATCCTGGTCAAGACAGTTTTGCCTTTATTACATCCCTCAAAACCTCATTAAGACTAGAATCTGTCTAGTTGGCCCACCCTGGAGAAGGTTTTTAAGGGCATATTTTCGAGGCACTTCAAGATTGATTTGCTGTAGACAGTTGTTGTTATTCACATCGTCGTGATAGTGCGCTGATAAATTTGTCGATTTTTTATCACATGGGCTATCGTTATTCGTTTTTTTCCGTTCGGTATACCTGTATTATTGTACTGGTTATTAGTGGAAAGTGCAGTTCGTTGCGATAATCGTCTAATTAGAGCATATTTTGTGTTGTGAAAACAGTGAAAAAGTTATCCAATCAGACATATTGTAGTGAATACTGTCTAGCATTGGGCGATCTTGAGAATCCAATTCCTCTTTGCGTATTAGAGCATCTCCACCGCTGTTTCTAAATCACTTTTTGAAACTGAGTCAGCATGACTTCCGCCTGTGACCAATGCCAGTTAAAGGCGATGAAGAATCCGTCTTCTGCATGGGTTTTTTTTTTTTGCGACAGGATGATTCACCTAAAGTGCGGGTGCAGTTTCGATAGTGTTGATAATTTATTAATTGAATCCTTCATAAATGTCCCTTGAAAAGTGATTGGGCCATTTATCTGACAGAGACAAAAAATAGAAAATATATGTATCATAAATTACTTATGGTTATTCAAAAAAGAATACCTCTGACAGTTCTCATTCTCTTTTTTCATTCCACAAAAAAAGCATGCATAGGTATAAAAGTTGGTGATAATAAAATTACACTCAAGTGCAAATTATGTTTTGTTATTAAACATCTCAAGTTTAATTTCTAAAATGATTGATCATATTGTAATAATCTGTGTTATTGTTAAAATCCTAGAAATCTGTAATCTGTGAATACAGAATCTTGGTTTTAAAAACTCTGAAAAATCTGTAGAAAATCAGATTTATCTGTAATTTTCGTAACCCTGCCAACCAGTGCTTCGTAAACCGCATTCACTTCACTCTTCTCAGTCGGTTGCTCTGTTGTTTTGACCGTTTTTGACGGAGCTGCTGGACATGCTGGAAATTCTGGAATTGGATTATTTTTCCCTTCCGTCGACAGTATCGCTAGAATTATTCTTCCTACTATCGCTAGTATCGGCATTTACTTGTAATTCAGCATTTAAAAGCCCCACTCTATTTATTTTTTCAATGTCTCTAGGTGGATCCATATGTCTACTTTAATTTGTATACATTGGGGGGTTTTGTGATACACTTTATTGACACCAAAAAGCAACAATGTATGCTTTTTGTTCCCGTTTTAAACTTAAGGTTTTATAATTGCTTAATAATAATGAATGATGGAGCATTTTGTCATGACATCAATAAAAAATACCGAGCAGGTTTATGATTGACTAACTTCATAGTTTTAGAAAGGGATAGAGTGCTGCATTAAATTCATTTTTAAAACCAGACCCGTTTTGACTTTATCGTCAGACTTTAAAAGGTTTTCAAAGCAGCAAACAGCTAAACAAGTATATGTTGCACTATTAAATGCTGTATTTGAACCAAAAAGGTTGCGTTTGCCGTCATAAAACCACTAAAAATCAGTGTGAAAGCCAAAAGGCTGTTAAATTGTTACTTGGGTATGATAATAAAAAAAAAACTATTTTAATGATTAGTCATTTAACATTCAACTTTACTTTATCCGAAGACAACATATCAAGAAAACTGGCAACTCTGTCAGAATCCAAGCGACAGATACAGTAGCGCTGCCGTCGGGTGAAGGTGGAAGTACCGCATATACAAATGAGCGAATACACAAACTTTTCTTCTGAGGTTGTAATATTTGGTATCAAATCGTTCGAAGCATTTACCTTTGAGCGGCAGATGACGTGATTATGACGGTTTCATAGCGGTCATATGAGATAATGGAAAAGTTGCCAGTCTTCTTGATTGTATGTCTTCGCTTTATCGCAAGGATCCGACTCTAATTGTAAGTTCCCACTCTTTATACCCTTCGGAGTGTTGGAACACCCTCCAAAGGCGCTCCCTTCTGTCAGTCAAGAACGGATTCCTTCGCAACAAAATCAAGCAAATACACCAACATCACCATGCATCAGAATCCTAGTTTAAGCCACTTAAAACTAGAGAACAGCGAATTAAAGCTTATGAACCACGTACCTAGATGAAAAATAGCTACCTAACTAATTTATCCGTCTTTCAAGATCATCCATCGTGGACAAAGCCAAGTCTTGTCACTATCAACAAGGCTTAAAAAAAAAGTAAAAATGACTAAGATGTGTTCCTTTGATTACAAAACAATTTTCAAATCTTTTAATTTGGTAGAACCTCAATCCCTTTATGAAGAGCTTTTTTAATTGTTGATTTATTTATTTTTAAATAAATTAAAAGAAAATAAATCAACACACTCAAAAACCTTGAGTTGTATTTAGCACGAACTTCGAAAACCTCATAACGAACTTTTGCTCCTCTCGAATGTTTGCTAAAATTAAGTTATTTATTTTTATTATTTATTAAAAGATTTTTAGCGAATGGCTAGTGCTAGTTAATCTCTAAAATTAAGTAAATGATAAACTTCAATTTTTATAGTTTTGATTGCAAAGTTCTTCTCTTAAAACTGATTGTGATGTCTTAAAAATGTTTGCGGAAATTAAGTTGTTGTTTTACCACAACATATTTTTATCGCATTTAAAAACAGCTTTCATATACTTAAAAAATGTCCGTAAATGTGCGAGTAAATCCTGGAAAACTCATAGAATTGTATTTAGCCAAATCAATAAGTAACAACTGGATTTCTTTCTTCTTCTTCACGATGAAAAGAATCGATAATTGCAGTTAGGCCCTTATGATGCTGAACGCTAGATTTTACTGCAGATCGACATTAACTAGAATATTTGCATTGCAAAATGTTCCACACTTTCTTTCAAGTACAACTAATTCCTGTGGTCGCCTGGCTAGACGTCATCGCATCTACGCGCCGCGCGGCAGAAAGGAAACAAATTTACAATCACCTCACGCTGCTGAAACAAATTGGCTCTTTTGCGGATAATGTTCGCATTTATTGGCCCCGGCCGGTCGTAAACTTGACTTCCCTGAGGGCCAACGTACAACGAGCGCGCAACGACATCATGCGGAACTGGCCACCCCACCGTCGTCGTCGACGTATTATGAGATGAGGGATATTTATTACAAATCCCGGTTTCAGAGATGTGATCAGACTCGTTTACCCCGAGGGGGTTCCTAGTCGCGCAAACGCAAACGTGTAATTGGTAGGGAAATTTATTGAAATAATTAAAATGCAATTACGCCACAATAACCGGGAGAGCCATCGCACGGATATAGCATTCGAATCAACAGTTCATTAAAATTTTAACGCATCGTTGTCGGGCGGGCCTAGAAGTCCACCGTGAACTTGTTAATCTTCTTGTTCGGAACGCATCACCCGCCATCCACGTCGACATCATCATCGCGGGTCTGGAGATAAAGCTTTAACGATCAATTTCGTAATTTTACGAGGATGGGTTCTGGTTAGAATCGAGTTTTGAATACAAAATAAGACGATGCACACGTGTGCCAGTCGGTAGCAGACATAGATTCGAGTCTATTTTAATTTGATTTACAGACTTCGTAATAAAGGAACACTTTACGACCTTGCATGCAGGTAGCCGATGACCTGTCGATGATGACGGTGGTGGCGGCAGCGATAAAAAGCATTGAAGAATTACACAAATCAAACTAATTGCTGGTTGTTAGGTGGAAGATGAACGTAACTTGAAGGTCGTTGCTTTTGAGCAATGAGATGGATGGAGGATGACGCAAAATTTAAATGCAGGAATGCAGTTGCTCGTTCGGAGAGTTAATCTTCAAATAATGTCAGACTTCAACACTGATTAATTTGTACTGTCTGATTTTTCTGGATAGTTTCGTGGTAGAAGCTGAGTTTCATTTCAAATCAGACCGAGAAAAAACGCTCCAATGAAAGTGAGTTCCGATCCAACCCGGTGGCAACCGTCTCCCCATCTGATCAATAAATTCTCCTCTATTCAAACTAAATAATACACACAAACACGCATGCACGTGGTACCAAATGAATGGTTTGCGTCTAATTGATACTCAATAGGGTCTCCTTTCATCCATCGCATTACTCCCTTTAACCACATAAGATTACTGTCGTACACCACCAGAAGCACACGAAGCAGCATGAAAATGAATGAGAAAATTAGCATTTTTCTTCAAAATAATAATCGTAATTCATCACATACCCGGAGAGTGAGAGACCAACAATCAGGCACCGACCCCACCGCCGCCGCCACCATCGACTCTTCGTGCATCATGGCTGGATGGATGGCTGTGATTGAGATGTTAATCTCAGGCCTATCAACAGTCAGTCAGTCAGTCAGTCAGCTAACCTGAGGACGACGTGGATAAGTTAGCAAAGTACCCCCCTGAAGGAAATCGGCGGAGAAAAGAGGAAGCGGAAAGTTACACTTTTCTCCCCATGTTGGTTTGGCTCCGAGAGGTATCACTGAACTCGGCTGCAACTATGTAGCTCGAGGAGCAGCAAAGGCCTCTTTGAGTTGTTGGGTTGGAAGCTGGGTGGCACTTGTTCAACGTCTAGCTCTCGTCAAGAGGATGCCTCTGGTGTTGTAGATGGACACGGGGTGATTGTTTTCTATTTAAGTGGAATTTGTGGAATACCGGGGTTTACCAACGATTGAACAGTAGGGACATTGTAAAATAAATGTGAAGTTATTGGGATGAAATTTTTGCCCACAAAAGAGTGTAAACTACCGGAGGCTGCTATGCTGAACAAAGTAACAAGTTTGAATTTTGCGATAGATTGTAGTAGTAGTCCTTTAGAAACTTTGTGCTTGACAAACACTTGGGATCCGAGCTTGATAAAAAACTAAGGACATGTCTTGAACTTGGATGAACTTACAGTAAAAAAATACATAGGAATTACGATGAGAATTGGCATAAGTCAAAGGTTATTCCAAAGAGAACTTCTGGGGAATTCCGGAAAGCATTCTTAAGAAATTCCGAGAAGACTTGAAAGTTATTCTGGAAAGGAATTCAAAGGCTTTGGGAGGAAAGCTTCAGGTAATTTACATCTTTGGCTAATTTAAACGTAGTTATAAGTATAATTAAATTGTGTTTCTGAACAGAATTCCTAGGATATTGTGAAGAAATGTCCAGGAGAATTTCAAAGAATCTGAGAAGAACTGAGGATTACTCCAAAAAATAACCGAAACTCCACAACTCCAAGCTAATTCTGACCAGAGTCTCAAAGCAATGCTGTCAAAAACTTCCAAGGAATTCTGACATAAATTTAATGCGGATTGTGATAAGAATTAAACAAAAATGTAAGAGGTTGTATCCAAGACTCGACCGTAAATTTGACGTAGGATTACGTGCTCGGCATCAAAATTTGGCGACTATTTGCAGGCAATCGGTGATAATTTTGATCACCATTGCAATAGTTGGACATTTGTGTAATTTTCAATAGTGACCTATTAAAAATTGATAAAGTATGCATTTTAGCAGCTTTTTAGAAAAATTACCAATCGATTGGCTTGTTTAGAATTAAAATCCATCCGCTATTGACAGAGTTATAAGTGGTCAAAACCTGACCACTTTTCGTAACGCGGTCGATCTTGTATTTTTTTTAATTGCACCCCTAATATATGTTGCCGCAAGACGTAATCCTACGTCAAAAAATACTCTTTTTCAAATTTATGGTGGTCCTGAAAATTATTATTATTAAGGATGTTCAACACGGATAAGGCTGGCGAGCTGTATGTTATTTGGATCTCACAAACAGGCTGCTTTTTCATGGAATACACAGTGTGATATTCAATAATCAATTAATTATCTCAACATTTAGTGGCAGACCTTAAATAAATTTTGGTAACACAAAAAATTCTATAATTTATATTAAATTTCCTATGCCGATCGAAACAAACGTTATGACATCATTGCACCAATACATTCAGGCCTACAATTCCACACCTCCTATAGACCAGGTTGAGCCTTGATAGTTAGCTGCTTGCGGGAATTGACATCCGATTGATGATCTTTACAAATGTCCAAAACATACTCTTTTTCAAATTTATGGTGGTCCTGAAAAGGACCGTTTTGTCGTGATGGTTGAGTAATGCTGAGCTATTAAGGATGTTCAACGCGGATGAGGCTGGCGAGCTGTATGTTGTTTGGAGCAAGCGTGACGCGCTTGGCATAGATGAACCACATCGACTCACAAAGAAACTGATTTCGATCCAAAGCGGTACGGCTTCTTCCTCCTTCTATGGATGCTCATGTGGGCACTGCAGCTCGCTGCTTGCAGGCTGCCTTTCGTCGTGTACTGGTAAACACAATGCGGGAATGCGCTGTTTGCAGGAAATCGGTGATAATTTTGATCACCATTGCAACGGTTAGATATTTCTGTATTTTTGAATAGCGACCTGTTGAAAATTAATAAAGTGTTCATTTTAACAGATTGGTAGAAAGATTTCAAATCGATTGGCTTGTTTAAAATTAAAATCCATGAGCTATTGACAGAATTATATGTGGTCAAAACCTGACCTCTTTTCGTAATGCGGTCGATTTTGGTTTTTTTGAAATTGCACTCCCAATATGTTGCCGAAAGACGTAATCCTACGTCAAAATTTAATCTGAAATTCATTCGATTCTAACGGAATCCTAGGGATAATGTAATATTTTTGACAACATCAAGGAGAAGTTATTTAGCAGTAGTCTGAGTATTGTTTGTTTATTTGAAAAGGCTCATTCTCAGTAGCTTCTTGGAGCCGAAATTCAGTTTATGTTTTTCAAAATTACTTAAAACTAAAGTTAGTAGAGCGGGGCCCGATTCATCTGAGGATAGTGTAATGGGAGTTTTTAGGAGAATTCAACAAAAATTATTAACAACGGATTTTGGACAATCTTGAACGGAATTATTATCCAAATTAAAACGGCATCATATGAAGAATATGATGAAATTTTGAAAAAAAAATAAATTCGAGCAAGTTCTGAAAATAATTCTGATGATCGAAAAGAAGAAATTCTGATGAGTATTTCAGTTAAATCTTGACAAATACTCCAAGGGCATCCTTAAAAAAATTCTGAGAATCTTGATCTGATTATAATTTCAAAGGAATTCGAAGGACAGTTTCTTGCGAGTCGTGAGAAATATTTCAAGAGACTTCTAAACAAAATATCAAAGAACTTCTGGAAACATTCCAAGGAAACCTTTTTAAAGATGCTTCATAATTTAAAAAAAACAAAGAAAATATTAAAGAGAATTTAAACCGAAAGGAAGTTATTTGAAAAATTCAAAGTTAATTCCGGACATATGAAATTTCAAAACACGTCAAGCATCTTTGAAAAGTTTGGTCAGTCTGAGGGCATACAATCCACAGACTGAAAGCATTCCGCGGGCCGCACAAACTTACTCAGCGGGCCGCATGTGGTCCGCACCACTGTCCTAGAAGTGGACTGAATCTAGGTACCATTTAGAAATACTCGTTGAAAACATTTAAACTTAGATTTGAAGGGTATTGAGCTTGCATTAGAAATCCTATGGGTTAGTCTATAAGCAGCGTGCGAGCTACGACGGATTTGGAAAGCGTTTGCGTGATGTTCGAAACCAGGGTGACAACTACTTGGAGAAACCTGGAGAGCCTGGAATTATCAGGGAATAATTGAAACTGTTCATTTTTTTTTATTTTGTGGTTTAGGGTGACCATTTTCATGTTAGGGTGGCCCAAACAAATAATAAAAATACATGGCCGATTTCAAAGATCAAATGAAAGGTAATTAAAAATGCTTTACGGGAAAAATACAATAGTTAATAATAGAGTTCTAAGAGAAATTGGAAACACTCCCGAGGAACTTCCACGACAAATATTGAGAAACTTCTGGTGACAATTTAAAGAAGCTTTCGAAACAACGGATGGCACATCCAGAAACAGCCAGACGCAATTCGGTAATCTGAAACAAATTCCTGGAGTTTTTTTTATAGTGCGTTTATTTTTCCAGGCTCATTTGATGTAGCTTTGCGGAGCCGATATTCATTGTTTAGATTAAAAAATTACTTAGAACTAACGTTAGTAAAGCGGGGGCCAATTGCTCGTGGCTATCTCGAGGTTAGGGGCGAGGTTGCAAAGACTCATTTCAGCTAAAACAATGTTTTTCTAAATTATGAAATAATTAGATGCCATGATCAAATTTTGAATTGGTAGGATACAAGAAGAGGTTGCAAAGAGAGTGTTTGACATATTAAACCTGTTTATTTCACTTCATGAGAGTCACAATCAGCGATTTTTCACAAACTCACTCACTCACTCACTCACTCACTCAGCGATCAGCAAATCGCTGATTGTGACTCATAGAAAGCAAAATTTACAGGTTTTATGTTTCCAACGCATACTTTGTAACCTCTTCTTGTAAGTTACAAGTAAAACATGCCATCATACCATCTTTTGGTTTTATTATTCCGAAAAACATTATTTTAGCTGAAATGAGTCTTTGCAACCTTGGTTAGGGGTAACAAATTGTAACAAATGGATGGCATGGTAGGGATTGTGAATACAAGGTTTGGAGAGCAATGTGCTCTTGATCTCGAACTAAGCGACACTCTGATGAAAAAGACAAACATGGGGGTACACCGATGGGCAGCTAACAACAAGATGACACTAACTACTAAATCCTCATACATAAATTAAATTCAAATAGTCGAGATCTCGGCTTAAAATTCCAGGAGGACACAGCTAAAAATATTTTTTTATATTACATCCAAGAGGATGCACTTCAATCATGTCGAAAATCTCATGTAATTTTTATGGCCACAAAAATGAACAAATGCAATAAAAGCAGCGTAATGTCGGATCATGCACTGTATTAATGATAATTTTGTCCTTCTTAGCAAGTAATATTACACCATATTTTTGACACGATTGAAGTGCATCCACTTTGATGTGACATCAACATTATTTTTTGCTGTGTAGCCATTTCCAGGGAAAGTCAGTAGAAGCTCAGAAAAACCTTCCAATAGCTGCCGAAAAAAAACCTACGAAGAATGACTTATGGAGAAAGTTCCAGAGGAAGACGAACGGAATTTCTGGGAGATACATTTGGTAGAAGTAAAATTGAACTTCCTGGAGAAAACGGAAGAGACGCTGAAAGAAAGTTCCTTACGTAGATTAGAAGAAACTTCTGGAGAAAATTGGAAGTTAGAGGACTAACGGATCAGTCGAAAGAACTTAAAGGAGTATGTCTGCACAACATTTCCAACATTCCCTGAATGTTCTAATGATTCTGAGTAAATATTCTAATTTTTATAAAACATCCCTGAAGACGCAACAATGCCCATTCCTGAAAATTCCTTACAATATTTTTGAAATTAATGGAACATCAGCATTAAAGTTCTCTTATCTTCTCGATTGTTTTAATTTTTGGAAGTTCTCTTAATATGATCTCACAATTTTCTAATCTTCATATTACTTCGCTTACATTTCCAAAATTTTCATGAGCCTCTCGGTACTTTGCTCAAATTTTTGGAAATTCCCCGAGTTTCTCGGAACTCCTTAAAGTTACAGCAATTTCTTTTAAATTAATTGATCTGTTCTGATGTTCCCAGACCTTCCCTGAGTTCTCTGAATTCCCCCGGAAAAAATGGAACAGTCCTGATAAGCATTAAATTTCTCTGAATTGCTTTGCACTTGTGAAGTTTCTAAAATATTTCTGATGTTTCCTTAGGTTCATTTGAGTTCGCTAGACTTTCCTGAAGTTCCCGGGTTCTCGAATTTCATCAGAATTTAATGAAACTTTCTCATCGGAACTTAGCCCAAAGGTTCAGAACTTCTTAAAAGTTTCTGAAGTTTTCCTGAAACAAAAATGGAACCGCAATGAAACACTTTAAGCATCCCTGAAGTTTCGATGGAGTTGAAAAAAAAACTGCCATGACGGAAGAAGACGGAAGAACCTTTCGAGTGAAGCCAGAAGAAACTTCCAAGGGAAGTTGAAATAATTTTCCCATAGGAATCGCAAAATAACTTACGGTTAAGGTGGAACAAAATACCAAAGGGATTGAATGACCTTCAGGAAGATAAAAATTACATTATGGTGGACCTATTTATTCACTGAATAAAAGTATTTTCCGATTTCCGGGAACTACCGGGAAGATTCATCAGTTGTTTCTCGATTCCTGGGTAGCCAAAAACGGCGAAGAAATGGAAACATTTGTCGAAACAGTATCAAGCGTAAGACGTTTTTGATGAATCATTGTTTGAGCAGGCGCTAAAAATTTGAGATATTCAAAAAGATAAAAGTCTCTCAAAATGGTTTCCTCCGACAGTTCAGCGCGGGCAGGCAATCATTTAGGTATTAAGTCATATCTGTACATCGGTATCAATTTCGGAAAATCGGTATAAATACCAACAAATTGGTGTAAGAGTAAGAGCGACTAATTAGATGAAGTTCTTGAGACATTTTTGCGTTTTTATACCCAGTGTGCACTGGGTCGCGACCCAAAGCTTAAGAAACGCCGTGCCAGAACATACGTCTGCTCCATCGATCATCAGACAAACGGTCGGTCGAAGACCCACGGAAGTAACCCACAAAATGGAAAACAACGGAACTCCCCCGCAGCAAGGTGCGTCTTCCACAGCCAACGAGGCCCACCACTCTTGAACCCGATAAATTTATAGATAAAAGATGCATAAGTTGACAGTAAACGCAGCTTCAGCCCATTCAAAACTGCGATCACAATCACGTTAATTCAACTTGATGCGCTGTCACCATCGGTTGTTGTCGTTGTCGCCGTGGTAACGCAGCATGTGTTCACCGCCTTCTCTTCACTATTTTTTTTTAAAGGAGGATTTGCGCCCGCAATAATTGAAAGCCAACTGTCACCCGCTGCGTTGTCATCGTAGGTACGGAGTTTCCGAATGCCAATTATTAGTAACGTTTCTTCGCTTGTGATAATCATATTAATGGTCATCTGTCGTCATCTGTCAGACTGGGTGAAACGGACGGAACTATCGGCTCATGTGGAGGAGCCGGCATTTTTGTGTGAGGATTTGCAATCGCGAACTCTTCAGGTCAGTGCAGGTCAACGCCGCCAGTGTCCTTTTTGGGTTGTTCACCTCCCAACGGGACGCAGTGTCCGCAATTGAATGGAATTGTTTCAAAATTGAGAAATTAAAGCCAATTACGCGAGGAGTGCTCCTCGGTTGATTATTAAATTGATGCTCATCACTTTTGCAAATAATGAATCATAATCGCAGCAAGCTGCCGGTAGCGGATGCCTCAAATTCTTGACTGTTCGATGTTTTTTTCATGCTTCGTTCTGCAGGTTCTATCCCCTGGCATGTCCTTGGCAGACTGCAGTGGCGTGGAATTTTACACCATTCTTTATGGCGATGGCACACAGTGGGGTGTTTTCTTATTCTAGCTGGTCAAAAATATAATACCAACACAAGTTGTCAAACAAAAACTCGTTTATTGTTCAGAATTTTAATGATTTTAGGCCAAACAGGGGTGGTGGGGCCAATTGATGAGTCGATAGCTCGGGTCCAGGTGTGGAAGCTGCCTTCGTGGCGTCGGTAGCATTGGTGCTCAGCACGGAAAACAAGATCGACGGAAAACAAATCAAGGAAAAAACAGCAACAGAGGCAAAAACAAACTACAACGATCACTTAGAGCGAACTTCCACGATACAAAAACAGCCAAATTTGAATTGATACCACAATGTGGTGAACTTTGAATTAAAAATAAAAAGTAAAGAGCATTGTTCTCCTATTCTTTGAATATACAATGCAACAATTTAAAATAATTTTCGGTTTATTTTGAAAAATTGACTTTTGGCCAGCCAGATTGAAGAAATGCCTCCCCGTGCGGCGGTGACGTCTGGCTGGAACAAAGTGATTTATTCAGCTGCCCTGTGACGGAACAAGCGCGACGCAGCTGATTGCGCGAGAAACAAAGATGTTCTTTTTTGTTGCCCCCATGTAGATCAAAGAACTCCATGGGATAACGATCTTCGCGAGCGGTAACTAAGATAAGAGGAATGTCATGGGAAGATTCGTTGCGTCAAAGGCAGCGGTGGTCGTGACAGGTCACAAGGTTGCAGCTCTCAGCTGTGGGAATCAACAGCAACATTTCAATCTTGGCTTGCACAATTCTGCCATGCTGACTCGCATCATGATCCATTTATTGCCACACATACCCATAATCATATGCAGATCAATTTGAGTTAACTTTGTTGCACCTTTCATTAACTCGATCGGCGCCGCCACCGCAGCTTGCTGCGATTGCCCAATACCAATGCCTAGTAGCAAATAACACACATATCGAAAAATTTTCCTTCAACCGTCAAAGCCATTAATCATCGGCCGATTTCGATCTGACATCGAACCGAAATAAAGCATATGTTTCTCCCCCTCAAGACTTTGCATCGCTAATGACCGTCCCTTCGTTCGGGTTGTTCGGGTGAGCCATAATTTGACAGCTACTTTGGTTCAACTTCAACTTTACAATGAGTGACCACGCGGTTATTGGCCGTGATGCAGTTACATACAAGTTACCTGTACCTACCTGTGGTGCTGCACCATGCCCACAACTGACCGCTGCAGGGTGCTGACTGATATGCATTTATTTAAATTGATAATACCGATGGCGAAGGTGAAACCGGAGTGTTACAAAATTATGATTCCAAGCGTTCCCCAGTGCCTTACAGTCGGTCTGCGAACTGGGTGTAACTTGAGAGTCCACGCAAAGCCTGGCAGTTGTGTGAAGATCAATCGGAGATCAAAGAAGTCGGAGCGCCGCGCGGTTATGAGTTATGCGACATTTGTGCTTGGTAAGAAAATAACTTCGGTGGCGGGGTAGGAGGCCTTGACAATATGATATTTATATAATCAAATTTGATGAATGACGAGCAGTAAGTGGTGCTTTTCGTTCAAAAGAATTCGCTCAATTTGTCTTTAAAAAATTCAACGGAGTCCGACGAAATGTTAATTACAGAGCACCTGTTTTGTTTTCAATGTCTGAAGCTTTCATCGCAACTGAAATTAGAAATGATCCTATTGGATAGCGTTTCCAAATTTATGGGTCGCGTCCCACCTGTGCCCAGTGGTCCATTTGGCTAAATGCGTGTTTTATGAAGGCATATTTTTATACGACACGTTTAAAGCTTTTTAACAAAAGAGGTTGAAACTTCGTTGCTTGAGCAAAAATGTGCTCTAGTCAAAGTTCTGAAAATGCCAAGAATAATTCAGTTGCGAGTAATTAATGTAAAAAGTGTTAGTTCGATAAAACTGATTTGTGTTGGAGTCGCCCTAAGTGACTTATTGAAAACCAGAATAAATCGTTTACCATTGCATAGTGGATCAGAATTTTGTCGGAATAGTAATCAGAGTGGCCAGGGAAAGCAGTCGGATAATAACCGGAAATTCTAAAGGTGACCGGAAAACCCGGAAAAAAAAACCCCAGGAATTCGATGGGAGAACCGGGAAAAATCAATAAACCTTAATAAACGGTCACTTAAATTATAGCTTGTGTTTTTTTGTGAATCCACAAGTTTTTTTATTAAGAATGTTTTTGTCTACACAAACTTATTATAAAGTTTTCGAAAATAAACTTAAGAATTGGTAATTCCATGTTTACTTTTCCAAATCAAAATGAGAAAACTATTTTGGTTTAGTGGATTAATTTTCGGTGACTTTAATTCCATGTTAAAATTAGGAGTTGTAACGTGTTATAAGCTGTTTATAATATACCAGAATAATTGTGATACAATATTCTTGTATAACGAAAAACGAAATTATAACATTTTATTACAACTCTCTAGCCCAAACATGGCATAAATGTTATCCAATTTTCATAATAAGTTTGAAAGTTATGTTTATTTAAGTTTTGTTCTCAACATTGCGAAGAGAAACTGATCTTTGGACATGACATGCCAAAAAATATCAATATAGCTGTTCGATATCATCGAATGAAATGTAAATTAAGGCTTGTTTTAATTAAACTTATAACTTGTGTTCGTTTTGATGGTTGGAACAGTAGCCAACCAGGACGGTATTTATAGCAAATTCCGGTGCATCCTGGTTACTGCGTTACTTATCAGTATTTTAAATTGTTACTCTCCTCATATTTGCTGCTTTTTAATTCCCTAGGAATCCTCCTAAGAATTACCTTGTAAACTTTCTTAAAATTCCCTTTCAACTACAGCGAGATATTGTTTTTGGAAACACAACTGCTTCATCTATGCTGCCATAATCGAAGCCATCCCAAAATCGAGACGTGTCACTATTGATTGCTAAACTGGCTTAACAATAAGAACCAATTCTCTCTAAGTGTATCCTGTTGAAAAACTATTTAAAAATTGCTATTTTTGAATATCTATGTACACAAAATTGAAAATATTCTTGTTGCCAAAATCGAATACCATGTTTCCAAAATCAATATTTTTTTGATTTATGCATGTAACTTACTCAAATGTAAAGTAATTTTTGAAAAAAAAAACATTTTACAAATTTAGTCGATTACTGAATTTATGTATGGGCCCAAATTCCGACATTACATCCATTTCCCCTATATGTCTTTCATTGAAAGTGACGGCATGTTATCCCCGTTATGGTTTCTATTTTGAGAACGAATTGAATGATGAGCACTCAAACATTTCTAGCAATGGTATAGCTGATAGTCGTGGGAATATTCCACCCGTTAATTTGAAGGTGAAAATTAGGATATTGACAGTGTGACAATAACTGAAGTAATTTAGGCTGATCGAAGCTGAGTCAGGAGTTGTGGAGGCTTTCTACACCTTTCGCATATTTAGCGTCCAGAGAATCACGGATGTGTTTATCTAAAAGTGAATAATAATTTCTCGTACTTAAAACCTTCGACGCTCTTCTTCTAAACCGTCGATTTTCAACCTGGGGCTCGCGAATTCCCACTAAAAGAAAAGCACATAAAAAGAAGCGATGAAAAGTGGGATTGATCTCCACTAACCTCGAGACAACCGCGAGTATCCGGTAAAGTTCCTTTAACTTTAAATATAAGACATTAATAATGTATAACTAAAATGATAACTCGGCTCAGTAAAGTTTATTCGATTGAGCCTGTACAAATAAAGTAGTTAATAAAAAAAGAGTGGGATTAATCGGTGAGGCAACGTTTAAAATCGATGTGTTTAAAAAATTATCAAAGCTGGATAAGATCGAAACGACTTATCCCCTTTTTGTTAATGTTGGAAAAAATTAATCACTACTTCTATAAGCCCTAGCAAAAGCACTGCTGTAAGCTATCAGAAACTTTTGTGATTTGTTAAATTCAGTGGCGTTTCCCTAACCTCAATCACCTGTGCACCAACTCTCAAAACAAAAACAATTATCAAAATATTGCTTGCAATGGATAGATATCGAGTAAACTAGAAGATTAAGTGAATTTTTTTCAACCGATTCGAGTATGAATATGGCATTTAATCTGGTTTTGAAAGTTGGTGCTCTGGTGAAAAGTGAGGTTACGGGACAGCACTGGTTAAATGTACTGTTTTAAAATCCATTAATACAAATTAGCTTTGGATTTCAATTTGAATAGTAAAAATAAGCAAATGCCGTCTTTTATGTGAGAGCTGTATAAACATTTTGAAATAAATTATTATTTCACAATTTTAACATATATTTTCCCTCTTGCCAAACTTGGCAGACTTCTTCTTCATTTTATCGTGTCGCACGAGTCATGTGGTTGCCTCTAACAGAAACTCAAGTAATACTAATTCATAGAATTATGTTGAGTAAACTGCTATACAACCAAAACCAGTCCTACAAAGGATATATTTTTTGTTTATTTATTAAAGTATTTGATAAGGCTCAACCGAATTAACTTTACAGAGCCGAGGATTCTTCTTCATTTTACAATACATCTTGAAACTATAAACACTTTGTCTTCCGCTATCCAAAAAGCCTCCTCCATCAGAACTGGAGCCGCTTCCAGTGGTTTCATTGTATGGCAGTTACGCCATCGAGGGGCAGAGCGCTTCCATTGCAGCAATGGACGCAAAACGTGGTCAGCACTCACACATTCATCACGAAACGGTTGCTTTCCAAAGTCGACGACGCATCGACTGAAATAACTGCTCATGAAGAACAATGAGGACCACACATTGGTTGCTGCCGAGTACACAGACGATTGCGTGACACACAATGAGAGTGGTATACTTCTGTCGACAGCCGAGTGAACACTACAAAGGATATATAAACTTTTATAGGTTCCGAAACCTAAAATTAGGAAATCTAATTAGAATTTAAAAATAAATCATTGACTACTAACAGAATACTCCTTTAAGTCTTTAGCCAGTATGGCGTAGTCTACCAATTTACGCTCCTCAAAAAGTGGCACGATGGTCAGGTCCATCAACCCAACAAACAGTTCCTGCTGCAGCTTGTGCGCTTCACTCGTGGCTCACTAGCAAAGGAGTAGCGTAGATTCAGTTTTCTGGACCTGCTTGAGTATTGCCAAGAACTTATACACTATAAATTGGATGAATTCTACAGTCCAACGAATATTCTGCCTACTCCAAATGGTTTGCTCGAAAATTATTTTCTTTGTTACACTATTTCATAAATCAAATTAAAATATTTACCCATTAACATGATTTCACATATCATTTATAATAAAACAGTGTAAAATTAGGGCCATATTACGGGTGTCACTTCACGGTGAATACGAAGTGAAGTGACAACTTTTCACTCACGGTCAAGTGATTTCCATTTGATTTGCCCGGGAATCACTTCACCGCGAATGACAACTTGTAACTTGGCTTCATACTCACCGTGGAGAGATATCCGTAATAAGGGCCTTAATATAAATGCCACTAAATACGTGACGAAAAGTCATAAAGTGTTCAAGTTACAACAACAAACAACTATACAATAGGAACCGGGCACTACGATGAAAATTAGCCAGGACTGATAATACTTAAGAATACTTAAGACAAATCGTCGCAGTTAAGACAAACCGTCGATTGAACTGATTGTTTACAAAAGCAGATGCGTCGATTTGAATAGGTACGCGGGATTTATATGATATTAGAACTAAATTTTAGAGTGAGATACCTCTGGTTTCTGAATCTTCTTCTGTATCCGTTTGAAGTTATCGCCAGAACACCCTTTAAATCGCGGGGTGCGACTCTATCTAAGATGCAGGGAAATTTTTGCTTTGCCGCGCCCAAGCTTAGTTATAGAACGATTGATGAAGATTTTTAAGATTTCCATCAAATAGTTGGAGAGCGATGTGAGTAGATCGATTTAGAGTTGAAAAAAGATTTTTCGCTAACGTGAGATTTTCCAACCATCTAAAATTGAAATTTAGATGTGTCGCACCCCCCAGCTTTAAATTGTGTTTATAATTCTATTTTAATTATCCTTAAAACCTGGTATCCTCCTCACGATTCAAATACAAGACACTTCAGAACCATCTAGCAATTTAAATCAGAACTTGACGGTGCATGTTTTATACTTATAAGTATGATGGGTGATTCATTAAAAATAAGAATTTTTTAATTTACTTTTCATACATTGATTTATCGCAAATAATTTATTCTGAACACTTTTTAAACTTTTTGATAAATCAACCAAGCAGCTATTTCTTTGAATTGAAAATTTATTTACAATTTTCATGAAAAATGTGTGTCTCTTTTAAAGTTAATTATATGAGTTAAACAGTTAAATCTCTCGTAGTGTTTGCGCTATGATTGAATGCAAGCACGATCT
The DNA here is from genome assembly GCF_037179485.1 of Ochlerotatus camptorhynchus. Lineage (NCBI taxonomy): Eukaryota > Metazoa > Arthropoda > Insecta > Diptera > Culicidae > Ochlerotatus > Ochlerotatus camptorhynchus. The sequence continues at coordinate 1,198,907 of NW_027040621.1, forward strand.
TTCAAATGCAACTAATGAGGAAAAAATCCACTTACTCCGTTTTGATATGTCAGCATTTGAAAATAGCATATTTATCAACAAAAATCATTTACCACTTTCCAACAAAAGGGATAGAAACTTAGTAACTTGTGCAAAAGTATGCACCATAAAAAGTTCTAAAAGTATCTCGAACAAATCATTTGCGAGAAATCAATGTATAAAAAGTAAATGTAAAAATCTGATTCTTTCAGGGGCCACCCTAAGTTACATTTTTTAAAACCAGTGTAAAAAGAGAATCAGAAGCGATGTGAGAGAAAATGTGTGCCTTCAGCAGGGTGGCATCGGTGTTCACTCATCTGTCGATAGAAGCGGGGCCACTCTCGATGTGTGTCACGCGATCGTCTGTTTACTCGGCAGCAACTATTGTGTGGTCCACCTCATTGTTCTTCATCAGCAGTTCTTTCGGTCGATGCGTCGTCGGCTTTGGAAAGCAACTGTTTCGCGATGAGTGTGTGAGTGCTGACAACGTTTTGCGTCTATTGCTGCAATGGAAGCGGTATGCCCCCAGTGTATGATTAATTAATTTATCTTTATTAGGGAGGCTTTCAGCCTTGGGCTGGTTCGCCTCCCTGTGTATGATATGCAATACAATGAAACCACTGGAAGCGGCTCCCGTTCTAATGAAAGAGGCTTATTGGATACCGGAAGCTAAAGTGTTTATTCGGTTGTGCTTTTGACTCTATTTTTACGATGTTTTTGTTTAGTGAATAAGAATCCTTGGCTCTGTATAGTTAATTTGATTGAGCCTTATCAAATAAATTTATAATAATATTAGCAGGGTGGAAAGTCGACAAGGAAACCCTGACAAATCGGGAAAAAGTCATGGTTTTATTTTCACCAAGAAAAAGTCAGGAAATTGAAAATACACCAGGAAAATAATCTTGAAGCAATGATTTTAATAATTTTTGAATTTCACATTGGTGATAATGGGGCATGGTCTAATGAATCCGATGTAATCATTTCGTTCTAATATAATCTAATCTAATCTAACACCAAAACAGCCAGTTCTTGACATCATCCTGGAAAATGAACTACATCATTTTTCTTGTCTATTT